>NC_090940.1:338091566-338692118 GCF_040938575.1 Ambystoma mexicanum
GCTCAATCCCTTCTTCCCCTCAGCAGCAGCTTCTTGAAATGGAAACAGCCCCAGTATATGTATCTGTTTCTTGTCCCCTTTCCCTTTCCGATTAGTTGCTGTAAATGTGGGCTAATAATTATTGGAATGTTAATTTGTACATATTGTGTATGTCCCTTTTTTTCTTCATTTTACAAGGCCATTGTAAGTGAGAAGGGCACAGCAAAGTGAGTAAAATGGAGGAGGATGACCACCGCGGCACCTGGCTGCCCTATGCGCAATCACAATACAATCATCCATAGGACGACAGTACGGGCTGCATGTTTGCATGCACACATCCATCTGGAAATTGTAACAACAGAGTCCGTTTATCTGTGGCAAAACTGTGCACATACGTATATCATGCTGTGATGCCTGGTAACACTTTCCCTGGTGAACATAACCAAATAAACGTGTGGTATGATCGTAGTAGCTGGAAGCGTACACCCTCGTTTTGCACATATTTTTCCACGTAAACATCCCACCTACTCTAGAGTGCTCACTGCAAGCCTAGGTAGAAATGTGCAATGTAGTGAACCATATGTTTAAGTAGGCTGGGGGTGGGAAACGTATCGGTATGTGCAACAAAGTGTAACATGCAATATACGTCCGGCAGAGAAGCTTGCAAATGGAGAGCAATGGCGACGTCACCGTAGTAACATAGCAACATTGCGTGTCATCCCTTTTTTGGCAGACACGCGCCAGATCCGTACACATGGAAAAATGTTTCTCTGCAATGTACGGAGTGTTACAGTGATAGTGCATCCTTACAGCAATCCTCCACTCTTCCCTCTACATGTAGATATTGTAGGGAATTAGTTAATGGCACTTTGCAATGTAACATGCTCCACATGAGCCTTATAAAAGAGCACACCCTACAATTGCACTGTTTGGCTTTCTATACAAGAGCACTGGTGCACAGTGCTTGGGGCAGAAATAGCTTTCTCACCAAATCTGTGCCTGCAAACAACTTCTCCAAGTAATGGCCCCCAGAGCTTCTGCTACTACCTCTGACTCAGAAGCACCCATACCCTCACCACCAACATCTCCTTCTAAAAGTCCTCAGCAAAATAGACAAGCGTCATAATGGGGAGGGATGTCGAAAAGTAAACAAGAGTAAAGTAGAAGGAATCCCATTGCCTACAGCCAGCAGCAATCCTGGGTGTGGAAACTGTTTAGGACCATTGGAAATGTGCCTAAATCTTGTGCTAACCAGGTGCAACACAGTACTCAGTCATGGGAAACCTAGCTTGTACAGCTATGGCACCAGTGCCATGTGACGGCACCTTAAAGTGCACCACCAGGCAGTTATTTGGAGAGTTGTCCCCTTCCAAGCAGGCAGTACGTTATTGTCCACTGCAGCATGCTTCACATCTGCTCCTACCACCACTAGAGACACTCCAGTGGGCCACTGCATCCCTCAAGAAACCTTGGAGGACATACACAATACAGCAGACCCCTACCTTTCAAAGGTCACTGTATTGTGCATATACTGTGACGCGGTACTGTGTAGGGGAGAACATTGTCGAAGTGCTTTTGAGTCAGTATTCTGCAACCATGGCAAACACTGCCCCCCTAACCATGTAAGGTGCACCTTACATCTTCTAATCTCCACTTACCATTTCTTAGCCCTGTGCTTGGTACATTCTGTGAAATCTCCCTTCCACTGCTGTCTTTTCTGGCGTCTCTTATAACACAAAAAAAAGTTACAAAGACAGAAAGCGGGGCAAACAAAAAGGCTCTTTTCAGAGCAACCTTCAAGTGTTCAAAAATAGAACTTCAAACGAAGCATGCAGGCGGTGACAGCCTATAAACGCTGCCTACAGAGATAGCAACAATTAGCGGTGAGATGCCGTCAAAAGCATTGTACGCATTTCCACAAAAAAAGTAGTTGCTCTGAAAAGAATCTTTTTGGTATTATTTACATTTTAAACATTACAATTGGGGAAGGACAACTGGGAAATGCATCCTACACTTGCAGGAAGCGCTGTACAGTATTTTGGATATTACGCAGAAAGATCTCATTGCAAGAATCAGTCAGATGAACTCCATCTGAACAAAAAATGTCCCTACTATGAAAGGTTACATTTTCATTGTGGAAGGAGAACATGCCAACGTCGTGGAGAAAAGCACACACAGCCTTGTTCACTTTGTGTTGCGCTGTCTCCATTTGTGGACCACAGAAGGAAGAACACAGCCACTTCTTCCTTTGGGCGAGAAAAGATTATGTGTGAATTTGGAAACATTTCCATTAGTTGGCAAAATGTTTCCTTCATTGCAAACTGCAGTGAAATGCCGGTAGCATGCCCTAAACTGTTCCCTCCAAAATGAACAATAATAATGTCTGGATGAGGATGCGTCACCAAACTAGCACATAAAGGACCCACATGGGCCCACTGCATTCTACTTATTCCGTACCAGTGCACAGCAACATTATCGAAACCAAGGTGGGCTGCTAGTGTACAACGCTCTGTGTAAAGCTGTACCCAGTGTATCCACAAGTCGCCCAACAGCCATATAGTCAGCCTACTTAACGGCACACCCATCCCAGTAGCCATGTCTACTCCTATTGTCAGGACTGGCTGGGTTAGTAACAGGAAGAGTTTGTTCATAGAATTAACATTGTGCTTGCCCAAGTCAAGATGGAGCGAAAGAAACTCAGTCTGATTGGTTAAAGGAACAATGATATGTTTGGTTTGCCTGATTGGTGGAGAGGACAATGGGTTTGATTCTTGGGAGGTGAGCAAGATTCTAAACTGCCTTTCATCCAGAGAAATTCAGTGGCTGGTTGTACTTTAGTTAAGCTCCTTAAGTAAGGCCTTTTCAGAGCTCAGAAGATCTACTAAAGAAGTAAGAATTTCGTTTGCTGATCCATTTGAAACAAGAAGTCATCAGGTGGCATCGTTTCTTTAAAGATTTAAAAGTGTCACAGTGAACTTTCATTTTCTTTAGAACACTTAAAAGGTTAACCAAATTTCAAAGTCATTTGAGAAAAGAGACATTTACAGTTAAAGTTATTATTTAAGGAAGACAAGTTTGAAGATATGCTTAGGAGTTTAAATGAAATTAACTGCGTGTAATGCTCTTAAAGACTGTTAAATGTGTGCGCGAGCTCGCAAGTTGTTGTTTACGTGTTTTTTGGAGGCGCGCGGGTATTCGGAGCGATAGAGCGCGTGTCCAAAAGAAGTGCACGAGTGAATTTTAGCGCGTGTCCATTTCAACGTAAATAACGTCTCATGAAAAAGCACGTGTGGGTTTGCGATAGAGCGCGAGTCCATTTTGGTGAAGCGCGAGTGGTTTTAAGCGCGTGAACTGTTTTACGTGGAATACATTTCGTCTCTCCGCGTGAGTTCGGTAGCGATAGAGCGCGAGTCCATTTTTAACCAGCGCGTGTTATTTTTTATCGCGTTTACGTATTTTTTCACGCGCGTGTGTTTGCTAAGAATCGCGTGTGTATTTTAAACGCGAGCGCGTGTGTTTGCTAAGAATCGCGTGTGTATTTTAAACGCGAAGACAATTCTTCATGTCTTCTGATTTTCACGTGTTTATCGCACACGCTATTTAAGGAAGAAACTATACGTTCTTGTGTAAATAAAGAAAAATAATTCACACGCATAAGGAAGCAATATTCCAGGAAGTTGAAGAATGCTTATTTTCTTAATGTAATTTATGCAAATGGACTTCAATATTTCAGAGAAAGACTGCCACTATGAAAGCATTGAAAATTACATAAGGTTAAAGAAAACTCTGAAGCAAGAAGAAAGTTTAGTCCAGAAATGGTGTTTGCAAAAACCATCACTTTAGAATTCTAGAGAGACTAAGTGGTTTGAACTGTATGCACAACACAAGAGATATTTACAAGATATCATACACAGATTAATAGCCTCTAAGTCTTTTACTGAGGTTTAAGAGGTAATGAGTTTAGAGTTTATTTAGAATACTTTTAGAAAAGAGATTTTTCTTATTACATAAATAACCAGGTGTATTTGTTTACCACAGATACCAGAGCCTACCAGACGGTTGCAGGGCTGCAGTGTCTCCGTTGTTATTTTCTCCAAATTCCCCTTTCCCTTTCTTGGGGTTTTCAGCTCAGCTTATAATTAAGGGTTGAGAGGTGAACTCCTAGTGAGGGTCTGTGGGGCCAGCATCAGCTCCTGTGGAATTCAGTCAAGCCGGACCCTGACACCTATTGGCAAAGAAACGTTATGCCACAATCTGTTCCTACACACAACACCCACAAATTCATATTGAGCAATCCCAACTCCTGCATAGTCCCATTTCCATTACAGCCAACCTCACAGTACTGGATGTGGCATGTGCACTCCTCCAAAAGGCCCAGCTTTCGCCAACATATTGCCTGTGTATGGGGCTACACAAACACATTTGAAGCGTAATAAAAAATCAGTGTCTTCGTAGAAGTTATTTGAAGTGTTTATTTCTAATTTTGCTAAAGGGACGTGCCAAGAAACACCTTCTTCTGTGCTCCTTGCTATAGTTTGCTTTTGGCTTGTCCTCTGTATATTACTACATGTGTCTCTGAAGCATACATAGGACGTACTGCAACAGATTACTAATTTCAATACAGGAAAACAACATTCACTGCCACTAACAAACGTCACACTACAAGCACTTATGTTATCATGGGCACAAAACAACATCATACCATGGAACACAAAAGCATACATACACGCGAGTAGCTCAACCATGATCCCATTTCCATAGCAAGCACGTTACGAAGTACACTATTTAGCATGTGCAATTTCCCCTCCTACCGCGAGGGCCGCGGCCCAGTAGAGCGGGGCTAGTCCTTCATCTCTTTCAAGTAGTTTTTTAGCAGCACTTCCTGATTGACTACTGTTAAACTATTACATACGCATAAACCAATTACAACCAAGAAGTGTGTATGTAATTGTCTCACATCTAATGAACAGTGCGTAACAGCCATTACTCACGCAGAGGTGACATATCTTCTAAATAAAAAGCAGCTCCACAAGAAAATACAGCTGAACGATATACGCGTTCTGCACCCACGAACATCAGAATCACTTTCCATCAGCAAACCCAGTAGGTATTACTATTTTTCTACAGTACATTGCCAACTGTGTTATTTGTCCGCATACCTCTCAAATCACACTCTTTTGGTGGCTTTCACCCGCCAATTATGCAGTTTTCTCGCCCGCCAAACTCACTAAACACCCATACCAATGAATGGGCTTTCACATGCCAATTACGACATCAGTTGTTTTCACTCTCCCAATAGCCATGAAAGGTTGAGAACTATACACCATGCATAGCAACAGAATACCTAGGTCTACATCTCCATAGCATACTCAAAATGTGTACTATTGGGCCTCCTATCACATACCATGAAATTGCTCCTACAGTGGTAGGTTGGTGGCAAAGGTTCCATTTGGCCGCAGCACGCATTTGGTAGGTGAAAAAGGTTACTGTGTTGTTTTGTTCTGTCTTTTTTACAATTGTTTCACCCATTACACCACCTCCTAGCATTTTTGTACAAATCGCAAACACAACTATGAGGCAGCCTTTCTGACCAAACTATGAAAACTGCATACATTTCAAGCATAACGACAGTTTCCACTTATACGTCATCCAGAACAACAGCTGTTAAGCACTAAAAAAGGTTATTGCCACGTTCTAAAAAGTAACATACGTAAATGTGCACATTCAAATTAAAAACCCTAAGTAATCCCTGAACTCAGGTACTGAGTATACAAATACACAAAACTGCATGCAAATATACACCCAAAAACATTGTACTTTCCACTCTGTACATCTTTCCCCACCTTTGTCTCATCCTCCCACAATGCAGAGTAGTCCATTTGTTAAGTAAATAGGCCTACACTAAAACACACACATTTTCCATAACCTGTCACACACTAAACTCCCAAGTAGGCCACCTACTCCCTTAACAAACATGCATTTACACCCAACCGCTGTTCATATTGTAGACCTAGACCATCCACTTACACAAACACACTGGGCCTCATTACGAGTCCGGCGTTAACCGAGGCGGTAAAACCGCCTGGTTAACGCCGGACTCGTATTACCATTCCGCCTCCGTGACTCCCGGAATTACCGGGGCATCACAACCCCGGTTTTCCGGGAATCACGGAGGCGGAATGGTGTAAATCCCCATTCCCATTGAGTCCTATGGGACTCAATGGGAATCGGGATCATGGAAACACCGGCAGCATCTTGTAATGCTGCCGGTGTTTCCTCGTCCGCCTGCAGGCGGGCGGTGTTAAACCCGCCAGGTCAGACCTGGCGGGAACATCACCTCCCGCCTGCAGGGGTCGGGATCAGGCGGTCCGGAAACAACGGTGGCGGCGGGTTTACCGCCACCGTTATTTCCGGACCGCCACGATCGTAATGAGGCCCACTTTGTCTTCCTGCCAAGTCATCCCCCTACAATTCTCAAAAATGTAATGTACAAATGTAAGCAGTATGCCATTAGCCAACATATTTTCTTACCGTCTTCGTATACAGGAGCAGTACCCACCAGTCTCTGGGAAGCTACTGTAGTGTACACTTCAACAGACAGCCTAGAAGACACCTACTCTCTGCAATCAACAAAGTAAGTACAATAGCAGCATACTCTTGAATGTCTTACTAAACCAGTGCAATAATATTCTACTGTAGCATGTACTTGTTTGCCTATCCAGCAGTATGTACTTCATTGCTACTAATCACACCTCTACAGGTGCTAAGTGTTTCTTATGTCGCCGCCATTACAATACTAACCACATATTAACATAGTGTCCCTAACCTAACCTTACACATCACTACACAGCCACACACTTGCTCTTAAATAGCTGCCTACCCTCCCATTCACCCACTGCCGCACATTGTACACATGTGCACACCCACACTTCCCTTTATTTGCCAACAGCTACTATACAATGCCTAACAATCAGCAATTCTGTAGAAAGCAATGTAGAAAGAGAGCCACACAACCTACAAACACAAAAAGTACCCATCCACTGCAATGTGAACGTAAACAGAAAGGTTCAGGAGAAGAGTTAATTCAGGCATTAAGGAAAACTAATCCATGTACCAGTAAAGACAGTGTAGGTAATCTGGCTAAATGTGAGAATGTACAGGAAACCACAAAATACAGTCCAATGCAGACTACTCCTAAAAGAGCATGTACAAATAGTAGTGTAATCACAAGCAAGCATTCAAGAAAACTAATTTTACAAAAAATGTTTCCACCACAGAGTCCTTCACAACCTAACAAGTAGAGGCCAGAAATTGCGCTCAACCCTTAAAACATGCTGCAGAAAAATCATCATGGAAGCTCTTGTAGACACTGCAATAGGTGTGAAGAGGAAATTGTTTATTGTAACTTTAAAGAGAATGAAACCACTAAGAAGATTAATTGGTAAATTACAAGCAATACTACGAAACAAATGCAATGTCACCATAGATACCTTTGACCACATATGTGCAGGTGAGTGGAGTCACACCACCAACACAGAGGCATACTTCAATGAAGAATCCTACAAACAACCACTAACTAACCAGATTGCCTTACATCGGAGTGGAGGAGGATATGAAAAGATAGTCAATACAATAATGGAAGAAGAAATACTTCTTTCACAAATATCCCCATCAAACTTAGAGGGCACTCTCCAATCCACCAAACCAACACGCCTCACCTACAAATGGTCTTGCACATCAATGTGCAACGTTCGCCCATGCCTAATCATACATTTGCAGCAATTCCTCAATCAGTATGTCAAAGGCTTGAACAAAAGAAAAATGAAAATACTACAAAGTATGGACTCCTGTCCAGTGCGCAAGTACACTGGACTATGCGAACATTCCTTAGCCTGCATTCCTTCAGCTTGCAAAAGCACCTTCCACCTTGTTAAAATGTTAGCAACCCATAATTCAACAATCAGAAATCTAGTCTACAAACTGTACTATGCAAAAACTCCAGCTTTAGCACTCCAACATTTAAATTATATTCTCCTACACAGTACAGCCAAACAAGTGTGTGATGAAGTTCAGCACATCCTAAGGAAATATTGTGAAACTGAAGAGCACGTAACCTCTGCAACACTGTCAGCCAACAATACCGACAACAGTGCAGCTATCAAGTTTTTACATGACACATACACAAAAGAAATACAGAAGTTCAAAAGCACTTATGCTGAAATGCCAAACCAAGTATGTGTGTGTTGTCGCAGAACTTTCTATAAAAAGAGCACCAAAACGGTTCATATAATTCAGAAAATAGAAGGCAATGAGGAATCCCAATGGTTTCAATTAGCTCTGTACCTTCTAGAAGAAAACAAGTACGACATTACCAACACCTCCATACTGTGCACATACTGCACTTCAAAACCTGACACTAACCAAAGGCCTTCACATGCAATTAGTAATCATTTGGAACTGTTTCCAGTGCCAAACGCACTACAGCAGCTTAATTTGTATGGGAGCATTATAATACAAACAGTGCACCCATTTCAAGCAATAATACGTCTTCAACCAAAAACTGCAAAATTTCCTCCCACCAAATTACTCAAAGGCATTTGTGGTAAAGTAGTTTATTTACCGTTAGATCTGAAAGAAAATGTAGACACTCTACGAGTGCAAAGGCCAATACACAAATCTTTGATTATCCTGGCAAATGGTGTACCTACAAAAGACAAAAATAATTGGCTACACCTAGTGGGCTTAGCCAAAGTTAGAGAGGCGCTGCAGTACCTTAAAGAGAACAATGAATACTAAAAGGAAACAAACATTGAAGAAAACCTGAGAGAAACAACCAAAATAATGCAGACTCCTCAACAAGTGGCCAATTTGAACGCCTAGATCCTAGTGCAGCCTCCAGTATTTTAGACCACCATACAATTCACCCACTGCCTGCACTCCAGAGACACCATAGACTATGCACTAGAAACATATCAGATGCAGTAAGCCAAAGGAGTCCCAGTCAGTATATGGGAAAAAAGTGTGGCAGCACAAGCCTTTCCTCTACTCTTCCCCACTGGAAAAGGTGGAAGATATGATGAAAGAAGCACACAAAGAAACAGCATGCGAATACTGCTGTTTACGAATGTATGCTGAAGACCCAAGATTTAGACAGAACGTGGAGTACATATTCCACCTGCTCTTTGAAAGTGAACTAGCAAACCTATGTTATGGAGTTGCCCACGCATTAAAAACAGGTTCCCATTTCCAAAACATGTCTGCTACACAACTACTTCAAAAGGTGCAACAAAAGGATGAAGTTTTACAAAGTAGTGTCACAAATGTCTTGGCAAACATGCGTGGCACCAAACAAAGAGTACTGGTTCTGATGGGACGCAGATGTACAGTGCATGCTACGCAACCTTGGCCCACCCACATGGTTTGTCACTTTAAGTTGTGTGGAGTATGCATGGGAAGACTTGCACACTTTCCTATACATAGCAAACCAAAACAAAACAGGTATAGACATGAAAACACCAGGAGAGCTGCGCTCTCTCAATCCAGTAAATGTTTCATGCTACTTTGATCATCGCTTCCTTGTGATGCTGCCCTTCATTTGCAATAAATGACTTCCTCCCCAACACTTCTTTTGGAGAAAAGAATATCAAGCCAGAGGAGCATAAAACATCCACATGCTTTTGTTGATACAAATTGCTCCTAAATTTGGGGAGGAGAGTGATGAAACTGTTTTGTTTGTTTGTTTGTTTGTTCATTTATATGGTGCATCAAACCCAAAGGTAACAGGGCGCAACCATTACATGTAGACGTTAGGCTTAGGTTACAGAGGTTACAGTTACAATAGTAAAGTTGCAATACTGGGGGTACATACAGTTACAGGTAGTCATTATAGGGAGAGCATTATAGGATTACAAATGTATAGGAGTTACAATAATTACAGATACATAAGTTGCATGGTAGTCAGGGTAAAGGGACATGGAAGGCAACAACTAGATAGTAATTCAGGTATTTCGAATAGATGCTAAGACAAGGTGATAAACTAAGCGCGTTATTTTTAGGGTTGGGTCCCAGGGTGTGAGTCATTTGTTCTGAGCCATTTCTGTATATTGCGTCTCAAGCTAGGGTAGGTTTGATCTGTGTGAAATGAGAACGGAGTGAGTTCCAGGTTTGCGCTGCCAAGACTGGGAAACTTCTACCGCCTGATTTAATTAAGTTAAATCGTGGTACAATGAGGCAAGAAGAGTTGGCCGTCCTAGTAGGTCGAATGGACATTTTTCTGACTATGCGGTTTGTGAGGTAGACTGGGGCAGCGTTATTCAGGCATTTGGAGGTAAGGGAAGTTGTTTTAAGCAGGATTCTGTCATTGATTGATAACCAATGATTTTGTCTTCTGAACTCAGATATATGCTCTTTGTTTGGGATGTTTAGGGCTGTTGTTAAGTCATTATTCTGAAGTGTTTGGATCTTATTTAGGATGTACAGTAGTCCAGCCTTGAGAGTATGAGGGCATTTGCTAGGATAGTACAGCTGGCTAAGGATAAGTATGGCCTCGAGGCTCTAATTAATTTGCAGGTGTATGCGGATGTGGAGGTCAAAGAGTTAACTTATTTGTTCAAGGTTAGGGTGGAGTTGAGGTAAAAGCCTAAAGTGTTTACTTCCTTGACGACCATGATAGGTTGCCGTCAAAGTCAAATGAGGAGTAATCAGCGTTCAGTTTTTTAAGGCTAGCTTGAGTTCCTAGGATTAAGAGTTCAGTCTTATCGTCATTCATTCAGAGGCCATGGGCGGCATCCAAGCCTGAATGAGAAGATACATTTTGTTCATGAGAGCTGTGTCATTGAGGTAATTGCCCAAAAGGGGTATGAGGATCTGGGTTTCGTCTGCGTAATTGGTGTAGGAGACACCCAGATTATCCATCACAGGGGGAGAAGCAGGAGCTTCCCCCCACACTCGGAGGTAAGCCCGTGAGCTCATCTTCACATGAATGGAAGTCGCTGCAATTCCTGCTAAAGCGCCACTTTAATGCGCTATGTCCATTACTCAGCAAGCCTTCCTCCCGTGTTATGTAACATACGCGTTATCATGTGTATGCTGCTCTTTTAATCCGTCGGATACCTTTCTGCACTGCGGCCGCCACTCCAAGATGGCTGCCTAACTTTAGCAGCCGACTCTCTTCGTACCATCCTCATCACAGGCTACCGTCCTGACTGATTAGCCCACCTGACCTTATCAGGAGCCTGTCCGACGCCGGGAGGCGTAGCCGGCCTTCGCACCAAGGCCTGCACAAAGGCCTTCTACCTGTCCTAGCCTGTCCTTGCCTTTCCGGCTGCTGGCCAGAAACTCTGCCCCCCGCATCGCTGCTGTGGATCTATCTGCAAACTTACTCATTGGGTATACCCCACACGTTACAGGACCTCCCCACGCACTCCCTGTGCTATCTTTATATCTGAAGTGCCTCCTTCTTGCGTGCTGCCGCTAAGGTTTCGTGGATCCTCTCACCCTGCATTGGCCACGACTTGTTTGAACCATCATCCCGCCGCTCGACTGTGAACTTCATTGCCGCACCAGTCTCCTTTGTGGTCCTATGCCTATCTCCTCTCCACTAAAAGGCCACCCACAGAGCAGAGTACCGGTACTAGCTAACATGCCTACTGTCTCATCAGCATGAACAGCTTGAATATTGCCTACTACCTGCATGCATCCTACACTCGCATACCTAGGTACCTACAGACTGTGCTTACTGCTGCTTTTATACTGCTCTCTTAGCCTGCCTTGCACAAATTGAATCTAGGTGTTCCACTGTCCTGCATATCTCGTATCCAGGTGGCCCAATACCTATGTATACTGATGCATCCTATTGCTTTCTTAGACTGCCCTGCATATTTTGAATCTAGCCGAATCATCACATAGGCACACTGCTGCACTTGCACTGTTTTTAGCCTGCTCTGCTTATTTTGAATCTAGGTGGTCCACTACCTATGCATACTGCTGCAGTTACATTGTCTCTTAGCCTGCCTGCTTATTTCGAACCTAGGTCCTCCATTACAGGCGCACACTGCCGCATTCTCAATGCCGCACCACCCGCCTATTGTTGATTTTGCATTGCCCTAGCTAAAATCGAACCTGCTTATTGTTGATTTTGCATTGCCCTCGCTAAAATCGACCCTGCCTATTGTTGACTTTGCACTGGCATAGCTAAAATCGAACCTGCCTATTGTTGATTTTGCATTGCCCTAGCTAAAATCGAACCTGCCTATTGTTGATTTTGCATTGCCCTAGCTAAAATCGAACCTGCATATTGTTGATTTTGCATTGCCCCAGCTAAAATCGAACCTGCCTATTGTTGACTATGCACTGGCCTAGCTAAAATCGAACCTGCTTATTGTTGATTTTGCATTGCCCTAGCTAAAATCGAACCTGCCTATTGTTGACTATGCACTGGCCTAGCTAAAATTGAACCTGCTTATTGTTCATTTTGCATTGCCCTAGCTAAAATCGAACCTGCCTATTGTGGATTCTGCATCGCCTTAACGTAAATTGAACTTGCCTATAGATACAAGGCCTACCCCCTAGGTGCTCATCGACCATGCTCCTTAGGACGCTCCTCCTTTTTCTGTTCTATTCTCTGCCCTCTGAAACAACATTCTTCACTCAGCCATGCACGCATCCGATAGGGCCGACTCACCTTCAGCCATCAGACACCATGTCTCGCCCCAGTCTTGTCCCACAGACTTTACGCATGGCGACTTCCACAATGACACCCACCTTAGGTTTCCAACACCTCAACATCGACATCAATCCCTACACCAATGACCCAGCCCTTTGGTCGGAACACTTCGCTAGCAAACCTATTCCTAACCAACCGTGCCCTTCATCTCTATGAAATAAAAGATTAGGCACCAGATTCCGCATACGCCCCACCCGCTGTAACCTCCCTAAGCAAACACGACACACACTCTTGTGCCCACCTACTGCACTCAACAACAGCAAATCCTCTGCTACAGAAGCGAAACGGCCTATCATCAAAGGAGCCCTTATCAACACTAGATCCCTCCCAGCCCACGCTTTAGACATATCAGACCTCATAACCTCATCAGATCTTGACTTCATTGCCATAATTGAAACCTGGTTACATGCCGCATCCGGTCCTTCATTGTCCCTTGCCATACCACCTGGCTTTAGCATAATGAGATGTGACCGCACCTCTGCTTCCCACTCTAGAGGTGGCGGCCTTGCCATCATCCATAAAATCACTTTGGACCTAAGAGTAATGACCAACACCAAACTCGAGTCAGCCAAACTACTATCAGTCAAACTCACACTAACACCCAACCAAACAGTCACTCCCCACCTAATTTACCAGCCCCCAGGCCCTGCACCTTCCTTTGCCAGTGACATATCCACCCTCCTCCTTGACAACGCTAAAACTAACTCACAAATCATCATCCTTGGTGACCTCAACCTCGGACTCGGCGACCCTAAAGATCCTATTGCACTTGATTTGGAAAACTCCCTCTCCAACTCCGGTTTCACCTTGCACATCCAAAAGCCCACCCATTCTAAAGGTAGGACCCTTGACTGGCTAGCCAGTTCTAATTGCAATATCAATGGCCTGGCCATTACCCCCTGCCTCTGGTCAGACCATCACATTATCACTTTTAATATTGAAGCCGCCCCCCCGTATCCCAACGGCGATAGCGCCTGCTCTCCCGACCAGAAATAAAAAGGACATAACCAAAGAGAAACTCCTCCCTCTACTACTCCCGACACTTAAAGCGGCCACTGACTCCCACAATGACCCGACTGCCTTAGCTGAGATCTATAACTGCAGCATGTTGACAGCTATAGACTCTATAGCCCCCATCAAACTGAGGAAGGCCAAACCACGAGCACACCTGAACTCTTGGTTCACTCCACAGTTAAGAGCACTCCGTAAAACCAAACGTTGTGCCGAAAACCGTTGGAAAAGCCACCCTTCTGACGCACATAAAGACGGCTTCTTCTATCAAGGAATCTGCCCACGACCTGGCCCCATTTATTACCTCCTTCATCAACGCCTCCTTTAAAGCAGGAACCGTCCCTGACAACCTTAAGGATGCATGGGTGATCTCCTTGCTCAAAAAACCTTTGCTTGACCCTAGCATACCTACTAACTACCGACCCATTACTACTGTCCCGTTCCTGCTAAAAATTCTAGACCGCACAGCATACCTGCAAATCCAAGAACACCTGGAAGCCAATAATCTTCTAGGTCTTAGACAATCCGGCTTCCGCCCTAAACACGGAACAGAGACAGCTCTACTAGACTTAAAAACCCAAATTGAAGTGCTAAAGGACAACGGAAAACTTGCCTTGTTACTTCTACTGGACCTGTCTGCGGCCTTCGATCTGGTCAATCACCAAATCCTATGCAAACATCTTCATTCAGCCGCCCACTTCCCATCATCAGCGTCAACCTGGATCAAATCATTCCTGAGCAATAGATCTATGCGGGTCTATTCTCAATCTGCAGCTGCAGATCCCTCCCCGATTCACTGCGGCGTCCCCGAGGGTTCTTGTGTGTCGCCAATGCTCTATAACGTTTTTACAAAACCACTACGTGGACGACACCCAGATACTCATTCCCATCACCGGTGACTACTCAGCCGACACTAAGACCCTGAACGAGGTCTACCTGGTCATCCAAGCTTGGATGGCACAACACCAGTTATGCCTTAACGATGATAAAACTGAGCTCCTCATCTTGGGCACTTCGCAACGCCTTAGTAAACTTGAGCCATTCTACCAATCGTTTATCATCGATGTTAACACAATCCAAGTTTCGAAAGACACCAAAACCCTAGGCGTCTATCTTGATGCCACCCTGTCCCTATCCCGACAAACAAATGCAGTCAGATCCGCCTCAGCATACACCTGCAAACTCATTCCAGCTTGCAGGCCATTTCTGACCACCCCTAACGCGGTCACCCTGGCCAGAACTCTTATCATGGCCAAAATTGACTATGGCAGCGCCCTTTACCTTGGAACTAGACAAGAGAATCTGAACATACTGCAAATCACCCAAAATAACGCCATCAGAGCAGCCCTCAACATCCCACAAAACCACCACATCTCAGAATCTAGATACAACCTACACTGGCTACCCGTCAAGCAGAGAATTTCACTGAAAGTCCTAGGCCTCTCTCACAAATGCTTAGCCAACCAAGCCCCACCCTACCTCTGCAGCCGGTTATCCCGACACACGCCTACCCGCCCGCAAAGAATGCCTCAGACCCACTGCCTAACCATTCCGAGGTTCAAACTACAAAAGGCGGGTGGCTCTAGCTTCCCCGTTCTAGCTTCCAAGCTTTGGAATACCCTTCCACTCACTATCAGATCCGAAGAATGCTTTAGTGCCTTCAAATCCAAAACCAAATCAGCCTTGACCTTTCGACCTGCCCCATGAAACGCCTGCCCTAATCCACTGTCTGTAAATATGTTTATTGCTGTATGCCCTGAATACTATGCACTGTTAATATTGTGAATAGATGTATCTATATGCTTATGTAACCATGTCTAATGTTGCGCCCTGATGACTCCGGGCCCAAAGGTGCGCGTTACAAATAAAACAAATACAAATATAATTTGTCAAATAGCGGCTTCGTGAAGATATTCTACAAGGTAGCGAGAGACATGAACCTTGTGGGATGCCGCATGTTATGGGAATTGGGTCTGCGGAGTCTAAGGGGGAAAAGACTTGCTTAGTTCTGTTATTTAGGAATGATTGGACCCATGCTGTTGCATCCTTAGAGGTGAGCCACTGAGGCAAAGTGTTTGCAGAGGACTACATGGTCCACCAAGTCAAAGGCGGCTGACATGTCAAGGAGGAGCAGCATGGCAATTTTACCTTTGTCCCTAAGTTCCTTGATTTGTGTCTTTAAGTCAATTAGTGCAGTTTCAGTGCCATGTTGTGGCCTAAAACCTGATTGGCAGGCGCCCAGGAGGTGATTGGTTTCAAGGTACTGTTGTATCTGAAGATACGCTACTCTGCCAAGTATCTTCAGAAGGAAAGGCACCGTCGTAATAGGCCTGTAGTTAGTAGGAATGGATGGGTCTAATGTTTGCTTTTTGAGTAATGGTAGGACCCATGAGTCTTTTAAGTTGCTTGGGACAGTGTTAGTTGAGAAAGATGCATTGATAAGTTTAGATATAAATGTCTCTGGATGCGTCTTTAATTAGTTGTGCTGGACAATTACCGCCCTGGCATCTTGATGGTTTCAGTGAGGAGGTAATTATCTCCACCTCCCGGATAGAAACATTAGAGAATTTAAATTGATCTGGACGGTTTGTTGGTGACTTGGGCATCGGGGTCTGTGTGTCCTGATTAGGTAGGGAGGATTTCTTGTTGGCAATCTTATCTTGCAGGAGTCCTATTTTGTTAGCTAAAGCATTCTGTATGTTAGCACACCAGGTTTTATCCTTGATAATGTTGTCAGCTGGTGGGATAGGGGCCTCCATTTCACGTAGGATAGTGAATAGCTCCTTTGTGTTTGAGCTAGCTTTAGAGATCCTGTCATTGTACAGTTCATTCTTAGTGTGTATTATTTCTTTTTTGTAGCTGTCAGCAAATTTAGTCAAGGTTGTTTTATTTTCAACTGACGGGGTATGGCGCCATATGGCTTCCAGTTTTCTTTTTTCTAACCTAAGAGTTTTTAAGTACGGGGTGAACCAGGCATTCAGGTGGGCCCGTTGTTTGCTTCTGCGTAGTCTAAGAGGAGCTATAGAGTCCAACACATTAACAATAGTGTTATTGAAGGTGTCAACTAGAATGTTCAAGTCAGAGACAGCCGTAAGTTAAGGGACAGGAGGATGAGTGGAAGTATTTTATCAGCCGTGATATCTTTTTTGTTCCTTGTCAACTGAGGGGGGCTATGACCAGGTTAGATTGTGGCTGTTTGTTTATTGCCATCGTAAAGGCAATTAGGTGGTGGTCAGTCCACGATAGTGGAGTGAGTGAGTTGATGGAAAGTTCATACTTTGTGTCGGCCACCCAGTCATGGGTCCTGCCTTTAACATGAGTAGGCTGAGTTACTTTTTGGGGCAGTCCCTGTTCTAGAAGCATATTGGCAATCGCCTTGGCATCCTTGTCTGTTGGGTCGGTGAAACCGAGCTTAAAGTTCCCCAGTAAGAGAACTGAAGAGTAAGTGTCAGGTGTCATCCACACTCCAGCTACCCCTTCGTAGTACCCGGTACTTTTATGCCAACGTATGTGACATATGAAGAACAAATAAACCAGCAAAGAGCAGCAGTAGGGCTCTACCCAGTGCCTATTAGTGTAACAGCACCTATTGAAGTACCAACGGCTAAGAAAACATGGACAGTAAGGTAGCAATTGAGAAAACCATATCTACAGTCAAGAAAAACCACAAAGGATTCCAGGACTCAGCGCCAATAGTAAGGGTTGTTTATTAGCATGAGCCCTCTACTTGATAACGCGTTTCGGCTCCCACAAGCCTTTGTCAAATCAGGGCCAACGTAGTTCTGAAAAAATCTGTAGGACTGTTGTCCGATATACAGTAATAGGGACAAATCCCAAGGACAGAAACTTCTATTACTCCGGTTTCAGTCGCGTCGGATGCTCAAATTACGAAGGCAACCGGCACCATTTTGAGTCATATCTACAGTCAAGACAAAATGATGGTTGTCAGAATGGAATACCTGAAGAAGCCAAGAAGATAATAAAGGATGACGAATGGTGACGTCATAAGACATTGGACGGACACACACATAGATGATATAAGACCAGAAAATGCTGATGGAAAACGAAGTCAAAAGGACGATACTAAGGATGAAAATGACATCTTCAACCCAAGATGAAGAAACTTATGTCATATACACGATGAAGATATTCAGTTAGTTTAAACATGTACAGATGCAAGAACCCGCAAGAAGCAAAGAAATCGTGAAGCTTGCATATGCTTAGTAGTAAAGTAGATTGCGGCAAGCACCAACATGTACATAAATATACCTCAAAGCACTTTATACATGAGTATAATTCCACTACGCACATAAGCAGAATTGAACAAAGGTTACTAAAGGTCTCAAAAGGAGAGTGTTGCAGCAAACAAATCGAGAATTAAGATGGAGTGAAACTCAGCTGAAGGTAACCATGCCAAGAAGCCAAGGTCGTATTTGGTTGGAAAAGGCTGGCAGTGGATATAATTGAAGAGAAAAGAACAGAATATCCTGTTCAGAAAGGTCAAGATAACCTACAGATGGTAGAAGGCTGGCAGAATGAAATCAAATACACGAAAATATATGAAGAAGAGGTCAATTTCACAGTGTCCTAGTCACGTGACAAGGCAGGTTGGAAGAATAAGACTTTCACACCTACGCATGGATCTCCGCCATACCCATACTCCCTAAAAGTTCTCAGTCCAAGAAGCAGACTCGAGGCCAAACTACAAGGCAATAATTGACACATGACCACTGAAGTGATGATTGATTGGAACAAAATTGGAGGGAAGCTGGGGTGCAGACAAGCTCCCTGCACCTGGCTGATTGTTCTGCATGCTGCTAAGACGTAAGTGGAAAAGTATGAGTGGAGTTGATGCCAACCCAATCATAGTGGACCAAGTAATCTTGTGTCCTATAGAGAGTAGAGCCAATAGGACGTTGTACCTTTAGTGACGTTCATAGTGGCCATTTTGAAGGGAGGGCTTAGTTGCCCAACCTGATATTGATTGTCCAATCCCCTCTCCCCGTTACCACATACAGATGTAGTACCTATGGTAAAGTTACCTTCCTATAACCAATCACGTTGCATGTTAGGTTTTTTTAGATTGCATGTCAATGATGACAAGTTTTTGTTATAAAAACTGTGTTTTTTCTGAAATTGAGTTGGAGTTGGAAGAGAGAGAGAAGATCGAATGATTGCTGATGTTCGTTGTACTCCCTGTTTTATGTACTTGTCATTAAACAGACTCCCTTTGGCAAACTATTGCGTTGTCATAGTTATTTGATGCATGAGTACGAATCTGCATCCCCATCTATCTTGAGGGTACTGCTACTCAACTTAAAGGGCTGTTTGGAGATCCCCAGTCAGAGGGCTGGCTGGAGACCATCCAGTTCATTTGGTAGCAGAGATTGGATGGGTAGATTAGACAAGATACCCATCGGCCATCGATAAAAGTAACTTCGGGTCCTCAGCAAAATCACAAGTCATTTGCCATCCGGCTGATAGAAGGAGAAGCTCCCCATAGATAGTCGTTAGTTTAATCAAAAAACCCTGCAGGTTAGGTGTGAAGGTACCCTTACTTTCTCCCAAAAACCCCTTCACACTTCTACGAGCAGCTGATCGAACAACCGGCATGGAAAGGCGATAACGATAGATAGTCGTTAGTTTAATCAAAAAACCCTGCAGGGTAGGTGTGAAGGTACCCTTACTTTCTCCCAAAAACCCCTTCACACTTCTACGAGCAGCTGATCGAACAACCGGCATGGAAAGGCGATAACGAAGGCGGTGACCCCGAGCGTCTGGAGAGGAAAAACATGCAAATGGTGAGTAAAAAAGACTGAATGCTTTGGCAAAAGCTTGCTTGCATTAAAAAACAAGTAAAGGGAAGGTAACAGAGGGAGGTGGGACAAATATAACTAAGTAAGAGTATCATGTAAATGTATATATAAAGGGAAAAACATTGACTCGAGTGTGGCCGAGCAATATAAGGAGATATTGTGAGTGTGGCTGCGATAAGAGTACACCCAGTGCCTAGGTTTTAAAGAGCGCTAGCAGAAGCCTTCAGCTAAAGTCCTGATTGATGGGATGACATAGGAGACTAGATCGATTAAAGACGATCTGAAAGAGATGGGCTTACATTCCATATTGTAATACAAATAGGGGCAGGATGCATCTGAGGAAGCAGATGGCATGATATTTGGGTGGCCGGCCAGAGTCTGTCTATTTGTTTTATGTGTTATAGTTATTGTATGACATCATAGGCTTAAAAACCTTTTTGAAATAGCATGAAAATTGTGATTATGAAGAAAAAACAGGATTGGAGCTTGCGACGATTGGTGCTTGCTCATATACTGTTGATATTGTTTGCGAAACGTAAAGATTAATAAAGTGTTATATAAGAGAGAATACACAGGTTAAGCATGGTAGACATTACCTCATGGATACACCTGTGCAAACAGTTGCCGAAGCATGCACCTAAGCTTAAACAGTACAATGCGGAATGGGTTAAAGGGACTGCAGACAAAATGTTTATGCCATGGTCCCATAGAGGATCGCTATCTAAAAACGATCCTGCAGCACATGATGACATATTTGTATGCCACATACACAGGAAAAAAGTTAGACAAACGCCTGGCTAGATTAAAACTTAGGAAAATGTGCCAAGAAGAAAAAGAGGAGTAGCCACCGTTAGACTGGATACTGAATATTTGCACAGAGGGGGGCGAAGAGCCTTCTGCGCCACCCGCCCCGTGTGAAACAAAAGGCAAAACTAGTAAAAGTGAAGGATTGTGCCCATTAAGGGAACCTAATCAGGCACGGGATATAGCAACCCGTCATATGCGTCGCCTACGCAAAGTGCTGACGAAAGTGCAGAAAAGGACAGAGAAAGAGATATAACCTCCAAAGTCCCGAGGACAAGGAGAGACGAGAAAAGGAAAAAGGAGATCAAGAGCAAGCAAGTACATCTTTAGGTACAGGAAGAGAGGTAAAGAGATGGAAAGGAAATGAGGATAGGACTGATGAGATAGCATTCACACAGAACAAATGGATGGGAGGTCAGATTTTATTGAAACTCGATGGTAAAGGCATTGAGGAGATGAGACAAAGGGGAGAACAGGACAAATTAAAAGGAAAGGAGAAGGAAAAGGAAAAACGATTAAGAGACGGGGGTTAGGAAAAAAGATAGGCAGAAACAAGAGCAGTTATATCATGACGAGCAGGTCAGAAAACAGGAAAAGGCAGAAGAAAAAGAAAATGTGATCATAAGTGTTAGGCAGAATCCTGTGCAGTTCCCTTGGGGAACATTGCAAAAAGATTAAGACTACAAGCGTAAGCAAAAAACCCAGTTGGTAGCAGTCTGTACTACCCAGATTTACCTGGTATCTGTGGCTGAGCAGTCAGACTTCTCTCAGGATGAGTAGGGCAGTATACAGAGGATACACAGTAGGGCCAAAAACACAGTGGAGCAAACAAACACTGACCAGAGCTTGATATCAAAAGTATATAATTATTTATTTAAAACACACTTTAGGAAATACACTAAGCACACTAAATCAAAGCAAGTTCAAACACAGTGAGATAAAGTATGCACACCTCCCTTAATAATTATTAGACAAGTCTAGGTTAAAACACCACTAGTTGTAAAAACAGATGTAAGCACTTAACTTAGATGGCACTCCAATAATTAAGTTAGAGGGAGAGAAAAAGGCAGGTCATGAAAATAAACAGTTCCCAACACTTTTCTAAGACCACAGCAAGTTATTGAAGGCAGAGTCTACTGTAGACCCAAAGTTCATAGGCCAGGGCTACTTTAAAAGGAACAAGGCGAAATGTGCCCAAGATCACACAGTTTAAAAATGCACTCAAGTCTTTTGAAAAATGTTCAAAAGAGGTTGGTTCGATGTGAAAGAGAAAGTTAGAAGGTCTGGGGGCCAACCCAGTTGGAAAGCCAAGGATTTAAGGGTCACCTTTAGCAATCCGAAGAAAGGGAGGCCAGGCGGAATGCAGTACCTTTAAAGTGAGGAAGCTCCAGCGGTTGTTCCTGGCAGCGGGTGCAGTTTGTGGTTTCGACCAGGGGAAGAGAAGATCTCATCGAGGAGGAAACTTGGAGTCGTTGCACTGCCTAGGGATGAAACCAGTCACGGAGTTTGTTCAGTTAAAAAGGTGCGCTCCTTTTATTCGCTGTCCCAGTCGACTGAAGCTTGGCTATCCGCCGCCGGGGTGCTTGGCACTGGCGATTCGACCAAGGGACGTCCTGGAAGGCGAATGTCGAACTGGTTGTCCCCACCAGCTCAGAGGGAGAAGTCTCTTGCAGCAGAAGATCTTCTCTTGTAGTCGGGGAAGTGGTGAGGTTGTTGCAGCAGGGCTCCACTGGTGGTGTCGTTGTTGCAGATGGCTCAGCTTCTCCCCTCTTCGGATTTCTTAGGTCCTGTGGCGACTTCTGAAGTTCCAGTCCCAAAAGCCCTGCTTTTATGCAGAAAAAAACCCATTCGACAGCATAGTTGTCACTCATACATGCTGAGTGGTGAGCTGGACGGTTCACCACTGGGCCAATCAAGACAGAGTGCGACTTGGGTTGCTAAGGCAACGCAGTCCAGGGTGCCAATTCCCCCACCCACACATCATGTGAATCCCAGACAGAGTGGCACCATTTGGAGGGCTTCTGTGGAGAAGCCTGCCAAAAAGTGGAACAAAGGGCCCGACCTTGGTTGGAGTTACAGAGATGGACACGTACGCCATTTTGCGAAAGAGTTCTGACAAAAAGACCCAACCAGTGATTTTATATTAATTAAATAAACCGGCGGTATCTTTACAATGCACCAAAAAAGTAGTGCGTTTAAAATGAATGGGAAAATCCCATAGGAAATATTCCAGTGGAATATTTTGCGTGGTAACCACTTCCACCAGCCAGAAACTCGACAAGGGGGGACTGGACAGTGCCCCCTTGGAAACAACCCAGGGGTAATCTAATTAACCCCTTCCAGTACTTCCACAATATGATGGTTTGTACTGGTTCTGTTCATAATTTTGGACTAATAAAGCCAATGGTGACTTTACATGCCCTGGGAGACAGTAGTCAGTCCCAGGGTATGGAGTCTATGTTTGGGGGTCACTATGACACCCCTGTGTTACTGCAGTGAGGGTGCTGGTTAACACATCTACCAAAACAGATGATACCCTATGGAGTAAAAGACCCCATAGCCCATAAGCACATACTAAGTCAAAGACATACCTCAAATCATGCCTAAGAGTGGGAGAAAAAGAGTCTCACTCTTAGCAGGAGAAAAAAACAAACCCCAAAAATCCAGCAAAGCAGCTGGGGGACTCACTAGGTTGGGAATTTAGCCTTATAAGAGAATTCTCCCTAACAATAAGCAGAGAACAGTTGATGATCAGGATAGAATAGAACAAAGGAGAATAGAACAAGAAGAACAAAAAATACGGGAGAAGAGAATAAAAAGACGAAGAGATGAGGAAATGCGAAGGGCACATGAACGAAGAGATGCGAAGAAAAAAGAAGAAGATAGGGTCAGAGAGGAAGCGAGGAAGCATAGAGAATTTGATGACGACATAGAACGCAAGCACAGGATCTCGAATATCTGGAAAGAGAGGTTAAAAAAACCTAATGCAGTAGTAGAATGGGAAGGTATAGAAGAATTATTTCCTGAGTATGATTCAGTACCAGGCACATCTAGAGTAAATCTAGAAGATGACTTCGACACCAGATGTGTCCGATAGACAATCGATAGAATATTTGATGAGATGGGGCTAGAAAAGATACCCCAAGGGAAAGGAGAGGATGAGCATCTTGAGAGTACTCAGTTGTGTGATACTGAGGACGCCTCTCGAAGTAGCAGACATAAAGAACTATCCTTAGATAGGCTGACATTAAATAAACATGAGGAGGATGAGAGAAGTTGCACGAGTTGGGCAAACACAATATCAGGCACAGAAAGAGAAGAATGTGAAGAAAGAGAAAACAAGAGGAATCGCGAAAGACGCTTCTCTAGGGGAGAGAATGAAATGGTCGGACTCTATTGGGTCTGAACTTAAAACACAGGAGTTAGCCATACAACCAGATCGGCATGAAGGAGTGTCACACGGTCAGAGGGGTGTATCTCCACCACCGTATCTGAGCAGGTTAAGGACATGCCATGTAGACGGCGATGCAGCAATATTACCCCTGCGGTAGACAGAAAAATTATGAGAAAGGAAAAGGAGTTTAATGTGTCGCGTTCCCCTTAGAAAAAGGAGGAACAAGGCCACAATATATACCTTGGCCACAGATGGATAGAGAAAATCTGAAAAATAAGCTCCCAATGCTGACATCTGGAGCGGGAAAATGGATACATGAGTTAGAACAAATAACCAGAGGACCACTTTAGCTATATGGGGGATTAAGGGTCTTTTAATTGTCATACTTGGTGATAGAGCTGACGATGTGTGGACATGTGCAGGTTACCCTGGGGTGACTGTAGTTAATACCGCACATGATGGAGCACCGTTTAACAATTGCAGAACCGCAGTATGGAAAGCGCTTCAAGTGTATACCCAGACACTTCTGACATGTGAGCTATAGTTACACATAAGATGAAGGAGTCAGATGATCCATTGCTTTACATTCAGAATTTCCAAGATGCCTGGGTTTTGGGAACTTGTGAATCTTGGGGGAAACCTATATCCGTGTTTTACCATATATTATGCCAAGGGCTGCCAGAACAGGTACAGAAGCAGCTCAAGAAATTGGTAGGGATTGAGGCGAAGCCATGGTCTGAAATACAGCTGACCATTGCGCATTATTGCAAGCTGCTGCATGAAAAAAAAATGCAAAAGGATGCTGCACGAAAGGGCAAAGAGGCTAAATAGGTGCAGAAAAAATTATCAAAATATGCCATTGAGGGGACAATGATAACTAGTACAGATGGATCAAACACGGCGCGCGTGAATAAACAAGGGCAGTTCGATGAAAGCAATAATGGGTTTTACGCAAGAGGAAGAGCCTTTCGAGGAAGAGGATGGCAGAGTAATCAGGAAGGTTTTCAAAATATGCAAAACCGAAACCAGGATATGCAAAATGGGCAAGTAATTAGACCACTGCCAACATGTTGGACATGTGGGATGACAGGGCACTAGCACGCATGTGCAGGAGTCTAGGAATGGTACAAAATGATCAATTCAAAAGAGGAGGGATGGTGAATCCACCTGCGTTCTTGAAGCAGGGTGCAACTGGAGTTGCGCAGAATCACACTGTGCGGCAGCAGGCGCCAGGAGTACAGCAAAATTTGCAACCACAGCAGAAGGTGACAAATCTTTCACATGGCAAGTCTCAACAGTCTCGGATGCACTGTCGCAAACAACAGGTACAGGACAGGTGCTGAATTCTGGAAGAGGAGATGCCACTTGTAATGGAGGAAATCCATTCACTCAGTGTGCGGAAAGATTATATATGGACTTGGATAGCTCACTGGGAGACCTTATGTGTTCTATCCTATCAGTGACACTGAATCCTCACGAGGAACCAAGGGTAGATGTCTTTATAGGGGATAAGGAATATTCTTTCTTAGTAGACACCGGTGCGACAGACTCGTGTATACGTGAAGGCAAATTTCTTTGTCTGGCGATGCCATAAATACTCATGGCTTTACAGGAGCAACAAGTCGTGTTCCTTTTACAAAAGAACTTCCAGTTTCCAAAGGAGAATGTGACATGAAAGTGCCACTGCTACATTCGAGGCAGACTCCTGTAAATATATTGGGATGAGACTTAATCACAAAGCTAAACATGACAAAATATCGTTCACGGAGAAGGGCATAATATAGTCAACTCCAGGAATGTATTATTTGAACATGTGTGAAATGATTAGAGCATACGCAGGACAAATGACTATGAGAGCTATTCCATTGGAACCAGAGATATTTGCATATGGAGTGTGCATATTAATGTCATGGCTATCAGGCCTTGCAGACAAAAGAAGGAGAACCCCAGATGAGTTTATGTTTAGACCAAGAATGCCTATGCATGGGGAAAAGGAACAACTGTTTCCCTTAACAATACAAGCAGCCATAGTGCAAGGAGAGATGGCTTTGCTTGATGGTTGTGATGATGAAGGCAGACAATGGTGCGCAATAATCGTCATTGGAGAAGGTTACAGATTGACTGACGTCACTTGGGACGATCTATTTGAAGAGCAAATAGGTGAAGATGAGATGACAGTTGAGGTAAATCTCATTTATTGGGTGGAAATGATTAAAAGAGAGGTGCCTCAGAGAATAATGTTGGCACAAAAAAGTCCTGAATATTTTGAGGACGACATGGTAAAGGTGCCTGTCTCAGTATGGGCTACAGGCCCTTATGACGCAGGCTTACTGAAAGGAGTCGGAGAAGTGAAGATTAAATTGAAACCAGGAGCAATTTTACCAAACGCATGACAGTATCCCATTTCGAGGGAAGCAGATGAAGGGATTTTTAAGACAATTTCTGTCATGATGGAGCAGGGCATCCTAGTGACATCAGAATCGCCACGCAATACTTTGGTTTATCTGATAAAAAAATCAAAGGGAGGGTCTTGGCGTCTAATACAAGATCTTTGCCCGGTAAACCAGATAGTTGAGGCCCAGTTCACTCTAGTCCTGAACCCGTCCACAATCCTATGTAATATACCCATTGAAGCACAATATTTCACGGTGATTGACTTGAAAAATGCATTTTTCTCAATCCCATTGCACAACGATTCACAGGATTTTAGGTCTTTTATGTTCAGACAAGTTCGTCTGAAAAGCACACGGCTGCCTCAAGGGTATTGTGAGTCTCCTTTGATTTTCAATAGAGTCTTGCAGATGGACTTAAGCAATATTGCATTAGAGAGTGTTGTCTTGCAATATGCGGATGACATCCTAATTTACAGCACAACACAGCACAACAGAGGAAGAGTGCAGATGCGATTCCATTCAGCTATTGACTATACTTGCTGAGAAAGGATATAAAATTGACAGTTACAATAGTGTCAACAAGAGGTGCTGTAGATAGGTCAGCTGATCTCATATGAAGGGAAAAGAGTTACCCCGGAAAGAGCTGAAGCCATTTCAACGCCTAAGCCACACACGATAAAGCAAATGCAGAGTTTTCTAGGGCTTTGCAATTACGTCAGAGCATGAGTTTTTGATTACAGTTCATATACAGACCCTTGTTACAAGCCTTAAAGAAAGCGCAGGCAACAAAAGAGAAAATTGTGTGGACTAAGACAATGGAGGAAGGGTTTGATGAACTAAAAAAGGCCATTTGCACAGCACCAGTCTTAGGGATTCTGTCATGATCCCTGCTTCCAAGGGGTCAGGACTTGCCCCACGACCTTGGAAGCAGGCCCATGACTCTGATCCCAGGAACCAGCCAGTCCCTATAGGGACCCTCTGGACCTTGTCCTGGCGCCAGTGGCGCCAGGCTCATGATGGTGACTGGTCCCGGCATAGGAAGCGCCGGGCTAATATTAGATAAGAGTGCTTGGTGGACCTACCTGTAGCAGACCATGCTGCTTACTTACCAGCTAACTGGTCTCCTGATCCTTCTCTGCCTGGAACTACTTTTTCTGTCTGGGTGGAGCAGGAGCCACTCCCTGGAAGCAGAACACAGGAACTCTTCTAGAAATCTGGAATTCTTTTCTTACCTGGGTGGGGCCGTGGAAGGAGACGCCTAAGCACTACAGAAGGCTATTTAAACCACATCCGATTGGTTTCACGTGCTTCGCGTTATTCTGCATCTGCAGCAGGACACTCACCGTGTCAGCTCCAGGAAACCTCCAGCTCCTGATCCTGTGAACACGAAATAACCTGCTGGAATCCAATCTTCAGTCTTCTTCAGTCTTCTGCAGCTCCTGCAAAACAAAGGCACAGGATAGGCTAAAGTAAAGGCAGCAAATCTACTTACCTAATCCAACGGCAGCATCCAAGGCGCCTTTTTCTGCCTTTCTCTTCCGGCATCCGACATCTGCAAAGAGAGAGAACATCGGTCAGTAATATTCAACTACAAGTTCTGCTTACCTGTGTTACGCCCGTTCCAACTCAGCTCGCGCTGCATTCCGGCACCTGCAAGGCAAGATACATCGGTTAGTAACGCTTAGTTACAAGACTGCTTACCCATCGCTTTCAATCTGTTC
Organism: Ambystoma mexicanum; assembly: GCF_040938575.1. Classification (NCBI taxonomy): domain Eukaryota; kingdom Metazoa; phylum Chordata; class Amphibia; order Caudata; family Ambystomatidae; genus Ambystoma; species Ambystoma mexicanum. The sequence continues at coordinate 338,119,409 of NC_090940.1, forward strand.
GCGCTGCACCTCAGCACCTGCAAAGACAAAAGAGACATTACGGAGCATTCTCCAGCGCTAGTGCAGTCTTTCTACCTACGTGCCATAGAAGGATAATCTTCATCGTCACAGCATCTGAAAAGGGAAAGACATAGACTTTACAGACTTAAGACTTTTGAAAGAGAAGAGAACAATGCAAAAGGAACTTTAATACTTACAAGGCACGCTCGTGCATTAACGGCGTCTTCGCTCTCAGCAAATCCTCTGCTATCAAGAGGCAGAGCTTGCATCCAGTGAAGCAACTGGATCCAGCGCCCCTGCACAAGACGCAGGATGGAGAGCCCGGCATTTACCTATATAAGGTAAGCGCAATATCAACCCAGCTCCACGGGGAAAGAAAGGGCGAGAGGGGCTAGGAACTTTCTGAACCTTCCAAACACTAATACCTTGGTTTACCCTTGCAGACATCTCACTCTTCAGCTTAAACTGTCGGTGGGAAGGGGGCCCAGTCCGGGAGCAAAACGAACCCTGCGCCTAACACTGAAGACAGTGTCCTCGCCAGATCAAGACCTGCGCCTCCGGGGGAACCAGGTGAGCGTTACAGAACGCGAAGCCTTACCACAAAATTCCCGCCCAGGCGCAATGGAAACCTCAGACACAGACCAGTTGGCCCAATTACTCGGGGAGTTGAGGGCGGAAGTACATGCTGCACGTCAGGAAACAAATGCCCTAAGGAGGGAGTTAGTGGTCTCCAAAGAGCGAACAGACGATTTGGCTAGACAATTGCTGCAAGCCCAAGCTGGACAAACTCCTCTACCAACCCCAAGTGGGGGCCACGCTCCTCCAGCTTCCTCGAATCCGGTACAAATCAATCTACCAGGAAATATACCTTTGGCTCCGCCCGAACGCTTCTCAGGTGATTCAAAAAGGTTTGCTGTGTTCTTCAATCAATGTCGCTTACACTTTTTGTGCAGACCCGCCGCTTTTCCAACGGACCAGGCTAAAGTGGCCTTCGTGCTCTCTTATCTCAGTGGCAGTGCCGCAGATTGGTCTGTTCCTTTAGTGTCTCAAGATGACCCCATTCTCCATAACTTCCAGGACTTCCAAGCCAGTATGGAGAAACTGTTCGCAAGGCACTATCAGGGACAGGCCTTGGACAATGAACTTCTTTCACTACGACAGGGCAATCAAGATCTTCTGACTTATATTGCATCATTTAACAGACTAGTGGTGGAAACCGGATGGCCGGAGGATAAGAGGATCACACTGTTTTACAGAGGTCTGCGTGGGGAATTAAAAGACGTTCTGGCTCAAGTGGTAAATCCTCCACAAGACTGTTCCGAATATATCGATCTGGTAGTGCAATTGGATCATCGACTACAGAATCGGAAAGCCGATCGATCCAGATTTGAAACCCGACTTTTTTCAAGGCCACAAAGTTCTACAAAAGGAACTGATTCCGTGGAACCCATGCAAATAGGGGGTGTAAAAGGACCTTTAACCCAAAAGGAGAGGGAAAGGAGGAGACAACTGCAATTATGCCTCTATTGCGGAAACTCAGGGCACTTTCTTCGAGATTGTCCAGTGAAGCCCAAGAAGAAGATAGTAGGGGCGTCTGATAAAGGTACCGAGAATTCTGAGCCGGGAAACGACCTCGCCCGGCAAGTGTAGAGGTCCGCTTGCCGAGCGTTAAAACCAGTTCTTTGACCTCGCATTTCATCATGCCCATGGTCCTCGTGAGTCCTGAACAACCTAATCGTATGCATGCCATTAAAGCATACATTGATAGTGGCGCAATCGGGAATTACTTGGACTGTGAGCTGGCCGCCAGGATGAATCTGTCTCTTTGTCCAAAGACGGTGAAAGACGTCATTACCACCGTGGATGGGACGGAAATAGCTTCCGGACCCGTAACTCACACCACCATGGAAGTAACGTTAGTAAGCCAAGATGGGCATCAAGAGAAGATTGTGTTTGATGTGATCAAGGCCCCTCAGTTTCAAGTCATCTTGGGAGTTCCTTGGTTGGAGAAACACAATCCTCAAATTGATTGGCGAGCAAAGACAATCCGGTTTCCAGAATGCGCTTCTACCTGCTACCCTCAGCTCTCCACCAAACTAGCTGCAACTGTTTCTGAGAGTCCGCAACTGCCTCCTGAATACCAGGAATTCCAAGATGTCTTTCGGAAAGACCAAGCTAATTCTTTGCCTCCTCACAGATCATACGACTGTCAGATAGACCTGATTCCCGGATCCACTCCTCCGTGCAGTCGGATTTATGCCCTTACTGAACCTGAAAATCTCCACCTAAGGCAATATTTGGACCAGTACCTGGCTAACGGATTCATCCGTCCTTCGAAGTCCCCGGCCTCCTCAGCTCTGTTCTTCGTGCCAAAAAAGGAGGGAGACTTAAGAACGTGTATAGACTACCGTGCCCTGAACCAGATTACAATTAAGAACAGGTATCCATTGCCATTGATCCCAGAACTACTTGACCAAGTCAAAAACGCCTGCATATATACTAAGTTAGACCTCAGAGGATCCTACCATTTGGTGCGAATAAAGGAGGGCGATGAATGGAAGACGGCCTTTCGTACCAAGTATGGACTGTTCGAGTATCAAGTGATGCCTTCGGGTTGTGTAACGCACCGGCCGCATTCCAGTTCTTTATGAATGACGTGCTCCGTGAACTCATTGATGTGTGTGTAGTTGTATACATTGACGACATTCTGGTTTATTCGTCCTCTGAGGCAGAACACCGAAAACATGTAACCGCAGTACTGGAGAGGCTCCGCAAACACAAACTTTTTGCAAAATTAGAGAAGTGCGTCTTTCATGTTACTGAGGTCGAATTTCTGGGATTTATTTTGTCACCTAACGGAGTTCACATGGACTCGAGGAAAGTAGATGCAATAATCAAGTGGCCCTCACCATCATCTGTAAAAGGGTTTCAAAGTATGTTGGGCTTCGCCAACTTCTATCGCAGGTTTATTCCAGACTTTTCTCGGGTAGTCCAACCCATTACAGCTCTCCTCAGAAAAAACAAACATTTTGAATGGTCTACCGAGGCAGAACAAGCCTTTCAGGAGCTAAAGACTAAATTTACCTCCGCCCCGATTTTAAAACATCCCCGCCCGGAACTACCTTACATCGTCGAGACCGATGCCTCCAGCCTTGCTATGGGAGCAGTGCTTTCACAAAGAGATCCAGAAACCAACCAGTTGCACCCCGTGGCGTTTTGGTCTTGTAAATTATCAGCCCCAGAAATCAATTACACCATTACCGATAAGGAACTGTTGGCTATTAAGTCCGCCTTTAAGGCCTGGCGGCATTATCTCTTAGGAGCCTGACACACAGTCACTGTCATTACTGACCATCGTAATCTACAGTATCTTAAATCAGCCAAAGCTCAATCCTCCAGACAACTTTGCTGGGCATTATTTTTTGCCGAATTTGATTTTATAATCACCTACCGACCAGGCAATAAGAATGGTAAAGCGGATGCCCTCTCTCGAATCGGAGTAGAGGAACACATGGTTAACCCTGAGCTCGTACCTATTATTCCTGAACAAAGAATCCTGGGTTTGATCAGCATGCAATCCATTGAAGAAATTGAAACCCAGGTTAAACAACTTGTAACTCCAACGGACATACAAAAATGGCAGCTTCAGGGGGAAGACTTCACAGTAAAGAACGACTTATTATACTTCAAGGAACGACTTTATCTACCCTGTACCAGCTTACAAAATCAAGTCATCTCTTGTTATCACGACTCCTTAATGGAAGGACACCCGCGTATGGCCAAGACCTCGGAAAAGGTCAAGCGTCACTTTTGGTGGCCATCTTGGAGAAAAGACATCAGAAACTTTGTCATGTCCTGTGGAGTGTGCGCCCAGAAAAAGAGTCCTAAGGAAAAACCAGCAGGCCTCTTACAACCACTTGAAATCCCACCTCATCCCTGGCATACCCTTTCCATGGACTTTATCACCGACTTACCTCCCTGTTCCGGATACAATACAATCCTGGTAATCGTAGACTTATTTTCCAAAATGGCACATTTCATCCCACTAAAGGGGTTACCGTCAGCAGCAATCCTGGCTCGAGAATTTCTTGAAAACATTGTTCGGTTGCATGGCTTTCCTTCAGTTTTAATCTCAGACAGAGGAAGTCAATTCATCTCCCACTTCTGGCGGAGTTGCTGTCGGTTAGCTCAAATTGATGTGAGGCTTTCCACCAGTCACCACCCACAAACCGATGGTCAGACCGAAAGGACCAATCAGACTTTGGAACAGTACCTACGCTGCATGCTGCAACAGACAGGAGGAACTTGGAAGGACATCCTTTGGATAGCCGAGTACGCTTACAATAACTCAGTCCACTCTGGAACCGGAAAGACCCCGTTTTTTCTTTTGTATGGTAATCATCCTCGAACCTCTAACCTGGATCCACCTCAGGATCTTGGAACACCAGCAGTTGACCACCTACATTCAACCATCACCCAAGCCTTCAAGGAAGCTACTACCCACCTTCAAAGGGCCAAGGAACAATACAAGAAAGGAGCAGATCAACATCGAAAGGAAGCCCCTTAATACCAAATAGGAGATCAAGTCTGGTTATCCACCAAATATTTACCCCTAAAGGGACCACGCACCTTTAACCCAAGATACCTGGGACCCTACTCTGTTACTGCCATAATAAATCCAGTAGCGGTCAAGTTGGATTTACCCCCTTGCATGAAAATGCACCCAGTCTTCCATGTTTCACTACTAAAACCAGTTCAACCAGAAACCCGATTGACTAAATCTCCTGAACCTATCCTAGTTGACGGAGAACTTGAGTTTGAAATCAAAAATATCCTGGATTCCAAGATCTCCAAATCAAAACTACACTACCTGATTGACTGGAAAGGCTACGGCCCCCAAGAAAGATCTTGGGAACCTGCAGAACATGTACACGCACCCCGACTAATCAAGAAATTTCATCGGACATTTCCTAACAAACCAAGACCTCCGGAGAAGTCAACCTTGGGAGGGGCCTTGAGGGGGGGTGCTGTCATGATCCCTGCTTCCAAGGGGTCAGGACTTGCCCCACGACCTTGGAAGCAGGCCCATGACTCTGATCCCAGGAACCAGCCAGTCCCTATAGGGACCCTCTGGACCTTGTCCTGGCGCCAGTGGCGCCAGGCTCATGATGGTGACTGGTCCCGGCACAGGAAGCGCCGGGCTCATATTAGATAAGAGTGCTTGGTGGACCTACCTGTAGCAGACCATGCTGCTTACTTACCAGCTAACTGGTCTCCTGATCCTTCTCTGCCTGGAACTACTTTTTCTGTCTGGGTGGAGCAGGAGCCACTCCCTGGAAGCAGAACACAGGAACTCTTCCAGAAATCTGGAATTCTTTTCTTACCTGGGTGGGGCCGTGGAAGGAGACGCCTAAGCACTACAGAAGGCTATTTAAACCACACCCGATTGGTTTCATGTGCTTCGCGTTATTCTGCATCTGCAGCAGGACGCTCACCGTGTCAGCTCCAGGAAACCTCCAGCTCCTGATCCTGTGAACACGAAATAACCTGCTGGAATCCAATCTTCAGTCTTCTTCAGTCTTCTGCAGCTCCTGCAAAACAAAGGCACAGGTTAGGCTAAAGTAAAGGCAGCAAATCTACTTACCTAATCCAACGGCAGCATCCAAGGCGCCTTTTTCTGCCTTTCTCTTCCGGCATCCGACATCTGCAAAGAGAGAGAACATCGGTCAGTAATATTCAACTACAAGTTCTGCTTACCTGTGTTACGCCCGTTCCAACTCAGCTCGCGCTGCATTCCGGCACCTGCAAGGCAAGATACATCGGTTAGTAACGCTTAGTTACAAGACTGCTTACCCGTCGCTTTCAATCTGTTCGCGCTGCACCTCAGCACCTGCAAAGACAAAAGAGACATTACGGAGCATTCTCCAGCGCTAGTGCAGTCTTTCTACTTACGTGCCATAGAAGGATAATCTTCATCGTCACAGCATCTGAAAAGGGAAAGACATAGACTTTACAGACTTAAGACTTTTGAAAGAGAAGAGAACAATGCAAAAGGAACTTTAATACTTACAAGGCACGCTCGTGCATTAACGGCGTCTTCGCTCTCAGCAAATCCTCTGCTATCAAGAGGCAGAGCTCGCATCCAGTGAAGCAACTGGATCCAGCGCCCCTGCACAAGACGCAGGATGGAGAGCCCGGCATTTACCTATATAAGGTAAGCGCAATATCAACCCAGTTCCACAGGGAAAGAAAGGGCGAGAGGGGCTAGGAACTTTCTGAACCTTCCAAACACTAATACCTTGGTTTACCCTTGCAGACATCTCACTCTTCAGCTTAAACTGTCGGTGGGAAGGGGGCCCAGTCCGGGAGCAAAACGAACCCTGCGCCTAACACTGAAGACAGTGTCCTCGCCAGATCAAGACCTGCGCCTCCGGGGGAACCAGGTGAGCGTTACAGATTCCCAATAATGCAGAGGAATTCTACCTGTTTTCACACATGAATGGCAGTGTTATGAGAGCAGTCCTGACACAGAAAACCACGTTGGGGTACAAGCCCCTGGCATACTGCAGTGGGAATTTAGACCCAGTAATGAGAGGTCACTCCCCGTGCAAACAAAGTTTGGCTGCCGCAGCATTCGCCATAGAGAAAGCTACAACCATTGTGATGGGATGCCCAATGACATTATTTGTCAAGCACACATTATTTAGCATTTTAGAGAAACCGAAAGGCACATTGACATCTCAGAGAGCTTCTGCTTATGAAGTGGTCATATGAAATCCAACTATTAAAATAGTTTGATGCAAAATTGTGAACCCAGCTATGTTTGTAGCAGAGCCAATCACTGAATGAGAGCCAATACATGATTGCGCAAACTAAGAAGAATTTTATGATGAGATTCTCAGAGTAAAAGAAAATCCATTGGCAGAAGGAGAAATCATCTTTGTTGATGGTTCCTCCAGGATCGATCAGAATGATGGACAGAAATATACTGGTGCTAAGGCAATGAAGCACACAGCGAATGGGGAATTCCGAGTACTTGTTAGTGCACGGTTACCCTCACATTATTCAGCACAGACTGCAGAACTATTGGCGTTGATACTCGCACTCGAGAATCACGCAGACCAGGAAGTAACAGTGTACAGTGATCCTATGTGACGTCAACGGTGCACACAGGCTTAGCGTGCTGGAGGAAGAGGGGCTACCTCAGAGCAGACAGGACGCCAGTGCAGCACGCCACCTTATTGGACAGGCTAATTAAGACACTACAGCTCCCAGTGGGCATAGCGGTCGTGAAATCTGCCACCCACATGAAAGGGACAGATTTTATCTCACATGGAAATCAAGCAGCAGACACTGAAGCCAAGCGTGTGGCAACCAAAGCTGAAATAATAATGAATGTGGAAATGCCTGATGTGCATGAGAAAATGATTATTGCACGAAGTGAGCTGGAATGCTATTGCAGTATGCCAAAGACTCAGTTAATGGAGCTTCAAGGAGAAGCATCACAGGAAGAAAAGAACCTATAGAAGCGAAGAGGATGTTCTTTAAACCCCTCAGAGAGCTCATGGTGACAAAACAGCACTGGTAAACCAGTAATGCCTATAGCCTTATTGAAGATAGCACTTGAACAGTTACACTATACAGCACACATAACAAAAGAGAATATAGCCGCAACAATTGCCGAAGACTGGTTTATACCGAATTTGGCAGAGCACGTTGAATTTTTTATGATAAATTGAATAATCTGTCAGAAGTTCACAGCTGGGCATACACTGCGTGTGATTAGAGGAGTCACCCCAAGGCCTGATGGGCCTTTTCAGCACTTGCATATCGATTATGTCGATATGATTCAAGTATGGAACGGGTACAGGTATTTAATTGTTGTGGTGTGTCCATTCTCTAGACGGATAGAAGCAGGTCCATGTACACACTAAGACTCTACCTGTGCAGCCAAATTCCTGGTGAGGGAGGTGTTTCCCAGATGGGGAGTGTGCGAAGTTATGAGGTCAGATAATGGTCCTCATTTTGTTAATGCAGTATTTGAACAGATCAGCTTGTTTCTTGGTAAAAAGCACAAGTTTTCATCAGCGTATCATCCTCAAGGGAATGGGATATGTGAGAAGCTCAATGGCTTTTTAAAGGAAAGGATAGCCAAGTTGAAGCTTACTCTAAAGAGGGGATGGTTACACTGTCTTCCACTGGCAATATATGCACTCAGAAACCAACCTGGTTCTGTTCACCATCTCACGCCTCACAAAATTGTGACGGGCAGAAGGATGCAAACGCCATTAACACCCCAAACTAGAGCTAGATGTGATGCTCAGCCTACAGGAGAAGTGTTAGGATTGGAAATGAAAAACTACTTGAATTGTATGACATCTGGTTTTTCTGTAATTTCAGGACAGCTGCAGCGATGACAAGAAGGGTGTAGGGCAGTACAGAACACAGAAGGAGATGCTAGAACAGATAAAGTTTCAAAATTACGTGTACCGCAATTTTTCCCCTGGGGACACTGTCCTAGTAAGGAATCACACAAGGAAAAAGTGGGACGAGCCAAGGTTTGATGGCACGTTCATTGTAGACATCACACCCTCTGCAGTAAAGTTACAGGGAAGAAGAGCTTGGATCTTCCTGGGCGACATCAAGCCATACATCGGAGAAATCCCTCTGCCTGCACCCCACCGCAAAGAGACTACACACAACGGTGAAGAACCACAGCACGTGCAGACAAGATCCATGATGAGGAAGAAGGACACAGTCAAGCAAGAGACAAGAAACCTTTGTGCAAAGTTGTGGCTTAATTCTGGATATTTCCCTTAAGCATAATAAGGAAAGAAGGACACAAAACCCAAATGCTATGTGCATCCTAGTTGCAGAGTGAAGGAAGAGGATTGGATTTATAAGCCACAAAAAAGCTGCTTGACTTTGAACTTTAGACTGAGGCACACTAAAGCCTTGATAAGAAAAATTCGTCACAGCTCCTTGTTTGGACTAAGTTATGGTGTCACACAATAGGGACCTCACCAAAGACATTCTGATCTATTTCAAGTTAGTATTGAGGTCCTACCCGTCATTGGTAGGAAGAGTCACAAACATAACAGAGTTTCTTCAAGATCCTGACAACTAAAAACAATAAGGAGGCTGCCTGCAGTGATTGCAGAACAGTTTATTTTACTTCCGGAGTACAGCGAGGACAAGACAAATGTCCCAATCACAAGAAAATAACAGACTAGCACATGCTGTATTTTTTCGCTTAATTGAAGACTTTCCAGAACTTGTGGGGAGACATGCAAATATTGACGTCCTCACTTTCATCAGAGATCCAGCAAACACTACACACTGAGTATGCTCCTGCATAGCATTGTGATACATGTCGAACTATCCAGTCATCATCAAAATCACAGAAGAGTGTAGACATTTTCCTTCGAGGGACGGATCGTGAAGGTGTTGCCAAGGAATTCACTTTTGTGTATGCTGACAAGAAAACAACATGTCATCTGGAGTAAAGCAGATTAGAGGCATAGACTGGGAATTGGTCTATATGGAACATGCAATTTAAGACTTAGGGCCTCATTACACGGTAGGCGGAGAACCATGGCGCTATTAGTGCCATGGTTCATGCCGGTAAAATACTGGCACCACCTTGGTGGAAAGGGGAATTACCGCCCCATTCCAAGGTTGGTGGGGCGGTAATTCCCCCTTCCACCATTGCCCTTCCCCATTCCCATTTTTGCCCCATAGGGCATAATGGGAATGGGGAAGGCGCTAATTACGGTACCGCAAATTGCGGTACCGTAATTAGCTCCCTGGGTCCCTTTGCGGGTTGGTTTTTAACGCCTGCAAAAAGCAGGCGTTAAATTCCCCAACCCGCAAAGGGACCTCGTAGTAATGCGGTAAGGATTTACCGGTACCGGTAAAATACCGGTACCGGTAAACCCTTACCGCCTACCGTGTAATGAGGCCCTTACTGAACTTATTGCCTCAGTTGGAACGTTAGTTAATGAAAAAATAACTGTTTCCAGACCAAAGAGACAATCTATTATTTGGACATAGAGGATAATTGGTACAGCACTCGTGACTTATAAGCAGCAGTGTCCAGATATATTGACACTGTTTAGCATGTATTAAAGGAATTAGTTTTGCTTCCTTAGATGATTGAGATGGGAAACCAGAGCAGCATAGTCCTACCCCATGAGGAGAGACATTCATATTGGCTCAGGACCAAATGTTGTAAAATTACTTACAGGTGTGTAATTTACGCATGCATTGTATTCATTATCATACTGTTGTCATTAACGATTAGAACTGCATTCTTTCTCGGTGCACAAAGCGGTCAGATTCCTGTGCAACCACCTAATGATGTAGGCATGAAACCTACAAAGGCACCCAGACTTTACATAGTCATTCCAGTTCCTAGAAAGGATGATAGAGTGACTGAGCTTGAGATGGATGTGGTAAACAACAACACACGCACAGCACTTGAGTTCACAAATAAATTGAAACGCTGGCGACAGGGCTGGCAAAGTAAATCAGGTAAGGGATTGATGTAAGATACACATACACAGATAGTGGGCACATACACACCTGGTTTACTGTCAATGACTTTAGAATCACATTCCAGAGAATGGGGAAAGTATGGACAAAAAACGATGAGAAGTTTTACGGCAAAAGAAAATGAGAGACAGATGGAGGAAGCTGTACTTTTAAGGAGACGAAAAACTTTAGAGAATACACAGACGGGGACAGTACTTACGAGCACAACTAATCCAGTGATGAAAGGGTCAAGCACAAGTCCCACAGAAAAATCACGTGCAGAGATGATAGCAGAATCTATATGGCCATTTATAAACAGAGCCCGAAAGAACCAGAGGTATAAAGAGAGACTTGCCGAACTTTATAATACTCAGGGTACCCGGATGGACGTTCCTGCAGACAAACCAGCCGGAACAAGTTATACTGATATATTCAGAGATGTGGTTATAGAAAACTACATGAAGACCCTGAGAATTAGAAGAAGCATACAAGAAGATAACAACAAACTGAATGATTACCTGCATAGCACAGCACACCTCGGAAACAACATATGGTACCAACACATTAAGGAAGATGGAAGGCGAACTTCAGATGGAGAATGCTTTGTTTGTGCATTCCTACCGTACAGCATGGGGAAGTCAAAAATCTTCGTAGCAGTGGAGATAGATGTCAAAACAGCACACTGCTTATCACATATAGCAATGTGCACAAATAGAAGCCAATTCATGGGAAGTGATGCTTCACTCAAATGGGCAACTGAAGTAACTGATCCAAATGAAGATGATTATGTCCAAGACATAAAGATGAGATTGAATGGCAAAACGAAGAACATTGTGATCAGGTATGAGAATCCTGGAGTGAAAGGAGCAGAGATCAGAAGAGAAACAAACAAAAAACTTAACATCAAAGGAAAATCTACAGAAGACGCACGAAGATGGAAGGACAGAGGCCAAATGCAAATGTGGGGAACAGTGCTTTCTCCAGAAGGATGGGAGAAAGGTGTGGTGATCTGCAGAGCATGGATGATCATTGGGTACTATAAAGAAACAATTGAAAATGCACAAATGATATGAAAACTATTATGGCCGAGACTTGGGTCGAAGACAGAGGAGGACCCTTGCAGATAGTGCCCTTAGATAGTTCCAAACTATGCTTTAGAAATAATGGCACAAGAAAAATGGCAGAGAATCATAACTGTGAACAAATCTTCAATGCTACAGGAATGATGCATGGAATAGCAGTGATCATGGATCACTATTGAGCATGTGGATCCAAAGCATATATCAGATTGCCGAAGAATTGGAGAGGTATATCTACATTGGTGAATGTGCATGTTCCAGCATTAGTGATTCCAAAAAGTGATCTAATTATCAACAGTTTCCCGAAAGCAGATGCTCACCTAAGGAAGAAGAGATCTGTGGAACTACTAAGTTGAGTGAAGAGAGAAAATGACTTCTCTGCCATATTAATAGAAGCCTTTGATGCAATCCTGTATGAACATAGGCTGTTCAGTCTAACCTCATCAGTGTTCATGACAATTCTGATGCCACAAATTCAGGTTGGAGCAAATACTAAATGGTTGCAAATAACCAGATGGGAGCTATTGCAGACCATCAACACAACCATAAAGGGATTTAATGCAATCAAATAAGAGTTAAGAGCAATTCGACTAATGATACTCCAGAATAGATATGTCTTAGACATGATCACAGCTATGGATGGAGGTATTTGTGCAAAAATCAGAGAATCATGTTGCACATTTATACCTTCACATGACGACGAGAATGGAACCTTAACAGAAGCCATAGGTATGCTGACAAAACTACAGAATCAGATGATAGATGAAGTTGACGAAGTTGATGATGACAGTTAGTTTGGAACTCTGTTTCATGGGTTCCACAATGGATGGCAGATGCATTCAAGATCTTAGGAGCCCTATTGGTGATGATATTGCTTGGATTCTGTGTAATCAAGCTAATAATCTCTCAGTGCCAGAAACCTGGAAAAAAAGGCCATAGGAATGAAAATCATGACTGATGTTGAGTCAGGATGGAAGCCAAAGTACCTGACTGATGAAGAAATAAGAGATTTTGTGAAGGCAAGCATTTATGCACCAGAAGGAACAAAGTTCCTGTACCCTAGAAAGCATAGAAAATATGTGGGAAAATGGATGTGTTGTAATCAAAGTGGAGAATGTCAATTAATGACATGGAACAAAGATGAACACATGAGAACAGCAGGATGCTTAAAAGGAGTCATAACGATATGGACCCCAAAGAAGCATTTCTTCAGATCTAGATTTCTATATATGAAGAAGATGAAATTAAAGTGGATACAAAGAAGGAAGTGAGGGTGGTCGATGAATCACCCAGAGGGGGGAGTGAATAAGAAGTGTCAGGTGTCATCCACACTCCAGCCACCCCTTTGTAGTATCCAGTACTTTTACGCCAACGTATGTGACGTATGAAGAACAAATAAACCAGCAAAGAGTAGCGGTAGGGCTCTGCCCAGTGCCTATTAGAGTAACAACACCTATTGAAGTACTGACACCTAAGAAAACATGGACAGTAATCTACCCATTGAGAAAACCATATCTACAGTCAAGACAAAATGACGGTTGTCAGAATGGAATACCTGAAGAAGCCACGAAGATAATAAAGGAAGACGAAAGGTGACATCATAAGTCATCAGGTGGACGGACACATAGATGATATAAGACCAGAAAATGCTGATGGAAAATGAAGTCAAAAGGACAATACTAAGGATGAAAATGACATCTTGAACCCAAGATGAAAAAACTTATGTCATATACACGATGAAGATATCAGTTAACACGATTTGTTCTTGGTGAGATGCGATTCCCATTGTTAATTCCATAGTGTTTTCCAATATGAGTCCCCAATTTAGGGGGGTCCCATCTGTAAAGTGATGGGCAACACCACCATTCTCTGGGAGGTAGGAAGGCAGTCCAGGGAACTTTTGCAATACCCGTTCATGGTTCCCTTCATGGACGGGTGGCGGCATTTCCCGAACGTCGGGGAGGCATCAAAGTGCAATCGGACAGTATGTGTTTATCAGAACCGCAATACATACATAAGCCCAAAGTCTTTCTTCTGGATCTCTCTTCAGGTGTTAGAGGTCCACGGGCAGTACCCAATTGCATGGGTTCGCTTTGTTCGCGTCGGGTGATGTTCCTTGTAGACTCATTATGTGGAGTGAAGGTTGGGGGCTTATTTTTATTCTTGCGGCGTTCCGTGTTTCTTTCCTGTATGCGATAATCCATCTGGAGTACTAAGGAAATCATTTCTGCCAGATTTTGGGGTCGAGCCACTCGAGATATCTCATCCTTTAATTCTTCACATACATTTCTTCTGAAGACTGTGATGAGAGCATCATCGGACCAGGCAGTTTCTGTAGCAAGTTGCTTGAATTGTGTAATGAAGGAGAGTAACTCAGTGTTACCTTGTCTTAAGTCCAGCATTTGTTCTTGAGTCGTAACCACCAGGTCTTTCCGGCCAAACATGGCCTGAACACTGTTGACGAATCCTGCTGCAGAATCCATCAATTGATTATTGGTGGTAACAAGAGGAGTAGCCCAAGCCAAAGCGTTACCTGACATGTTTGAAACCATGTAGCTAACCTTGGCTCTATCAGTGGGAAAGTAGGTAGGTTTCAAAGTAAACTGTACCGTACATGAATCCAAATATTCTTTAACTCTTTTTGGGTTGCCATCAAATTTGCCAATCGGCAAGGGTTTCGGGGGAAGTTCATTCCGTGAGATAACCATTTGGCGTAAGACATTATTTTCATTTCTCAATGTCTGTACTTCGGTATTGAGAGTCTGAACCATGGTTATCAGTTGCTGGACTTGTTGATCCATGGCGTCGCTATCTCTTAGACTCTCAATATAAACAAAGATAGTACTCACAGAACTGGTCCCTTCGGAGTTCGTTTCTGTAGTATCGAAGTTTGTGGTATGCCTCCCAGAAGGCACTGAAGAGACCAGGAAAAATGGGCTCTAAGCGCCTCGTGGGCGACACCCTCGGGAAACCCTATGGGGAATAAAACCCGATGTGCTTGGATACCAAATACGTGCAGGTCTGGTGATGAGTCCTTAGAAATGTTGGCCGAATTGTCCAGCTGAAGTAGAAAGGGAATCCGGCTCCGTGAAGCAGAGTCTCGTGAAGGAATGTCCGGAACAGGACAATCTTCTTGTCTTCTAGATGGAATCCGAGAGCAAGGAAAAGTAGCAGGACGCTCAACGGGGCGAGATGACACCTGGAGCAAGGAGAAGGAACAAGGAGGCACAGCGAAGCTGAAGCACAACTAGGAGGGAGAGGGGAGGAAGCGGCAAGGGAACCGCTACGGGAAGGAAAAGGAAGGTGGAATAGCGAGGAAAAAAGGGGCGGGAAGACCGTAGTCAGAAAGGCAAATGATCGAAGGTAGGAGTGTGAGCTGCTATGAAGCTGCACGGGAGTGGAGCGAGTAGCGACGCACCTACCTGGGTCTCAACGAGACCGATATAGCGTTTGGCTTGAGGAGGCCACCATCTTGGAATAAGATAGACCTGCCCAGAGCATTAGGAAAAACGGAACCAAATAGCCGCCATCTTGATTTCTGTTGAAGGTAGCGAGGATGATGTAATTTTCATATCTTCCAGTATGAACGCTGGGATTTCCTAACAAAAGGGCTGTTTGGAGATCCCCAGTCGGAGGGCAGGTTGAAGACCATCCAGTTCAGAACCTGTGAGGTTTCTTTAGTATTGTTAGAGAGGATACTTGAGATGTCATCCTCAATGGAACCAGTAGGTCCTGGTGGTCTGTATACTAGGTATATTGTCGGGGTGCTGACGTTCAAGATAGGTGCTTTAGCTGTGAGAATTTCACACGATGAGAAGGAGGGTGAGGGTACTAGTTTAATTGCTAACTGTTATTTAGCGATGATGGCAATGCCACCTCCTCTTGCGTCAGGTCTGTCCGCTCTGAGGATTTGGAAGTTGTCTGGGACTGCAAGTGCGAGGGCTGGTCCTGCTGAAGCGTGTAACCAGGACTCGGTGACTGCTAGAATGTCCAGGTCATTTGCAGCAATTAGGTTTTCCTATTTCTGTGGCATGTTCCACTAAGGACCTGGCATTTATTAGTGCAGTGTTCATTTTAGAGTAACTGTCTAGGTTATGGTTGTTTGTAGTTTTGGTTAAGCTAGGTTTGGTCTTAGGTGGGTTTTTCAGGGTAGGTTTCTGTATTGTAGAGGAGGCTATCTCATTAAGGTAAGGAGGTGGTTTAATTTTTGAACGGTTGTTATTAAGGTTGTGATGTTTATTGTTTAATAGTTGGCTAGTTTGTGGTTCGTAGAGTCATGGTCATCTAGCTTGAAGTCTGTAGTTTCTTACGTCCAGTGGACAAGGTAAGGTCATGATGTTAGCTATGGTCGTAGGAGATGAGTCTACAGTGAGGCAGCTGGTAGCAATAGTTTGTTGGAGAATGGTTGCTACCATGGTCACTAATATAGTCTGAGAGATAGTCCTTATAGTCATGTTTCAGTGCACGAAGGATGAAAGGGTCAACTGGCCAGATGGTTTGGTAGGGCGCTGTAGTCTAGGTTGGGTTGAGGTTGTTAAGCGCAAGAGTTTGAGAGTTTTGGAGTTCATTCACAAATATGTCACTTGTGAAATCCCTCTGGAAAGTACCCATAGTGACTTACAAGCACACATTTTGCAATTCCAACGACACAAGTACAGGGGCAAATACGACACCAAATGCTGCTTTGGTTTCCCTAGACCGGTTTCAACAACAAGCCAAGTAAACAGCTTCATGTCTTCAGTTCGACACAGTCACGAGTTTGGCGGTAACCCTTAAATCCGGCGGTCGCGCTATTACAGCTGGATTTAAGGGTCTGCCAAATCAGGGCTTCGGCGGATTTCTCCCCAGCTCTGAGCTGGGGGGAAATACACTGAAAATTTGCGCTATTACCACCAGCGGGAAATCCGCCGGCGGTAAGAGCGCGAAAATTCCCCATTGAGCCCAATGGGGAATGGAGCATTCCCGAATGGGCTCAGTGGGGAATGGGGAATTCCATTACCGCCAAACCCATGATCCGGCGCTAATAGCGCTGGTGGGGTTGGCAGTAGGGCAGATAGCACCGGCGCTACCGCCCAACTCGTGATGAGGCCCAGTTGTCAAGGAAAATCTCCTAAAAACACATACTACATAAAAAGGAACGAAGGATTCAAGTACATCAATGATTACAATGCAATTATTGCCCTCCTATGCAATGCCAATGTTGATGTAAAGTACATTGCAGACAATTCCACTACTATTGCACCATATGTCACTGCCTACTTAAGCAAATCAGAGAAAGCAGAGCTCAAAGACCTCTGGGATGACTTAACCTCTGAGAAAACACTGTCAGAAAAATTGTACAGCTTTGGCATCAAAATGCACTCCCATAGAGAATGTGGGGAGCTACGAAGCCGCTGACCGCTTAACCTGCACAGACTTAGATGGAAAATCTGACAACATAGTGTGGCTAAGCCTTGGGCCTGCTGCTTCCAGAAATATAGTACTTAAATAGTACAAAGACATACAAAGAATAGCCAAAAATGATGCCAACAGCCAGGACATTTTGAAGAACAACTTATTGGACACATACTACCCAAAAAGGAGTACTACTTTAGAAACTTTGTCCTTGTACCAGGTAGCCCAGAACTTCTCATACAAAAACAACATTACACCAAATGAGGAAAAAGGTAGATACAGAGTTGAAAGTTGTGAAGGCAGCCTTGTGACACTAACCAAACGAAGCATAATTAATCATATGAAGTTGTCCTTAAAAACTCCTCAACACAAAGAACTGTACTTCATAGCTCTACTGCAACTTTTTAAACCATGGAGAAAAGAAAGAAGATGATTGATTAGCCACCTATGCATGCTATGAAGATGCTTTCAAAGCCACTGAAAGTAAAATTACTGATGAAAACTTTACACGGTACAAAACCATATTGGACAGTGAACGCCAACAAGAAGAAGAACTTCAAGTACAACTAAATGTAAATATTTCTGAAAACAGAGAACCTTCGTAAACAGGCAGCCAAGAACCGCTTGGAGAGCCACTCATGCAAATGAGGCAGAATTAGACATGACAGAGGTAACCACCACTATGCTTCAGTAAAAGCACTTTGCAGAAGAGTTTGCAGTGCTGAAATCCCAACTAAACAAACATCGTACTATTTTTGAAGAAGGAAGTAAAATCATTGACCATGGTGTACAGCAAGAAAGTACAACTTGCACCTGTAAGAACTACACACCTATAATACTGTATGTAAGTAGTGAAGCTGGATCAGGTAAAACATTCTTAATAAAAATGTTCAGTAAATATATTCAACAAATAACAAACAACAAGCTTTCTGTGTTTACAACTGCACCTACAGGTTTGGCTGCGTACAGCATAGGTGGAGTCACTCTACACCGATTGCTACTCCTTCCAATGAAACACCAAAACAAATTAGAGTACTATAAACTTTCAGAACAAGTTGCTATGGAGCTATGCAGAGTTTTGAAACAAATGAAAATACTCCCAATAGATGATGAGGTCAGCATGGTCTCCAACCTAATGTTGACTTTGATTCACCTCAGAATGCAAGAGGTACTCAAAACAGACTACAAAGAACTCTTTGGAGGAAAAAATGTAATTATTTTCGGAGAGCTCCTTTAATTGACACCACTCAGAGGTGAACCTATCAAACAGTGCCATAAAAGTCTTGGAAGCATCAGCAATGTAAATCTTTGGCAACATTTCCAATACCGAGAACTAACTCAAAACATGCATCAGTCCGCAGACCTCACATATGCCAACATTTAAAAAAACATGCAGATTGGAGTACTATCAAACGAGGCGCAGTCTACCCTCAATAGTAGACACATCCATGAGCTCTACGGGCGAAACACATGTGCTACTGATGTCATGGAACAATTAACTCACAAAAATGTCAGCTGTATGGCCTTAATGCCAACTCTAGCAAGCTGCACACAATTTAATGCAACAATACTGCAAAAAGAGAAATACCCACTTGTAGAAAATGTCATAGCACAGACAAACTGGACGTACACTGTATGACAATACCTATGTGTCAGCAAGGCATAGCACGACTACAAGCCTTAGATAACTCCATCTTCAACACAGCTGATTTGGCGAAAATTCTAACGTTATGTGTCAACTGTAGGGTTATGCTAAAGCATAACCTTGACGTAAAGCAAGGTTTAGTTATGGAGCAATTGGTCCAGTTGCTGACTTCGACACATACCCCCAGGACAGCAGCATTGAGTTTATAAACATTACGTTTGACAAACTTTCAGAAGTCAAAAATATAGGACGCACAACAGCGCAATTCCTTCTTTTCAAAGACATGTATATACGCAGAGAACAGTTTACTCTGTCGCTAGTTTATGCAGTAACTATTCATAAATCGCAAGGTCTCACCTTAGATCAAGAATTGATTGATATTGGCAACACAATCTTCAAGGAAGGCATGAGTTACGTAGCACTGTCATGACTACGTACACTGGAAGGACTGCATCTAGTTAATTTTGATGCAACTGCAGTCACTGCAGACATTCCTTGTATCATAGAGTACAATAGACTACGCGCACTGTACACACCCCATCTAAAAATGTACCCTATTCCTCAAAACCCAAAAGCTTTGAAAAGAAGGCTCATTCCATTAGAAGTACTAAATGATTGGGCCACAGTACCATCAAAGAAATTCAAAGAAAGTCATACTACAGCAACTACCAAAAGCACATACAAAAGGAGTAAAATAGACAAACCAAACCCAACTCCACCCACAACAAATAAAAAGCCTCTGCTAAGAAACGACATACCCTTCCATCAAAGGGCTCAGACACAGAAGGACCTGTCCCATTCACATTTTCCAATAAAACAGGCGTTAATTGCTATGCAAATGTAACAATACATGTTCTATTCCAAATAACAGCAGTTGTTGAACACATTTATTCAAATGGCGCAGACCAATTGTGTTGCAAATGCTCATCCTTCACGAAATGCAGTAAGCAATCCTGACGCCATTTACAGTGTCTCAGAAATAAGGCAAGAATTGGACTACAGTGCTGGAATGGTGAAAATCACTTATCCGACAAGAAGATCCCCAAGAATTTCTAATGTACTTACTACACATATTGGAAAGAAAAAACATACTTATAATAGAAATCTTTCACATTTCCTACTTGTGGAGACATACATGCACTCTTTGCAACAATGTCATTGAGGAGCAAGTCCCTAACAAATCCTTTGTGTATAAACCAATACCCATAGCAGGTTCTGTACATCGTGCAATTCTGATAATCGTTCGACACTACATATACACTCACATAGTCAATATGTGATATTAATGCTCTAAAGGTACAATGCCGACGGTACCAAAAACAACTGCAAATGTACTGCCTTCACACATGGACAGATATCACTTGGCAGGAAGGAAAACCTACACAACGGTAGCCATAATCTACCACACAGGGGACTCCACCAATGCAGGCCACTATACTGCATACATTAGAAAGCAATCGTCATGGTGGGAATGCAATGATGCTTCCATCAGTCCAAAGCACAGACTACGTGCAAATCTTGCAAATGCCTACTTAATATTATTGAGTATACCTTACCCCCCAGCACCAACCAGTACCTTTGTAAGTGGACACAAATTTTTTTCACTTCCACACTATCGACCTAAAGCAATGTAACATACATGAAGCATTGTGAAATGGAATGCATAAAGAACCAATGGTACAAAAAGGAAGCAGTGAAACAGTTACAAATTAGCACCTCCTATAGAACGCCACCCATCCTACCAACATGTATAGTGCACATAGCATACACCATTAAATGTCCTCCTACTTCAACAGTACACCTTAAAAAGTGCTGTAACCACTCAAAAAATCACTATCACTCATTGTGCACTATATTAGCAACTACATTTCAAAGTTTTTTTTTAAATCCAGCATGGATTATTTTCCCCCATAGACCTAATAATTATGCAAAGAACCACAGGAACTACACTGATTGCACAGTACACTGGTTCAAAGCATAGTATTTACGAAGTTCTAGTTATGAGGGTCCAGAAATAAAG
This sequence comes from Ambystoma mexicanum, assembly GCF_040938575.1. NCBI lineage: Eukaryota > Metazoa > Chordata > Amphibia > Caudata > Ambystomatidae > Ambystoma > Ambystoma mexicanum. The sequence continues at coordinate 338,140,080 of NC_090940.1, forward strand.
AAATGTATGCTATGTAGTGTACTTCAAAGTAACAAAATACCTGCACTAACATATTGTGTTCTCTTTTCCAACAGATAATACGGCAACCAGTACAACAACATTTTACACTCCATACCCAAAACACAGTGCAGGGCTTCCTCAATGCAAACAGTAAGTCTTTAACAATTGCTATGATACTTCTGTACCATATCCACAGTGCAATAAGTGCACTTATTTCTGCTATACACATACAATAGCACCACTGACAATGTACACCTATATTACACTATGCAGCTTTTGGCCACGCCCTACACGCTTCACTACACCCTTTACATTGTACAGCCTCCAGCCATACACTAAACATTATACACCTTGGCCACTATTGCTGCTGCACTGCACAACCACACATACAAACATATATACATGTACGACTAACCCCACACATAACACAGCCACCTACCCCTTAGTACTGCAGTTTACATTGCCTACCACTTCTTCCACAGAATACATAACCTGTTTCCTACGTACACTGGTCACCTAACCCTATAATATGTGCACAAACTGAATTAACTTCACAATAGTAACCTACCCTGCAATCTGCCCAATTACAACAATAGCACTTTATGCATGAATCCATACATCTTACGTAACTCTCTTAACTTCTCCAACATTGCCTCCTTGCTTTACACTGCCACTATGTGCGCCATTAGGTCACTTTCATTGTTATGTACACCAAAAAGTGTAGCCAACCCATATTTCAGTACAGTGCATACATCATAGCTCCCCAGCTACATTGCAGCCACTACTGTATCTCTTTACTTTTTCATCTTCTGTTACACTTTTTTCTTCTGTAAAGAAAACACAATTTACAGGCCATAACCGCCTTACAATGTTAAGCAAACATTCCCACTAACTGCTTTCATTTCCTAAATAGTAGCCCCAAATAAGGTAATGCAGTACAACACCAAACTGCGTACTATGGACCACCCACCCACGTGTTTTCAAACAGCAAACACAGTGTCACATTACCCACTGTTGCCTCCTAACACATTGCACATCTAACTTTTTCTTACACACTGTAAAAAGACATTTTGTGTATTTTGCCATCTGTGCATTCACGTGGCAATTTGTACAGCATCATCATATCTACTTCTACCTTGCACTACCTTCACCATAATGACACTACCAACATTAGTAAATAGATGCTATACTCGAAACACGTTCCTAGCTAACTCCTTCCTTTTTTTCCGGGCTCACCTCCGGAAATCGAAACTTAACATACCTCTCCCTAAACAGAACACATGCTTATTGTAAAACAGCCCTGAGGGGGAAGCATGCGTAGCTCCAAGGTCATATATTGTGTAGAAGTCGTGTAGCAAAAAAGGATACATAACTTGCACTGCAGTTCCTCTGTCCATGTGCCCCAAAGGTACTCTGCAACCATCTCATATGACGTACAGTGGTATTTCACTGTCTCCGAATAGAAGGATGGAATTTGGTGAAATTATGTAAGTACACCTTTACATCACATGTGTATTATGATTAACAGTTATTTACGTGCTCCTCAGTGTGCATATTTACAAACTTGCTCTACCGCTCACTTTCTTTCCATACATTACACAGACCTTTGTGGGAGCAGTAAAAAAATGCTGTAAAACTGCCATGTCTCCACCATTCCCAGTAACTTGCACTGTCATTGTACTTTCTTTTGCTTCTTGTACACTGAAGCACCTCACCTTCTACGCACTTGTACACTGCTAGATTCCCTGTTCTGCCCTTTGTCTGCCCTTTCACACAATTACTACGTCTACGCACCCTCAGTGTAGTATATGTTATAATCGACACACGTGCACGCAGTGGTCAACCGGAACACAAATATGTACAAGTCACAGTTCTTTTACGTGCTCCTCAGTGTGCATATTTACAAACGTGCTCTACCGCTCACTTTCTTTCCATACATTACACAGACCTTTGTGAGAGCAGTAAAAAAATGCTGTAAAACTGCCATGTCTCCACCATTCCCAGTAACTTACACTGTCATTGTACTTTCTTTTGCTTCTTGTACACTGAAGCACCTCACCTTCTACGCACTTGTACATTGCTAGATTCCCTGTTCTGCCCTTTGTATGCCCTTTCACACAATTACTACGTCTACGCACTCTCAGTGTAGTATATGTTATAATCGACACATGTGCACGCAGTGGTCAACCGGAACACAAATATGTACAAGTCACAGTTCTTTCACGTGCTTCTTACCAAAGCAGCTACTCCATTCTCCAGCAATCCAAGGTAACACCCATTACGCTTCTTATTGTATTACTTTCATTGTAAATAGACAGACACATTGCGCCGTGGGTCCAACTACACTCGCTACCACTGTCAACTTTTGTAAGAAAGCAACACATAAAAACATAATCTTGTCCCAACGGTTCCCACACCTTTTCGTCTGTGCTCCTGTACACTCACTGTATTATCTACAAACTAGACACAGAGGCAGTGAGTTCAGATATGGTTCTACGCACTGACACACACGTCATTGTGCCTCAGCCATTCAACTATTACTACATTATCCTTCCCGCAAAGTTTTGTCCTGTGCACTACAACTAATAGCCACTACTTGCATGTACTCTTTTTCCTCTTTCCACTCAGATAAGTTGCATCCTACTGCGCATGCCACACATTCACATTCCAATAGATGGCTGGTGGACCAAGCATTGGAAGATTACCATAAGCAATGTGTTTTCCATCGTTATTATCTGGGCCGACCACTATGGGTCGGTATGTCCACTTGCGGTTCCTGCTATACGAACCAACCTGCAAACCTTAGTTCTATAAACCATCCCAGAGGCACTGCATGCTACCATGGCTACCTTTCAAAGACAATGGGCCTCATTACGAGTCCGGCAGCAACCAGCCGGTTTTTCCGGCTTGGTTACCGCCGGACTCGTATTACCATTCCACCTCCGTGACTCCCGGAATTACCAGGGCATTACGACCCTGGTTTCCTGGGAATTCCGGAGGCGGAATTCGGTAAATCCCCATTCCCACTGAGTCCTATAGGACTCAATTGGAATGGGGAAGTGGAAACACCAGCACCATCTCGTGATGGTGCTGGTGTTTCCACGTCTGCCTGCGGGCGGTGTTAAACCCGCCAGGTCAGACCTGGCAGGAACACCACTTCCCGCCTGCAAGACTCGAGATCGGGCGGTCCGGAATTAACAGTGGCGGCGGGTTTACTGCCACTGTTATTTCTGGACCGCCCGACCCGTAATGAGACCCCATGTCTTCTTCCACATGGACCACCAAGCAGCACTACATACTCCTTTTCCCACTGTGCTACACGAGAACAGAAGAAAATAATTGCACAGATGGCATTGGCCACTGTATTTTGTTTGCGAAATAAAAGAGCAGTGAATCCACCAACTGCGTGTAAATTCAGTGGCAAAATAAAGCACTTCCAACCACTCACTATTATTTGTAAAGTATGGAATAATCTGGAACCGTACTGTCTGTCTGCGCAAGTCTGTTTTTTCTTTTGTTTATGTTGTTCCTTTCCAGAGCTAGGTGCTCACATGACAGAGTGGACTACGCTTGGCACGCACATAAAATAAACACCTGGAGTGCACGCTGTGAGGAATGACTGTCCACAAGTAATGTCACTGACGCCAGTGACTGCTGCAATGGTGTATGCGGCACACATGCATATCTAATGGAAGCGATGCACATATTACAAACACACACACTTCAAGCTCCACCAGCTTTCTTTTGCCATCTGAGCAAGTACGCCAAACAAAGGTACCCGTCAATTGGCCTGCCATCCTGTATATAGCTGCACTTAACAGCGTCCATCATGTTGCCTGCTGCAAATGTATGTGTGTTCCAATTTGCATTCTCCATCGTGTTGATATGTAATGTTTATTAATTTGCGTCATGTCGCACTGCCTTGCTTCTCTCTCAACGTACTAGGTATTATGAGAGGTGTACCATACTGTACATTAATTGTGTCGTCTCAGTATGTGAATGGCAACAAGGCCAATAATGGTCACCATATTTAGGTGCTGTCACTTCACACCACCTCTACTGGTATGGCACCTGCAAAATTTCCTCCACAACCATACCGTAACAGTGAGCACTCACAGTAGAGATACAAATTTCCAGCCCTGTATGCTGGACTTACATATCAGTGTAAGAACTGACCAAAAGAAGGGAACAATGTTAAACCTACTTCCGAATAATTCCACATTATTGCGTGAAAGGCCCATAGTCATCCATACACAGCAGTACGCGCTTGCCACTCCCAACACAACATGGTACACCAATTAGAGAAATCCCTATACCATCTCAAGTACACTCCCAACACCACTAGCCTCCCAAGATTGTCACCTGCGCACCTACCCCACAACTGTTTGTGTTAGTATCTGCGTACATGTGCCATGTCGCAAACGTTACATACTAAAACAAGCCTTGCATTTTCCACTGTCTTACTGCACTCCCTGAACCGAACCTCTGGTGACGTCCACACCCCTCCGAACACAAATTATGTCTTATCTCTGCAATTCCCCTTTATGACGTGCACCATGTCATCCACATTAATGCTGCAAAGGGGTGGATTTTACGGCACTTACATATTTACAAGTGTATTGTATAGCACAAGGTAAGTTTATAATTTACTGCCTACAAGTACGTATAGATACAACAACATACTCAAACAAGGCAACATTCTCAAACCTACTTCAGTACCCACACTGGTACAGCCAAGGGGCATACCCATGCACACAAACCAGTATGGGTTTTACAGACACAAGACAGCATAGCGGTCCGACTGCAAATATCGCCATATTGTCTCCAATGACCTCCCCGTCCCCAAAAGAGTCTGCCTGCACTCAACGAAAAATAATAGTCACCTCCACAACTGCCCACCAATTAACTATCTGTGAGTACCTGCATACAAATTCCTTCCATCTGCCAATGTCTATCCGCCCTCCCTGAAGCAAGGCTGTGCCCAAGCCCTATGCTATTGGGTACATAGGTGAATACACCCATACATGGAAACATGTCAGCACATACCCTTTCTGGCCACAGGTACATATCGGTTCAGTAATACACCCAATCAAGTCAACTGTCTGTTACCTACTTCCAACCAGTGGCCACCCTCTTATATGCATTGGCCCCATCCATGTGCACAAGTCAGAATAGGTTTTGCAAGCACAGTACAACATACCACTGATACTGCAAATATCCTCATATTCTGTCCAATGCACTCCCCATCCTCAATGCAGTCTGCCTGCACTCATTAAAGAATGATAGTCGCCTCCACAACTGCCCACCAATTAACTATCTGTGAGTGCCTCCGTACAAATTCCTTCCATCTGCCAATGTCTACCTGCCCTCCGTAAAGCAAGGCTGTGGACAATCCCTAGGCTCTTGGGTACATAGGCGGAGGCCTACGGCCTCCACCCATGCATCCAATTGCCTAGACCTGCTACACAGCCACTAGAAACCAATAAAGTAATGCATGGTAACATTTCCCACCTAGCTTTACTGCTTATAGATACAACAGACTCAACCAAATCAACATTCTCACACCTACTTCCAACCAGTGCCCACACTGTGACAGCCAAGGGCCGTACCCATGCACACATGCACACACGCCAGTATGGGTGTTACAGCCACAAGACAACATGGCACTCTGACTGCAAACATCCTCATATTGTCTCCAATGCACTCTTCTTTCCCTCCTCCACAACTGCCCACCAACTAACTATGTATGATTACCTCCAAACACATTCCTACCATCTGCCAATGTCAACCTGCCCTCCCTCAAGGAAGGCTGTGGCCAAGCCCTAGCCTCTTGGGTACATAGGCGCAGGCCTACGGCCTTCCCCCATGCACTCAATTGCCTAGTCCTACTATACACCCACTGGAACACAATACAGGCATACATGCTAACATTTGCAACAGTGCTTGGCTGCCTACAAGTATATATACGTACAGTAAAGGAGTGAACCAAAACAGCATTTGCACACCTACTTCCAACTAGTGGCCACACTGTTACGGCCAGAGGCCATTGCCATGAACACAAGGCAGTAGGGCCTTTGGAGACACAGCACAACATAGTACACCGACTGCTAATATCCTCATTTTATCTCCAAGGCACTCCCCATCCCCTATACAGTCTGCCTACAGTGTCAAGCATATCATGCTTCCCTGTGCAACTACCCACCAATCCAGTGCATGTCAACAGCTGCAGAATTGGTGTATATCTCAACAGTGTGCTGCCAAACAATACTTCTTTTTCTCCATGTCATTATGCACTCCCTTGCAGCAATGGTGCAAGCAAACTTGCCTGCCTACTTTATCGCTAAGTGCCTTTCACATACATTCAGATCTTACATTAGGGAGGTTGTAACCAAGCCATACGCGCTTTCTGCATGCCATCGCCATGCAGTGACAAGCCTACGCTTTACCCAGACCCACAGCAAGCCAAGTAAAAGAAGCAGGTTAATATGTCCTCACAAACCCATGGTAACAAAACAACTCAAACGCACTACCTCAACATAACCATTTGCAGCCGTTGCCTACAACACAAAACATTGGCAATATCTTTGCTTCCCCCTCTTTCACCCAGCCAATACTGCTAAGCAGTCTTTCCAACGCCTTTCGGTGCACTACTATCCTCCGATACACCATGGCAGTGTCTCCCAAAAACTTTGAAGCACAGCACGCTTCCCTCCAGCCAACCACCGGCCTGCATACTCTGACCCAATCACACATCGGTCAGTTGAGCGAACTGGGAAATCGGTCAATGGAGCGGACCCAAATATCTCCAATTTTTTGGGACATACATTTCAGTGTTTTGCAAAAAATGTACTGCTCCGATTTCCACCGAACACACAAAAGCACGCATTCTGGGCCAAGCCCCTGCTCCTGGGGCAAATTTGGTGAAAATCCATCCAGCCGTTCGACATGTAGCCATGCGCAAAGTTTTTCCCAATTCAGTCTATGGGGGAAACCTCGCCCAACTTGGCGAAAGAATTCAGAGCCGTCCATATACTTTTTTCTGCAAAGTTTGGTGAGGATTCGTCCAGGGGGAGCGAAGTTATAAGCCGCTGAAAAATTGCTCTCCCTATGAGTTTAGCAACTTAACCATAGGACCGTGTAAGATATATATATATATTTATTCACTAAAAAAAAACTTTGCTAACGGGACGTTAAGATTCCAAGTAAAATCGAAAACCCCTTGAAATTCCCCAGTTACGGTAAGCTAAGCAACCATAACTCGCTCCACCACTGTGCACTGCTAAGAGTAACACCCAGGACATCAAAGATGACATCACAAATGTCATTGATGACATCACTGATGACATCACATGTCTGGCTCCCCCTTTTTTCCTTTACTGACATATCTAGGCCAAATGGTTTTCTTCAGTAACAGTCAGGAATTAAAACTTGAAAAGGTACTATATTTGTAGACTTATCCTTCAAGTATGTTCTTACAGTAATTCCCGTAGGGTCCAGTCAAATCATGTGATACATATGCCTAGGGTAAGTAGCAGCTTTGAAACAGAGCAATCATTTCTCTGCATAAAGGTTATGAACACTTTCTGCTACTACTGCTGCTTTTTTCCTTACTTCAATTTCCTTGTATATACTCATATTTGTATGTGTTGTTGTCTCTTTGTGTTTTGTCTATAATAATGCAATTATGTAGTAAGTGGATTTTATTACCTACTTATCACATGTTTCACAGTACGCAAAACTCTAATAAGAAAACAGTTATCATTTCACTATTCAACATGGCAAGATTCTGAATATCGCACCTCCATCATGTATGCTGCACACAATGCCTATGTTTCTACATGAGTAGCTTAGTATACTGGATAGAATTTCATAAGAGAATGCTATTTATATCAATGCATTCCTTAATGCACTAATTAGCACTTGATATTTATTCCAATGATCCTTGACACTTTTTGGTCAACATTATAATAGGAATCCCTTCTACAGAGTTTTCATGAAAAGTAAATGCACATGTGATGTCATCAGTGATGTCATCAATTACATTTGTGATGTCATCTTCGATGTCCTGGGTGTTAGTCTTAGCAGTGCACAGTGGTGGCGCGAGGTATGGTTGCTTAGCTTACCATAACTGGCGAATTTCAAGGGTTTTTCGGTTTTACCTGGAACCATAACGTCCCGTTAACAACGTTTTTTTAAGGAATTTCATAGGTTTTTTGTAGCGCAACTTAACCATAACGTCCCTTTAACAAAGTTTATTTTACTGAATTTCATATGCTTTTAGTAGCGCAACTTAACCGTAACGTCCCTTTAACAAAGTTTTTTTACTGAAGTTCATCGGTTTGTAGTAGTGGCACGTAACCATAATGTAAACGAACATCTGACTTCATTGCACACCTTCTGGAGAATGCCACATGGCCAAATGCTGGCGCACAGCATGGTGACGTGTCCGAGGACCACTACACAATTAAGAATAAGATCTATGCCTCGTGGACAGTGTGGAACTACATTTTTTACTGATATAGGAACTTGCAACTTCAACATGTCCCTTGCACAGTTCCAACAGCTATTCATACTCAGCCTTTAACAATCTAGTACACAGTACATACTTTTAGCAAAAGTTCTATTTATCTGAAAACGACATGAGCTAAGGCCATCCCTCCTCCCCAAGAAACAGCACCACTGCTGTAATGAAGGAGCATGAGAAACACTGCCCCTACCTTACAAATAACACACGCACACCATTTTCCCCCATCCACCTACCCCTCAATATTACTGTTTGGTGCCTCTTTGCTCATTTCGTTCTTAGGTGTCCTCCCAAACAAAAAGCCATCCATAAACAAAATAAATGTTCCTTTAAGAACCACCTTTCACACTTAAAACATATAACAAAAAAAAAATCGCATAGACTCCATCTACTTTATATTTCTCAGTAAAGTACATAGACGCAATAAGATTTTCCAACATTTCCATTTGCAGTTTGTGTTATGCTAATGGGAATATTGTAGCGTTCACCCTCCGTTCCAGGGACTGGAACAGTGAATAAAGGGCCAACAGGCCAAGTTATCAGCCCAATCGAAGCGAGAGTGCATAACGAGATCTCTGGATCACTACCCCCCTTTCCACCCCTAAAATGGGGGATGAATGCCATTAACAATCTAGATTTCCAAAGCAGTAACCCGTGCTACTAAAAAAGAGGATTTTTAGTCCTAAACTCGGACGCCTGTGGCGTCCCGGTTTAGGAAACAAAATCCTTTTCCAAGATGGCCACCATAGAAAGGGAAGGCGGGTGTTCCATACAGGGCCCCTCTTCGCTTTCCATGGCAGCCTGCAAAAAGCAAAAAGGAAACCCTGTTAACATATTACCACAAGCACTTTTGTCTTCCCTTTCAAATGAATCCTAATGTCGAACAGCTTTACCACAAAGCCAGTCCCAGGTGGACATGGCCAGTTTAATCCTATCTTTTCTCCCTTCTGGTCATGCCCAGTAGCAGCATTATGCAGATCATGACCTTATACCATGACCCCGACATTCTGCCCACTCCCCATGGCTACACTCCTCAGTCAGTAAAGGTATACCGCTATTTTTTTAAACTACATTATGACACTTGTCAAATACGAAAACACTCCCACAACTCCAACACCATGCTTTTCGGTCGTTGCCAATCAGCCTTATGGAAATTTCCTGTAAATCCACCCCCATTTTTTTTTCAAAACTGTCAAAATAATACACAAATAATTTGTCATATTAGGTGTGCACAAAATTCCTACAAACTTTGTAAAATCATTCGCAACCACTAGTCTTGTCCATTGCTGCATCTGCCTAACATAAATTGCTCTGACGTCACTAAATCATATGGGCCGCCCCTGAAAGTCACATAACCAACCCTAATGATATTCTACACCTTTTTTGGATGACGTTCCTCTCCAGCGTAGCCAAATGCGCCCATAAGAACCTACGTGCCATGACGCAGAACCTGAAAATGAACACACAGCGATTTACAACGTAGCAGGTCACATTTTGAAAAAATAAACTGGTTTTTAAAAGAAAACATTAACACTTTACAATTTGAAAAATAATTTTATTTCACAGTAAACTGTCCGAGACCATTGGACTATTCCCATGTTCAATCAAATTGTAACGTTGTTTCTTTGGTCGTCATCGAAAATGTTAATCGTGAGGCACACTTTGTTCTTTTTCCATACACAAAGGGCCTCATTACACGGGTGGCGGTGAACCATGGCGCTAATACCGACACCGCCTTGGTGGAAAGGGGAATTACCGCCCTATTCCAAGGTTGGCGGGCGGTAATTCCCCCTTCCACCATTGCCCTTCCCCATTCCCATTTTTGCCCCATAGGGCTCTATGGAAATGGGGAAGGTGCTAATTACGGTACCGCAAATTGCGGTACCGTAATTAGCTCCCTGGTCCCTTTGCGGGTTTGTTTTTAACGCCTGCAAAAAGCAGGTGTTAAATTCCCCAACCCGCAAAGGGACCTCATAGTAAGGCGGTAAGGATTTACCGGTACCGGTATTTTACCGGTACCGTTAAACCCTTGCCGCCATCCGTGTAATGAGGCCCAAAGTATTCGTTTTCGATAAAGCAACCGCTTCGGTCGCACAGTGAATTCCAGGACATCGGCATGAACTTGGGCCTAGACCACCATAAAAGATGTTATGTTACTCCTAATGGCCACTGCAGCGTAAGGACAAATGGGTCCTGCGCGATCGTCCCACAAAACAGTGACGGTTAGGCAGCCGGTCACGAGTACGTGCATCTGGCGTGTGTCATGATGCCTACCCCCGGAGCACCAGGCCAGGCCCAGCACCCCCGGGAGCAGGCATCATGCCCCCGGGTAAAAGCCCAGCGGCCCCTTATAGGGGCTCTTTGGACTCTGTCCTGGCGCCATAGGCGCCAGGCTCATAAAGGAAGGTGTTTTGTGCACTTACCTGATGCAGACCATGCTGCAAGATTCAGGCCTCCCTGAGACCTGAAAGGGACCATTTTTTTCATTGGGACGATTTGGCCACTCGGGCGTGGCCAGGGAAGGATACTTACCTGGAACTACTTTGGGGGCTATTTAAGCCACGCCCAGACAGTAGCTCACGCTTCGCGTTGTTCTGCATCCAAGCAGCTGAACGCTCACCGTGTCTGCTCCTGCATCTGGTCTCCAGCCACGCCCGCCTCGATCCTGGAACACCTGTAAGGAAAGAAGAGAAGAGAAAGGTGAAAACCAAGAATTTTATCAAACTTATTACCTGCATCCGGAACCTTCACGCCAGCGTTCCTGAGAAAAGACTTTCATTTAAAAGCACCGTGTTGCTCGCTGCAGCGCCGCGCTTCACTCACCTGCCCTCGGGAGTTCTTCTGGCTCCACCGCGACTGTCTGCATCGGTCGCCACATCTCTGCACCTAGGGGAGAGAAGAAGAGACAAAAGGTGAGCAGAAGGAACATATGAGGAAAGCCTAATTTTCCGCCTTAACACTTACCGGTCTTCTGTTGGTGGACCATTCCTCATTTCGGGTCGGCGCCGCTTCGTTGGCAGGTACCGCACCCCGGCCCCTATGGGGAAAGGACAAAAGACATTACTGGAGGAATATAAAGACATTAAGAGGGATCGCCCCCATCGCTAACTCACTTGAGTTTACCATCGGCAATTCAATCCCTCAACGCATCGCCTTCATTCTGCACCTGAAATAAAGGACAGATCACAGGTTAGGAAGGCAACAGAAAAGGAGGCTCTACACTTGAACTTTTGTAATCTTCATACTTACGGCATTCCGCTCGGAAAAGTCAAGTGGATTTTGCCAGCGCCATTCTGAAAACCAGTGAAGTAACTGGACAAACACGCGCCCCTGCACCAGAAGCAGGATGGAGAGTTCATCCTTTCAAACCATAAGGTGAGCTTCAACCGGGGATTTCAGAGGAAGTTAGAGAAGAACGAAGGGGGGAAGGGTGGGAGCAAGCACACTATTCTGCAGACTGTTAATCCCCTTTCTCATCTGCAGAAGGATATTCCTACGGGCCAGACAAGCAAGATTTGAGGGTCCTGTTCAGTCGGTGTTCCGAGTTCTGTGCATCACGCTCGAAGAGGCCACAGAAACCCAGACTAGACCAGCGCCTCCGTGGGAGTCAGGTGAGCGTTACAGAACGCGAAGCCTTCCTAGAAATTCCCACCCAGGCGCTATGGAAACTTCTGAGACTGATCAGTTGGCCCAACTACTGGGGGAATTACGGGCCGAAGTACACGCCGCTCGTCAAGAGACTAATGCTCTCAGGAGGGAGGTGATTGTAGCAAAGGAAAGAACTGCTGACCTGGCTAGACAGTTTTTGCAAGGTCAAGCTGGACACACTCCTCTACCCGGTTACGGGGGGAACCCCGCTCCTGTGGTTCCCAGTAACCCTGTGCAGATTAATCTATCTAGAAACATGCCGCTGGCCCCACCCGAACGCTTTGCTGGGGACCCCAAACGATTCGCCGTATTCATGAATCAGTGTCGTTTGCACTTCCTATGCACACCTGGGGCCTTCCCTAATGACCAGACCAAGGTAGCCTTTGTATTGTCATATCTCAGCGGCTGTGCTGCCAATTGGTCAGTTCCACTGGTTACTCAAGATGACCCGATTCTCTGTGATTTTCAAGGATTTCAAGCAAGCATGGAAAGGTTATTTGCTCGACACTCTCAGGGGCAGGCTCTGGATGACGAACTCCTATCCCTGCGACAAGGCAATCAGGACCTCCTATCCTACATTGCAACCTTTAATAGACTAATTGTGGAAACTGGGTGGCCAGAGGATAAAAGAATCACGTTATTTTATCGAGGTCTACGCGGAGAACTTAAAGATGTCCTGGCCCAAGTTGTAAATCCACCCCAAGAATGCACAGAATATATAGAGTTAGTGGTCCAATTGGATCACAGACTTCAAAACAGAAAAGCAGATCGCTCCAAGTTTGAGACCCGGGTGTTGGTCAAGACCCACGCTAACCCCAAGGGTGCTGATGTCTCTGAGCCTATGCAAATTGGAGGGGTTAAAGGAGCTTTAACTCAAAAAGAACGTGAAAGAAGATGGCAGATGCAATTATGTCTTTATTGTGGGTCCTCTGGACACTTTCTACGAGATTGCCCGGCAAAACCGCCCAAGAAGGTGGTAGGAGCTGCTGATAAAAACCATGAAGACTCTGTTTCGGGAAACGACCACGCCCGACAAGCGTAGGGGTCCGCTTGCCGAGCTTCAAAACTAACTCTCAGACCTCGCATTTCATTGTGCCAATGGTCCTCGTAGATCCGGAACAGCCTAAGCGGTTGCATGCAATAAAGGCATACATCGATAGTGGGGCTATAGGAAATTATGTGGATCGTGAATTGGTCTCTAGGATTAACCTCCCTCTGCGTCCTAAAACCAGCAAAGATGTCATCACCACAGTCGATGGAACCGAAATTGCCTCTGGACCGGTAACACATTCCACTGCTGAGGTGACACTTATTGGACCAGACGGCCATCGGGAGGCAGTTGTGTTTGATGTAATCAAGGCTCCACAGTTTCAGGTTATTCTCGGAATCCCTTGGTTAGAGACACATAATCCTCGAATTGATTGGCAAGCGAAGAGAATAACCTTCCTGGATTGTGCACAAACCTGCTACCCAGAAAATCTGAAGATTAGTCTAGCGTCTGTAACCTCTGTCTCCATGCAACTACCTTCGGAATACCAAGACTTTCAGGACGTCTTCCAAAAGGAACAGGCCAACACATTACCTCCCCACAGATCGTACGATTGCCAAATCGATCTGGTGCCCGGTGCACAACCCCCTTGTAGCAGGATTCATGCCCTTACTGAACCTGAGAATCTGCATTTGAGACAATATTTAGATCAATACCTAGCCAATGGTTTCATTCGCCCGTCAAAGTCTCCGGCATCCTCGGCTTTGTTCTTCGTGCCCAAAAAAGAAGGCGACCTTAGAACTTGTATCGACTACCGCGCATTGAACCAGATAACTGTTAAAAACCATTACCCTCTGCCTCTGATCCCTGAACTCCTTGACCAGGTGAAGGACGCTTGCGTATACACCAAGTTAGATCTCCGGGGGGCTTATCATCTGGTGCGAGTAAAAGAAGGCGACGAATGGAAAACGGCCTTCCGTAAAAAACATGGATTATTCGAATACCAGGTGTTGCCTTTCGGGTTGTGCAACGCGCCTGCTGCCTTCCAATTCTTCATGAACGATGTCCTTCGGGAACTCATCGATGTTTGTATTGTCGTATATATCGATGACATTCTTGTGTACTCCTCTTCGGAATCTGATCACAGAAAGCATGTCTGGGCCGTCCTTGAGAAATTGCACCAGCACAAACTGTTTGCAAAGCTGGAAAAGTGTGTTTTCCATACCACCGAGGTTGAGTTTCTTGGATTCATCCTGACACCTAAAGGGGTCCGAATGGACTCACGAAAAGTGGATGCCATCCTCAAATGGCCATCACCTAGTTCGGTGAAAGGTGTCCAAAGCATGCTTGGTTTTGCTAATTTTTATCGCAGATTTATCCCAGAATTTTCACGTGTGGTACAACCCATCACTGCACTCTTGCGAAAAAATAAACGCTTCGAATGGACCGAGGAAGCCGAACAGGCCTTTCAGGAATTGAAATCTAAATTCACGTCTGCACCTATTTTGAAGCACCCGCGTCCCGATCTCCCATATATAGTCGAAACCGACGCGTCCAGCTTAGCCATGGGAGCTGTCCTGTCTCAGAGAGACCCTGAAACCAACCAACTGCACCCCGTAGTATTTTGGTCCAGAAAGTTCTCGCCGCCTGAGGTAAATTATGCAATCACTGACAAGGAATTATCAGCCATTAAGTCCGCCTTTAAGGCTTGGCGGCATTATCTTCTTGGTGCCAGGCATACGATCACCGTGATCACTGATCACCGAAACTTACAATATTTAAAAACTGCCAAGGCTCAATCGTCACGTCAGCTCCGATGGGCTTTGTTCTTTGCTGAGTTCGATTTTGTAATCACTTACCGCCCCGGCTGTAAGAATGGCAAAGCGGACGCGCTATCTCGAATAGGAATGGGAGAAATAGACACAAACTCAGAACCTGTGCCGATAATTCCCGAACAAAGAATTTTGGGGATAACCTCTTTACAAACCCTTGAAGACATTCAAGCACGGGTAAAACAACTCCGGGACTCTACAGCCTTGCAGGATTGGATCCAAAGGGGGTCTTACTTTTCGGTCAACGATGGCCTACCTTACTTCCAAGGACACTTATTTCTGCCAGAAAAGGAATTGCAAGAACTGGTTATTTCCCGTCATCATGATACCCTGATGGAAGGACATCCTGGCATTGCCAAAACTGAGGAAAAAATTAAACGACAATTCTGGTGGCCTTCCTGGCGAAAGGATATTAAATCTTTCGTGATGTCCTGTGGAGTTTGCGCCCAAAACAAAGGCCAAAAGACAAAACCCGCCGGTCTTCTTCAGCCTTTAGACATTCCACCAGCACCTTGGCACACCTTGTCACTAGATTTTGTCACGGACCTGCCCCCTTGTAATGGATACAATACTATTCTGATTGTGGTGGATTTATTTTCCAAGATGGCCCATTTTATTCCGTTGAAAGGATTACCTTCAGCTTCTGTCCTAGCCAAGGAATTCCTCGAAAATATCATCCGTTTGCATGGTTTCCCGTCCATACTAGTCTCTGACCGGGGAAGCCAGTTTATTTCTCATTTTTGGAGAAAGTGTTGTCAACTGGCACAAATCGACGTAAGACTCTCAACCAGCCACCACCGACAGACCGATGGTCAGACGGAGAGAACAAACCAGACCCTTGAACAATACCTACGATGTATGTTGCACCAATCGGAGGGTAATTGGAAGGATATTTTATGGGTGGCCGAATATGCATACAATAACTTGGTACACTCTGGAACTGGACAAAGCCCCTTTTATACCCTATATGGACATCACCCTCGTACTTCAGACCTGGACTCACCTCTGAGCCTTGAAATGCCCGCAGTGGACCATTTGCATTCCACGATAACTCAAGCCTTCAAGGATGTAACTGCACATTTGTAACAAGCGAAAGGGAAATACAAAAAGAATGCGGATCTGCATCGGAGTGAGGCGCCTCCATACCAAATAGGGGATCAAGTATGGTTGGCTACCAAACACTTATTGCTCAAGGGACCTCGAACTTTTAATCCAAGGTATTTGGGCCCTTACTCGATCAAACCTATAATTAACCCAGTGGCAGTCAAGCTCGATCTACCAGCTAACATGCGGATTTACCCCGTTTTTCATGTGTCACTTTTGAAACCAGTGCAAACAGGAACCAGATTAATAAAGCCACCAGAACCAATCCAGATAGATGGGGAGCCTGAATTAGAGGTGAAGAACATTTTGGATTCTAAGATCTCAAAATCAAAACTTTTCTATCTAATTGATTGGAAAGGGTACGGGCCTCGGGAAAGGTCTTGGGAACCCAGCGACCACGTATTTGCACCTCGGCTGGTAAAAAGGTTCCATCGGAATTTCCCAAACAAACCAAAACCTCCAGAGGGAACGACCTTGGGAGGGGCCTTGGGGGGGAGTGCTGTCATGATGCCTACCCCCGGAGCACCAGGCCCAGCACCCCCGGGAGCAGGCATCATGCCCCCGGGTAAAAGCCCAGCGGCCCCTTATAGGGGCTCTTTGGACACTGTCCTGGCACCGTTGGTGCCAGGCTCATGTTGGACATCAGTCCTGACTCCATAGGTGCCAGGCTCATAAAGGAAGGTGTTTTGTGCACTTACCTGATGCAGACCATGCTGCAAGATTCAGGCCTCCATGAGACTTGAAAGGGACTATTTTTTCGTTGGGACTATTTTGCCACTCGGGCATGGCCAGGGAAGGATACTTACCTGGAACTACTTTGGGGGGGCTATTTAAGCCACGCCCAGACAGTAGCTCACGCTTCGCGTTGTTCTGCATCCAAGCAGCTGAACGCTCACCGTGTCTGCTCCTGCATCTGGTCTCCAGCCACGCCCGCCTCGATCCTGGAACACCAGTAAGGAAAGAAGAGAAGAGAAAGGTGAAAACCAAGAATTTTATCAAACTTATTACCTGCATCCGGAACCTTCACGCCAGCGTTCCTGAGAAAAGACTTTCATTTAAAAGCACCGCGTTGCTCGCTGCAGCGCCGCGCTTCACTCACCTGCCCTCGGGAGTTCTTCTGGCTCCACCGCGACTGCCTGCATCGGTCGCCATATCTCTGCGCCTAGGGGAGAGAAGAAGAGACAAAAGGTGAGCAGAAGGAACATATGAGGAAAGCCTAATTTTCCGCCTTAACACTTACCGATCTTCTGTTGGTGGACCATTCCTCATTTCGGGTCGGCGCCGCTTCGTTGGCAGGTACCGCACCCCGGCCCCTATGGGGAAAGGACAAAAGACATTACTGGAGGAATATAAAGACATTAAGAGGGATCGCCCCCATCGCTAACTCACCTGAGTTTACCATCGGCAATTCAATCCCTCAACGCATCGCCTTCATTCTGCACCTGAAATAAAGGACAGATCACAGGTTAGGAAGGCAACAGAAAATGAGGCTCTACACTTGAACTTTTGTAATCTTCATACTTACGGCGTTCCGCTCGGAAAAGTCAAGTGGATTTTGCCAGCGCCATTCTGAAAACCAGTGAAGTAACTGGACAAACACGCGCCCCTGCACCAGAAGCAGGATGGAGAGTTCATCCTTTCAAACCATAAGGTGAGCTTCAACCGGGGATTTCGGAGGAAGTTAGAGAAGAACGAAGGGGGGAAGGGTGGGAGCAAGCACACTATTCTGCAGACTGTTAATCCCCTTTCTCATCTGCAGAAGGATATTGCTACGGGCCAGACAAGCAAGATTTGAGGGTCCTGTTCAGTCGGTGTTCCGAGTTCTGTGCATCACACTCGAAGAGGCCACAGAAACCCAGACTAGACCAGCGCCTCCGTGGGAGTCAGGTGAGCGTTACAGAATGCAAAGCCTTCCTACAAATTCCCACCCAGGCGCTATGGAAACTTCTGAGACTGATCAGTTGGCCCAACTACTGGGGGAATTACGGGCCGAAGTACACGCCGCTCGTCAAGAGACTAATGCTCTCAGGAGGGAGGTGATTGTATCAAAGGAAAGAACTGCTGACATGGCTAGACAGTTTTTGCAAGGTCAAGCTGGACACACTCCTCTACCCGGTTCCGGGGGGAACCCCGCTCCTGTGGTTCCCAGTAACCCTGTGCAGATTAATCTATCTGGAAACATGCCGCTGGCCCCACCCGAACGCTTTGCTGGCGACCCCAAACGATTCGCCGTATTCATGAATCAGTGTCGTTTGCACTTCCTATGCACACTTGGGGCCTTCCCTAATGACCAGACCAAGGTAGCCTTTGTATTGTCATATCTCAGCGGCTGTGCTGCCGATTGGTCAGTTCCACTGGTTACTCAAGATGACCCGCTTCTCTGTGATTTTCAAGGATTTCAAGCAAGCATGGAAAGGTTATTTGCTCGACACTCTCAGGGGCAGGCTCTGGATGACGAACTCCTATCCCTGCGACAAGGCAATCAGGACCTCCTATCCTACATTGCAACCTTTAATAGACTAATTGTGGAAACTGGGTGGCCAGAGGATAAAAGAATCACGTTATTTTATCGAGGTCTACGCGGAGAACTTAAAGATTTCCTGGCCCAAGTTGTAAATCCACCCCAAGAATGCACAGAATATATAGACTTAGTGGTCCAATTGGATCACAGACTTCAAAACAGAAAAGCAGATCGCTCCAAGTTTGAGACCCGGGTGTTGGTCAAGACCCACGCTAACCCCAAGGGTACTGATGTCTCTGAGCCTATGCAAATCGGAGGGGTTAAAGGAGCTTTAACTCAAAAAGAACGTGAAAGAAGATGGCAGATGCAATTATGTCTTTATTGTGGGTCCTCTGGACACTTTCTACGAGATTGCCCGGCAAAACCGCCCAAGAAGGTGGTAGGAGCCGCTGATAAAAACCATGAAGACTCTGTTTCGGGAAACGACCACGCCCGACAAGCGTAGGGGTCCGCTTGCCGAGCTTGAAAACTAACTCTCAGACCTCGCATTTCATTGTGCCAATGGTCCTCGTAGATCCGGAACAGCCTAAGCGGTTGCATGCAATAAAGGCATACATCGATAGTGGGGCTATAGGAAATTATGTGGATCGTGAATTGGTCTCTAGGATTAACCTCCCTCTGCGTCCTAAAACCAGCAAAGATGTCATCACCACAGTCGATGGAACCAAAATTGCCTCTGGACCGGTAACACATTCCACTGCTGAGGTGACACTTATTGGACCAGACGGCCATCGGGAGGCAGTTGTGTTTGATGTAATCAAGGCTCCACAGTTTCAGGTTATTCTCGGAATCCCTTGGTTAGAGACACATAATCCTCGAATTGATTGGCGAGCAAAGAGAATAACCTTCCCGGATTGTGCACAAACCTGCTACCCAGAAAATCTGAAGATTAGTCTAGCGTCTGTAACCTCTGTCTCCATGCAACTACCTCCGGAATACCAAGACTTTCAGGACGTCTTCCAAAAGGAACAGGCCAACACATTACCTCCCCACAGATCGTACGATTGCCAAATCGATCTGGTGCCCGGTGCACAACCCCCTTGTAGCAGGATTCATGCCCTTACTGAACCTGAGAATCTGCATTTGAGACAATATTTAGATCAATACCTAGCCAATGGTTTCATTCGCCCGTCAAAGTCTCCGGCATCCTCGGCTTTGTTCTTCGTGCCCAAAAAAGAAGGCGACCGTAGAACTTGTATCGACTACCGCGCATTGAACCAGATAACTGTTAAAAACCGTTACCCTCTGCCTCTGATCCCTGAACTCCTTGACCAGGTGAAGGACGCTTGCGTATACACCAAGTTAGATCTCCGGGGGGCTTATCATCTGGTGCGAGTAAAAGAAGGCGACGAATGGAAAACGGCCTTCCGTACAAAATATGGATTATTCGAATACCAGGTGATGCCTTTCGGGTTGTGCAACGCGCCTGCTGCCTTCCAATTCTTCATGAACGATGTCCTTCAGGAACTCATCGATGTTTGTGTTGTCGTATATATCGATGACATTCTTGTGTACTCCTCTTCGGAATCTGATCACAGAAAGCATGTCTGGGCCGTCCATGAGAAATTGCGCCAGCACAAACTGTTTGCAAAGCTGGAAAAGTGTGTTTTCCATACCACCGAGGTTGAGTTTCTTGGATTCATCCTGACACCTAAAGGGGTCCGAATGGACTCACGAAAAGTGGATGCCATCCTCAAATGGCCATCACCTAGTTCGGTGAAAGGTGTCCAAAGCATGCTTGGTTTTGCTAATTTTTATCGCAGATTTATCCCAGAATTTTCACGTGTGGTACAACCCATCACTGCACTCATGCGAAAAAATAAACGCTTCGAATGGACCGAGGAAGCCGAACAGGCCTTTCAGGAATTGAAAGCTAAATTCACGTCTGCACCTATTTTGAAGCACCCGCGTCCCGATCTCCCATATATAGTCGAAACCGACGCGTCCAGCTTAGCCATGGGAGCTGTCCTGTCTCAGAGAGACCCTGAAACCAACCAACTGCACCCCATAGCATTTTGGTCCAGAAAGTTCTCGCCGCCTGAGGTAAATTATGCAATCACTGACAAGGAATTATTAGCCATTAAGTCCGCCTTTAAGGCTTGGCGGCATTATCTTCTTGGCGCCAGGCATACCATCACCGTGATCACTGATCACCGAAACGTACAATATTTAAAAACTGCCAAGGCTCAATCGTCACGTCAGCTCCGATGGGCTTTGTTCTTTGCTGAATTCGATTTTGTAATCACTTACCGCCCCGGCTGTAAGAATGGCAAAGCGGACGCGCTATCTCGAATAGGAATGGGAGAAATAGACACAAACTCAGAACCTGTGCCGATAATTCCCGAACAAAGAATTTTGGGGATAACCTCTTTACAAACCCTTGAAGACATTCAAGCATGGGTAAAACAACTCCTGGACTCTACAGCCTTGCAGGATTGGATCCAAAGGGGGTCTTACTTTTCGGTCAACGATGGCCTACCTTACTTCCAAGGACACTTATTTCTGCCAGAAAAGGAATTGCAAGAACTGGTTATTTCCCGTCATCATGATACCCTGATGGAAGGACATCCTGGCATTGCCAAAACTGAGGAAAAAATTAAACGACAATTCTGGTGGCCTTCCTGGTGAAAGGATATTAAATCTTTCGTGATGTCCTGTGGAGTTTGCGCCCAAAACAAAGGCCAAAAGACAAAACCCGCCGGTCTTCTTCAGCCTTTAGACATTCCACCAGCACCTTGGCACACCTTGTCACTAGATTTTATCACGGACCTGCTCCCTTGTAATGGATACAATACTATTCTGGTTGTGGTGGATTTATTTTCCAAGATGGCCCATTTTATTCCGTTGAAACGATTACCTTCAGCTTCTGTCCTAGCCAAGGAATTCCTCGAAAATATCATCCGTTTGCATGGATTCCCGTCCATACTAGTCTCCGACCGGGGAAGCCAGTTTATTTCTCATTTTTGGAGAAAGTGTTGTCAACTGGCACAAATCGACGTAAGACTCTCAACCAGCCACCACCGACAGACCGATGGTCAGACGGAGAGAACAAACCAGACCCTTGAACAATACCTACGATGTATGTTGCACCAATCGGAGGGTAATTGGAAGGATATTTTATGGGTGGCCGAATATGCATACAATAACTTGGTACACTCTGGAACTGGACAAAGCCCCTTTTATACCCTATAGGGACATCACCCTCGTACTTCAGACCTGGACTCACCTCTGAGCCTTGAAATGCCCGCAGTGGACCATTTGCATTCCACGATAAGTAGACCAGCGCCTCCGTGGGCGTCAGGTGAGCGCTACAGCGTGCGAAAAATCCATCACTTGGCATCTGGAATCCATGGCAATCGCAGTAAGGCAGGATGTAGCTATTTGGAAAACATAACAGAATATATGTATCAATACCCAACCATTAGCAAACAATTTCAAAAAAGACAAAAAGAACGTGGAAACTGATGCACAAATCGATGTGGTCATACATGACATTTTAAAGAAATATTAGCGTTGAACATACGTGAATCTAGTGATAGCCTACAAACGCCGAGAATCTGCACTCTCAATCACTAAAAAAAATGACAACTACACAGAAAGATAGTACTTCAGTTACATTGCCAAAATTAATGTTCAGGTAATGAAAAATTAAATCTCGTTATTTCAAAAAAGACAAAAAGAACGTGAAAACTGATACACAAATTGATGTAGTCATACATGACATTTTAAAGAAATATTAGCATTGAACATGGGTGAATCTAGTGATAGCCTACAAATGCCGAGAATCTGCACTCTCCATAACTAAAAAAAAATGACAACTACACAGAAAGATAATACTTTAGTTACACTGCCAAAATTAATGTTCAGGTAATAATAAATGTAATCTTGTTCCGGTGTACAGTCGTCAAAAGCAAACTTAAACGATATTGACCGTCTCCATTGTCTTCGTGAAACTCAGACAGCAATATGCTTGCACCAAAGAATCTTCATGAACTGGTATTACATGTGCCTTACAAACGTTTTGAATGCATAACCTTATGAAATGGTCTTTTTTGCAAACTTTCACTCCCTGCATTCTTACAGAATTTTCCCTTTCGCTCAAGGTCAAAAAATAATTGACCCTTATGGGTTCAGTCGGATGTGTGGGCCTACTGAGCTTGCAACCAAAAAAGCAAAGCAAGTGACCTTCACTCAGAATCCAAATACATTCTAACTTTGCAACAACATGTCTCAATGCATTCATGAGAACTGGTCCTCCCATACACTTGCAGACCTGTTGTTTCTATCAAACACTGCAGGTGGCCCCCTCAGATTTCAAACTGTAGGGCGCCAGTCTGACTGCAATATTATTTTAAATACATTGTAACACAGACACAGTAATTCTTTGCCTGTACTTTACGGACATTATATTGAGCAACAACTTCCAATTCAACGTATGACTTTGGTGACAAAAAAAACACCACTTTTTGACTTCTTGTTGCCACATCCCATCGCAGCCTCATTAACCCTCACCTCCGAGACAGTATTTCATAAGTTTAACAAGTGCAATGTTGTGTTGTTTTATATGTTTTAGCGGTGATGGCCGCGTACACCAAAACATGAATGAAAGATGGCGGGCGCATCGAAACAATCTGACGCACTTCACGCTCTTCAACATCCAATCAGTGAACGCGTCACATGTCCGCGGACATTACGCTACGGATTAGCCAATCAGTATCCTGTCCGCGGAGCCAACAGGGAAGTGTGACCGTGGAGCGGACATAGATATCACTAATTTTTTTAGACATATTTTTTGGTGGGTTTTAAAGAAAACGAATGGACGGATTCTCACCAAATTTACAAAAGCACGCTTTTGGGACCAAGCTCCTGCCGCAAATTTGGTGAAAATCCGTCCAGCGGTTTGGGCTGTAGGCATGCGCAAACTTTTACCATCATTCAGTCTGTGGGAAAAAAGATGTTTTGCGACCCCCCTATAACTTTCTCCCCCTGGACCAAACCTCACCAAACTTTGCAAGAAAATTCAGAGTGGGCCATATACTTGTTTTGCAAAGTATGGTGAGGATTCATCCAGGGGGAGTGGAGTTATAAGCCGCCCAAAAAGTGCTCTTCCTATGGCAACAGCAACTTAACCATAACTACACAACCACTATCGTGGCTGTGTAATATATTACATGGCCTGCGCTAGCGGTCATGTAGTTATGATTAAGATGCTAAACCCATAGGAAGAGCACTTTTTGGGCGGTTTATAACTTTGCTCCCCTGAACGAATCCTCACCAAACTTTGCAAAAAAAGTATATGGCCCACTTGCAAAGTTTGGGGAGGTTTGGTCAAGGGGGGGCAAAGTTATAGGGGGGGTCCCAAAATTTATTTTTTCCCCATAGACTGAAAGGAGAACAATTTTTGCTCACGCCTATAGCCCAAACCGCTGGACGGCAGGAGCGGCGGCTTGGTCCCAAAAGTGTGCTTTTGTAAATTTGGTGAAAATCTTGCAGTAGTTTTTTAAAAAATGACCAAAAAGTGGGTCTCAAAAAAATGGTGATATCTATGTCAGCTCTGCAGACAAACTCTTCCCTGTTCGCTCTGTTTGCGGACATCGGACACGCACATTGATTGGATTGTAAAAAGCGTGAAGTGTGTCAGATTTTTTGAAACGCCTGCCATCTTGGATCCTTGGACAGCGACCGGTGTCTGCGGACATTGCAGTAAAACATATTGAAAAACACAACATTGCACTCATCAAACTTATCAAATAATCTCTGGGGATGTGAGGGGTGATGAGGATGGGATGGGATATGGCTGCAAGAAGCAAAGAAAATTGTGTTTTTCACCGCGAACGTCCACTAACAGTCCTGAGAAGTTCGCGCACACCTCAGCATTACAGGGTTGGTGAAACGCAGTTGGAAATTCGAATTGAAAAATGGCGCTCATTGATGCACCACTGCTCCAACGTTCACTCATGGCCAGAAAACCAACATTTTCACAATTGTGAACATGCACCTTTAACGGAGGAGCAGGAATGCAAGAAGAAGTGGTTGGTTCCATCTTCACCTGCACACAAAGCTCTTGAGAAGATCGTGTTTGATAAAACTCTATCAAGAGATCTGAAGGGACTCACAGAATTCTGTCACACAGGAGATTTGGAGATGTTCCACAATATGTCCCTAAACTACCGGGCCAAGAGATTGCATTTCGGTATACAGGGTATGGAATCTTGCACACTTGCTTTATTAGCGCATAACGAGAACATAGGCAGACAACAATCTAGACTGCTGGCAAATTTGGGATGCTTCGATAAGAAATGGCCTTTGGAAAAAGAACGAAAAAGTGGGTGTTCAGGCTAATATACCAGGAAATAGAATTCAATTTTGTGAAAGATCTGATTTTGACTGTGTTGGTCATGCATGCTCATGGAATCGTTCGTGGTTTGGTTCCTAGGACACATACATTGCCACAAAACATTGCAAACGTGCCCTGTTCACTGAAAGCACAACTCGTGGAACAGTTTGCATCCCGATACAAATGATTTTCGCCTACTTGTATGTTCAACAAATTTGATACATTGTACATGACCAATGAAAAACATATGTAATTTGAATTTCAAAGCTATCAACAGTATAAATTGTCAAAATATATATTCAATGAAAAAACTTAGTTAAGGGGACGTTAGTTGCTTAGTTTACCATAACTGGCGAATTTCTGAGGTTTTTCGGTTTTACCTATAACCACAACGCCCCTGAAACAATGTTTTTCCATTGAATTTCACAGGTTTTATTAGTGCAACTTAACCATAATGTCCCCTTAACTACATTTTTTCATTGAATTTCATAGGTTTTTATTAGTGCAACTTAACCATAACGTTCCTTTAACAATGTTTTTCAGTATATTTCATGGGTTTTTACCAGTGCATGATATTTTGCTACAACTTACTAATATCATACTTAGCCAATAAGCAACATTTGTGTCCAATTTACAAAGTTTCACCTTAAAGCTCTGCCATTTCCCATCTTGTAGCATTATTTTTAACATGTCTATGCACTTTTTGCAACTTTTTGAAATAATTTTGCATTCGTAGATGTCGGAAACGTCTGACTTAATCGCAGACCTTCTAGACAGTGCCACGTGACCATACGCTTGTGCGTGGCATGGTGACGTATTAGTGAAGGTGTCTGAACTTCGTGATCGGAACCATGCTTCAAAGACAGCTCGGAACTGCATTTTCTACTGATCTAGGAACTTTCAACTTCAAGATTTCCCTTGCACAACTCCTACACCTTTTCGTACTCATTATCCATTACCAATCTAGCACATAGAACATACTTTGAAGAATTTTATCGAAACTACTATTTATCTTAAAATTGGCATCAGTTATTGCCATCCCTCCTCCCCAAGAGCCACCACCACCACCAGCTGGAGGACCTTCACAACGAAAAAAGCACAGTACATTCAAAGACAATGAAGAGGACCAAGAAGATGAGGTAGAGGAAGTGCCTACTTCTAGCACCAACATCCAACCATGGGTGTGCCAGTTCTTTGATTCTGTTGGGAGTGTACCAAATGCTAAAGCTACCAAAGTGAAATGCACTCAGTCGCAGACTACCTGGACTGTACTCCTACGGGACCATGTCCATGCACTGCCACACCAAATCCAATGACCGTAATGCTCGTAGAAAGGTTGTTCCTTTCTCAGCAAGTAGTAAGCTGTCTTCCTCCACCTCATCTTCCTCAACAAATACTGTGACCACACAGCCTGATGTCTGCGGGCTTTGGTGCATTCTAAATAAATAAATAAGGAGGGCTACGGACCATTATTGTCCATTGCAGCCACTGAAACGGGGAATAAAGGCCATTAGCACCCTGAGTTCCCAAAGCGGGAACCCAGGGTGCTAAAACATAGATTTTTCTTCCTAGAGCGCTGCGGCGTCCCGCTGTAAGAAGGAAGGATTATCCAGACAGCCAACATGGAAAGAGAAGGCGGGCTCCGTACACAGCCCCTCTTCCCTTGCCATGGCAACCGGCAAAACCCTATGAACATATTACCACAAGCACTTTTTTTCCATTTCAAACCTATGCTACCTTCGAATAACTTTATCACATAGCCGGTCCCAGGTAGCGATAGCCACTTTAACACCATTTTTCGTCCCTAGCAGTCATGACCAGTAGCCAAATTGTCCGTGTCATGACCTTATGCCATGACCCAAACAATCTGACTACTGCCCATGGCCACAGGCTATACCTCAGTCACCAAAGGTATATGACTATTTTTTGTACCTACATTATGACACTTGTCAAAAAATAAAACACGGGCACATTTGCAAAACCATGCTTTAATGTCCTTGCCAGTGCTCCTCACAAGTTTGCTTGAAATCCGTCCATGTTTATTTTTTTTAAAGTATCAAAATGTATGTATATACAATGGTCATATAACTTAGCCCCCATTTGACAAAATCCATTCAGTCTTTACACAAACATTGAGGGTTAGGTCTATAATCTTTATCAAAACTTTTCTCCACATTCGTCTAATAGCAACAAAGTTACAAGCCATCTAACAATGTTGAGACCCCCCCTCTAATTTCGCCCCCTCTTGGGAAATCCCACCAAACTTTAGAAAACCATTTATATCTAGATCCAAAATCGTTTTGGAAAAATGTTGTGCACATTCAACAAATGACATCACATTTATATGCCTTTACAATATTTTGGGAATCCCCCTCTAATTTTGCCCCCTCTTGACAGAATCCCACAAAACTTTGCAAAACCATTCAGGATTAGTTCTAGAATAGAATTGCAAAATTACATGCAGTTTCATTGAGTGGCACAACAGTTATAAGCCATCCAAAAACTGCTTTTCCCCAACCCTGGAATGCAGAAATAGGTACAGATGTCCTAGGACATCTGAAGTGTCAGCAAACACCACAGGACTGCCCCAGGACATCTGGAGTGTTTGCAGACTTTGAGGGGGTGAAACAATCATTTTTTTGGATTCTTATGGCCATATCCAATCCAATCCTCACCCCCCACATCCCCAGAGATTGGTGAGTTTGACAAGCGCAATGCTTTTTTTCATGTTTTCACAGCGCTGTCCGCAGACCCAAAAAAAGTCAGCAAATCCAAAATGGCGGGTGTTTCAGGAAAACCGACACATTTCACGTTTTCTCACCACCCAATCAGCGGCCGTGACCCAATGTTCGCGGACCACGCAAAAGCCTGCACATTTATCAGGCCAATCAGAGCCCAGTCCGCAGACCAAACAGCCAATCAGAGGCCAGTCTGTGGACCGAACAGGGAAGTGAGTCCGCGGAGCGGACATAGATATCACAATTTTATTTGCCTTACGTTTTGGTCATTTAAAAGAAAAACTACTGGATGAATTTACACCAAATTAACAAAAGCACACTTTTGGAACCAAGCTACCACTCCTGCCACAAATTTGGTGAAAATCCGTCCAGCGGTTTGGGCTGTAGGCATGACAGAAATGTTTTCCCATTATGTCTATGGGAAAAAAAAAAATTTTGGGACCCCCCTATAACTTTGCCCCCCCCCCTGACCAAACCCCAGCAAACTTTGCAAAATAAATTTAGAGTGGGCGATATACTTTTTTTTGCAAAGTTTGGTGAAGATTCGTCAAGGGGGAGCAAAGTTATAAGCCACCCAAAAAGTGCTCTTCCTATGGGTTTAGCAACTTAACCATAACTAAATGGCCGCTAACGCAGGCCATGTAATATATATATATATATATATATATATATACATATATATATATATTGAAAGAAAGGGAGGAAAAAGGCGAGACCGCACTCTCCGCGGATCCAATAAAATCCATCAATCCAGAAGGAAAAAAAAGCGCAGCTCACAGGAGGTTATTGGAACACCCATTTTAATGAAAAACAGCACAAAATATGCAAAACAAACGGCTGGGGAGACAGCAAACAAACAGAGGCAGGACGCCTATAGGCACGGCTGCTTACAACGCGTTTCACGCTCAACTGAGCGCTTGGTCACGTAAAGAAACGAAGGACAAAAGCACAGTTAAAAAAGAATGTAGTCCTTTCACTATGTCAGTGGGAGCAGGGGTGCATGAGGGGACTGATTCAAAGGTGGCCATATTGGAAGGGAAAATCAAGTCATGGCCAGCAATAGAACCAAAAGGGACCGATAAAGTATGCCAGTGGAATGGTAACAGCAAACCAATGTTTGGATAAAAAAATTACACAAAAACCAAAGGCATCAAAGACAGACAGATGGTCAAATACAAGAGCAATGCCATATGAGCCAATTCCCATGCACCCCAATTTCCACTGTTACTGGTCAACAAAGGAAAATACAACACACGTTTAGCAATTGGGTGAGTGCATAGTGCACTCCTAAAATAAAGTCACAGTACCCCATAGCATCAGGATACATACGTATAAATCAGTAAGTCAAATATACGTCAGGCTAAAAGCAACATAGTACCATCATATACACAAAGATTAAAAGGCCAAACAGTATGTCATATCAAGATAAAATGTATGGGAAGGTCGAAACAGACTGTAAAAAATAAAAGGACTGAAACGTCATGGCGTCCTATAATGACAGTAAGGCCTTGTGCAAATCAGCAAGATAGCAGCATAAATATGTACAGGATGGCAAAAAATGCATCACATTCGTAACAACAATATGTGCAAAAGAGCAAAATTGCAGTCTAGTAACAAGGTACATAACAATTGTGACTTCTATAAATCAACTGAGCAATAGACCTTGTATAAGTAATAGCAGCATAAATATGTGTAAGACGACAGAAAATGCATTATAATCGCAACATCAATATGTGCAAAAGAGCAAAGAGGCAGTCCTGGTAGTAAAGTGCAAGGCAACAATAACTTACACAAGTCAACCAAATGACATTTCAAACTGGAACCAAAGTTGCAAGAAATAAAGTGCAAGTGCAGGCCAATAGAGAGCATTATGAATATGTGCAAATAAGCTAAAATCACATTGGCAGTCTAAATTAGCAGCACTATGGCTGTGGGTACAGACAAAAAGTCAACATAGTGGCATGGACATATAAGCAAATGCAGGTTATATCGTCTACACATAGCAACTGTAAACATATGCGGACCAACCAGATATGACTATGACTGAATGATGTAAGCAAGAGACCCATAGATGGAAACATTCGGCCTGACAAAATTCCTAAACCAAAAAGGAAATAATAATCTACGGGGTACAAAGGCAAATTTGTGTTGTAATAAAAGAGTGAGAGAAAGAAAGACCAAGTAACCAGAATGAAATATTTTTTTGTTTTAAATGACATAGTGTAAGAGAGAGTAAACAACACGGGCTACATAAAGAAAATAAAATGTACCAAGAGTCCTACTAAGTCGTGACTGCAGCAGCTAAAGAATGAAGAAAAAATAGAACTAGTGCGTAGACCAGGGACAGATCAGTGAAATGAACAATAAGAGAATACAAACTGGAAAAACTACTCCCATCGATTAAGTATAATCAAAGAATTAGCAGGGGAAGGCAAAACAATCCAGAAGGCAGCAGAGGGTATACTCTCATGTACCCAAAAACGTATAAAGCTCCTCATTGAGGTTGTGACCATTTGGGAACTTGGTGTCAAAATCCAAAATGATTCTGGTCTCCAACTGTCTGAGCTTTAACACGTGGTCACCACCGCTAGGATGTATCAGAATATGTGCCACTGCGAAAAATGTGAGCAAGCTGAGGTCATTGTTATTTTCTTGCTTAAAATGCTTGGCCATAGGGTATGCGGGATCCGAGTTTTTGATTGCCCTAAGGTGCTGCAATATTCTAAGCTTAAGCTTGCATGTGGTACTCCTGACATACCATTTCATGCAGGGACATGAAAGAACATAAACCACAAAGGCAGTATCACAGTTCATTGAGTACTTGATGAGCTGGTTGCATTGGGTGACCGGATGTAAAAAAGATTTACATGCAGTGGCATGAGCACAGGCCTTACATTTAAAACATTTGGTAAAGCCTATGGGGGATGCCGTCAGTGATCTGGTGAGAGAAGAATTAGTGTTGATGGGAGACAAAAAACTAGAAACAGGGCCTGAGATGGCAGCCCTAAAGTTATGGGTAAGTTGCTAAATCCATAGGAAGAGCAGTGTTTGGGTGACTTATAACTGTATCCCTGTTTGATGAATCCTGACCAAACTTTGCCAAAAAAGTATATGGTCACCTCCGAATGATTTTGCGAAGTTTGTTCCGGTTGCGTCAAGGTGAGGCAAAGTTATAGAAAGGTCCCAAATGTTTGAAATCCTCATAGATAGAATGGAAACAAATGTTTGCTCGTGCCTACAGCCAAAACCACTGGACTGATTTGCACCAAACTTGCACCCAAAAGCATGCTTTTGCAAATTTGGTGTAAATCCGTCCACTCGTTTCTTTTAAAAATGGCCAAAAATTAGGTAACAGAAAATGTGTGATATCTGCATCCGGTCTGCAAAGTCTTTTCCTGGTTCGGTGTCTGCGGATGCCTGTGACCAATCAAAGGGTGGCGGACATCAAACACGCACACTGCCTGGTTTTTGAAAAATGAGAACTGCATTAAACTTGAAAAGGTCGCCATATTGGATCCGCGGACCACAACCTTTGTCTGCAGAAGTGCAGTGATAAACAACTCTGAAAAATACATTTGGGGATATTTGGTGGCTGTAAGATTGTCTTGGAAGGGTGGGGAGTTAAGATGAGCCGTTTTATAGGTGAAAAGGGCTGTTCAGGTGGTGCGGTTAATTTTACTGTGTGTAGTCATACTCGGAGCTGCAAACACAAACATGTGTCCGGCAGACACAGACATGTGTGGGTGGACGCTATTGGGATTGTTAGGGGTTCTGTGTTTTTGTAGATTTACACATATATCATTAAAGTAGCCAGTGTGCTTAATGGGAGTGTATTTGGAATAGAATAGTTCTTAGTTGTTGCTGAAGTGGTTATACAATAGCTAAAGTTTATTGTTGTGTCTGTGGTAAGGTTATAAATATTTGAAGAGTATAGTTGTGGCAGTGGTTATTTGTGTATATTTTTGGGAACATGGTTGTAAAATTATGAAATGAAAATGAAATATTTTATTTATATCTCGCTCGTACACAGGTGTTTCAGGCGGCAACCAGGCAAAGGGAGGGAAACGAGGAAGAACAAAAACAATGATCTTACTAGGCCCAGTGACATTGAGAACGTGCAAGTGCATTGGGGAAAGGAAAAGGGGGACGTGTATGGAAGGGGGGAGAAATGGAAAGTGCAGAACAGAGGATAGAGCAGAATAAATAATAATAAGTAAAAATAAATAAATACGATAAACAGTGGTAGTGCAGCCGCCAAGTGGCAAAGTGCTAGGTTAGTCAGATGTATCTGATAAGTGCAGAAGAAGAGTGGGTTGAGGACTATATGGGTGTAGATAGAGGCCCCAGTGCAAGGGGTGGACTGGAGGCAGTACAGGAGGGTGGCAGGGTGAGCAGGTACATGGGCCCGAAGGACAGAGGGTAGCCAGCTGCACGTGCCAAGAGAAATCAAATCAGCAGGGGAGAAGACGTGCAAAGAGGAAGACCTTGAGTTGCTTCCAGAACCGTAGATCATTCTCCTCAAGTTCAAGGTGGCAGGGAGGCTGTTCCAGGGGGAGGCCCCAGCCTCAGACAGAGATCTACCCACAGCTCATATCTCTGAAAAACGACTGGCACTGAGCGAGTTAGAAGTAGAGGAGCGAAGAGCTCGAGAGGGGAGGCATTTAAGGAGCTATAGTTGAAGGTATTTTGGACCCAGGCCACAGAAAGCCTTGCGGACAATGCAGAGGGTTTTTAATTGAATCCTTGCATCCACTGGGAGCCAATGCACGGAATTCAGAGCTGGAGAGATAAGATCCCGGGGCTTGAGGCCAAGGACAAATCTCGCAGTCCTTTTATGGATTAGTTGTAAAGGGCGGAGAGTGGAGGAAGGTAGATTTAGAAAGAGGCTGTTACAGTAGTCCAGACTAGAGAGAACCTGAGCTTGGGAGACAGTGAGCTTCTGAGGGAAGGAGAGGAAAGGCAGAGTACCTCTGAGGAGGTGCAGTAAGAAGTTTGACTTTTTAGAGACGTCACAGATGCAGTTAGATACCTATTGGTGTATTCTAACTGTATTGGATTTTAAAAGTACTATTGTAGTACTATGCATGTATTATTTAAGTATAAGTATGATGGCATGTTTGAAGTGTGCTGAAATGAAGGGTATTTTTGAAGTAGTTAGATCCCTGTTGGGATATTTTAACTGTATTGGATTTTAAAAGTACTATATTAGCACTATGGATGTATTTTGTAAGTATAACTGTGATGGTATGTTTGAAGTGTATTTTAATGAAGAGTGTGATTAAACTAGGTAGATACCTGCTGGCATATTTTAACTGTTTATCGTGCTACAGTTTAGTGAGTAAATTTGTGTTGAAGGAATATTAAGTAGGCATTTGTTAGATTTGCTGGTAACTTATTTTTTTTAGTAACAGAAGTGTCCTTACTTTCAAACCAACCACTTTGTTTTGACATATGCAGTACAGTGACCTGAAGTGGTTGTGGTAACAGTGTGATAGACAATGCATAGTATTGTGAATGTTTTCTTGGCAAAAGATACTAGGCCAAGTATAAAGCTAGTGAGCTTACAGTTATTTTTTGGTACCATCTGCATTGTACCTTACAAACACTAGTATGTCTCTTTGGCCAAGTGAATGTATTTGTGTGCTGGAGCAATTGTCTAAATTGCAAAAAGAGCACAATATTCCATGATTTGCATTTTGCAGAAAATGATGAAATGGAAAGCATTCAGAATTTGTTATGGATACATACACAAATAGTTCATATGGGATGCGCTCTTCTGAACCATGGTTGCAGAGAGTGCATGTATGTTTCCAAGTGTATGCAGACTGGAAGATATAATTTATAGGGGCGTTTTCGATTTCTAGTACTTGTAATAAGTACATTAGGAATTCTTGTGGAGCGTCATGTGTGTTTATGGTGAATGTTACCATTCCTGCACAGTAGTCAAATTCTTATCTTATACCTGATACACTGTAGGTGCTGTTAGGATTATTTGTGGCATTTGTATGAAGGGTGAGCATTTGCAGACACAACTGGTCTGAACCTTTCAAGTAACTGTTGGGAACAATTGGTGGCAACTGGAAGAGAAGATTGATTGCTACGTTTACATAGCAATTTACTTCAGTTGTGTTCCTGAATTTAAACGGACTAGAGAGTTGTGCTTCTATATCTTTTGATGGACCTACTGTTGTTATTCAACAAGAGACATTTGTCTCTGTCTTTTTAAGGACATGCAGTTGTTTTTGGACTAGAGAGTTTTGTGCTTGTATAATGATGGACCTGCCGGTTTGTTTTGGGTGGTCGATGAGGGAGATCTGGTTTAGCTTCTGCTTTTATTAGTTTTCTTTTTAAAGGGTTTGTTTTTTGAGGTTCAGTGTACACATCTAGATGGGGGTGTAAAGTGCACATAGCCTGTTGTAATCTAGGATGCAAGTAATGTCAGTGTTGACTTTGTTTGCATCAATGTTAACTAGGAAAAGACCATCAAGTGTATGAAGACGTGAAACTGGTAGTACGTAACTCATACCTTCTTTGAAGACTGTGCTGCCAATGTTGATCAGTGAGTGGTCTAGAGTTAAACCTTGGGGATTGTGTATAGTGACATCATATGGAAGAGATAGAGGAAATGGTCTCTGCATATATACATGTCTTTGAAGCGAAGGGATCTTGCTATTGTGTGGCCCATTCTTTAACTTCTCCACGTTTGTGAAAGTGGGTGTTGACAAACTGTATGTTGTTATAGTGTGGATATGTTTGGGAGCCAACAACTATACTAATTGCTTAATTGACTAACCCTTGTTCTACGTCAAGATTACGTTTTAAAATTACTCTGCAGTTTAGACATATAGTTAATCATTTTTCTGTTCCAGCTGTGTTGGAGATACATTTTTCTAAGTTATTTAGTCATGCTATTGCTTGTTGACACATATGGAGTGCTCTGCCGTGTACTTCTAATTTGTCTGTGGAGGTGATATGCACCATGGGCATGTCTTTCTTCAACATTGGGCCTCATTACAAGCATGACGTTCTGGGAACTACGGTACCGGTAAGCATGCCGGTACCGTAGTTCCCGGACTGCCATACTAGGAGCTCTGCTCGCGGGTGCCATCTCACCCACCAGGTTTTTCCTGGCAGGTATAACGGCACCCGCGAGCAGAGCACGTAGGATGCACCAGCACAACTCTGAATGTGCTGGTGCATCCAACGTCCCCATCCCCATTCAGCCCTATGGGGCAGAATGGGGATCGGGAGGCCGTTGATTCCGGCACCCGTAAATGGGCAATTACGGGTCCGCCGAGCTCGGCATGACCGGTTCTTGCTCATTCGCAGGTGCCGGAAGAAATGCAACTCCGGCAGCAGCCGTGCCAATTTTAACGGCACGGCTACCGCTAGAGTTGTAATGAGGCATTGTATTGTCGAATTGTGTACAGCTTGCAAACGTTGGCATTAAGAATATGCATTTTAGATTTTGCTGACTTAATTGTTCCATGACATCAGGGACAGATGTATTTTGGTTCATTCGTTAAACTTTACTTTGACCAGCAGGTCATACCAGTCATACAATTTCATATAAAACCCCAAAATACAATCAGCTATTATTCACGACAATTACATAAAACAACCTAAAAGAAAGATAATAGTTCAACAATAATGAGGTTGTGCAAACTGTTCAAACACATCCTAGATTTGTTTCTAAACACCAAATAACTGTTAGCAGTATAGAAAATGAACATAACCTATATCTTATTAAAATCAAAGGAACGGATATAAATATAATGCTGAGGGTTCAAACATCACAGAAGAGAGAAAGCGCTCAGCCTCCCTTATTATCTACAACTGATCATCTACCAGTGTGATTTTCGGGCCCCATTGCTTCACTGTGCAAATTACAAAACATCCGAACCATGTTGGGTACTGGAAGCAACTAAGGCCCATACCAGCTAAATTCCATGGAGTTTATAATGATGGCCAGTAATTGCAGACACTCAGAGCATCCTGAGACATCCCTTAATACATTCTTGCAGGCTTCACACTAACAGTTTTAATTCTGGTGCTCCAGGCCCATCGTAAATACCTGCACATTACAAAAATTGCAGGAATATCAGCAGAATTTTTGCAAATTGACATAACATCTGCAATAGTCTGGCATTTTCTGAAGGATAGTGTGGCCGGACACAACCTCAAACAGTAAAAAAGTGTTCTTGGTCCTCATCCGCACGTTTGCATAGGGGGCACAGAGAGGAACCCTTGTTGCGCCACTTGCACAATACAGATGCTATCGGCAATGTGATAAATTGAAACCTTAAGTATAATCATCTTTTACACTTCAGATTAACATAATCAAGGTAATCCTCGAGTCCCACCTGTGATTTTATAGTTAAATAGCATGCCAAAAGCAGGGAACCAAGGGCCTTTGTGGCTAAATTATGCCCCAGTTTTACACAAAAGCAGCACCTTTTACCACATCTTTACATTTTTGGGTGATTAAACTAGGGTTACTCCAGTGGACCCCAAGGCCAATTTGACATGTGGCACTCATTTCAGGGATGAGCCCCCCTGCTTTGAAAGGACTTCTGTCATGGCATCCCTGTATTTGACCAGATTCACATTGGACCACAGGCGAACCTAGAACAGCAATGGGTGGAGCCAACAGACAGACTTGAACCCCTGCATCCCTGTTTGCAAGTGTACTTGCAAATTGGTGGTACTGGAAGGTAGGCCAAGTATGTT
Organism: Ambystoma mexicanum; assembly: GCF_040938575.1. Taxonomy (NCBI): domain Eukaryota; kingdom Metazoa; phylum Chordata; class Amphibia; order Caudata; family Ambystomatidae; genus Ambystoma; species Ambystoma mexicanum. Next base: position 338,176,502 of record NC_090940.1, read on the forward strand.
CTTCAAATACTTGGATTCCACAACTGCCAGTGCATGAGTATCTAGCTGCCCCCAAAGCTCAGCCCCATAAATTGCGGTCTGTCTCGCTTGGGCCTTGTAGGTTTCCAGAGAGACATGCAGCAACCCATTTCCATGTTCAGCAGTGAACCTGGCCAAGGCACCACCATATCTAATGAAGGCACCATCACACTTATAAACACGTGTCCTCATAACATCCAAGTAAAATAGACACCCCATAAGGGAATAAGACTAAGAGATAAGTTGCAAGGATCAACAATCTTTATATAAAATAAAGTTAGCAAACAAAGAACTCTGCTGCCCGAGAGCGCTCTGCCAAATAATACATGGACAGCACCTTTTAAGACACAATTTCGTCATCTATTACATCATCACATACAGTCGAAAATCACAATGTGGATTGGATAGGCCATATGGCGCAGCATGCTCTATAGGGGATGCCAGGCTCTAATTTGCCGCTACCTCCCGATCGATCTTGTGGCACATGGGTCTGCTGGGCACATCTCCACAGTGAAGGTCAGAACAAATATGCAAGAATCCTGACTAAGCTAACATAACAAGAACTGATGACACAAGAATAATAGCTACCATAAAATCATTATGTAAATGGGGGGTACGTTAGTAGATACAGGACAATATACTGGCATTCGAACCTTTGCATTCTGGGGATTCATTGTATCACAAGGCCCAACTCCCAGGTGTCTCCCTTGAGGAGTGTGATGTACCTAAAGGCTCATGATATACACAGACATGTGTTAGTTTTAAGGGAATATATACTGCAACACAGGATTAACCACACAGTGGGGGTTCTGGAATGGTCTGTACGAGGGGGTCAAAAGGTAAATGTTTATCTACATTAAAGAGAATGGAGGGCTGGGGGACCTGTGCACTGTGGCCTGGCATGGTGGAAGTGGAGGGGGCACAGGCAGGTTACTGGAGATGGATGGGAACTCAGACCTGGGCCAGCTGTGGTCTCACGATTGGCAGAGAGCACAGTCATTGGAAATGATACTAAACAATAAATGGCTGGACTTCCGTGAGAACAAAGCTCACGCAGAGCTGACAGAGGATTGCAGGGCTGTGGGCTGCCTGTGCTCAGCGCTGGAAATGGGAGAGCTGAATTTGCAGGAGGATGGTTTCTGGGCCTAGGACAAAGATGGTGTTCGCGGTAGTTCAAAATGGCATCTAAGGCTGGGGCCGAGAACTACATCATTAGTGCGAATATCTATGTTATATTATAAGACACTTGTGCCGTGAGGGTGGGTGTCTCCCCCTTGGCCTACACTTCATCTAGATACTGAAGAGGGTTGTAAGGCGGGTGGGACAGGACCATTTTCTTCCCAACATTTCCCAGGGTAGCCCTGCCTTTTCAAGCTACATGGACCAGCTGCAAGATGCCAGCCCCCTGACCACCAGATAGTCATAGGAGGCCACTTGCTCAATGACACCCTCTTCCAGAGACAGCTTGTAGCCCTTATGTTTCCCCATAGCATTGGTTTTGAAGACCATCCAATTTGTTTTCGATACGTTCAATACCAAGCCATTATTCCTACAAAAAGTTACAAATGTTGCCAATTGCCTGCCGATGCCAGCAGATGTTAAAGAAAGCAAAACTGCATCATCTGCAAACATCAAGACTAATATTTTTCTCCCTCTAGAACCGGCGTATCGGTCTGAGATGCCAGCAACTCTTTGATGATACCATTGATAAAAATGCAAAATAGTTTGGGGGCCAAGATGCACCCCTGGCACACACCCTTTTCAATATTTATCCAGCTTGAGGTCCTACCGTCAATTCCCCATTGCACTGCTGCATTGTTACCTCTTTAAAGCAACTGAGCACCTCCCAGATATGCTGCCTAGGCACCATGTCAAATGCAGTTTTCCTTAGTCAATAAAGACTGCATAGACACAGATCTTCCCAAGGACTGCATATTTATCTATGATTAAACACAGCTGCATACTCTCGTCCACTATGCTTAGTCCTTCACAAAATCCAGCTTGCTGATAGTAAATTATTTGGTTATTACTTACCCCGGACTCCAGATGGAACAGTAAGTCTCTGGCGAATGTGTTGCCTCCCGAGTACAGCAAAGAAATCAACCTATAATTGCAGTGCTGCTCTCTAGAGCCTTTCTTATGAATAGGGACAAACTCTGCCTTTGTCTAAGAAACCGGAACTTCATTCCAGTTCAGGGTAGCATTAAATAGTTTTGTTAAATATGGTACCCAAACATCAGGTTCATTTGCATACAAATCATTTGGGACCCTGTTGGGGCCCGGCACCATACCCAGTTTTTTGACATCTCAATACTCTGTCAACCTCCTCAAGGGATTAAAATAAAAGGTGGATAATTTGGGCTGAGCCCCTGACTACACCCAGTTCTACTCAAGGTGGGGATCTCACTATCTTTTACCCCTAGATCACCAGAAACGCCTCCAAAATAGTTCACCAATACTTGCTCAGGGATGCTGCACTGCAAGGAATTTCTACCTTCCTTTAACCCTGTCCCGATCAGACGCCAAAGTATCCTTGTGCCAGGCCCTCTTTTTCTCCCTCAGTAGCCAGCAATATGTAAGCCTTACTGCCTTGAGCTCTAGTCTTTTAACTCCTTATTTACATCATGCTTCAGCAATGAAACATCCCTTAGCCAGTCTGCACTCTTTCTCGTACCAGGGGCTGGAGGACTCAGTTTGCTAGCGGTTGACTCTGAGCTGTTTCTAAAGCCTAGACCCAACATAGCCACTATGTTATTCATGTCATTAGGATCCAACATTGCCACTGTATCCAAAAGGGAAACAATTTCACTTTAGACCTGAGGTAGAAGCTGCTCCAAGTCCAGCTGCCCCTACCTTAGATTACATCTTGCTTGACCATGTACTTCCAGCTGGACTGCTCCGAGCTCAGGGTTACATATCCCCCTACACTGGAGGCCCCATAGATCTTCACCATAGCCAGGGGGTGATGGTCACTCTCACTTCTAATAACAACTTGGAAAGCCTTAACGCAGTTCCAGATGTCTAGGTTCACAAGAATGTAATCTATCATGCTCCTCCCTTGGATATTTTCAAAAGTAATTGTGGCGGGGCATCCACAGAAAATCGGCCATTACAGGCCCTTAGTTTGACTGCCAAAAACAAAATAGCCACCTCTTCCGCATTCCTATGTGGGTGAGCATTTTCAACTGGTGCTATGCCCTAATGGCTGTCCTCCTCATCCATTATAACAGTCAGGCGTTTAGGGGCTCATAGTGGAGGTTATCGTCCCCCATAGCCACAGTCTTCAGTATGCCAGTCGAAACCAACCATCCAGGCAGAGATCTGTTCTACCATCTTACTAATCAAGTCCAGGCCCCTTCCCGGAAGAATCCTATTGTAAAAATGAAATAACAATAATAAAGAATTATGCCTCAGGGTAAGCTGTATTTCAAGGAGACCAGACAAACCTGTCTCCACCATCTTGGCTGGATACAGCGACCCCCTGTTAGGATCAAGATCAATCCCCTGCTAGGGCAGCCTTTCCCCACTTTATGTGCTGGAATAGCAAAAGTGGCATACCCCTGAATATGTGGAGTTTCAACAGCCCATGTCTCCTGAAAACTAACATCCCCCAATCTCTCAATTGTCTCCCAGTGGATGCAAGTATTGAATTCAAAACCCTCTGCATTGTCCACAAGTGTTTTTGGGGCTTGTGTCCAAAATACCTTCAGCTATCCCTCCGCAAATACCTCCCTTCTCAAGCTCTTTGCTCCTCTACCTCTAACTCTCTCAGGGTCAGTCGTTTTTCAAAGAAACGTGCTGGGGTAGATCTCTGTCTTCGGCTGGGGTCTCCCTCTGGAACAGCCTCCCTGCCACTCTGAAACTTGAGGAGAACCATCTTTGGTTCCAGAAGCACCTCGAGACCTTCCTCCTTGCTTCTGCTTTCTCCCCCCTCTCCCATGCTGATCTGTTCTCTCTCGGCACTCTGCTCCTGGCCCATGTCAGTCTTCCTGAACCAGGTACCTGCTCAACCGTGCCACCCTCCTGCACTCCCTCCAAGCCACCCCATGCACTTGGGGATGTATATGTACCCATACAGTGCCCCCCGTTTTCTTCCTGCACTTATCAGACATACCCTGTCTGCTGCATTCATTTAGCACTTGCCCTCGCTGGCTGCACTAGCTTGAATTTGTTGCCTTTATTATTTATTTATTTATTATCATTGATCTGTTTCCTCCTTGCACTGTACTTTCCATTTCCCCTCCCCATGCACTTTCCCCTCTCTTTCTCCCATGCACTTGCGCATTCTCAATGTCACTGGACCTAGTAAGATTGTTGTTTTTGTTCTCCCGTGTTCCCCTCCCTTGCTTGGTCACGCGCTGACACACTGGTCTAAGAGCACAATATAAATAAAATATCAGATTTATTTATTTATTTCTTTTTTTAATTGTGTTTGACTGTTGTTAGCAGTTTTTACAAAGAAAAAGAGGAGAACTCCCTGTTCCAAGTGCATTTTCCAGATGCTTGTCCCGGAGGGCTAAGTCCTTTCAGGGGCTTTCTAGTCGATCGCAGATGCCTCGTCCAGCTTCAAACTGTGTAGGAAGTTTACCACTGCGATTACTGGTCTTCGACTTAGCCCGTTCATTAAGTATGACCACCAATAGTCCTCGTCCATTCTTGAAAAGTTTGAGTAGAGGTGACCTAAGTGAGTGTCTCTGTTACCCGTAGTCCCTGGGCATTGCAGGATCAGGTGTTTCAGGCTCTCCTTTGAGTTTTGGATCAGGCAGAAACGGCAGGAGTCAGACGCTGATTTGCCTCGGGTTTTCAAGACCTCGTTTGTCTTTAAGATGTTCAATCTTGCTCTCAGAAAGGTCGAGCGGTATGTCTTGTTCGGGAACTTCAGTAGGTAACTGATGGGCTCATTTAGTTTTTGGGCAAAGGGTGGTAGATGGGCCACAGATTTGTAGTTAGTTGCAGTCTGTTGGGTATCGCACCAGTCTGCTTCTTTCAGTTTTTTTGCCGTTTTTCCCGGATTAGTAAGAAGCTCGTCCTCTGAACTACCTATTGATTTTAGGAGGGCTTGTTATTTTTCTATCCAGGTTTTGATTGTTTTGTTTGAGCCTTTCTCAATTTCTTCCTGGATCAATGTGTACATTTTCTCCACAGATGATCGCACTTCTCTGTAGAACATCAAACTATTGATGGATATTGTGCCTTGAAGTGAGGTGAGTCCGAGTTCTCTTCTTATCAAGGTTATTGGGGTCGAAGGGGGCAGTCAAAGGACTTTTTTCCAAAGTGAACCCTCCAGTTTCGGCCAAGTTGAGTCTGGAATGCCAAACATAACGGCTGTGCCATACGTAAGCGCTGGTACCACTTTCATCCTGTAAAAGTTGGTGGCCGCCTTTACTGAAAAGCGGCCAAATTTTTTGTCCATGATGATCAATTGGTTTGACAGGATTTTGTTTTTGTTTGTCAAGAGGTCTAACATTGGTTGCTCGTTCCTTTTATTACTGAACATGGTGCCCAGGTATCTAAAGGCGTCCACCTCTTCAAGGCGAGTGTTGTTGAAGAACCATACCTCTTTCCGTTTGGCCGCTTTTGTCAGTCGCATCACTTTGGTTTTCAATGCGTTGCTTTCCGGGTCGTTGGTATGAAGGTATTCGTTCAAGTTATCCAGTTTTCACTGGAGCCCTATCTTCGTGTGGTCGATTAGGATGATGTCGTCAGCGTAAAGTAGTCTGCTGACTTTTTCAGACCCTAGTGAGGGCAGGAAGGCTTTTACTTTTCTTTCGGCTTGTTGGTAGTCGCCGGTGTGGGCGTTGTAAAGTGCAGGTGCCAAAGGGCATCTCTGCTTTACTCCACAAGTTGTGTCGATTGCAGAGGACAGTAGCCCTGTGCCATTGAGTCTAACTCTCATTGATGTTTCAGAGTAAAATTCTTGTATAGGATCCAACAAGGACAAGGGACAGTTCCAGTTTGCAAGTTTTGACCAAAGCTTCTCTCTGTTTACTTTGTCGAATGCTTTAGATAAATCGATAAAGGCCATGCACAGGGGCGGTGCCCCTTCCTGGACTCTGGCCTTCAAGATGTTAATGGTGAAAATGTTTACCATGGTGTTCAGGTTTTTTTTTAAGCTAGTTTGGAAGTTGTCCCACCCTTCTGATGAAGGCATCCAGGTTTTGAAACTGTCAAGTAGGAAGGATCCGAAAAGTTTGCCAATACAGTCAAGGAGTGCTATCGGGTGATAGTTGTTTGGATCGCTACGGTCTCCTGACTTGTAAATTGGCACGACATTAGCTGTCTTCCAGGACTTCGGAATGGATCTGGTTGCCGTGCATGATTCGAAGATTTCTGCTATCAAGATTGACCAGCTTTCTGGATTAGATTTTAAGTCCATATTTGACACGCCGTCAGGGCCGGGTGTTCATGATGATTTGAGTTTCTTTGTTTTGGCTTTGATGCAGGCTGGGTCAGGATCTATGGCCCACCGGTTGCTTCGGTGTTTCCCAGGTTCTGTCCCTTTGACCAATGGATCGAAGAGGGCGGAAAAGTGCATGATCCAGGCTTCTTCTGGGACGCTGGATGATAAGGCGTCCTCGCATGTTGAGCTTTTAGAATTAACCAGAGACCAAAATGCCTTTGTTTGCTTACCAGCCAGTACTCGCAGCATTTGCTCAGAATCGTCTTGGTATAGCTGGAGTTTGAAGCCTTTTAGCCAGTTCTTGTAGGCCTTAGCGTCCGTCCAGGCTGTTTCTATGTTGGCGATTGGGGGAAACCTTTTGGCCTTTCTTTTGGCTCGTCTCATCTCCAGCCTTTTTTCTCTGAGAGTCGGGTTGTTATGGTGGTGAGTCTTCGCTTTGTTTTGGTTACCAGTTTTCCTTATCTGGTATGGTTGAAGTAGAGGGCAGTAGTCCGTGAGGAGGCCTGCCTCTTTTGAGTTGACCTGGGCTTTTGCTTAACAGTAGTTTGAAATTAGTGTCGTAATGGTTGAGGCTTTCAACCTTAGGCGGGTGGCGTTTGCGTAGGTCTCCATGTTGGTCGTTCTCAAGGCACTCGAGATCTCGTGGGCTCCGAGACTTGGTGCTGACCACATCATTTTCAGGAGGTTTTGGTCGCTATTGCGTGTTCTGATGATCTCGAAGCCTGTGACTTGTGGCAGAAGGTTTCTAGAGAGGTAGACGTGGTCTAGGGTAGCGCGCCTTCCTGCTAGTTCCCAAGTCGGGATTACCGCGTGAGGAACTTTGCCCAAGAAGTGGGCATTGTGCAGGTCAAAGGTATCCATCAGGTTAGCCCATTTCATTCCTCTTTCTAGGGAGTTCTCTGGCAATTGTAGCATGTTTGGTTTTGGTTGGGAGTTTTCGTGTTCTTTCCTCCTGATCCTGACGTTTAAGTCACCGCAGATGATTATGCTGTCAACTAGGTCATTTGATAAGGCATCCTTCAGGATGTTTTCAATTTTCGATAGAAAGAGCTCTGTTGCACTTTCTTTCGGGTTCAATACAGATTTACTAGTAGGTAAGTCGTTTTCTTCTGTTTATTTGCGCCTTGTTGGTTGCTACCTCGCTGGATCAGGGTTGCCAAAATATGCTGTTCCGCCTTTATAACTTTGATGAAGTGGAAGTTGGATCCGATTCTCAGCGCTGTCAGTAATCCCGCCCTTGGTCTGCCTAAGGCTCCTCTCAGGGCTGGTGTAAAGGTGATTGCGTAGCCCTCTATCGATGATTTATTTTGGATCCATGTTTCTTGAAAACACCAGATGTCAGATGATCCCAAGTTAAAGTCAGAGGAGTGCGTCAGGTGCGTGAAGCCTCAGGTATTCCAGGAACCCAAAGTTAGGTTGGTGGTTGGTTCCATGAGCGGTGGGCGGCCAGATTGCTCCTTGTTTGTCTGGCTTTTGTTTAGTCATATCATATCCCCAGGGTTCTGTTCATGTTCAGATTCCAACTGGATGGGGTCCAGACCCTACAAGGCCGCTGGATCCTCCCGTCCTGCTCCAGGACCGGTGATAAACAAGATTATCTCAGTTGTTCCCTAGGGTGGCCAGTTCATCACTTCCAAAACTATTGAGCTGGCCCTCGGCTCAGTTGTATTAAATTGTGTTGGATACCTACAGTCTACAATGGGCCAGCCCAGCCACCCTATGCCCACAGGGTATCAGGAATCCTACTGGGTGCCATAAACTGCAGTTGGGACAGTAACAAGTTTTGATGACCGAAGCCTGTGCTTCCATTCTGAGTTGCCCACAGAGGCGAGGACATTTTAATATGGATTGTCACACCACACAGTGGCAAAGACCAGTGCTCCATAGTAGGGAGAAGTCTCAAAAATGTGTTATTTCCCTCCACCTTAGAGACCCCCATCAACTTTTTGGATTTTGAGGACTTGATTTTTTTTTACCTGGAGAGAGTGAGACCCTTTTTCCCACTCTCTCATGTATTTTAAGGTGATTGTATACACTGTGTTTCTTTTTGGTTATGGGGTCTAACCAACTCCATATGCATCATCTTTTAAAATTGTGTCACAAAGCACCTTCAGTGCAGTGCCACAGGGAAGTCTTCCAGATTTCCCAAGGTTTAAATACCTTCTCTTGGATCAACTACTGTTTCCCTAAGCAGTAAAGTGAAATTGGCTTTACTTTGCATTGTACTTGCTAGACCCACCACACCCTATCTTACAATCGAGTGCTGGAGGGGTTGCTTTGTATCCCCTGTGTCTAAATGCTCATGCAACATTTTTTATGTTACCCTTTCCTCAATTGACTGGCTAGTGGCAGTGTTTTAGTTTTGAACTACCTAGGTTTGCATTTATCGCGACCGTTCATGGACCCGTTAACCTTAACCGCGTGAGCCATCTTTTTCAAAATGGCGTCCAACCATCTTTGCTAAAATTGTTCCCAGGCTTCTTTTTTCACCAGGTCTTTGTGGAAAGGTCCTTCTAGAGAGTTTCTCTGCATGCCAAACCAGGTTTGGCCTCTTTTGTTAATTTCGCCTTTGGTGGGGTTTCTGAAAGAAACCTGCCACTGGCGCCCGAGTGTCTGGGGTAGGCAGGAAGTGAGGGAGGTGCCCGAAACTCCCTGTGCTAAGTCTCCTAGGAGACCCAAAACTCCCTGTGCTAAGTCTCCTAGGAGACCCAAATGCACTCTGTGGTGATTGGCTGGCTGACTGTCCAGTAAGGACAGCCACCCTGCTGCGTGAGTGACAAATAGGCTGGAATGAATGGGAGAGAACTGAATAAAAGGTGAATCTTTTCGCTTGGAAGGCATAGTCAACCACTGGACAAAGGAACTTGAAGAGGATGCCTGCTGCAACTCCTAGACCGTTGGTTTGCCTGGTGAAGCCCTGCTGCAGTGACTACTTGCCAAGTTTGCATCGACAGAGAAGCCCTGCAAGGACTTCTCCCTTTGAGTTGGTGGGACCAATCAACCCCCCAGAGCTGGTTGCATTTCTTCAGAGTTGCTGCAGATAACCGTAGAGCCAGGGAGAGGGACACTATATTGTGTGCGTTGCTTGTAAGCCGGCCTAAAGCTTCTAGAAGATCCTCGGACTCCCACGAAGCCGGACTGACCAAGCCTGACCCCCCACAGTTGAGTGCGGGACCTCAGATGTGAGGAAAGTCCACCTTCACAGCCAGGAACCACGCTTATTGCTATTTACTGTACCACAAGGAGCTGAAACGCGAAACAGCCACTGAAAGTAAAGTTTGCTGGTTGCCAGTGTTAACCATGTCACTGCATTGCAGGACCCCCCCAACATCCTCCTTCTTGTCCCCACGACTGAGGCCCAGGAACAGTGAGATCTGCAGAGCTGCACAGGAACAGAAGTCTTCAGCTGCCTCTTTTCTGCTTTACCTAGGTACTGTAAAACAAGACTAAGTGAATTTACCTCTTACTGTGGAAGTGCTTGTAACTTCTACACCTCACAAGTTTAATCAGCTTGTGGCCCTACATTTGATTCTTGTTTTTATCAAAGACTCCTAAGAACTTGTGCAAAGACTTTTCCATTTGCTTCCCTGAAGTGCTGCATCCTATCCAAAGACTTTTGCCCATTTACTTTGGCTTAGCCTATTTGAATTGAATGACTCGGTAAGTGCTATCTGAAAGTATTTGCCCAGCTTATGAATATTTGTAATTTCTTGTGTTCTAATAACCTTTGCCTTTTACCAACTTTTTAAGAGTGTTTAAGAATGCCAACAGTAAGGTATTAATGTCCACAGCACCCTCGTTAGGGAAGTCACCTGTGGTGTAGGGTGTGTCTGTGGGCCATCCCAAAAGGGCCTTGTCTGATTCAGAAACTCAAAGTGTACAGTATTGAAGTATATTTGTGCATTACTATTCTATTGCGCCCTTCTGAAGAAGGCTTTATAACTGACTGATAAATACATTCTTAATTGTTTATACAAGAAACCTTGAGTGTAAGAGTTTATTTGAATACCTGTAACAGTGAATCTTTGTGTAACTCCACTACTGCTTACATTTACCCTCTTGAGATAAGCCTGGCTGCTTAACATGCTACCAAAACTGTGTAGTACAAGCTTATGCCAAAGGTTGGTTTGCCTATACCTGTAGTCATAATTGTTTGTAGTGTTCCCAGAGGGTATTGCATTCAAACTTTGCTTAACATCTATTTCTAGCAGTCCTTGTATCAATGTACCATTGCTCAGCCGGACGCTAATTGTGTCCACCGAACATGGGCCCACCAGCCTTTCACACCCCACAATATCACTGCGAATATAAAAAGGCAAGCTTTTTTGGTTTTCAACCAGTGAATAACTTTACTAGTAAGATCCTCACGCTGCTCCCATTTAGTACCCCCAAGTTTTGGGACATACACTAAAAAGAAACAGACAGGATCAGCACAGCTACCCATATCCCTGGCCCTAAATGCAGAGTTGTTCCTTAGTGTCAATGGAGGCAGTCTAGGTACACAGTTTCCGGCTCCTAGGCTGCTTATTAAAATGTTAGATGAAAGGCCTAACTTTACCCACGCCTGCATCTCGCATGTTGGCCCTTCACTAGAAGTTTGAGCAGTGCAAGTAGAATCCCCCACGCACTGGTCCGCGAGCCCTGCCGCCGATAATGTGGCCTCAGGTGCACTTATCTCAAGGAGGATATGCGTAATGCTAGCCCGTCAACCAGTTTAGACTGCCTACACAAATCAGTTTTAAGTTCCTCGTTTTCCTTCCGCAATAGCACTATACATTTTAAAGCACAATTACAGCCCTTGCAAGTCATGGGTTTCCTCATCCCTGCATGGGCTCTCGGTAAAACCTACCAGTTTAACACCCGGCAGCAAGGCAGCAGTGGTTGTCACTGAATGGTATTTATTAGGAGTGTTAGGAAAGATTCTCATTTATGTGTAATTTTCCCTCTAGTTGTGTACCCCCCAACTTGTTGCTGATGTCTGAACACCATAGTCTGACTTTACCAGATGAGCAAAGCCTTTTGCTGCACTCCTCTGGGCTTTTTGCTCACTTTTTATGGGGAATCTGGCATGCCCTTAAAGACGGTCAGTACTGGGAGACTTTGTTTCCCTTAGTCTTTGTCCATGTTGCAACTTTTCTTCAATATTTAACACATGTACAATGTACCTTACAGTGCAGTGCACTTGGGTCTAGTCATTTCCAAAGGCCCTAGATACTCTCAAAGGATTGTTTAGGAGAAGTGCAGATCTGCCTTGGACACGGCTGGTGGCAGCTTATCATTCTGCATACTTTTAACACTTTCTTGCCAGGTAAACCGTGATTACTGTGTTTGGCACAGTTAGGTGGCCTGGCTCCAAAATGGCCACGCCACAAGGTTCTTTAACCTGTCCTTTGGCCATCTTGCCCCTTCACCTTCTCCTGGTCGAGCCGACCCGGGTCAGTCCTTATTTGGGCATGCATTTTCCCATGAAGCACCAAGCTTTCGTGGGCTTCTGCAAGCCTTGTGTGTGTGCCTCCAGGATGTGGGCTGGAACGTCTGGTTCCAATACACATCCTGGGTGCCACAGAGTCTGGAGTGCTGTGAATGCCTGGGACCACTGTGGTCCACGATTGGTCCACGTATGGTATGCCTGTATGTGAGAAAATCTCCCATTGGGTCCTCTTTGTTTTTTTTTTGAACTTTTTGTTTATTGACAACATACACAACAGGGAGGGCCATACGGCCTATCCGAGTAGCAAAAAGAAGTAGAACAAGATGAAAATCATATTGTCAGTAACATTTTCTGAAAAGTTTCCCCCCCCCCGCTACCCAAACTCCCAACCCCTCTTACCCCTTCCCGACCCCTCCCCCCCAACAATTAACCTGCCAGGTTCAGAGACGATGCTAATACTTTAAGCTTAAGGGAGAACACTTGCATAGCACACATTAGTATAAAGTGATCCTTGAAACAGTGGGGTAAAACCACGGAGCGGTTAGGCCAAGGTAAGACCAAACCTCTGAGGAGTGTGGGGGCCTATGCAATGCAAACATTTATTCAATTGCCCCATTATAATCGCATTGAAATACAGTCATCGTGCAGCAGCACTGCTGTCCAATCTTGGATAAAATCAGACATAGTATCATTTGCTATTGCGGTGAGTTTATCGTAGCTGAAAATCACCCTGAGTTTGCAGAGCCATTCCTCTTTAGAGGGAGCCAGGGCACTCTTCCATTTTTGCGCGAGCGCCAACCTTCCTGCCCGCAACATGGCGCCAATGACCTTGGGGAAGGCATTCACCTCAGACTCGGGCAAGGGGGAGCCCAATAGAATTTCCAGCGGGTGCAATGATGGACCATAACCCTCTATATCTTTGATCCAGCTAAGTAGTTCCGTCCAGTAAACTTGTATGGGCGGGCAGCTCCACCACATATGAAACCAAGTTCCCCGTTGGTGGCACCCTCTAGGGCAGAAAGGGGAGACGTCCCGGAACATTTTAGACAACAAAGCCGGGGGGCGATGCCATGAGTGAAGGATTTTAAAGTTATGTTCCATAGCTGCTGTGTATAGGGAGCCCGTGAAGATGCACCCAAAGACCGCCCTCCAGGTGTGATCATCCAGTGACATTCCCATCCTCTCTTCCCATATGTGCTTGAAGGGTTGTCTGCCCTCCAGGTCCGATGTAATCAGTACATTGTAGAACCTAGACAGCGAGCCCTTACGTGATGTACTTTTGGCCAAAATAAGTTCGAATGGGGTGAGGGGGCGACTGAGCAGCCCGGACCACCGTGGTTGGGTAAGCATCCCTTTCAACCGCAGGAATTCGAAAACTGAGGGGGGCCTATCCACCAGAGCCTCCGCTAGGTTGGCGTGTTCAATGAAGCCCTCTTCTCGTAAAAGCTGGGAGACTCTTTCCAGGCCCATGTCGGACCAGGCCTGGGTGTCCCGGAAGCCCCTCATGTCCAAGTCGATGGGCGGGCCCCAGAGCGATGACAGCGGAGAAGGCCATGTAGATAACATTTTGTTGGCTTTACTGGGTTTCCACAGCGCCCAGAGGACAGCTAAAGTGGGATGTGTTCTGAGCTGTAGGGGGAGAGACCTGGGGGAGGCCCAGAGGTAGTCTCTGACCTTTTTTGGGTGAGCGTGGGTATCTTCGACATACGCCCAGTACGTACGCATGTCGTCCCGCATGTGCTCCAGCAACACCCTAAGCTGGGCTGCTTTGTAGTAAAGCCTAAAATCGGGGAGTCCAAAGCCACCATGGGATTTTGGGAGGGTCAGGGTGGACGCTTTGATCCTGGGTCTTTTGCCATTCCAGATGAAGTGTAGGACACGGGATTGGAGCACCTCAAAAAAGGCCTCGGGAACCACAATGGGGAGTGCAGAAAAGAGATAAAGGAGGCGTGGTAGGATGTTCATCTTAACCGTAACCATGCGTCCGAGCCAGGAGAGTGTAAGGGGAGCCCATCTTTTGAGATCGCTACTGACCTGGGCGAGGATTCCGGGGAAATTGCACTGGTATAGTTTTGACAGGTCTCTGGGGATGGTGGTGCCCAAATATCTTGTGGATTCTCGCTCGATTCTAACCCCCTGAATGTCAGAGTTGTTCCCGATATCTTGTTCCCCTGGGCCCATGGGCATGATGCTCGATTTGGATGTGTTTATTCTCAGCCCCGAAAAGGAGCCAAAAGAGTGTATGAGATCAATCAGTCTCGGTAGGGATTGTTGAATGTTGGTCAGGTAACCAAGTATGTCGTCTGCGAATTGGGAGAGTTTAAATTCACACTCACCACACCGTATTCCCATGACTTCCGGGTCATTCCTAACCGCAATGGCGAGGGGTTCCATGGCCAGGGCATATAAGAGGGGTGACAGGGGACATCCTTGCCGGGTGCCTTTGGAAAGGGAAAAAGGCTCAGATGTACCCCCGTTAACCAGTACTCTCGCCGAGGGCGAGTTGTACAGTGCTGCGACCCACCCGCAAAAATTAACTCCCAATCCCATCTTTCGAAGAACCTTGATCATGTAAGGCCATTCGACGCGGTCGGAGGCTTTTTCTGAGTCGAGTGAGAGGAGGTATCCCTCCACTCCCTGTTCGGATGCCTCATGCATAAGGTTGAGGGTTTTTCTTATGTTATCTGACCCTTGACGCCCCGGGATGAAACCCACTTGATCCCCATGTACCAGGGTAGGAAGGAGTTTTGCCAATCTGTTCGCCAGAAGTTTGGCCAGTATTTTAACATCAGTGTTTAGGAGCGAAATGGGGCGATATGATTGGCATAGGGCGGGTCTTTGCCCTCTTTAGGTAAGACCACTATTAGGGCCGACATCATCGTGGGCGGGAGAGACCCGTGGCTAAGTGCAAAGTTGAACATCTTGGCCAGAAAGGGGGCGAGCGTGGATCTATAGGTCTTATAAAATTTAAATGAGAAGCCGTCATCTCCCGGGGCAGTGCCACTCTTTAAGGAGGTGATTGCGTCGATTACTTCTTCCGGGGAAATGGGGGTTTCCAGGGTGTCGGCTGTGTCTGGTAGCAGGCCCGGGACAGGGAGGGAATCTAGAAACCTATCAATGTCCAACCCATCTCCCTTGTATTCTGAGCAATATAATTTTTCATAATAAAGCCTAAATTGTTCCGCTATCTTGGAATCCCTTGCAGTAGAATTACCATCCGCGGAACGGATTGAGTTCACTCTCCCGCTATTCCTAAGTTCGCGGAGTCTCCAGGCCAGAATCTTATCAGCCTTTTCCCCTTTTTCCATATATTTTTGTTTCAAAAAGGAGAGCTTCCTTTCCATTTGCCCTACTTGCAGGTCGGCCAGCCTGGTGCGCAGCCTCTGCAGTTCCTCCCACTGCCCGGGAAACATCTGTGTTTTCAGTTTACCACCCGGTTGTATGGCCTCTATCTTGGTTCTCAGATCTTTCTCTTCCCGTTCCCTCTCCCTTTTTTTTCCCGCACCAATGCCAATCAGGGTACCTCTGATAGTTGCCTTAAACGCCTCCCACACTCCCATGGTGCCCACCTCCCCGTTGTCGTTGAGGGAGAAATAGTCTTCTATGGCTGTCAGGAGGGTTCGGCGTGTCTCCTTGTCATGCAGGAGGAGGTTGTTACAACTCCAACGGGAACCGACCGCCGGGGCAGGGGGGAGTCCAATCCTAATCTTAACCATATCATGGTCCGTCCAGGGGACGGTTTCCACCCCTGCACCGGCGACCTCCCCCTGCATGGATGAGTCCACCAGAATGTAATCTATTCGCGAGAAAACATCGTGGGGCTTTGAGTAAAAAGTGAAGCCGGGATTTAGACCTTCCTTGGGTATACTCGTGTCGCACAACCCCAATTCCTCATTCAATTTCTGAAAGGTTGATGCCATTTTTTTGTGAAGACGGGAGTTAGGGCAAGGGTTCACGGATTTCCTATCCCTCTCGGGGCACAGCACCATATTAAAATCCCCACCCACCAGGAGGGTGCCTTCCGCAAAAGCCACTATTGTCGCCTTCATACTTTCCCAGAAAGTGTCCTGCGACTCGTTTGGGGCGTATATGCAGACCAAGGTGAACAAACGTCCCCGCACGTCCCCCTTTACCATGAGGTACCGGCCCTCAGGGTCAGCCTTAGACGCTTTAAACCCAAAGTGAGCCCCGGGGGACACCAGTAGAGCCACTCCCCTCTTCTTAGTCTGGGTAGAGGCAGAGAACACCTGTTCTATGTTTTTGGCCTTGAGTTTGGGCTCCTTCCCCCGAACCCAGTGGGTCTCCTGCACAAAGAGGAATTGTAGACTCATCCTCTTAAATTCACGCATAAGTAGCGACCTCTTGGTGGGTGAGTTGAGCCCCCGTACATTTAAAGACCCCACTGACAAGGATTGGAGTGAATCATCCATTGGGACGCGTTTTGAAGCTCATAGCTCCTATTTCAAGATGCAAGTGTCGTAGTTCTCAAATTGTGTGGTCAAGTCCCCGAGCCTTGGCGTACTATAGCTATTTCCCCAACTACCCAACTTCCCCTCTTCTCTCCCCCCACCCCCCTCCCCCCAGATCGCCTGGTTGTGTCGAGGCATCGTCCCAAAGTCACACAACCGGCCAACCATGTCTCCCTCCTCCGGGCTCATTACCTCTTCATAAACATAAACACCCTTATGAGCCCCCACCCCTTCTTCGGGAACAATACAAAATGTGAATCATAACAACGCCCCCCCTTGCAACGTTCTTGGATGAATTATTTGTCGGACACCAATGGTTCGTTTCAGCCATTCTGAAGGTCCGGCGACGTTGGGGCCACTCTCCTGAATTTCCTTTGGCCTCGTACTCTGCGCCTCTCCTTCGGAGCATTGTTCCCTTTTGGGCCCTTCGGGGTGCGCTCCCGATCGGGGTCCCCTGGTTCCAAACCCGAGCCATCTAGGAGTTCACCCTTCACTCTATGGATGTCGTCCTCGGTGACCAGGGCATATTTATATCCCTCGAACTCAAAAGAAAGTGAAAAAGGATACCCCCACCTGTATCGAACTCCCTTGGCTTGGAGCATTTTTGTCAGAGGGGAACAAAGGCGGCGTCTCGTCAGGGTGAAGGCCGATAAGTCTTGATATACCGAGATCTGGGCCCCCTCCCATTCCACCGGGCCCTTCTTGCGAGCAAGCTCGAGGATCCTGCTTTTCTCTGAGAAGTAGACGGACCTGGGGCCTCTGGAGGCTGCCCCCGCTCTGTGGGCCCTGTCAATAGTGGGCTCGTTGGTATTAGCCCCGTCAAAGAGCACTCTCACAACCGCGTTAACGGCCTTGACAATGTCTGCCTGGGTTTCGCCATCTTGTTCCGGGAAGCCTAAGAAGCGTAGGTTGCAGCGCCGTTCCCTATTTTCGGGTCCTCTTTGTTTTGGCGCTAAGGAGATTCTGGATAAGAGAAGGCCCCAAACACCCATACCCGTTCTATCTCTGGAGTGCTCACTGAACAAAGGATAGGATCCAAGTATCCTGAAACTAAGAAGCTGACTCGAGGAACCGCTTGTGACCGACTGGAAGGTTTGGCACCCTGAGTCCGCTGTCTTCACGCTGGACCCCTCTGCATCTGATCGTCCTAGAAGGTCTGTGAAGGCGCTTTGACCCATTGGAATAGTGGGACCTACTATTCTCAGCACCTTCATCTTAACATGGAAGTAAGCCTTTTCGGAAGCGTCCCAGGGCCATCCAGTGAACTGACCAGCTTCAACAGACGTTTTGCCCTGATACCGCCGCCGTTTCGAGGAGACACTTGGCATTCCCAGGTCTGGAGTAAAGTGGAGTTTATGCGGTTGCGGTGTCACCCAGCCGTGGTAACAAACTTTGCAAGTTCATTGCAGCTATGGTCCCCTGTGCCCTGAAGCATGCTGCAGCGGAACTGGCCTGTTCCATCCACCATGAGCAGAGAAATCACCACTGTCCTGTAGGAGAATCAACGCAATAACTTTGTTGTTGAAAGCCGCAGAGCTGTGAGATTGCCACATTTGAACCTGCAACCGAAGTGGACTCGACTGCCGAAGTTTGGTCCGGAGTCCACCAGGGCTCGGTGAGTAATCACAACCCTAACCAGTGACCTCTAGCGCATCCATCCATTTTTACGCACGAATGGCCCCTTAGGGCCCCTTTCCTTTCCACTGCTAGTGCAAACTAGTGAACTATTCCCAACTCTTGTAATCGACTCTGCCCTCAAGTGGCGGCCCTTCCCGAATAGTGGGAACCTATTCTTCATCGCCTCACCCACCTTCCTGAGCTGCTACAGACCCCTGAAGAGACCCCATTTTGCCCATTTGGGGGCATTCCACAGTTTCAGGCAACTTACACAATCTGCACCATGGATTTAGGACCCCCGGGATCTTTCTCCGCCACTGTACCTCTCTTGTATTTAGGATGTTTAAGCGGCAGCGGAGTAAAATATCACAAATCTTTGGTGAGGGACATTTCTGCAGGTAGATTGGAAGCACATTCACACCCTTTCCATCCTCATGTCCCAGTTTATCTTTCCCACAGCGCTCTTCAGTATCCATCCAGTCCCAAGCCTGGAGCTTCTTTTTCACCTTACAAGGGTTTGACATTAAGTCCCCAATCTCAATGTCCCTCCCCTTCAAAATGTTCTCAACTTTAACTCTCCAGCAGCCCAAGTATTTATCACAGACCTCATGACCACCTTCCAGTAATTCAAATGGGTGTACAGCAGGTTTTTCAGTGCATTTGTGGTATAAAGCCATTGTGTTCCATACCACCATGGACTCAAGAGACTGTACTTTCAATTCTAACCTGATCGCAGTGGTTGGCAAGCTGTTTGGGAGCCGCAGGACTTTTCGCCAGAACAAACCCTCAAGCTTGTCCCACACAGCGAAGGACTGATGGAGAATCGTTTCAGCACCATAGGTTAATATGTGAGCCACTTTTTGCTTATAAAACGAGATTATCGGTATGTGCATACATTTCCCAGATTTCTGTTGAAAGCTCTGCCCCTGGTTTATCAATATTGATAACCTAGATCGTAAATGCTCTTATTGACTGTCACTCCAAGATACATGATGGTGACGACAATCTCTAAAGGAATTCACTCTACTTGCCAAGTGAACCTTTCACACATCCTTCTACCAACTGCTTTCATGGCCATAACTTTCGATTTTTTGACATTGATCTTCATGCCATTTTGGCTCAGGAAGGACTCAAAGGTGCTTAGTCTCCCCTGCAAACCGATCTGTGTCTGATCTAGGAAGACTAGATCGTCTGCAAAGAGGATCCATGATACCGCCCTACCATAATCTTCGGTGGGAAAGCCCTTACTAGTTCTTGTGACTCAGCCAGATCAGCTATATACAGACAAAACAGAAGAGGCTCCAACGCACACCCCTGCTTTAATCCCCTGAAGGTATTTATTTTTTCCGATAGCAACCCCCTATTTGACAACCGGATCCTAACTGAGGTGTCAATATATAGGGCTTCCATGGCTTCAACCAGATCAATCAGGCATCCCAATTTCCGCAATTTGAGCTATAATCTCCCCCTGATTACACCATCAAAGGCCTGCTCTAGGTCCATAAAGGCAAAATATAATGTTTTTCCTGAGTCCAACGCCCTCTCCTTCAGCAAATTCAAAATAAAGAGATTGAGGGTCGAGCCCACCCCTTCACAAAACCCGTTTGTCGGGGTCCGAGATGTCACTCTTCCCTGCCCTTGTCTTAAGATCCCTCAGCAGAACTGTTGCAAAAATCTTCCCTATAGAGTCAAGCAGGGCAATAGGGCGATATTTCCAGGGGGTATCCCTACATATTATCCCCACCAAAAATATTGCCATACATATGCTTGTTTATCTCGCCAAAGGCTATATTTTTGTGGGGATAATTTGTGGGAGACAAGGTTGCGGGGGTGTCCACCGCACATTTAAAAATAATGTGGGGTTGCGGGTGTGTCCCCCGCAGAGTCCATGGCTCAATATCGCCGCAAAACTATGGCAATATTTTTGTAGCGCAATATTTTTGTGGGGATATTAACACATGGAACTTTCCGGGGTCAGCTTGGTCCCCCTTTTTAAAAATGGGGACTATGTTGGCTTCCCTCCAGGAGGATGGTATTTTCCGGTTTTCCATGATCTGCGAAAACATGACAAGCAATTTTGCCCATTGCTCTCTGTTCTTTTTCAATTCTTGGTTTGACAGGCCATCCAGCCCTGCTGCACGAGAGGAGCTCAAGTTGCCTATCATCAGATCCACATCATCATCATTAAATTAAAAGTTCCACCTCTTAGTTAGATGCTTGGGACTATCTCCTCCATTTCGGGTCTGCAAAAAGAGAAGAATAGTATTGGACCCAGTCGTCTTCGGAGACCATGTTCGCTAAATTTGCTTCTCTAAACATGCCCCTGTTGTTGATTAACTCCCAGATATCTTTGGATTTTTATGCACAGACTGCTTTTCGAATATATTCAGCATAATTTTGTGATCTAATGGCCTTCAAGCTCTTACACCAGTTTTTAAATCTCTGTTAGATCTTCCTTATTCTCTCACATCTGGCTGGGTAGGCATCCCTTCCAATCACTCTTACCTCCCTTCTCATCAGTCTTCTCTTGTTCACCAATTCAACATCATAAACATGTTTTTTGGTCCAATCCCTACACCCTTTTACATTATTTTTCCTTTTGAACTCATTTAAGATCCCCAGATATTCAATTTTATTTGGGATTTCCTGGATTCGGGTTGTGTACAGGCTTGTTAACCTGTTGACTTCTTATCTTTTAACCTTAGTCTATTTCCCCCCAACCTAAGGCCACCTCTTCCATTCTTACAACTGGACCAATAGCCCCCATTCTGTAATATGGATGGCCAAAAGATCATGGGCACTCAATCTTTGGGGCATAACCTTAGATTTTTAGTGACAAAGCAGTAAGCATGACTCCCCTTTCTCTGATCTCCAAGTGAGATTTCCTGGTATATCCCCCTTGTTTTGACCATTTAAAAGATGCATCCCTCTCATCAACATTTTTCCCATCCATTCCTGCTCACGTTCATTCCATTTGCCTTCATTCAGGGGAATACCGGCCTTATCAAACAACTTCATATTAAAATCCCCACAGATGACTATCTTAATCCTCTCTCATTCATGCATTGCTTCATCTAACATTTCCATCACCGTGGATACCAGTTTTGTCTCCTTGGCCATGTTCAAACGCCAATATATGTTAATTAACAGGAGACAGCTCTCTGTGGGATCCCCTTTAAGATGTACAAAAAGCCCTTCTACATAAGGGTTTGGGCATTTGACATCAATAAGATTCCACACTGATTTGATTTTAATTAAAGCCAGTAAACCTTCAGAGGGCGGCCCATCAGTGCTTTTAAGGCAGGGTTGAGATGGACCAAGAATCTATCACAATCTGGTTTCGTAGTCAGCCATGTTTCCTGGAAAAGCAAAGTTTCGAACAAGTCCAAGTCGGACACTCCTTCATTAAACAGGGGCCTAACTCCTCTGGTATTCCAGCATCCAATCCTCACAGCATCATAGCATCGTTCTATGTTAGTCTAAATCGAGGACATTGGGCCTCATTACGAGTCCGGCGGTAACCGCGGCGGTAAAACTGCCTGGTTACCGCCGGACTCGTATTACCATTCCGCCTCCATGATTCCCGGAATTACCGGGGCATTACAACCCCGGTTTTCCGGGAATCACTGAGGCGGAATGGTGTTAATCCCCATTCCCATTGAGTCCTATGGGACTCGATGGGAATGGGGATCATGGAAACACCGGCAGCATCTCGTAATGCTGCCGGTGTTTCCTCGTCCGCCTGCAGGGGTCAGACTCAGGCGCCTGGGTCGTAATGAGGCCCATTGATGTGTATAGTGACCCACCAACCAAGACCAGCCCTTCACCTCCTTGGATTACCCAAGTTGCTTGGTCAGTCGCTTTTCACTTCCTTTTCCCTGATTTGATACTGTAAAGTTCAGCTTGCACAGGACAGTTTTATCATAGATGAGCAATTTACCAACCTGTTTTGGTTCTTGTTGTTTTTCCTCTCTACATACTTGATGAGTTGTGGCTTTCACAGGGTTTGTTTTTACTTCTCTTGGAATGGTCGCATCCCTCCAACTCTGTAGAATTTTTCCTTCATAATCACTCACTTCATTTCCAGCCTCAGAAATGTTTCTTTACTAGATAGAATGAGGTATTTCTTGTAGTCTGAGTAGAGGTGCAACAATACCCAGCCGGTCCACTTCTCACCCACAAATTCTACAATTCAAATGTCTCTCGAAGCCATTTTATGCATGGGAATAATGTCTATTTAAGATTGGCACTGGTGGACCTACCACCACCCTTTCAATGTTGAGTTTAGTACTTTTCTTCTCCAAGGTCTTTGGACTCTCTTTCAAATTGATATTATTTTTGTTATTCACATTTCCTCTCCTACATTCCTCATTTCCTTCGGCATCCTTCTCCTGAGGGTGCTTAATTATATTGGCAGTTTTCCCCAAATGGATCTCCTTTCTCTTTTCTTCAAGTGTCTGAAACATTTTCACGGAGTTTGAAGATATTACACCATGAGTTCTTCTATCTTGGGGCGGAACCAGGGATTTTGGGATTAATTCAGTTGATTTCCCACAACCATTTTGACCTTGCTGATTTCCCAGTAGTAAAGGATTTTTAATTCTATTATCCTTTGTCACGTGGCGGGGGATCTCTTTACCCTTATCGCTATGGGAGATCTTTTTCCACCCCATCTCAATTTCAGGCATTTTCTTACCCCCCTGTTTCCCAACTGGGCTGCCGGGAGATCTTGTAATCAGTGCCAATTGGCTTTCAATTGTTTCCTAATCAGAAAGGCTTACTTCTTTCCATAGATCATCCTCCTTGACCCTCTCAATCTCCTCAATCAGATCACTTAGATCCATAATAGGAATGAGGTCCTTATCACCTTCAGTTTCCTTGAGAGTGTTTCCTTCAGGTACACAATTTGTTTCTGGTTCTCTTAAGTTCAGTTCTTTCCTAGGTTTTTTGGCTCGGGAAGTATGTCCAACGAGGGTGGGGAGCGCAGATGTCTCAAGAGTGCTCTAAACCCATTAATTTTCTTTTTTAGCACCTCAAAGCATATTCTAGGACTTTTTTCCTGGTGCCACTTTTCCTTTGTCCTTCTCTTTATTTTTTTATCAGTCACTCCTATTTTAGAGGATTTAAAAAGTGAGAACAGATTTTTTCCTGAGGCGATTTGCTGTGGGCACGGGGGTTCGAGTATTTCCACCTCCTCCACTACCCTTTCTTTGACCACCCTCTTACTTGGCTAGTCTACTGATTTTTCAAGAGTTTTTGGAGGTATGTCCTCAATCCTGTGTGCATCTTTAAAATGCTCTCTCATCCACTTACAATCAAGAAGTAGATCTTCCATCATCAAGTTTTTATCCATCATCACATTCAGAGAAACGCCAAATAGACGATTTTGCCAGGATGTAGATATTTCGGCTTCCCTATACAGCCTCGTCTCCACTCTTGTTGCGAAAGTTTCCAGGGTAATCAACTTTCGGCTCACCTCTGATAAGAGCGCACTTTGATCATGGATACTTGCATGGATAGCCTCATATAGCTTTGTGAATGGTAGGAGAGTGGTTGCCAATGATACCATCACCAGTTGTTGAAGTTCAGCACTATTCTCCACTCCTTGAGCCATCTTCCTTTCTTGTGAGCCACCCCTACGCCTTGAACTGGCATATGAGGATACCCTAGCAGAGGAAGAGGAGATGGAACTAGAATAATTAAACAGCTCATCCTCATCAAGGCCCACTTCGGAGTCAGGGGTGTCCCCACTACTTTCCCGCTGGGATAATTTTGATATTTTGGATCTTTCAAGTGGGCCAGCTAAACTCAACCTGATATTAGCATCCCTCCCGTAGCCCTTCTCAGCTGTAATCAAAGGCGGCAGGGTAATCAGTGATTGGCTGAAATCCACTGAAGGGTGCTTCACCACAGGGTCACCCAGGCTTCACAACTCTCTCTCTCTGACTTCTCCACAGTCACATCCGCATGTAGTAGCAACAAATCCAAAATGAGTAAGCAATCAGCCACCCGTGAGAAGCATTGACGCTTTTGTTTCGCAATTTTTATTGAAAGATTGGCCAGTTCTTTTGCTAGATGGGCAGCTACACCAACATTTCCACTACGATTGTTCTCATTAGAAGTAGCAAAAAAGCTCAAAGGGGAAGCAATAGTGGAAATCGATCAATCTGCTTCAATAACCACCTTATCTGGGAGGAGAGCCAACTCCAGGCTACTCATATCCTCAACACCTTCCAGCTCTCCTAGTATGGTTGTATGATTTAAACTGTTTTCCTTTAGGTCTCCTGAGTTGTGCTCACTTGCTTTCTCTGAGGCATGCTTTTGATGTAGATCATGCTTACTTAGTTAAAAGAAAAATTCTAGATCCTTTTATTTCTCCCCTCTGTTGGTGTTCCATGTCTTCATCACTCCTCTCTTCCTTTTTTTCACTCCCTTCATTCCCAATGTCAAACACTGCAGGTGGCCCCCTCAGATTTCAAACTGTAGGGCGCCAGTCTGACTGCAATATTATTTTAAATACATTGTAACACAGACACAGTAATTCTTTGCCTGTACTTTACGGACATTATATTGAGCAACAACTTCCAATTCAACGTATGACTTTGGTGACAAAAAAAACACCACTTTTTGACTTCTTGTTGCCACATCCCATCGCAGCCTCATTAACCCTCACCTCCGAGACAGTATTTCATAAGTTTAACAAGTGCAATGTTGTGTTGTTTTATATGTTTTAGCGGTGATGGCCGCGTACACCAAAACATGAATGAAAGATGGCGGGCGCATCGAAACAATCTGACGCACTTCACGCTCTTCAACATCCAATCAGTGAATGCGTCACATGTCCGCGGACATTACGCTACGGATTAGCCAATCAGTATCCTGTCCGCGGAGCCAACAGGGAAGTGTGACCGTGGAGCGGACATAGATATCACTAATTTTTTTAGACATATTTTTTGGTGGGTTTTAAAGAAAACGAATGGACGGATTCTCACCAAATTTACAAAAGCACGCTTTTGGGACCAAGCTCCTGCCGCAAATTTGGTGAAAATCCGTCCAGCGGTTTGGGCTGTAGGCATGCGCAAACTTTTACCATCATTCAGTCTGTGGGAAAAAAGATGTTTTGCGACCCCCCTATAACTTTCTCCCCCTGGACCAAACCTCACCAAACTTTGCAAGAAAATTCAGAGTGGGCCATATACTTGTTTTGCAAAGTATGGTGAGGATTCATCCAGGGGGAGTGGAGTTATAAGCCGCCCAAAAAGTGCTCTTCCTATGGCAACAGCAACTTAACCATAACTACACAACCACTATCGTGGCTGTGTAATATATTACATGGCCTGCGCTAGCGGTCATGTAGTTATGATTAAGATGCTAAACCCATAGGAAGAGCACTTTTTGGGCGGTTTATAACTTTGCTCCCCTGAACGAATCCTCACCAAACTTTGCAAAAAAAGTATATGGCCCACTTGCAAAGTTTGGGGAGGTTTGGTCAAGGGGGGGCAAAGTTATAGGGGGGGTCCCAAAATTTATTTTTTCCCCATAGACTGAAAGGAGAACAATTTTTGCTCACGCCTATAGCCCAAACCGCTGGACGGCAGGAGCGGCGGCTTGGTCCCAAAAGTGTGCTTTTGTAAATTTGGTGAAAATCTTGCAGTAGTTTTTTAAAAAATGACCAAAAAGTGGGTCTCAAAAAAATGGTGATATCTATGTCAGCTCTGCAGACAAACTCTTCCCTGTTCGCTCTGTTTGCGGACATCGGACACGCACATTGATTGGATTGTAAAAAGCGTGAAGTGTGTCAGATTTTTTGAAACGCCTGCCAATTTGGATCCTTGGACAGCGACCGGTGTCTGCGGACATTGCAGTAAAACATATTGAAAAACACAACATTGCACTCATCAAACTTATCAAATAATCTCTGGGGATGTGAGGGGTGATGAGGATGGGATGGGATATGGCTGCAAGAAGCAAAGAAAATTGTGTTTTTCACCGCGAACGTCCACTAACAGTCCTGAGAAGTTCGCGCACACCTCAGCATTACAGGGTTGGTGAAACGCAGTTGGAAATTCGAATTGAAAAATGGCGCTCATTGATGCACCACTGCTCCAACGTTCACTCATGGCCAGAAAACCAACATTTTCACAATTGTGAACATGCACCTTTAACGGAGGAGCAGGAATGCAAGAAGAAGTGGTTGGTTCCATCTTCACCTGCACACAAAGCTCTTGAGAAGATCGTGTTTGATAAAACTCTATCAAGAGATCTGAAGGGACTCACAGAATTCTGTCACACAGGAGATTTGGAGATGTTCCACAATATGTCCCTAAACTACCGGGCCAAGAGATTGCATTTCGGTATACAGGGTATGGAATCTTGCACACTTGCTTTATTAGCGCATAACGAGAACATAGGCAGACAACAATCTAGACTGCTGGCAAATTTGGGATGCTTCGATAAGAAATGGCCTTTGGAAAAAGAACGAAAAAGTGGGTGTTCAGGCTAATATACCAGGAAATAGAATTCAATTTTGTGAAAGATCTGATTTTGACTGTGTTGGTCATGCATGCTCATGGAATCGTTCGTGGTTTGGTTCCTAGGACACATACATTGCCACAAAACATTGCAAACGTGCCCTGTTCACTGAAAGCACAACTCGTGGAACAGTTTGCATCCCGATACAAATGATTTTCGCCTACTTGTATGTTCAACAAATTTGATACATTGTACATGACCAATGAAAAACATATGTAATTTGAATTTCAAAGCTATCAACAGTATAAATTGTCAAAATATATATTCAATGAAAAAACTTAGTTAAGGGGACGTTAGTTGCTTAGTTTACCATAACTGGCGAATTTCTGAGGTTTTTCGGTTTTACCTATAACCACAACGCCCCTGAAACAATGTTTTTCCATTGAATTTCACAGGTTTTATTAGTGCAACTTAACCATAATGTCCCCTTAACTACATTTTTTCATTGAATTTCATAGGTTTTTATTAGTGCAACTTAACCATAACGTTCCTTTAACAATGTTTTTCAGTATATTTCATGGGTTTTTACCAGTGCATGATATTTTGCTACAACTTACTAATATCATACTTAGCCAATAAGCAACATTTGTGTCCAATTTACAAAGTTTCACCTTAAAGCTCTGCCATTTCCCATCTTGTAGCATTATTTTTAACATGTCTATGCACTTTTTGCAACTTTTTGAAATAATTTTGCATTCGTAGATGTCGGAAACGTCTGACTTAATCGCAGACCTTCTAGACAGTGCCACGTGACCATACGCTTGTGCGTGGCATGGTGACGTATTAGTGAAGGTGTCTGAACTTCGTGATCGGAACCATGCTTCAAAGACAGCTCGGAACTGCATTTTCTACTGATCTAGGAACTTTCAACTTCAAGATTTCCCTTGCACAACTCCTACACCTTTTCGTACTCATTATCCATTACCAATCTAGCACATAGAACATACTTTGAAGAATTTTATCGAAACTACTATTTATCTTAAAATTGGCATCAGTTATTGCCATCCCTCCTCCCCAAGAGCCACCACCACCACCAGCTGGAGGACCTTCACAACGAAAAAAGCACAGTACATTCAAAGACAATGAAGAGGACCAAGAAGATGAGGTAGAGGAAGTGCCTACTTCTAGCACCAACATCCAACCATGGGTGTGCCAGTTCTTTGATTCTGTTGGGAGTGTACCAAATGCTAAAGCTACCAAAGTGAAATGCACTCAGTCGCAGACTACCTGGACTGTACTCCTACGGGACCATGTCCATGCACTGCCACACCAAATCCAATGACCGTAATGCTCGTAGAAAGGTTGTTCCTTTCTCAGCAAGTAGTAAGCTGTCTTCCTCCACCTCATCTTCCTCAACAAATACTGTGACCACACAGCCTGATGTCTGCGGGCTTTGGTGCATTCTAAATAAATAAATAAGGAGGGCTACGGACCATTATTGTCCATTGCAGCCACTGAAACGGGGAATAAAGGCCATTAGCACCCTGAGTTCCCAAAGCGGGAACCCAGGGTGCTAAAACATAGATTTTTCTTCCTAGAGCGCTGCGGCGTCCCGCTGTAAGAAGGAAGGATTATCCAGACAGCCAACATGGAAAGAGAAGGCGGGCTCCGTACACAGCCCCTCTTCCCTTGCCATGGCAACCGGCAAAACCCTATGAACATATTACCACAAGCACTTTTTTTCCATTTCAAACCTATGCTACCTTCGAATAACTTTATCACATAGCCGGTCCCAGGTAGCGATAGCCACTTTAACACCATTTTTCGTCCCTAGCAGTCATGACCAGTAGCCAAATTGTCCGTGTCATGACCTTATGCCATGACCCAAACAATCTGACTACTGCCCATGGCCACAGGCTATACCTCAGTCACCAAAGGTATATGACTATTTTTTGTACCTACATTATGACACTTGTCAAAAAATAAAACACGGGCACATTTGCAAAACCATGCTTTAATGTCCTTGCCAGTGCTCCTCACAAGTTTGCTTGAAATCCGTCCATGTTTATTTTTTTTAAAGTATCAAAATGTATGTATATACAATAGTCATATAACTTAGCCCCCATTTGACAAAATCCATTCAGTCTTTACACAAACATTGAGGGTTAGGTCTATAATCTTTATCAAAACTTTTCTCCACATTCGTCTAATAGCAACAAAGTTACAAGCCATCTAACAATGTTGAGACCCCCCCTCTAATTTCGCCCCCTCTTGAGAAAATCCCACCAAACTTTAGAAAACCATTTATATCTAGATCCAAAATCGTTTTGGAAAAATGTTGTGCACATTCAACAAATGACATCACATTTATATGCCTTTACAATATTTTGGGAATCCCCCTCTAATTTTGCCCCCTCTTGACAGAATCCCACAAAACTTTGCAAAACCATTCAGGATTAGTTCTAGAATAGAATTGCAAAATTACATGCAGTTTCATTGAGTGGCGCAACAGTTATAAGCCATCCAAAAACTGCTTTTCCCCAACCCTGGAATGCAGAAATAGGTACAGATGTCCTAGGACATCTGAAGTGTCAGCAAACACCACAGGACTGCCCCAGGACATCTGGAGTGTTTGCAGACTTTGAGGGGGTGAAACAATCATTTTTTTGGATTCTTATGGCCATATCCAATCCAATCCTCACCCCCCACATCCCCAGAGATTGGTGAGTTTGACAAGCGCAATGCTTTTTTTCATGTTTTCACAGCGCTGTCCGCAGACCCAAAAAAAGTCAGCAAATCCAAAATGGCGGGTGTTTCAGGAAAACCGACACATTTCACGTTTTCTCACCACCCAATCAGCGGCCGTGACCCAATGTTCGCGGACCACGCAAAAGCCTGCACATTTATCAGGCCAATCAGAGCCCAGTCCGCAGACCAAACAGCCAATCAGAGGCCAGTCTGTGGACCGAACAGGGAAGTGAGTCCGCGGAGCGGACATAGATATCACAATTTTATTTGCCTTACGTTTTGGTCATTTAAAAGAAAAACTACTGGATGAATTTACACCAAATTAACAAAAGCACACTTTTGGAACCAAGCTACCACTCCTGCCACAAATTTGGTGAAAATCCGTCCAGCGGTTTGGGCTGTAGGCATGACAGAAATGTTTTCCCATTATGTCTATGGGAAAAAAAAAAATTTTGGGACCCCCCTATAACTTTGCCCCCCCCCTGACCAAACCCCAGCAAACTTTGCAAAATAAATTTAGAGTGGGCGATATACTTTTTTTTGCAAAGTTTGGTGAAGATTCGTCAAGGGGGAGCAAAGTTATAAGCCACCCAAAAAGTGCTCTTCCTATGGGTTTAGCAACTTAACCATAACTAAATGGCCGCTAACGCAGGCCATGTAATATATATATATATATATATATATATATATACATATATATATATATTGAAAGAAAGGGAGGAAAAAGGCGAGACTGCACTCTCCGCGGATCCAATAAAATCCATCAATCCAGAAGGAAAAAAAAGCGCAGCTCACAGGAGGTTATTGGAACACCCATTTTAATGAAAAACAGCACAAAATATGCAAAACAAACGGCTGGGGAGACAGCAAACAAACAGAGGCAGGACGCCTATAGGCACGGCTGCTTACAACGCGTTTCACGCTCAACTGAGCGCTTGGTCACGTAAAGAAACGAAGGACAAAAGCACAGTTAAAAAAGAATGTAGTCCTTTCACTATGTCAGTGGGAGCAGGGGTGCATGAGGGGACTGATTCAATGGTGGCCATATTGGAAGGGAAAATCAAGTCATGGCCAGCAATAGAACCAAAAGGGACCGATAAAGTATGCCAGTGGAATGGTAACAGCAAACCAATGTTTGGATAAAAAAATTACACAAAAACCAAAGGCATCAAAGACAGACAGATGGTCAAATACAAGAGCAAGGCCATATGAGCCAATTCCCATGCACCCCAATTTCCACTGTTACTGGTCAACAAAGGAAAATACAACACACGTTTAGCAATTGGGTGAGTGCATAGTGCACTCCTAAAATAAAGTCACAGTACCCCATAGCATCAGGATACATACGTATAAATCAGTAAGTCAAATATACGTCAGGCTAAAAGCAACATAGTACCATCATATACACAAAGATTAAAAGGCCAAACAGTATGTCATATCAAGATAAAATGTATGGGAAGGTCGAAACAGACTGTAAAAAATAAAAGGACTGAAACGTCATGGCGTCCTATAATGACAGTAAGGCCTTGTGCAAATCAGCAAGATAGCAGCATAAATATGTACAGGATGGCAAAAAATGCATCACATTCGTAACAACAATATGTGCAAAAGAGCAAAATTGCAGTCTAGTAACAAGGTACATAACAATAGTGACTTCTATAAATCAACTGAGCAATAGACCTTGTATAAGTAATAGCAGCATAAATATGTGTAAGACGACAGAAAATGCATTATAATCGCAACATCAATATGTGCAAAAGAGCAAAGATGCAGTCCTGGTAGTAAAGTGCAAGGCAACAATAACTTACACAAGTCAACCAAATGACATTTCAAACTGGAACCAAAGTTGCAAGAAATAAAGTGCAAGTGCAGGCCAATAGAGAGCATTATGAATATGTGCAAATAAGCTAAAATCACATTGGCAGTCTAAATTAGCAGCACTATGGCTGTGGGTACAGACAAAAAGTCAACATAGTGGCATGGACATATAAGCAAATGCAGGTTATATCGTCTACACATAGCAACTGTAAACATATGCGGACCAACCAGATATGACTATGACTGAATGATGTAAGCAAGAGACCCATAGATGGAAACATTCGGCCTGACAAAATTCCTAAACCAAAAAGGAAATAATAATCTACGGGGTACAAAGGCAAATTTGTGTTGTAATAAAAGAGTGAGAGAAAGAAAGACCAAGTAACCAGAATGAAATATTTTTTTGTTTTAAATGACATAGTGTAAGAGAGAGTAAACAACACGGGCTACATAAAGAAAATAAAATGTACCAAGAGTCCTACTAAGTCGTGACTGCAGCAGCTAAAGAATGAAGAAAAAATAGAACTAGTGCGTAGACCAGGGACAGATCAGTGAAATGAACAATAAGAGAATACAAACTGGAAAAACTACTCCCATCGATTAAGTATAATCAAAGAATTAGCAGGGGAAGGCAAAACAATCCAGAAGGCAGCAGAGGGTATACTCTCATGTACCCAAAAACGTATAAAGCTCCTCATTGAGGTTGTGACCATTTGGGAACTTGGTGTCAAAATCCAAAATGAATCTGGTCTCCAACTGTCTGAGCTTTAACACGTGGTCACCACCGCTAGGATGTATCAGAATATGTGCCACTGCGAAAAATGTGAGCAAGCTGAGGTCATTGTTATTTTCTTGCTTAAAATGCTTGGCCATAGGGTATGCGGGATCCGAGTTTTTGATTGCCCTAAGGTGCTGCAATATTCTAAGCTTAAGCTTGCATGTGGTACTCCTGACATACCATTTCATGCAGGGACATGAAAGAACATAAACCACAAAGGCAGTATCACAGTTCATTGAGTACTTGATGAGCTGGTTGCATTGGGTGACCGGATGTAAAAAAGATTTACATGCAGTGGCATGAGCACAGGCCTTACATTTAAAACATTTGGTAAAGCCTATGGGGGATGCCGTCAGTGATCTGGTGAGAGAAGAATTAGTGTTGATGGGAGACAAAAAACTAGAAACAGGGCCTGAGATGGCAGCCCTAAAGTTATGGGTAAGTTGCTAAATCCATAGGAAGAGCAGTGTTTGGGTGACTTATAACTGTATCCCTGTTTGATGAATCCTGACCAAACTTTGCCAAAAAAGTATATGGTCACCTCCGAATGATTTTGCGAAGTTTGTTCCGGTTGCGTCAAGGTGAGGCAAAGTTATAGAAAGGTCCCAAATGTTTGAAATCCTCATAGATAGAATGGAAACAAATGTTTGCTCGTGCCTACAGCCAAAACCACTGGACTGATTTGCACCAAACTTGCACCCAAAAGCATGCTTTTGCAAATTTGGTGTAAATCCGTCCACTCGTTTCTTTTAAAAATGGCCAAAAATTAGGTAACAGAAAATGTGTGATATCTGCATCCGGTCTGCAAAGTCTTTTCCTGGTTCGGTGTCTGCGGATGCCTGTGACCAATCAAAGGGTGGCGGACATCAAACACGCACACTGCCTGGTTTTTGAAAAATGAGAACTGCATTAAACTTGAAAAGGTCGCCATATTGGATCCGCGGACCACAACCTTTGTCTGCAGAAGTGCAGTGATAAACAACTCTGAAAAATACATTTGGGGATATTTGGTGGCTGTAAGATTGTCTTGGAAGGGTGGGGAGTTAAGATGAGCCGTTTTATAGGTGAAAAGGGCTGTTCAGGTGGTGCGGTTAATTTTACTGTGTGTAGTCATACTCGGAGCTGCAAACACAAACATGTGTCCGGCAGACACAGACATGTGTGGGTGGACGCTATTGGGATTGTTAGGGGTTCTGTGTTTTTGTAGATTTACACATATATCATTAAAGTAGCCAGTGTGCTTAATGGGAGTGTATTTGGAATAGAATAGTTCTTAGTTGTTGCTGAAGTGGTTATACAATAGCTAAAGTTTATTGTTGTGTCTGTGGTAAGGTTATAAATATTTGAAGAGTATAGTTGTGGCAGTGGTTATTTGTGTATATTTTTGGGAACATGGTTGTAAAATTATGAAATGAAAATGAAATATTTTATTTATATCTCGCTCGTACACAGGTGTTTCAGGCGGCAACCAGGCAAAGGGAGGGAAACGAGGAAGAACAAAAACAATGATCTTACTAGGCCCAGTGACATTGAGAACGTGCAAGTGCATTGGGGAAAGGAAAAGGGGGACGTGTATGGAAGGGGGGAGAAATGGAAAGTGCAGAACAGAGGATAGAGCAGAATAAATAATAATAAGTAAAAATAAATAAATACGATAAACAGTGGTAGTGCAGCCGCCAAGTGGCAAAGTGCTAGGTTAGTCAGATGTATCTGATAAGTGCAGAAGAAGAGTGGGTTGAGGACTATATGGGTGTAGATAGAGGCCCCAGTGCAAGGGGTGGACTGGAGGCAGTACAGGAGGGTGGCAGGGTGAGCAGGTACATGGGCCCGAAGGACAGAGGGTAGCCAGCTGCACGTGCCAAGAGAAATCAAATCAGCAGGGGAGAAGACGTGCAAAGAGGAAGACCTTGAGTTGCTTCCAGAACCGTAGATCATTCTCCTCAAGTTCAAGGTGGCAGGGAGGCTGTTCCAGGGGGAGGCCCCAGCCTCAGACAGAGATCTACCCACAGCTCATATCTCTGAAAAACGACTGGCACTGAGCGAGTTAGAAGTAGAGGAGCGAAGAGCTCGAGAGGGGAGGCATTTAAGGAGCTATAGTTGAAGGTATTTTGGACCCAGGCCACAGAAAGCCTTGCGGACAATGCAGAGGGTTTTTAATTGAATCCTTGCATCCACTGGGAGCCAATGCACGGAATTCAGAGCTGGAGAGATAAGATCCCGGGGCTTGAGGCCAAGGACAAATCTCGCAGTCCTTTTATGGATTAGTTGTAAAGGGCGGAGAGTGGAGGAAGGTAGATTTAGAAAGAGGCTGTTACAGTAGTCCAGACTAGAGAGAACCTGAGCTTGGGAGACAGTGAGCTTCTGAGGGAAGGAGAGGAAAGGCAGAGTACCTCTGAGGAGGTGCAGTAAGAAGTTTGACTTTTTAGAGACGTCACAGATGCAGTTAGATACCTATTGGTGTATTCTAACTGTATTGGATTTTAAAAGTACTATTGTAGTACTATGCATGTATTATTTAAGTATAAGTATGATGGCATGTTTGAAGTGTGCTGAAATGAAGGGTATTTTTGAAGTAGTTAGATCCCTGTTGGGATATTTTAACTGTATTGGATTTTAAAAGTACTATATTAGCACTATGGATGTATTTTGTAAGTATAACTGTGATGGTATGTTTGAAGTGTATTTTAATGAAGAGTGTGATTAAACTAGGTAGATACCTGCTGGCATATTTTAACTGTTTATCGTGCTACAGTTTAGTGAGTAAATTTGTGTTGAAGGAATATTAAGTAGGCATTTGTTAGATTTGCTGGTAACTTATTTTTTTTAGTAACAGAAGTGTCCTTACTTTCAAACCAACCACTTTGTTTTGACATATGCAGTACAGTGACCTGAAGTGGTTGTGGTAACAGTGTGATAGACAATGCATAGTATTGTGAATGTTTTCTTGGCAAAAGATACTAGGCCAAGTATAAAGCTAGTGAGCTTACAGTTATTTTTTGGTACCATCTGCATTGTACCTTACAAACACTAGTATGTCTCTTTGGCCAAGTGAATGTATTTGTGTGCTGGAGCAATTGTCTAAATTGCAAAAAGAGCACAATATTCCATGATTTGCATTTTGCAGAAAATGATGAAATGGAAAGCATTCAGAATTTGTTATGGATACATACACAAATAGTTCATATGGGATGCGCTCTTCTGAACCATGGTTGCAGAGAGTGCATGTATGTTTCCAAGTGTATGCAGACTGGAAGATATAATTTATAGGGGCGTTTTCGATTTCTAGTACTTGTAATAAGTACATTAGGAATTCTTGTGGAGCGTCATGTGTGTTTATGGTGAATGTTACCATTCCTGCACAGTAGTCAAATTCTTATCTTATACCTGATACACTGTAGGTGCTGTTAGGATTATTTGTGGCATTTGTATGAAGGGTGAGCATTTGCAGACACAACTGGTCTGAACCTTTCAAGTAACTGTTGGGAACAATTGGTGGCAACTGGAAGAGAAGATTGATTGCTACGTTTACATAGCAATTTACTTCAGTTGTGTTCCTGAATTTAAACGGACTAGAGAGTTGTGCTTCTATATCTTTTGATGGACCTACTGTTGTTATTCAACAAGAGACATTTGTCTCTGTCTTTTTAAGGACATGCAGTTGTTTTTGGACTAGAGAGTTTTGTGCTTATATAATGATGGACCTGCCGGTTTGTTTTGGGTGGTCGTGCAGGGAGATCTGGTTTAGCTTCTGCTTTTATTAGTTTTCTTTTTAAAGGGTTTGTTTTTTGAGGTTCAGTGTACACATCTAGATGGGGGTGTAAAGTGCACATAGCCTGTTGTAATCTAGGATGCAAGTAATGTCAGTGTTGACTTTGTTTGCATCAATGTTAACTAGGAAAAGACCATCAAGTGTATGAAGACGTGAAACTGGTAGTACGTAACTCATACCTTCTTTGAAGACTGTGCTGCCAATGTTGATCAGTGAGTGGTCTAGAGTTAAACCTTGGGGATTGTGTATAGTGACATCATATGGAAGAGATAGAGGAAATGGTCTCTGCATATATACATGTCTTTGAAGCGAAGGGATCTTGCTATTGTGTGGCCCATTCTTTAACTTCTCCACGTTTGTGAAAGTGGGTGTTGACAAACTGTATGTTGTTATAGTGTGGATATGTTTGGGAGCCAACAACTATACTAATTGCTTAATTGACTAACCCTTGTTCTACGTCAAGATTACGTTTTAAAATTACTCTGCAGTTTAGACATATAGTTAATCATTTTTCTGTTCCAGCTGTGTTGGAGATACATTTTTCTAAGTTATTTAGTCATGCTATTGCTTGTTGACACATATGGAGTGCTCTGCCGTGTACTTCTAATTTGTCTGTGGAGGTGATATGCACCATGGGCATGTCTTTCTTCATCATTGGGCCTCATTACAAGCATGACGTTCTGGGAACTACGGTACCGGTAAGCATGCCGGTACCGTAGTTCCCGGACTGCCATACTAGGAGCTCTGCTCGCGGGTGCCATCTCACCCACCAGGTTTTTCCTGGCAGGTATAACGGCACCCGCGAGCAGAGCACGTAGGATGCACCAGCACAACTCTGAATGTGCTGGTGCATCCAACGTCCCCATCCCCATTCAGCCCTATGGGGCAGAATGGGGATCGGGAGGCCGTTGATTCCGGCACCCGTAAATGGGCAATTACGGGTCCGCCGAGCTCGGCATGACCGGCTCTTGCTCATTCGCAGGTGCCGGAAGAAATGCAACTCCGGCAGCAGCCGTGCCAATTTTAACGGCACGGCTACCGCTAGAGTTGTAATGAGGCATTGTATTGTCGAATTGTGTACAGCTTGCAAACGTTGGCATTAAGAATATGCATTTTAGATTTTGCTGACTTAATTGTTCCATGACATCAGGGACAGATGTATTTTGGTTCATTCGTTAAACTTTACTTTGACCAGCAGGTCATACCAGTCATACAATTTCATATAAAACCCCAAAATACAATCAGCTATTATTCACGACAATTACATAAAACAACCTAAAAGAAAGATAATAGTTCAACAATAATGAGGTTGTGCAAACTGTTCAAACACATCCTAGATTTGTTTCTAAACACCAAATAACTGTTAGCAGTATAGAAAATGAACATAACCTATATCTTATTAAAATCAAAGGAACGGATATAAATATAATGCTGAGGGTTCAAACATCACAGAAGAGAGAAAGCGCTCAGCCTCCCTTATTATCTACAACTGATCATCTACCAGTGTGATTTTCGGGCCCCATTGCTTCACTGTGCAAATTACAAAACATCCGAACCATGTTGGGTACTGGAAGCAACTAAGGCCCATACCAGCTAAATTCCATGGAGTTTATAATGATGGCCAGTAATTGCAGACACTCAGAGCATCCTGAGACATCCCTTAATACATTCTTGCAGGCTTCACACTAACAGTTTTAATTCTGGTGCTCCAGGCCCATCGTAAATACCTGCACATTACAAAAATTGCAGGAATATCAGCAGAATTTTTGCAAATTGACATAACATCTGCAATAGTCTGGCATTTTCTGAAGGATAGTGTGGCCGGACACAACCTCAAACAGTAAAAAAGTGTTCTTGGTCCTCATCCGCACGTTTGCATAGGGGGCACAGAGAGGAACCCTTGTTGCGCCACTTGCACAATACAGATGCTATCGGCAATGTGATAAATTGAAACCTTAAGTATAATCATCTTTTACACTTCAGATTAACATAATCAAGGTAATCCTCGAGTCCCACCTGTGATTTTATAGTTAAATAGCATGCCAAAAGCAGGGAACCAAGGGCCTTTGTGGCTAAATTATGCCCCAGTTTTACACAAAAGCAGCACCTTTTACCACATCTTTACATTTTTGGGTGATTAAACTAGGGTTACTCCAGTGGACCCCAAGGCCAATTTGACATGTGGCACTCATTTCAGGGATGAGCCCCCCTGCTTTGAAAGGACTTCTGTCATGGCATCCCTGTATTTGACCAGATTCACATTGGACCACAGGCGAACCTAGAACAGCAATGGGTGGAGCCAACAGACAGACTTGAACCCCTGCATCCCTGTTTGCAAGTGTACTTGCAAATTGGTGGTACTGGAAGGTAGGCCAAGTATGTTCTTCAAATACTTGGATTCCACAACTGCCAGTGCATGAGTATCTAGCTGCCCCCAAAGCTCAGCCCCATAAATTGCGGTCTGTCTCGCTTGGGCCTTGTAGGTTTCCAGAGAGACATGCAGCAACCCATTTCCATGTTCAGCAGTGAACCTGGCCAAGGCACCACCATATCTAATGAAGGCACCATCACACTTATAAACACGTGTCCTCATAACATCCAAGTAAAATAGACACCCCATAAGGGAATAAGACTAAGAGATAAGTTGCAAGGATCAACAATCTTTATATAAAATAAAGTTAGCAAACAAAGAACTCTGCTGCCCGAGAGCGCTCTGCCAAATAATACATGGACAGCACCTTTTAAGACACAATTTCGTCATCTATTACATCATCACATACAGTCGAAAATCACAATGTGGATTGGATAGGCCATATCGCGCAGCATGCTCTATAGGGGATGCCAGGCTCTAATTTGCCGCTACCTCCCGATCGATCTTGTGGCACATGGGTCTGCTGGGCACATCTCCACAGTGAAGGTCAGAACAAATATGCAAGAATCCTGACTAAGCTAACATAACAAGAACTGATGACACAAGAATAATAGCTACCATAAAATCATTATGTAAATGGGGGGTACGTTAGTAGATACAGGACAATATACTGGCATTCGAACCTTTGCATTCTGGGGATTCATTGTATCACAAGGCCCAACTCCCAGGTGTCTCCCTTGAGGAGTGTGATGTACCTAAAGGCTCATGATATACACAGACATGTGTTAGTTTTAAGGGAATATATACTGCAACACAGGA
Source organism: Ambystoma mexicanum (assembly GCF_040938575.1). NCBI lineage: Eukaryota > Metazoa > Chordata > Amphibia > Caudata > Ambystomatidae > Ambystoma > Ambystoma mexicanum. The sequence goes on from NC_090940.1 coordinate 338,215,212, forward strand.
TTAACCACACAGTGGGGGTTCTGGAATGGTCTGTACGAGGGGGTCAAAAGGTAAATGTTTATCTACATTAAAGAGAATGGAGGGCTGGGGGACCTGTGCACTGTGGCCTGGCATGGTGGAAGTGGAGGGGGCACAGGCAGGTTACTGGAGATGGATGGGAACTCAGACCTGGGCCAGCTGTGGTCTCACGATTGGCAGAGAGCACAGTCATTGGAAATGATACTAAACAATAAATGGCTGGACTTCCGTGAGAACAAAGCTCACGCAGAGCTGACAGAGGATTGCAGGGCTGTGGGCTGCCTGTGCTCAGCGCTGGAAATGGGAGAGCTGAATTTGCAGGAGGATGGTTTCTGGGCCTAGGACAAAGATGGTGTTCGCGGTAGTTCAAAATGGCATCTAAGGCTGGGGCCGAGAACTACATCATTAGTGCGAATATCTATGTTATATTATAAGACACTTGTGCCGTGAGGGTGGGTGTCTCCCCCTTGGCCTACACTTCATCTAGATACTGAAGAGGGTTGTAAGGCGGGTGGGACAGGACCATTTTCTTCCCAACATTTCCCAGGGTAGCCCTGCCTTTTCAAGCTACATGGACCAGCTGCAAGATGCCAGCCCCCTGACCACCAGATAGTCATAGGAGGCCACTTGCTCAATGACACCCTCTTCCAGAGACAGCTTGTAGCCCTTATGTTTCCCCATAGCATTGGTTTTGAAGACCATCCAATTTGTTTTCGATACGTTCAATACCAAGCCATTATTCCTACAAAAAGTTACAAATGTTGCCAATTGCCTGCCGATGCCAGCAGATGTTAAAGAAAGCAAAACTGCATCATCTGCAAACATCAAGACTAATATTTTTCTCCCTCTAGAACCGGCGTATCGGTCTGAGATGCCAGCAACTCTTTGATGATACCATTGATAAAAATGCAAAATAGTTTGGGGGCCAAGATGCACCCCTGGCACACACCCTTTTCAATATTTATCCAGCTTGAGGTCCTACCGTCAATTCCCCATTGCACTGCTGCATTGTTACCTCTTTAAAGCAACTGAGCACCTCCCAGATATGCTGCCTAGGCACCATGTCAAATGCAGTTTTCCTTAGTCAATAAAGACTGCATAGACACAGATCTTCCCAAGGACTGCATATTTATCTATGATTAAACACAGCTGCATACTCTCGTCCACTATGCTTAGTCCTTCACAAAATCCAGCTTGCTGATAGTAAATTATTTGGTTATTACTTACCCCGGACTCCAGATGGAACAGTAAGTCTCTGGCGAATGTGTTGCCTCCCGAGTACAGCAAAGAAATCAACCTATAATTGCAGTGCTGCTCTCTAGAGCCTTTCTTATGAATAGGGACAAACTCTGCCTTTGTCTAAGAAACCGGAACTTCATTCCAGTTCAGGGTAGCATTAAATAGTTTTGTTAAATATGGTACCCAAACATCAGGTTCATTTGCATACAAATCATTTGGGACCCTGTTGGGGCCCGGCACCATACCCAGTTTTTTGACATCTCAATACTCTGTCAACCTCCTCAAGGGATTAAAATAAAAGGTGGATAATTTGGGCTGAGCCCCTGACTACACCCAGTTCTACTCAAGGTGGGGATCTCACTATCTTTTACCCCTAGATCACCAGAAACGCCTCCAAAATAGTTCACCAATACTTGCTCAGGGATGCTGCACTGCAAGGAATTTCTACCTTCCTTTAACCCTGTCCCGATCAGACGCCAAAGTATCCTTGTGCCAGGCCCTCTTTTTCTCCCTCAGTAGCCAGCAATATGTAAGCCTTACTGCCTTGAGCTCTAGTCTTTTAACTCCTTATTTACATCATGCTTCAGCAATGAAACATCCCTTAGCCAGTCTGCACTCTTTCTCGTACCAGGGGCTGGAGGACTCAGTTTGCTAGCGGTTGACTCTGAGCTGTTTCTAAAGCCTAGACCCAACATAGCCACTATGTTATTCATGTCATTAGGATCCAACATTGCCACTGTATCCAAAAGGGAAACAATTTCACTTTAGACCTGAGGTAGAAGCTGCTCCAAGTCCAGCTGCCCCTACCTTAGATTACATCTTGCTTGACCATGTACTTCCAGCTGGACTGCTCCGAGCTCAGGGTTACATATCCCCCTACACTGGAGGCCCCATAGATCTTCACCATAGCCAGGGGGTGATGGTCACTCTCACTTCTAATAACAACTTGGAAAGCCTTAACGCAGTTCCAGATGTCTAGGTTCACAAGAATGTAATCTATCATGCTCCTCCCTTGGATATTTTCAAAAGTAATTGTGGCGGGGCATCCACAGAAAATCGGCCATTACAGGCCCTTAGTTTGACTGCCAAAAACAAAATAGCCACCTCTTCCGCATTCCTATGTGGGTGAGCATTTTCAACTGGTGCTATGCCCTAATGGCTGTCCTCCTCATCCATTATAACAGTCAGGCGTTTAGGGGCTCATAGTGGAGGTTATCGTCCCCCATAGCCACAGTCTTCAGTATGCCAGTCGAAACCAACCATCCAGGCAGAGATCTGTTCTACCATCTTACTAATCAAGTCCAGGCCCCTTCCCGGAAGAATCCTATTGTAAAAATGAAATAACAATAATAAAGAATTATGCCTCAGGGTAAGCTGTATTTCAAGGAGACCAGACAAACCTGTCTCCACCATCTTGGCTGGATACAGCGACCCCCTGTTAGGATCAAGATCAATCCCCTGCTAGGGCAGCCTTTCCCCACTTTATGTGCTGGAATAGCAAAAGTGGCATACCCCTGAATATGTGGAGTTTCAACAGCCCATGTCTCCTGAAAACTAACATCCCCCAATCTCTCAATTGTCTCCCAGTGGATGCAAGTATTGAATTCAAAACCCTCTGCATTGTCCACAAGTGTTTTTGGGGCTTGTGTCCAAAATACCTTCAGCTATCCCTCCGCAAATACCTCCCTTCTCAAGCTCTTTGCTCCTCTACCTCTAACTCTCTCAGGGTCAGTCGTTTTTCAAAGAAACGTGCTGGGGTAGATCTCTGTCTTCGGCTGGGGTCTCCCTCTGGAACAGCCTCCCTGCCACTCTGAAACTTGAGGAGAACCATCTTTGGTTCCAGAAGCACCTCGAGACCTTCCTCCTTGCTTCTGCTTTCTCCCCCCTCTCCCATGCTGATCTGTTCTCTCTCGGCACTCTGCTCCTGGCCCATGTCAGTCTTCCTGAACCAGGTACCTGCTCAACCGTGCCACCCTCCTGCACTCCCTCCAAGCCACCCCATGCACTTGGGGATGTATATGTACCCATACAGTGCCCCCCGTTTTCTTCCTGCACTTATCAGACATACCCTGTCTGCTGCATTCATTTAGCACTTGCCCTCGCTGGCTGCACTAGCTTGAATTTGTTGCCTTTATTATTTATTTATTTATTATCATTGATCTGTTTCCTCCTTGCACTGTACTTTCCATTTCCCCTCCCCATGCACTTTCCCCTCTCTTTCTCCCATGCACTTGCGCATTCTCAATGTCACTGGACCTAGTAAGATTGTTGTTTTTGTTCTCCCGTGTTCCCCTCCCTTGCTTGGTCACGCGCTGACACACTGGTCTAAGAGCACAATATAAATAAAATATCAGATTTATTTATTTATTTATTTTTTTAATTGTGTTTGACTGTTGTTAGCAGTTTTTACAAAGAAAAAGAGGAGAACTCCCTGTTCCAAGTGCATTTTCCAGATGCTTGTCCCGGAGGGCTAAGTCCTTTCAGGGGCTTTCTAGTCGATCGCAGATGCCTCGTCCAGCTTCAAACTGTGTAGGAAGTTTACCACTGCGATTACTGGTCTTCGACTTAGCCCGTTCATTAAGTATGACCACCAATAGTCCTCGTCCATTCTTGAAAAGTTTGAGTAGAGGTGACCTAAGTGAGTGTCTCTGTTACCCGTAGTCCCTGGGCATTGCAGGATCAGGTGTTTCAGGCTCTCCTTTGAGTTTTGGATCAGGCAGAAACGGCAGGAGTCAGACGCTGATTTGCCTCGGGTTTTCAAGACCTCGTTTGTCTTTAAGATGTTCAATCTTGCTCTCAGAAAGGTCGAGCGGTATGTCTTGTTCGGGAACTTCAGTAGGTAACTGATGGGCTCATTTAGTTTTTGGGCAAAGGGTGGTAGATGGGCCACAGATTTGTAGTTAGTTGCAGTCTGTTGGGTATCGCACCAGTCTGCTTCTTTCAGTTTTTTTGCCGTTTTTCCCGGATTAGTAAGAAGCTCGTCCTCTGAACTACCTATTGATTTTAGGAGGGCTTGTTATTTTTCTATCCAGGTTTTGATTGTTTTGTTTGAGCCTTTCTCAATTTCTTCCTGGATCAATGTGTACATTTTCTCCACAGATGATCGCACTTCTCTGTAGAACATCAAACTATTGATGGATATTGTGCCTTGAAGTGAGGTGAGTCCGAGTTCTCTTCTTATCAAGGTTATTGGGGTCGAAGGGGGCAGTCAAAGGACTTTTTTCCAAAGTGAACCCTCCAGTTTCGGCCAAGTTGAGTCTGGAATGCCAAACATAACGGCTGTGCCATACGTAAGCGCTGGTACCACTTTCATCCTGTAAAAGTTGGTGGCCGCCTTTACTGAAAAGCGGCCAAATTTTTTGTCCATGATGATCAATTGGTTTGACAGGATTTTGTTTTTGTTTGTCAAGAGGTCTAACATTGGTTGCTCGTTCCTTTTATTACTGAACATGGTGCCCAGGTATCTAAAGGCGTCCACCTCTTCAAGGCGAGTGTTGTTGAAGAACCATACCTCTTTCCGTTTGGCCGCTTTTGTCAGTCGCATCACTTTGGTTTTCAATGCGTTGCTTTCCGGGTCGTTGGTATGAAGGTATTCGTTCAAGTTATCCAGTTTTCACTGGAGCCCTATCTTCGTGTGGTCGATTAGGATGATGTCGTCAGCGTAAAGTAGTCTGCTGACTTTTTCAGACCCTAGTGAGGGCAGGAAGGCTTTTACTTTTCTTTCGGCTTGTTGGTAGTCGCCGGTGTGGGCGTTGTAAAGTGCAGGTGCCAAAGGGCATCTCTGCTTTACTCCACAAGTTGTGTCGATTGCAGAGGACAGTAGCCCTGTGCCATTGAGTCTAACTCTCATTGATGTTTCAGAGTAAAATTCTTGTATAGGATCCAACAAGGACAAGGGACAGTTCCAGTTTGCAAGTTTTGACCAAAGCTTCTCTCTGTTTACTTTGTCGAATGCTTTAGATAAATCGATAAAGGCCATGCACAGGGGCGGTGCCCCTTCCTGGACTCTGGCCTTCAAGATGTTAATGGTGAAAATGTTTACCATGGTGTTCAGGTTTTTTTTTAAGCTAGTTTGGAAGTTGTCCCACCCTTCTGATGAAGGCATCCAGGTTTTGAAACTGTCAAGTAGGAAGGATCCGAAAAGTTTGCCAATACAGTCAAGGAGTGCTATCGGGTGATAGTTGTTTGGATCGCTACGGTCTCCTGACTTGTAAATTGGCACGACATTAGCTGTCTTCCAGGACTTCGGAATGGATCTGGTTGCCGTGCATGATTCGAAGATTTCTGCTATCAAGATTGACCAGCTTTCTGGATTAGATTTTAAGTCCATATTTGACACGCCGTCAGGGCCGGGTGTTCATGATGATTTGAGTTTCTTTGTTTTGGCTTTGATGCAGGCTGGGTCAGGATCTATGGCCCACCGGTTGCTTCGGTGTTTCCCAGGTTCTGTCCCTTTGACCAATGGATCGAAGAGGGCGGAAAAGTGCATGATCCAGGCTTCTTCTGGGACGCTGGATGATAAGGCGTCCTCGCATGTTGAGCTTTTAGAATTAACCAGAGACCAAAATGCCTTTGTTTGCTTACCAGCCAGTACTCGCAGCATTTGCTCAGAATCGTCTTGGTATAGCTGGAGTTTGAAGCCTTTTAGCCAGTTCTTGTAGGCCTTAGCGTCCGTCCAGGCTGTTTCTATGTTGGCGATTGGGGGAAACCTTTTGGCCTTTCTTTTGGCTCGTCTCATCTCCAGCCTTTTTTCTCTGAGAGTCGGGTTGTTATGGTGGTGAGTCTTCGCTTTGTTTTGGTTACCAGTTTTCCTTATCTGGTATGGTTGAAGTAGAGGGCAGTAGTCCGTGAGGAGGCCTGCCTCTTTTGAGTTGACCTGGGCTTTTGCTTAACAGTAGTTTGAAATTAGTGTCGTAATGGTTGAGGCTTTCAACCTTAGGCGGGTGGCGTTTGCGTAGGTCTCCATGTTGGTCGTTCTCAAGGCACTCGAGATCTCGTGGGCTCCGAGACTTGGTGCTGACCACATCATTTTCAGGAGGTTTTGGTCGCTATTGCGTGTTCTGATGATCTCGAAGCCTGTGACTTGTGGCAGAAGGTTTCTAGAGAGGTAGACGTGGTCTAGGGTAGCGCGCCTTCCTGCTAGTTCCCAAGTCGGGATTACCGGGTGAGGAACTTTGCCCAAGAAGTGGGCATTGTGCAGGTCAAAGGTATCCATCAGGTTAGCCCATTTCATTCCTCTTTCTAGGGAGTTCTCTGGCAATTGTAGCATGTTTGGTTTTGGTTGGGAGTTTTCGTGTTCTTTCCTCCTGATCCTGACGTTTAAGTCACCGCAGATGATTATGCTGTCAACTAGGTCATTTGATAAGGCATCCTTCAGGATGTTTTCAATTTTCGATAGAAAGAGCTCTGTTGCACTTTCTTTCGGGTTCAATACAGATTTACTAGTAGGTAAGTCGTTTTCTTCTGTTTATTTGCGCCTTGTTGGTTGCTACCTCGCTGGATCAGGGTTGCCAAAATATGCTGTTCCGCCTTTATAACTTTGATGAAGTGGAAGTTGGATCCGATTCTCAGCGCTGTCAGTAATCCCGCCCTTGGTCTGCCTAAGGCTCCTCTCAGGGCTGGTGTAAAGGTGATTGCGTAGCCCTCTATCGATGATTTATTTTGGATCCATGTTTCTTGAAAACACCAGATGTCAGATGATCCCAAGTTAAAGTCAGAGGAGTGCGTCAGGTGCGTGAAGCCTCAGGTATTCCAGGAACCCAAAGTTAGGTTGGTGGTTGGTTCCATGATCGGTGGGCGGCCAGATTGCTCCTTGTTTGTCTGGCTTTTGTTTAGTCATATCATATCCCCAGGGTTCTGTTCATGTTCAGATTCCAACTGGATGGGGTCCAGACCCTACAAGGCCGCTGGATCCTCCCGTCCTGCTCCAGGACCGGTGATAAACAAGATTATCTCAGTTGTTCCCTAGGGTGGCCAGTTCATCACTTCCAAAACTATTGAGCTGGCCCTCGGCTCAGTTGTATTAAATTGTGTTGGATACCTACAGTCTACAATGGGCCAGCCCAGCCACCCTATGCCCACAGGGTATCAGGAATCCTACTGGGTGCCATAAACTGCAGTTGGGACAGTAACAAGTTTTGATGACCGAAGCCTGTGCTTCCATTCTGAGTTGCCCACAGAGGCGAGGACATTTTAATATGGATTGTCACACCACACAGTGGCAAAGACCAGTGCTCCATAGTAGGGAGAAGTCTCAAAAATGTGTTATTTCCCTCCACCTTAGAGACCCCCATCAACTTTTTGGATTTTGAGGACTTGATTTTTTTTTACCTGGAGAGAGTGAGACCCTTTTTCCCACTCTCTCATGTATTTTAAGGTGATTGTATACACTGTGTTTCTTTTTGGTTATGGGGTCTAACCAACTCCATATGCATCATCTTTTAAAATTGTGTCACAAAGCACCTTCAGTGCAGTGCCACAGGGAAGTCTTCCAGATTTCCCAAGGTTTAAATACCTTCTCTTGGATCAACTACTGTTTCCCTAAGCAGTAAAGTGAAATTGGCTTTACTTTGCATTGTACTTGCTAGACCCACCACACCCTATCTTACAATCGAGTGCTGGAGGGGTTGCTTTGTATCCCCTGTGTCTAAATGCTCATGCAACATTTTTTATGTTACCCTTTCCTCAATTGACTGGCTAGTGGCAGTGTTTTAGTTTTGAACTACCTAGGTTTGCATTTATCGCGACCGTTCATGGACCCGTTAACCTTAACCGCGTGAGCCATCTTTTTCAAAATGGCGTCCAACCATCTTTGCTAAAATTGTTCCCAGGCTTCTTTTTTCACCAGGTCTTTGTGGAAAGGTCCTTCTAGAGAGTTTCTCTGCATGCCAAACCAGGTTTGGCCTCTTTTGTTAATTTCGCCTTTGGTGGGGTTTCTGAAAGAAACCTGCCTCTGGCGCCCGAGTGTCTGGGGTAGGCAGGAAGTGAGGGAGGTGCCCGAAACTCCCTGTGCTAAGTCTCCTAGGAGACCCAAAACTCCCTGTGCTAAGTCTCCTAGGAGACCCAAATGCACTCTGTGGTGATTGGCTGGCTGACTGTCCAGTAAGGACAGCCACCCTGCTGCGTGAGTGACAAATAGGCTGGAATGAATGGGAGAGAACTGAATAAAAGGTGAATCTTTTCGCTTGGAAGGCATAGTCAACCACTGGACAAAGGAACTTGAAGAGGATGCCTGCTGCAACTCCTAGACCGTTGGTTTGCCTGGTGAAGCCCTGCTGCAGTGACTACTTGCCAAGTTTGCATCGACAGAGAAGCCCTGCAAGGACTTCTCCCTTTGAGTTGGTGGGACCAATCAACCCCCCAGAGCTGGTTGCATTTCTTCAGAGTTGCTGCAGATAACCGTAGAGCCAGGGAGAGGGACACTATATTGTGTGCGTTGCTTGTAAGCCGGCCTAAAGCTTCTAGAAGATCCTCGGACTCCCACGAAGCCGGACTGACCAAGCCTGACCCCCCACAGTTGAGTGCGGGACCTCAGATGTGAGGAAAGTCCACCTTCACAGCCAGGAACCACGCTTATTGCTATTTACTGTACCACAAGGAGCTGAAACGCGAAACAGCCACTGAAAGTAAAGTTTGCTGGTTGCCAGTGTTAACCATGTCACTGCATTGCAGGACCCCCCCAACATCCTCCTTCTTGTCCCCACGACTGAGGCCCAGGAACAGTGAGATCTGCAGAGCTGCACAGGAACAGAAGTCTTCAGCTGCCTCTTTTCTGCTTTACCTAGGTACTGTAAAACAAGACTAAGTGAATTTACCTCTTACTGTGGAAGTGCTTGTAACTTCTACACCTCACAAGTTTAATCAGCTTGTGGCCCTACATTTGATTCTTGTTTTTATCAAAGACTCCTAAGAACTTGTGCAAAGACTTTTCCATTTGCTTCCCTGAAGTGCTGCATCCTATCCAAAGACTTTTGCCCATTTACTTTGGCTTAGCCTATTTGAATTGAATGACTCGGTAAGTGCTATCTGAAAGTATTTGCCCAGCTTATGAATATTTGTAATTTCTTGTGTTCTAATAACCTTTGCCTTTTACCAACTTTTTAAGAGTGTTTAAGAATGCCAACAGTAAGGTATTAATGTCCACAGCACCCTCGTTAGGGAAGTCACCTGTGGTGTAGGGTGTGTCTGTGGGCCATCCCAAAAGGGCCTTGTCTGATTCAGAAACTCAAAGTGTACAGTATTGAAGTATATTTGTGTATTACTATTCTATTGCGCCCTTCTGAAGAAGGCTTTATAACTGACTGATAAATACATTCTTAATTGTTTATACAAGAAACCTTGAGTGTAAGAGTTTATTTGAATACCTGTAACAGTGAATCTTTGTGTAACTCCACTACTGCTTACATTTACCCTCTTGAGATAAGCCTGGCTGCTTAACATGCTACCAAAACTGTGTAGTACAAGCTTATGCCAAAGGTTGGTTTGCCTATACCTGTAGTCATAATTGTTTGTAGTGTTCCCAGAGGGTATTGCATTCAAACTTTGCTTAACATCTATTTCTAGCAGTCCTTGTATCAATGTACCATTGCTCAGCCGGACGCTAATTGTGTCCACCGAACATGGGCCCACCAGCCTTTCACACCCCACAATATCACTGCGAATATAAAAAGGCAAGCTTTTTTGGTTTTCAACCAGTGAATAACTTTACTAGTAAGATCCTCACGCTGCTCCCATTTAGTACCCCCAAGTTTTGGGACATACACTAAAAAGAAACAGACAGGATCAGCACAGCTACCCATATCCCTGGCCCTAAATGCAGAGTTGTTCCTTAGTGTCAATGGAGGCAGTCTAGGTACACAGTTTCCGGCTCCTAGGCTGCTTATTAAAATGTTAGATGAAAGGCCTAACTTTACCCACGCCTGCATCTCGCATGTTGGCCCTTCACTAGAAGTTTGAGCAGTGCAAGTAGAATCCCCCACGCACTGGTCCGCGAGCCCTGCCGCCGATAATGTGGCCTCAGGTGCACTTATCTCAAGGAGGATATGCGTAATGCTAGCCCGTCAACCAGTTTAGACTGCCTACACAAATCAGTTTTAAGTTCCTCGTTTTCCTTCCGCAATAGCACTATACATTTTAAAGCACAATTACAGCCCTTGCAAGTCATGGGTTTCCTCATCCCTGCATGGGCTCTCGGTAAAACCTACCAGTTTAACACCCGGCAGCAAGGCAGCAGTGGTTGTCACTGAATGGTATTTATTAGGAGTGTTAGGAAAGATTCTCATTTATGTGTAATTTTCCCTCTAGTTGTGTACCCCCCAACTTGTTGCTGATGTCTGAACACCATAGTCTGACTTTACCAGATGAGCAAAGCCTTTTGCTGCACTCCTCTGGGCTTTTTGCTCACTTTTTATGGGGAATCTGGCATGCCCTTAAAGACGGTCAGTACTGGGAGACTTTGTTTCCCTTAGTCTTTGTCCATGTTGCAACTTTTCTTCAATATTTAACACATGTACAATGTACCTTACAGTGCAGTGCACTTGGGTCTAGTCATTTCCAAAGGCCCTAGATACTCTCAAAGGATTGTTTAGGAGAAGTGCAGATCTGCCTTGGACACGGCTGGTGGCAGCTTATCATTCTGCATACTTTTAACACTTTCTTGCCAGGTAAACCGTGATTACTGTGTTTGGCACAGTTAGGTGGCCTGGCTCCAAAATGGCCACGCCACAAGGTTCTTTAACCTGTCCTTTGGCCATCTTGCCCCTTCACCTTCTCCTGGTCGAGCCGACCCGGGTCAGTCCTTATTTGGGCATGCATTTTCCCATGAAGCACCAAGCTTTCGTGGGCTTCTGCAAGCCTTGTGTGTGTGCCTCCAGGATGTGGGCTGGAACGTCTGGTTCCAATACACATCCTGGGTGCCACAGAGTCTGGAGTGCTGTGAATGCCTGGGACCACTGTGGTCCACGATTGGTCCACGTATGGTATGCCTGTATGTGAGAAAATCTCCCATTGGGTCCTCTTTGTTTTTTTTTTGAACTTTTTGTTTATTGACAACATACACAACAGGGAGGGCCATACGGCCTATCCGAGTAGCAAAAAGAAGTAGAACAAGATGAAAATCATATTGTCAGTAACATTTTCTGAAAAGTTTCCCCCCCCCCGCTACCCAAACTCCCAACCCCTCTTACCCCTTCCCGACCCCTCCCCCCCAACAATTAACCTGCCAGGTTCAGAGACGATGCTAATACTTTAAGCTTAAGGGAGAACACTTGCATAGCACACATTAGTATAAAGTGATCCTTGAAACAGTGGGGTAAAACCACGGAGCGGTTAGGCCAAGGTAAGACCAAACCTCTGAGGAGTGTGGGGGCCTATGCAATGCAAACATTTATTCAATTGCCCCATTATAATCGCATTGAAATACAGTCATCGTGCAGCAGCACTGCTGTCCAATCTTGGATAAAATCAGACATAGTATCATTTGCTATTGCGGTGAGTTTATCGTAGCTGAAAATCACCCTGAGTTTGCAGAGCCATTCCTCTTTAGAGGGAGCCAGGGCACTCTTCCATTTTTGCGCGAGCGCCAACCTTCCTGCCCGCAACATGGCGCCAATGACCTTGGGGAAGGCATTCACCTCAGACTCGGGCAAGGGGGAGCCCAATAGAATTTCCAGCGGGTGCAATGATGGACCATAACCCTCTATATCTTTGATCCAGCTAAGTAGTTCCGTCCAGTAAACTTGTATGGGCGGGCAGCTCCACCACATATGAAACCAAGTTCCCCGTTGGTGGCACCCTCTAGGGCAGAAAGGGGAGACGTCCCGGAACATTTTAGACAACAAAGCCGGGGGGCGATGCCATGAGTGAAGGATTTTAAAGTTATGTTCCATAGCTGCTGTGTATAGGGAGCCCGTGAAGATGCACCCAAAGACCGCCCTCCAGGTGTGATCATCCAGTGACATTCCCATCCTCTCTTCCCATATGTGCTTGAAGGGTTGTCTGCCCTCCAGGTCCGATGTAATCAGTACATTGTAGAACCTAGACAGCGAGCCCTTACGTGATGTACTTTTGGCCAAAATAAGTTCGAATGGGGTGAGGGGGCGACTGAGCAGCCCGGACCACCGTGGTTGGGTAAGCATCCCTTTCAACCGCAGGAATTCGAAAACTGAGGGGGGCCTATCCACCAGAGCCTCCGCTAGGTTGGCGTGTTCAATGAAGCCCTCTTCTCGTAAAAGCTGGGAGACTCTTTCCAGGCCCATGTCGGACCAGGCCTGGGTGTCCCGGAAGCCCCTCATGTCCAAGTCGATGGGCGGGCCCCAGAGCGATGACAGCGGAGAAGGCCATGTAGATAACATTTTGTTGGCTTTACTGGGTTTCCACAGCGCCCAGAGGACAGCTAAAGTGGGATGTGTTCTGAGCTGTAGGGGGAGAGACCTGGGGGAGGCCCAGAGGTAGTCTCTGACCTTTTTTGGGTGAGCGTGGGTATCTTCGACATACGCCCAGTACGTACGCATGTCGTCCCGCATGTGCTCCAGCAACACCCTAAGCTGGGCTGCTTTGTAGTAAAGCCTAAAATCGGGGAGTCCAAAGCCACCATGGGATTTTGGGAGGGTCAGGGTGGACGCTTTGATCCTGGGTCTTTTGCCATTCCAGATGAAGTGTAGGACACGGGATTGGAGCACCTCAAAAAAGGCCTCGGGAACCACAATGGGGAGTGCAGAAAAGAGATAAAGGAGGCGTGGTAGGATGTTCATCTTAACCGTAACCATGCGTCCGAGCCAGGAGAGTGTAAGGGGAGCCCATCTTTTGAGATCGCTACTGACCTGGGCGAGGATTCCGGGGAAATTGCACTGGTATAGTTTTGACAGGTCTCTGGGGATGGTGGTGCCCAAATATCTTGTGGATTCTCGCTCGATTCTAACCCCCTGAATGTCAGAGTTGTTCCCGATATCTTGTTCCCCTGGGCCCATGGGCATGATGCTCGATTTGGATGTGTTTATTCTCAGCCCCGAAAAGGAGCCAAAAGAGTGTATGAGATCAATCAGTCTCGGTAGGGATTGTTGAATGTTGGTCAGGTAACCAAGTATGTCGTCTGCGAATTGGGAGAGTTTAAATTCACACTCACCACACCGTATTCCCATGACTTCCGGGTCATTCCTAACCGCAATGGCGAGGGGTTCCATGGCCAGGGCATATAAGAGGGGTGACAGGGGACATCCTTGCCGGGTGCCTTTGGAAAGGGAAAAAGGCTCAGATGTACCCCCGTTAACCAGTACTCTCGCCGAGGGCGAGTTGTACAGTGCTGCGACCCACCCGCAAAAATTAACTCCCAATCCCATCTTTCGAAGAACCTTGATCATGTAAGGCCATTCGACGCGGTCGGAGGCTTTTTCTGAGTCGAGTGAGAGGAGGTATCCCTCCACTCCCTGTTCGGATGCCTCATGCATAAGGTCGAGGGTTTTTCTTATGTTATCTGACCCTTGACGCCCCGGGATGAAACCCACTTGATCCCCATGTACCAGGGTAGGAAGGAGTTTTGCCAATCTGTTCGCCAGAAGTTTGGCCAGTATTTTAACATCAGTGTTTAGGAGCGAAATGGGGCGATATGATTGGCATAGGGCGGGTCTTTGCCCTCTTTAGGTAAGACCACTATTAGGGCCGACATCATCGTGGGCGGGAGAGACCCGTGGCTAAGTGCAAAGTTGAACATCTTGGCCAGAAAGGGGGCGAGCGTGGATCTATAGGTCTTATAAAATTTAAATGAGAAGCCGTCATCTCCCGGGGCAGTGCCACTCTTTAAGGAGGTGATTGCGTTGATTACTTCTTCCGGGGAAATGGGGGTTTCCAGGGTGTCGGCTGTGTCTGGTAGCAGGCCTGGGACAGGGAGGGAATCTAGAAACCTATCAATGTCCAACCCATCTCCCTTGTATTCTGAGCAATATAATTTTTCATAATAAAGCCTAAATTGTTCCGCTATCTTGGAATCCCTTGCAGTAGAATTACCATCCGCGGAACGGATTGAGTTCACTCTCCCGCTATTCCTAAGTTCGCGGAGTCTCCAGGCCAGAATCTTATCAGCCTTTTCCCCTTTTTCCATATATTTTTGTTTCAAAAAGGAGAGCTTCCTTTCCATTTGCCCTACTTGCAGGTCGGCCAGCCTGGTGCGCAGCCTCTGCAGTTCCTCCCACTGCCCGGGAAACATCTGTGTTTTCAGTTTACCACCCGGTTGTATGGCCTCTATCTTGGTTCTCAGATCTTTCTCTTCCCGTTCCCTCTCCCTTTTTTTTCCCGCACCAATGCCAATCAGGGTACCTCTGATAGTTGCCTTAAACGCCTCCCACACTCCCATGGTGCCCACCTCCCCGTTGAGGGAGAAATAGTCTTCTATGGCTGTCAGGAGGGTTCGGCGTGTCTCCTTGTCATGCAGGAGGAGGTTGTTACAACTCCAACGGGAACCGACCGCCGGGGCAGGGGGGAGTCCAATCCTAATCTTAACCATATCATGGTCCGTCCAGGGGACGGTTTCCACCCCTGCACCGGCGACCTCCCCCTGCATGGATGAGTCCACCAGAATGTAATCTATTCGCGAGAAAACATCGTGGGGCTTTGAGTAAAAAGTGAAGCCGGGATTTAGACCTTCCTTGGGTATACTCGTGTCGCACAACCCCAATTCCTCATTCAATTTCTGAAAGGTTGATGCCATTTTTTTGTGAAGACGGGAGTTAGGGCAAGGGTTCACGGATTTCCTATCCCTCTCGGGGCACAGCACCATATTAAAATCCCCACCCACCAGGAGGGTGCCTTCCGCAAAAGCCACTATTGTCGCCTTCATACTTTCCCAGAAAGTGTCCTGCGACTCGTTTGGGGCGTATATGCAGACCAAGGTGAACAAACGTCCCCGCACGTCCCCCTTTACCATGAGGTACCGGCCCTCAGGGTCAGCCTTAGACGCTTTAAACCCAAAGTGAGCCCCGGGGGACACCAGTAGAGCCACTCCCCTCTTCTTAGTCTGGGTAGAGGCAGAGAACACCTGTTCTATGTTTTTGGCCTTGAGTTTGGGCTCCTTCCCCCGAACCCAGTGGGTCTCCTGCACAAAGAGGAATTGTAGACTCATCCTCTTAAATTCACGCATAAGTAGCGACCTCTTGGTGGGTGAGTTGAGCCCCCGTACATTTAAAGACCCCACTGACAAGGATTGGAGTGAATCATCCATTGGGACGCGTTTTGAAGCTCATAGCTCCTATTTCAAGGATGCAAGTGTCGTAGTTCTCAAATTGTGTGGTCAAGTCCCCGAGCCTTGGCGTACTATAGCTATTTCCCCAACTACCCAACTTCCCCTCTTCTCTCCCCCCACCCCCCTCCCCCCAGATCGCCTGGTTGTGTCGAGGCATCGTCCCAAAGTCACACAACCGGCCAACCATGTCTCCCTCCTCCGGGCTCATTACCTCTTCATAAACATAAACACCCTTATGAGCCCCCACCCCTTCTTCGGGAACAATACAAAATGTGAATCATAACAACGCCCCCCCTTGCAACGTTCTTGGATGAATTATTTGTCGGACACCAATGGTTCGTTTCAGCCATTCTGAAGGTCCGGCGACGTTGGGGCCACTCTCCTGAATTTCCTTTGGCCTCGTACTCTGCGCCTCTCCTTCGGAGCATTGTTCCCTTTTGGGCCCTTCGGGGTGCGCTCCCGATCGGGGTCCCCTGGTTTCAAACCCGAGCCATCTAGGAGTTCACCCTTCACTCTATGGATGTCGTCCTCGGTGACCAGGGCATATTTATATCCCTCGAACTCAAAAGAAAGTGAAAAAGGATACCCCCACCTGTATCGAACTCCCTTGGCTTGGAGCATTTTTGTCAGAGGGGAACAAAGGCGGCGTCTCGTCAGGGTGAAGGCCGATAAGTCTTGATATACCGAGATCTGGGCCCCCTCCCATTCCACCGGGCCCTTCTTGCGAGCAAGCTCGAGGATCCTGCTTTTCTCTGAGAAGTAGACGGACCTGGGGCCTCTGGAGGCTGCCCCCGCTCTGTGGGCCCTGTCAATAGTGGGCTCGTTGGTATTAGCCCCGTCAAAGAGCACTCTCACAACCGCGTTAACGGCCTTGACAATGTCTGCCTGGGTTTCGCCATCTTGTTCCGGGAAGCCTAAGAAGCGTAGGTTGCAGCGCCGTTCCCTATTTTCGGGTCCTCTTTGTTTTGGCGCTAAGGAGATTCTGGATAAGAGAAGGCCCCAAACACCCATACCCGTTCTATCTCTGGAGTGCTCACTGAACAAAGGATAGGATCCAAGTATCCTGAAACTAAGAAGCTGACTCGAGGAACCGCTTGTGACCGACTGGAAGGTTTGGCACCCTGAGTCCGCTGTCTTCCCGCTGGACCCCTCTGCATCTGATCGTCCTAGAAGGTCTGTGAAGGCGCTTTGACCCATTGGAATAGTGGGACCTACTATTCTCAGCACCTTCATCTTAACATGGAAGTAAGCCTTTTCGGAAGCGTCCCAGGGCCATCCAGTGAACTGACCAGCTTCAACAGACGTTTTGCCCTGATACCGCCGCCGTTTCGAGGAGACACTTGGCATTCCCAGGTCTGGAGTAAAGTGGAGTTTATGCGGTTGCGGTGTCACCCAGCCGTGGTAACAAACTTTGCAAGTTCATTGCAGCTATGGTCCCCTGTGCCCTGAAGCATGCTGCAGCGGAACTGGCCTGTTCCATCCACCATGAGCAGAGAAATCACCACTGTCCTGTAGGAGAATCAACGCAATAACTTTGTTGTTGAAAGCCGCAGAGCTGTGAGATTGCCACATTTGAACCTGCAACCGAAGTGGACTCGACTGCCGAAGTTTGGTCCGGAGTCCACCAGGGCTCGGTGAGTAATCACAACCCTAACCAGTGACCTCTAGCGCATCCATCCATTTTTACGCACGAATGGCCCCTTAGGGCCCCTTTCCTTTCCACTGCTAGTGCAAACTAGTGAACTATTCCCAACTCTTGTAATCGACTCTGCCCTCAAGTGGCGGCCCTTCCCGAATAGTGGGAACCTATTCTTCATCGCCTCACCCACCTTCCTGAGCTGCTACAGACCCCTGAAGAGACCCCATTTTGCCCATTTGGGGGCATTCCACAGTTTCAGGCAACTTACACAATCTGCACCATGGATTTAGGACCCCCGGGATCTTTCTCCGCCACTGTACCTCTCTTGTATTTAGGATGTTTAAGCGGCAGCGGAGTAAAATATCACAAATCTTTGGTGAGGGACATTTCTGCAGGTAGATTGGAAGCACATTCACACCCTTTCCATCCTCATGTCCCAGTTTATCTTTCCCACAGCGCTCTTCAGTATCCATCCAGTCCCAAGCCTGGAGCTTCTTTTTCACCTTACAAGGGTTTGACATTAAGTCCCCAATCTCAATGTCCCTCCCCTTCAAAATGTTCTCAACTTTAACTCTCCAGCAGCCCAAGTATTTATCACAGACCTCATGACCACCTTCCAGTAATTCAAATGGGTGTACAGCAGGTTTTTCAGTGCATTTGTGGTATAAAGCCATTGTGTTCCATACCACCATGGACTCAAGAGACTGTACTTTCAATTCTAACCTGATCGCAGTGGTTGGCAAGCTGTTTGGGAGCCGCAGGACTTTTCGCCAGAACAAACCCTCAAGCTTGTCCCACACAGCGAAGGACTGATGGAGAATCGTTTCAGCACCATAGGTTAATATGTGAGCCACTTTTTGCTTATAAAACGAGATTATCGGTATGTGCATACATTTCCCAGATTTCTGTTGAAAGCTCTGCCCCTGGTTTATCAATATTGATAACCTAGATCGTAAATGCTCTTATTGACTGTCACTCCAAGATACATGATGGTGACGACAATCTCTAAAGGAATTCACTCTACTTGCCAAGTGAACCTTTCACACATCCTTCTACCAACTGCTTTCATGGCCATAACTTTCGATTTTTTGACATTGATCTTCATGCCATTTTGGCTCAGGAAGGACTCAAAGGTGCTTAGTCTCCCCTGCAAACCGATCTGTGTCTGATCTAGGAAGACTAGATCGTCTGCAAAGAGGATCCATGATACCGCCCTACCATAATCTTCGGTGGGAAAGCCCTTACTAGTTCTTGTGACTCAGCCAGATCAGCTATATACAGACAAAACAGAAGAGGCTCCAACGCACACCCCTGCTTTAATCCCCTGAAGGTATTTATTTTTTCCGATAGCAACCCCCTATTTGACAACCGGATCCTAACTGAGGTGTCAATATATAGGGCTTCCATGGCTTCAACCAGATCAATCAGGCATCCCAATTTCCGCAATTTGAGCTATAATCTCCCCCTGATTACACCATCAAAGGCCTGCTCTAGGTCCATAAAGGCAAAATATAATGTTTTTCCTGAGTCCAACGCCCTCTCCTTCAGCAAATTCAAAATAAAGAGATTGAGGGTCGAGCCCACCCCTTCACAAAACCCGTTTGTCGGGGTCCGAGATGTCACTCTTCCCTGCCCTTGTCTTAAGATCCCTCAGCAGAACTGTTGCAAAAATCTTCCCTATAGAGTCAAGCAGGGCAATAGGGCGATATTTCCAGGGGGTATCCCTACATATTATCCCCACCAAAAATATTGCCATACATATGCTTGTTTATCTCGCCAAAGGCTATATTTTTGTGGGGATAATTTGTGGGAGACAAGGTTGCGGGGGTGTCCACCGCACATTTAAAAATAATGTGGGGTTGCGGGTGTGTCCCCCGCAGAGTCCATGGCTCAATATCGCCGCAAAACTATGGCAATATTTTTGTAGCGCAATATTTTTGTGGGGATATTAACACATGGAACTTTCCGGGGTCAGCTTGGTCCCCCTTTTTAAAAATGGGGACTATGTTGGCTTCCCTCCAGGAGGATGGTATTTTCCGGTTTTCCATGATCTGCGAAAACATGACAAGCAATTTTGCCCATTGCTCTCTGTTCTTTTTCAATTCTTGGTTTGACAGGCCATCCAGCCCTGCTGCACGAGAGGAGCTCAAGTTGCCTATCATCAGATCCACATCATCATCATTAAATTAAAAGTTCCACCTCTTAGTTAGATGCTTGGGACTATCTCCTCCATTTCGGGTCTGCAAAAAGAGAAGAATAGTATTGGACCCAGTCGTCTTCGGAGACCATGTTCGCTAAATTTGCTTCTCTAAACATGCCCCTGTTGTTGATTAACTCCCAGATATCTTTGGATTTTTATGCACAGACTGCTTTTCGAATATATTCAGCATAATTTTGTGATCTAATGGCCTTCAAGCTCTTACACCAGTTTTTAAATCTCTGTTAGATCTTCCTTATTCTCTCACATCTGGCTGGGTAGGCATCCCTTCCAATCACTCTTACCTCCCTTCTCATCAGTCTTCTCTTGTTCACCAATTCAACATCATAAACATGTTTTTTGGTCCAATCCCTACACCCTTTTACATTATTTTTCCTTTTGAACTCATTTAAGATCCCCAGATATTCAATTTTATTTGGGATTTCCTGGATTCGGGTTGTGTACAGGCTTGTTAACCTGTTGACTTCTTATCTTTTAACCTTAGTCTATTTCCCCCCAACCTAAGGCCACCTCTTCCATTCTTACAACTGGACCAATAGCCCCCATTCTGTAATATGGATGGCCAAAAGATCATGGGCACTCAATCTTTGGGGCATAATCTTGAAGCGCTCTACCATTTCCCTTAGATTTTTAGTGACAAAGCAGTAAGCATGACTCCCCTTTCTCTGATCTCCAAGTGAGATTTCCTGGTATATCCCCCTTGTTTTGACCATTTAAAAGATGCATCCCTCTCATCAACATTTTTCCCATCCATTCCTGCTCACGTTCATTCCATTTGCCTTCATTCAGGGGAATACCGGCCTTATCAAACAACTTCATATTAAAATCCCCACAGATGACTATCTTAATCCTCTCTCATTCATGCATTGCTTCATCTAACATTTCCATCACCGTGGATACCAGTTTTGTCTCCTTGGCCATGTTCAAACGCCAATATATGTTAATTAACAGGAGACAGCTCTCTGTGGGATCCCCTTTAAGATGTACAAAAAGCCCTTCTACATAAGGGTTTGGGCATTTGACATCAATAAGATTCCACACTGATTTGATTTTAATTAAAGCCAGTAAACCTTCAGAGGGCGGCCCATCAGTGCTTTTAAGGCAGGGTTGAGATGGACCAAGAATCTATCACAATCTGGTTTCGTAGTCAGCCATGTTTCCTGGAAAAGCAAAGTTTCGAACAAGTCCAAGTCGGACACTCCTTCATTAAACAGGGGCCTAACTCCTCTGGTATTCCAGCATCCAATCCTCACAGCATCATAGCATCGTTCTATGTTAGTCTAAATCGAGGACATTGGGCCTCATTACGAGTCCGGCGGTAACCGCGGCGGTAAAACTGCCTGGTTACCGCCGGACTCGTATTACCATTCCGCCTCCATGATTCCCGGAATTACCGGGGCATTACAACCCCGGTTTTCCGGGAATCACTGAGGCGGAATGGTGTTAATCCCCATTCCCATTGAGTCCTATGGGACTCGATGGGAATGGGGATCATGGAAACACCGGCAGCATCTCGTAATGCTGCCGGTGTTTCCTCGTCCGCCTGCAGGGGTCAGACTCAGGCGCCTGGGTCGTAATGAGGCCCATTGATGTGTATAGTGACCCACCAACCAAGACCAGCCCTTCACCTCCTTGGATTACCCAAGTTGCTTGGTCAGTCGCTTTTCACTTCCTTTTCCCTGATTTGATACTGTAAAGTTCAGCTTGCACAGGACAGTTTTATCATAGATGAGCAATTTACCAACCTGTTTTGGTTCTTGTTGTATTTCCTCTCTACATACTTGATGAGTTGTGGCTTTCACAGGGTTTGTTTTTACTTCTCTTGGAATGGTCGCATCCCTCCAACTCTGTAGAATTTTTCCTTCATAATCACTCACTTCATTTCCAGCCTCAGAAATGTTTCTTTACTAGATAGAATGAGGTATTTCTTGTAGTCTGAGTAGAGGTGCAACAATACCCAGCCGGTCCACTTCTCACCCACAAATTCTACAATTCAAATGTCTCTCGAAGCCATTTTATGCATGGGAATAATGTCTATTTAAGATTGGCACTGGTGGACCTACCACCACCCTTTCAATGTTGAGTTTAGTACTTTTCTTCTCCAAGGTCTTTGGACTCTCTTTCAAATTGATATTATTTTTGTTATTCACATTTCCTCTCCTACATTCCTCATTTCCTTCGGCATCCTTCTCCTGAGGGTGCTTAATTATATTGGCAGTTTTCCCCAAATGGATCTCCTTTCTCTTTTCTTCAAGTGTCTGAAACATTTTCACGGAGTTTGAAGATATTACACCATGAGTTCTTCTATCTTGGGGCGGAACCAGGGATTTTGGGATTAATTCAGTTGATTTCCCACAACCATTTTGACCTTGCTGATTTCCCAGTAGTAAAGGATTTTTAATTCTATTATCCTTTGTCACGTGGCGGGGGATCTCTTTACCCTTATCGCTATGGGAGATCTTTTTCCACCCCATCTCAATTTCAGGCATTTTCTTACCCCCCTGTTTCCCAACTGGGCTGCCGGGAGATCTTGTAATCAGTGCCAATTGGCTTTCAATTGTTTCCTAATCAGAAAGGCTTACTTCTTTCCATAGATCATCCTCCTTGACCCTCTCAATCTCCTCAATCAGATCACTTAGATCCATAATAGGAATGAGGTCCTTATCACCTTCAGTTTCCTTGAGAGTGTTTCCTTCAGGTACACAATTTGTTTCTGGTTCTCTTAAGTTCAGTTCTTTCCTAGGTTTTTTGGCTCGGGAAGTATGTCCAACGAGGGTGGGGAGCGCAGATGTCTCAAGAGTGCTCTAAACCCATTAATTTTCTTTTTTAGCACCTCAAAGCATATTCTAGGACTTTTTTCCTGGTGCCACTTTTCCTTTGTCCTTCTCTTTATTTTTTTATCAGTCACTCCTATTTTAGAGGATTTAAAAAGTGAGAACAGATTTTTTCCTGAGGCGATTTGCTGTGGGCACGGGGGTTCGAGTATTTCCACCTCCTCCTCTACCCTTTCTTTGACCACCCTCTTACTTGGCTAGTCTACTGATTTTTCAAGAGTTTTTGGAGGTATGTCCTCAATCCTGTGTGCATCTTTAAAATGCTCTCTCATCCACTTACAATCAAGAAGTAGATCTTCCATCATCAAGTTTTTATCCATCATCACATTCAGAGAAACGCCAAATAGACGATTTTGCCAGGATGTAGATATTTCGGCTTCCCTATACAGCCTCGTCTCCACTCTTGTTGCGAAAGTTTCCAGGGTAATCAACTTTCGGCTCACCTCTGATAAGAGCGCACTTTGATCATGGATACTTGCATGGATAGCCTCATATAGCTTTGTGAATGGTAGGAGAGTGGTTGCCAATGATACCATCACCAGTTGTTGAAGTTCAGCACTATTCTCCACTCCTTGAGCCATCTTCCTTT
The DNA here is from genome assembly GCF_040938575.1 of Ambystoma mexicanum. Classification (NCBI taxonomy): domain Eukaryota; kingdom Metazoa; phylum Chordata; class Amphibia; order Caudata; family Ambystomatidae; genus Ambystoma; species Ambystoma mexicanum. Next base: position 338,237,979 of record NC_090940.1, read on the forward strand.
CTTGTGAGCCACCCCTACGCCTTGAACTGGCATATGAGGATACCCTAGCAGAGGAAGAGGAGATGGAACTAGAATAATTAAACAGCTCATCCTCATCAAGGCCCACTTCGGAGTCAGGGGTGTCCCCACTACTTTCCCGCTGGGATAATTTTGATATTTTGGATCTTTCAAGTGGGCCAGCTAAACTCAACCTGATATTAGCATCCCTCCCGTAGCCCTTCTCAGCTGTAATCAAAGGCGGCAGGGTAATCAGTGATTGGCTGAAATCCACTGAAGGGTGCTTCACCACAGGGTCACCCAGGCTTCACAACTCTCTCTCTCTGACTTCTCCACAGTCACATCCGCATGTAGTAGCAACAAATCCAAAATGAGTAAGCAATCAGCCACCCGTGAGAAGCATTGACGCTTTTGTTTCGCAATTTTTATTGAAAGATTGGCCAGTTCTTTTGCTAGATGGGCAGCTACACCAACATTTCCACTACGATTGTTCTCATTAGAAGTAGCAAAAAAGCTCAAAGGGGAAGCAATAGTGGAAATCGATCAATCTGCTTCAATAACCACCTTATCTGGGAGGAGAGCCAACTCCAGGCTACTCATATCCTCAACACCTTCCAGCTCTCCTAGTATGGTTGTATGATTTAAACTGTTTTCCTTTAGGTCTCCTGAGTTGTGCTCACTTGCTTTCTCTGAGGCATGCTTTTGATGTAGATCATGCTTACTTAGTTAAAAGAAAAATTCTAGATCCTTTTATTTCTCCCCTCTGTTGGTGTTCCATGTCTTCATCACTCCTCTCTTCCTTTTTTTCACTCCCTTCATTCCCAATGTTGAACAAGTGTATAACCACTGTTTTTGTTGCACGTTTCTTGTCACCATCTCTTTGGGATTCGAGCCCGCCTATTTCCATCAACATCATTCCACCCCTCTTCATTTGTTGATGGGTCCTTGGACGGCAGGAGTCAGTTGACATTTCATTTTAGCACTGGAATTATCACAGCGCCTTGCCCAAGTCACTCCAACAGCACTGAAGGCAGCGCCTGGCACTCCACTTTATGAGGGCAAAGGAATCAAGTTCACTCGGGGAAGGGTAGACGCCTCAGCTGCAGTTTACTTTAAGATGACAGCACAGCCAAATGCGGCTTCACTTTTCAGGCAGGCGTATTTTATTTATTGGTTTGTTATCCATTTTTTTTCCCCAGCACAGGATTCAAAGGGGCTTGCAACGATAAGGAGGGGGTTACACAACACTTACGAGTTAAGTCCGAAAACAGATATCCCACGCTCCTCCCCTCTTCTCCTAGAATGTTTACAATCATGTGGAAAAGTCCCACTCGGTCTCACCCGGATACACGTGCTTCACACTCCTCAATTGGATCCTCTATCCCCCGAGCCTTTGGAGAATCTTGAAAATGTATTTTTTCTAGATCCTTTCTTTCTCCCTTCTGTTGGTGTTCCATGTCTTCCATCACTCCTCTCTTCCATTTTTTCACTCCACTCCCCTTCATGCCCGATGTTTAACAAGTCTAAAACCACTGCTTTTGTTGCACGTTTCTTGTCACCCTCTCTTGGGGATTTGAGCCCACCTATTTCCGTCAATATCATTCCACCCCTCTTCATTTGATGACAAGTCCTCGCACTCGGACGGCAGGAGTCAGTTGACATTTAATTTTAGCACTGGAATTATCACAACGCCTTGCCCTAGTCACTCCAACAGCACTGCAGGCAGCGCCTGGCACTCCACTTTATGAGGGCAAAGGAATCAAGTTCACTCGGGGAAGGGTAGACGCCTCAGCTGCAGTTTACTTTAAGATGACAGCACAGCCAAATGCGGCTTCACTTTTCAGGCAGGCGTATTTTATTTATTGGTTTGTTTTCCATTTTATTTCCCATCAAAGGATTCGAAGGGGCTTGCGACGATAAGGAGAGGGTTACACAACACTTACAAGTTAAGTCCGAAAACAGAAATCCCACATTCCTCCCCTCTTCTCCTAGAAAGTTTAGAAACATGTGGAAAAGTCCCACTCGGTCTCACCTGGATACACATGCTTCGCACTCCTCAATTGGATCCTCTATCCCCCGAGCCTTTCAAGAGTCTTGACAAACAAACCGCAAACTCCCGTTCACCACTCCGGTCCACCACCAGTCCACAGCCGCAGAGCCAGCAGAGACACTGAGACTCTGCTGCAGACTCCACAGCCGCTCTGCGGAGGGAAAGCCTTTTTAAAGGCATTTGCAGTAGAAACAGGACAGTAACACAGCTCCCAACAGAGTCTCCGACATGCAGACACTGAGATTCTGCTGCAGACTTCGGGGCTGCTCCGCACCGGGAAAGCCTTTTTAAAGACAATTGCAGTAGAAACAGGACAGGAGCACAGTTCCCAACAGAGTCTCCAACACGCAGACACTGAGACTCTGCTGCAGACTTTGGGGCCGCTCTGCAGCGGGGAAGCCTTTTTAAAGACAATTGAAGTAGAAACAGGACAGGAGCACAGCTCCCAACAGAGTCTCGGACACGCAGACACTGAGACTCTGCTGCAGACTCCGCCTGTTGGGAGTGTTATTTTTTGTGACAAGTGAAAGTCAGAAACTACTTTCGGGCAAAAGGGTTTAACTCTAAGTACCACCTTGTCTCTGTGAAAGGAGGTTTGCATGAGAGAGCCTATAACTCACTAACCCTGTGGGCTGATGTTAAAGCCACAAGAAGGGCAGTGTTAATAGCCTTAAAGGACAGGAATATAGAGGCTCAAAAGATATACAAATCAGGAATTTCAACACAAGATTCAAATCCCAAGCAGGGACACGAAATGGTCCTGAAGGGTACACGTTGGTGATCCCTTTAAAAAAATGGATAATCAATGGAATCTTGAAATAGGAAACCTCTTTCGAGGAGCGCTTAAAAATGGAAAGCGCTGCCTGGTATCCCTTTATTGTTCCAACCTGGAGCCCCAGATTGGCCAAATGTAGCAGAAAAGAAAGCACCATAGGAGTGCCACGTTGAAAAGGGTCCATGTTCTTATCCCTGCACCAGTTACTGAATTTATTCCAATGACACCGGTACAAGGATTTAGTTGCTGGCCTTCTGGCTGAAAGTAAAATCTCCATTAGGCCATCTGGGAGGTCCCAATCCTTATATCTCAACCTCTCAGAAACCATGCGTGAAGGTTGAGTGTCTTGACCTCTGGATGGAGAACCCAACCTTCCTCTTGCGAGTAAAGATCCTCTCTTTGTGGAAGACGCATTGCAGGGCAGATGGACATGTCCAGAAGGTCCGGGTCCCACGGGTCCGGAGCAATTAGGATCATGTGTTTCCCAAACTTTCTCAACCTCCTGATTACATGAGGAATCACAGGGACTGGAGGAAACGCATACAGAAGTGGAAACTTCCAGTCCACCACAAACGCGTCTCCTAGAGCTCCTCTCGGAGTAAATTCCCTTGAACAGTACCGCTCGCACTTCCAGTTAACACCGGTCATGAACAGATACACTTGAGGGGTTCCCCAAAGGTTGAGGATCTCCTGAAGGACTTCCTGACCTAGTTCCTACTCATGGGATACTGTGCTCTGCCTGCTCAGAGCGTCCGCCGCTGTGTTCTGCTCTCCGGCTAGGTGAACTGCTGATAGAAAGAATCCTTCTTGTATTGCCCAGAACCAGAGATGCATTGCCTCTCTTCACAGTGGTAGTGACCCTACTCCTCCTCTCTTGCTGAAGTAGTACATGGCCACTGTGTTGTCCGTCATTATCAGGACATTCTTTCCCTGTACAGAGGGCAGGAAGGCCTTACGCACTAGTCTGATTGCCCTCAGCTCTAAAAGGTTGATATGTAGCTTGGACTCCAATGGAGACCAATGTCTGCTCATTTTCAGATCGTTGGTATGGGCTCCCCAGCCCGGGAGTGAGGCATCTGTCACTGCTGTTATCTCTAGCCACGGCTGCCAAAAAGATTCCCCTTTGAGGATATTGTTGTTGCAAGGCCAACATAGAAGGTCCTGAGCAACTGTACTCGGAACTTGCAGAAGATCCGACATATTCCCCGAGAATTGGGACTACTGAGTCCTGAGGGCCCATTGAAGGGATCTCATCCTCTGGCATCAGAAAAATGCAGGATGCCTTGAGACCGAGCAACCTCAGAAAATCGAACGCTGGCAGATGCTGGGCATTCTGGAACTTTGTTACCATCCGCAGAATGTGATGAACTCTCAACTTCGGGAGGTGAGGCTTTTCTGAGGAAGTACCCAGGACTGCTCCAATAAATTGAAGTCTTTGGAATGGTACCATATGGGACTTCTTGTAACTGTGGGAGAAGCCCAGTCTGTGTAGGGAGTGGCAGGTGATTGAGAGATATTCCTGAGCTTGTCCGGGGGGAACAAGCCTTGATCAACCAATTGTCAAGGCAGGGGAAGACACAAATCCCCCTCTCTTCTGAGATTCGCTGCCACAACCGCCATCAGTTTGTTGAAAACCCTTGGGGCGGAGGTCAGTCCGAATGGCAGAACTCGAAACTGATAGTGAGAACCGCAAACCGCAAACTTAAGGTACTTTCCATGATTGAGATGGATTGGCACAGGAAATTAAGCATCCTGAAGGACCAATGATACCAACCATCTTGAACTTGTCCTTCCTGAGGAACTTGTTTAAGTTTCTAAAGTCCAAGATGGGTCTTGATCCTCTGTCCTGCTTTGGGATGAGAAAGTACGGGGAGTACCAACCCTTGTTCCTTTCTGCTACAGGTACATGTTCTATTGCACCTTTCTCTAGCAGGGTTAAGATTTCCTGCAACAGGAGCGGATCTGGAATTTTGACAGAATTGGTTCCCGGTGGATTGTTCTGAGACCTTTTTGGGAAGGGAAGGCAGTAACCTTGAACTACTTTTTCCAGTGCCCAAGCATCTGAAGTAATGCCCCGCCATTCGTTCAGATGTTGAGAGATTCTGCCTCCCACCAGGGTCTTGTGTGAGAAGGTCTCAGAGTGATTTGGATGCAGCTGCTGAGGTTGATATGGCACCTCTTCCTCATCCACCAAGAGGGAAATTTCTTTTACCTTTCTGCACGGCCTGTCCTCTTCTTCTACCAAATGAGGAGTAGTATCTCTAGATTCTCTAAACTCTCATCAGGTTTACTGCTGAACAGCCTCAAGCCATCGAAAGGCATGTTGAGTAGTCTGGCCTGCATGTCCGGTGCAAACCCTGACTTCCTCAACCACGCAAATCTGTGCAGTACTGTGCTTGCAGCCATCGGTCTGCTGATGCTGTTAGCGGTATCCAGTCCCGATTGGAGATACTCTCCCATTGCCTTCTTGCCATCTTTAACAATATTCAGAAAGACTTCCCTTTATTCGCCTTCTGGAATATGTTCAGCTGCCGCCGTAACACAATCCCACAGGGTATGGGTGAACCTGGCCAGGGTACAGGTAACATTAGCGGACTTAAGGGCCATACTGCCCGAGGTAAACACCTTGCGAGCCCAAGCGTCCACTTTTTTATCATCTCTATCCGATAGATGGATAGGCTGGATAGGCTGATTGTCTTCTGGAAGTTACAACTTGGACCACTAGACTCTGAAGCATACAGTGCTTACTGAGGTAATCAGTGTAACAACTTGCTGGTCTATATTTCTTGAGGAAGTTCTTGTTGACTGCTAACCCAGATTCAGGAACCTCCCAATTTGAAGGGCTCTATGAAAAGAAAGAACTTGGTCCTTTTGGGGGCCCTGATCCAGGATGTTGGTCATATCATCCTGTTCAAAGGTTGGTGATGACCTGCCCCAACCCATATAGTCAGCAACCTTGTTCATCAGGTTCCTGTACCCCAAGACTGCATGTTCTGCAGGATCAGGTTTTGGAAATTCTAACTCTGGTAACGTATCAATGCCACTGGTAGAGTGAAGGATGTCACAAAGATCTCTCATTCTTGACTCAGGGTCAATCAATTCCTCTGGTATATCTCTGGTATATCTCTAGTACCAAATCTTACTCCCAATGGAGAAATATCATCCTTTGAGGTGCTTTTTTCCTCAAAAATAGAGGACATAGACTTTAAAAAGTCTGATCTTGGTAAAGGCTTGTACCTTTTTTCTTCCTCTTGAATTTGCCTCGAGGGAATCTAAGGAATCTTCAAAGACGTCAATGACGTTTTCGACAACTGAGTCAATCTCTCCTTTGGCTTCAGCGTCGAAGCAATCGGCGCCGATGGCGTCATTGAACTCGTCGAAAGATTTGACGGTTTATGCTTCTTATCCGTTGTCTGAGAATGGCTCGACTGTCATGGAACCTTCAACGTTTTAACGTTGGGTCGAGAATGTCAAGTCTCCGCTTTACTACTGGTCTTAACCGAAGTAGTTTCTGACCTTCCTGCATTGTCCAAAGGCTTGGTAGTTATGGGGGAGTGGCTTCTTGAGGGGGTCAGGCCACATTCTCAAAGACCTTCATCTTATGCACTCTAAATTCTTCCCATTTTCGAGGGGAATCCGAGCTAGTCGGACATCATATCACCTCGGTAGAGATATATGACGAAGAAGAGGGAGACCTACCTCTCCTCTTTGCCTTTGTGGAAGAAGATGAAGAACGTCTCGATCTTCTCCTAGAACTAGACCTCTTTGAGTGATTGTACCGATCCAAGTCTTTCAACTCACTGCACTTCCAATGCTTCTTAGAAGAGGCCTTCAAAGAGGACTTTGAAGCTTCCCGCCCCACCGCCAATTTACCTTTTCGTTCACGAAGAGCTTTCTCTGTCATCGACTGACAGGAGCCACAGTCGCTGGTTCGATTGTCCGACTCAAACACCAAAAGGCAGACACGTTGAGGGTCTGTGATCTACATTTTAGAACCGCAGTCGATGCACTTTTTAAACCCTGTTTTAGGAGTGCGAGGGGTCAAAGATGATGGCATTTTCCTGAGGAAAATATGAAGCGTGCCGGTAATGGATTACAAAGCTATCGGAAAAATGGAACTGAAGCCAAAGGGCGCGGCACAAGTGACTTATACTGCTGGTGACATCGACACGCTACAGAGACCGTCAAGGGACATCAATGCCACAACCTCGTGCACAGCTCCTTCTGCTGACATTTTTTTTTCCGAAGAAACGAAGCTGGCGAGATACGAATATCATAGATGAGGAATAAGTGGGAGGATACAATCCATTCGAAAGATGTGTACGGAGAGGGGTTTACCTGCTCAAGGTACACAATTGGAAATGATCCAGAGAATCATGGAATGGCAAGAGTTGCAACTCAGTGCCATAGCTTCTGATGAATGTGCAGAAGGAGGTTGGGCTGCTCCCACTGACAAAACTGACAGTTCAAGAAGGGATGGGAGATGCCCACTCCCCCATAACTACCAACATAGTGGACTATATGCTAGGGCTCAGAAAAAGAATGGTACTCCCGATGGGTCTGGCTAGTGAGAAACTGAAGGCAGAGCAAGCACTGGTGAAACACTGGTATGACCAGAAGGCTTCCCTCATCAATTTCACACCTGGTCAGCAAATCCTGCTTGTGAATCCTATAAGGCCTAGAACTTTACAGGACAAATGATCAGGCCCTTACACGGCGGTGGAATGAGGTCAACTATTTAGTGGACCTTGGAAGGGCTGGACAGGCTCCAAAAGTATTACATATAAATAGGCTGAAGGCTTTCATCCTAAGAGTTGAAATCGCTGCACTGCTGCTGGCTTCAGATGTTGAGGAGGAGGAGTCAGAACCTCTCCTTGACCTGTTCCAGGTGAGTACTTTAGACAGCTCCATTGAGGGTATCCATGTGGCCCCTCACCTGACTGCTGATCAACTAGCAGAGGTGAAATGTTTGCTGAGGCATTTTCCCCCTTGTTCTCACAGTCTCCTGGTTTGACACCTGGTGCTAACATGACATTGACAAAGGAGACAGTGTACCTACCAAAAGTAGGGGATACAGGATGTCAGACAAAGTAGGGTCTTACATTAAGACAGAGGTCAACAAAATGTTGGATCTTAGGGTGATTTAACCCTCTAGTAGTCATTGGTCCAGCCCTGTGGTTTGGGTTCCAAAGGCAGGCATCTCTGAGCTGAGGTTCTGTGTCGATTACAGGGCTCTGAATGCTGTTACCAGGACAGATGCACACCCCTTGCCTAGAACATATGAGCTGGTGGATATGTTGGGTGCCTCCAAATACCTCAGCACATTTGACCTCAATGCAGGCTATTGGCAAATACCCCTTGCAGAACATGCCAAGGAGAAGACAGATTTCTCAACACCAGAGGGCCTTTACCAGTTCAGGGTAATGCCTTTTGGGTTGAAGAATGCCCCTGCCAATTTCCAGAGGCTTGTGAATCATGTCCTTAATGGGTTGGATGAATTCTGGATGATATAGCAGTTTTCAGTGCCACCTGGGAGGATCATAGTAAGCACCTCGGGATTGTGTTGCAGGCTCTTCAGAAGGCCCACTTAACCATAAAGGCCAGTAAGTGCCAGATTGGACAAGGATCAGTGGTCTAAACTTGGACATGAAGTAGGTAGTGGGGAGATACAGCCCCTACCCAGTAAAGTACAAGCAGTACAAGACTTGCCTACCCTCACTACTCAAACCCAAGTGAGAGCCTTTTTAGGACTCACTGGGTACTACCGGAATTTCATGGCAGACAATAGCACCATAGCTGCCCCTCTGACTGCTCTCACAACTCCTAAGAAACCCATGAAGGTAACTTGGTCTGAAGAGAGTGGGGAGGCCTCCAATGGCTTAAAGGACTCCTTGTGCCAGGCCCCTGTTCTCATGGCCCCTGATTACCAAATACCTTATATTGTGTAGACAGATGCCTCTGACGCTGGGATAGGAGCTGCACTATCACAAGTAGATGAGAAGGGCAAGTAACACCCTATTGGCTTCATTAGTCACCAGCTTAAGGACAGAGAGCTCAGATGGTCCACAGTAGAGAAAGAATGTTTCTCTGTTGGGTGGGCCCTAAGGAAGCTAAGGCCCTACCTCTATGGGACCAACTTCGCAAACTGTGCACTGTGCAAACTGACCATAGGCCCTTAAAGTGGCTAATGAACATGAATGGAGAGAATCCAAAGATGCTCAGTTGGTGCATAAGTTTGCAAGGCTCTGACTCCACTACTGGGCATAGGCCATGTGTCCAAATAGCAATGCTGATGGGATGTCCAGAATGTTTAACCATCCTGAACATGAGACTCATCCAGGGGTGGATTAATTCCCCCTGTCCTTGGTCTGAGAGGGGCGAGTGTTAGGAAAGATTCCCATTTATGTATAATTTTCCCTCCGGTTGTGTACCCCCCAGACTTCTGCTGAAATCCTCAGGGCTTTCCGCTCACTTTTCATGGGGAAACTGACATGCCCTTAAAGACAGTCAGTACTGGGAGACTTTGTTTCCCTTAGTCCTTGTCGATGTTGCAACTTGTCTGCAACAAGTAACAAGTGTACAATGTACCTTACGGTACAGTGCACTTGGGTCTAGTCATTTCCAAAGGCCCTAGATATTCGTGAAGGATTTATTAAGAGAAGTGCAGATCTGCCTTGGACGGGGCTGGTGGCAGCTTATCATTTCACATATTTTTAACGCATTCTTGCCAGGTAAACCACAATTACCACGCTTTGCATCGTTAGGTGGCCTGGCTCCAAAATGGCCACACAACGAAGTTCTTTGTCCCTGTCCTTTGGCCATCTTGACACTTCACCTTCCCCAGGTCGGACCGACCTGGGTCAGTCCTTATTTGGGCATGCATTTTCCCGCGAAGCGCCAAGCTTTCGTGGTCTTCTGCATACCTTATGTGTGTGCCTCCAGGATGTGGGCTGAAACGTCTGGTACCCATACACATCCTGGGTGCAAGAGAGTCTGGAGTGCTGTGAATGCCTGGGACCACCGTGGTCCATGTTTGGTACACGTATGGTATCCCCTCTGCATCTGATCGTCCTTCAAGGTCTATGAAGGCACTTTGACCTATTGTAATAGTGGGACCAACTATTCTCAGGACCTTCATCTTCACCTGCAAGTAAGCATTTTCGGAAGCATCCCTGGGAGATCCAGTGGACAAACCAGCTTGCGCAGATGTTTTTCCCTGATGCAGCCGCCGTTTCGAGGAGGCCCTTGAAACTTGTGTGTTCACGGCACTCTCACACCGAATTCTGTACACTTGGCATTCCAAGGTCTGGAGTAAAGTGAGTGCGCCCGAACCAGAGTTTACGTGGTTGCCGTGTCGCCCAGCGGTGGTGACGAACTTTGCAAGTTCATTGCAGCTGTGGTCCTCTGTGCCTGAAGCGTGCTGCAGCGGAACTGGCCTGACCCATTGTGATGCTGGAAATGCATCGGAGGGACAGGGCCTCCGTATCCTTGTCCTTTACTGCTTTTTATCGTGTGTTCTGTCGTGTTTCCCACGCAGGAGTTCATGTGGGACTCCTGGCGGTGCAGCTCTCTTTTGGTTTGGTGAACAGACCAGTGGGATACCCTTATGGCACCCATGGGTGGAGGTACAACCCTGTGCCCCTAGTGTATGTTTTTTGGCACCTGTGGGTGGCCCGCAGAGCAGGGTATGGGCTGGTGGCAGCTCCATGCTGAATTTGACTGGTGCGCGGAGTAACCTCCATTTTGGGATACTCCGGCCCTGCCATTGGGATCAGTTGATTCCTGATGGAAAACAAGATGGCCCGGTGGCCTCTTGCTTTCTATTACCCATTACCTTGTTTTCCCAAAGTCCTGAGAAGCCCTGACTGTCCCTTCCCCCTGACTGGCTGTTGGGTGGAAATGCCATATATGGTGTTGTTGTGAAGGCCCTGCCAGACTAGCTGGAGCCTTCCCGGTGATGTATGTTGTGGGTACCTCCTGTGGGTGGGACCTGGGTGAATAGAGTGTGTGACGAATATGCATTCTGTGTTGTGGATGTCTAGTATCTGGTGGTTGACACAATGACTGAGACAGCCCTGCCCGAAACCGGTATGAATGCAGCTTGGAGTGTTGAATGGCTCGGTACTTGTCCCAATACACATAACTTGTTGTGAGTGTCTGGAGAGAAGTGAATGGCCTGAATACCTCGTGTGCCTGATTGGCTGCCTGTCTGCATGAATGCCCGTAGTCGTGATTGGATGCTTGAGTGTGACCCAGCGGAATGAATGGGAGATCAACAGTATATCTGGGGACCTCGCACTGCTAGGAATCGTGTTCAGAAGCTTAAGTCCACTATGACGAGTAACTGGAGTAACTGACGCTTGACCTTGAAGCCCTGCTGGACGAAAAGAATTGCTGTTGCTCTCCTTCACAATCTGAAAGCTGCTGTGCCTCTAAGGACTGACCCAGAGAGGACCTGGTAAGGCGCCCTCTTCCTGAGCTACGAGGGACCATCGTGCACAGCTGATCTTTGCCAAAGCTCCCTGGTAGATAGGCCTATGACAGGCTGTCGACCCGATACGGGGACTGCTGCGGAACTCCAAGGAGAAGCACTCGGACTGTTGTCCACCACTGTCGATGACCGCCGTCGCCGACCGGAGCCGCCGTGCTCCCGTTTGCCTAAGAACTTCAAGTGATCATCGGACGCTCTCGCCTGCATCATCATCTGCTTGTCTCCCGCTGGAGAAGGCCCGACCGTCGACGCGCCGAGGAGCATCCATTGGTGGGTTTCCCGCCACTTAAGGACCACAGAGACGCCGACGACTCGACGCCCTTGCTTAGCCACAGTTCTCCATCATCTCTTTGCGGACCAGAACTATCGTCACCGAGGTGCCCCGCATGCCTCTTCCTTACAGGAAGCCAACGCTCTGTCTCCACGAGCACCGCTAGGAACGAAGCTGTCACTTCCCTGTCGTAGTTCCACCTGTTCACCGTCGGACGTTCGACGACCCGTGACTCCCGCCTTAAAGTGAGGGCACTCAAGAAGGGCCATCGATTCCCCGACACCGAACGCCAAGTTCCCCGACACCTCTCTACGATCCGTGGCTCCCGCCTGAAAGGGAGTCACTCAAGAAGGATCGGTCGACGCATCGTCGGAGAACTCTACTCCACCAGGTACATTGGTGGGGTAAAAATGTAATAGGAAAACGTGAGACTATTGAACCTATGGACTGGGCTTGTGCTATATATCTTTATTTACAGGTTGCCTAGGTGGGGGGATCTCCACACAGAACTGTGTCTAGGGTAAGGGGCCAGTATTCTGCATACTGTTTCCACCATCTTGCGTTCCTTCCTATCTCTATTGCTGGTTTCCTCGTTATTGATCTGTGTGACATTTTAACCGTACAGTTGATGCACTTTAATGAGATTTGATAACATTGGTGGTACTACTTTAGAATTGTATATATTTATCATTATTGACTTCCGAGTACAAAGTGTGTTATTGTGATCGTGTACATACCTTTGAATATTAATTATATAAAGACTGTGTTTTCAGTAATACAGTGTGTGGACATCCTTTGTGGGGGTTCAGGGACTACGCTGTACTTAAGAACCAGCCTGCATCACCTCCAGAGAAGCTAGGCCTTGATTGCTCGACTACGTTACCAATAACAGAGAATCTTGGCTTGGGTCCTCTGTGCATCTCCTCTACCATATAGAGAGCAGAAGTACAGACATCCCCTACCAGTCTTTACACCCATCCACTGGGAGCGGAGAAATCGCCACTGTTCCGGTAGGGGAATCAACGCTGTAACTTTGTTGTTGAAAGCCGCAAAGCCGCAAGATTGCCGCATTTGAACCTGAAACCAAAGTGGACTCGACTGCCGAGGTTTGGTCCGGAGTGCACCGGGGCTCGGTGAGTAATCACAACCCTAACCAGAGAGGGCCCCTCTCCTTACCACTGCTAGTGCAAACTAGTGAACCATTCCCAACTCTTGGAATCAACTCTGCCCTCAAGTGGAGGCCCCCCTCAAAAAGTGGGAACCTATTCTTCATCACATCACCCACGTTTCAGAGCTGCTATAGACCCCTGAAGAGACCCCGTTTTGCCCATTTGAACTACCACGTGCGCCAGCAGTGCAAATACATTTGAGCAAAAGGCTCCACTCCTCTTAAGAGACTGACTCTTAGTTAGGAGTGTGTTGGATGCAGAAGGGACTAAAGTCTATTTGCACTGCTTGTTTCCTTCCCTTTTAGGTTGTGTACCCATTTCGTGGATTAAACCTTTAGACCCCATTGGTCTTGTATGTATGTATTTAGATAGGATTGTGTTGGCTTAAAAGTATTACTGTGATTTGATTTGTGTGTTGAAACTCAAAGGCCTTGAAATAAATGTATTTGTATTTTTAATATATCTGAACCTGACTGGGAGTAATTTGTAGTGTCCTTTGCTGTGTGTGCTCATTGAGGTCTTTCAGTCACCCTCACCCCTCCTGAGACCTCGTCTTGACTGCCGCTCATTCTGATCCTGTGCATTGTGAGAGGCGGCAGTCTTCTTTTGCTGTTGTTTGCTACATAACAGTAGGCAGACCGCAGAGCGGGCCGCAGAGTCAGCGAAGAAGAGTCTTTGGCGCTTCCACGACTCATTCTGATCCTGTGCATTGTGAGAGGTGGCAGTCCTCTTTTGCTGTTGTTCGCTACATATCAACAGGCAGACCGCGGAGCGAGCCGCGGAGTCTGGGAAGCAGAGTATTTGGGTCTTCGAGCTCTGTGGGCTCTGCGGCTCGCTGGTCTGAAACAGTTATTTTATTTTTTTCATTTTTTTCTTCACCATTGTTTCCTCTCTGGTCCCTGGACTTGGACCTGGACCCGGCGCCGTGGGTCGGGTAGACACCCCTCCCTCATCCCCACTGTGGAACTAATAAGGAGCTTGAGAGAGAAGGATCCCGGCTACGAGAGTGAGATGGAAAGCAGTCAGAGCTCTGTGCCACGCCGCGCCATCTTCCACATTGAGTAGGTGTCCAGTTCCAAAAAAACAAGTAAGATCTCTTGGACAAGGACCTAAGGGAAAGTGTTTATTTCATGAGCGGGAGACTGCAGGGGTCACCCTTTGATCCCGCTTGCTGGTCCAGGGACTGTGTGTTGTATGCTCCATAGCCTTGGGCCACAAGACTAAGGGCCGGTGAGGGCAGGAGGAGGGAAACCTACAGCTCGTTGCTGACCGAAGGGAGCCAAACGGCGGCTGTGGCTGGGGTCACTAGTCAATGAAACAAGTGCAAGGTGCATCTATTCCCAAACAAAGAGCGGTTTTGGCTCAGGACAGCTGACACCATAGGCAATTAACACTCCATTAACTAAGTGGGGCCTGTCCGGGGCAGTACTGGTGGGCGCATTCCCAATTAGTCTGGTGGAAGACCTAAAACAGGCGGTTTACAACCCCCATACCCACAACAAAATGAAGCTGCGAAGCACAGCAGCACTGGAACCCAAACATGGGCCAGCTCTTTTCCAGCGCCAATGGTAAGCTCAGTGGCACTGGAGACCCCATGCATAGAAGGTTCAAGATCTGCACAAACTACTTTGGCAAGGGTAACGATAGCCCAGGTGCATGGTTCTCTGGTCCAGGATACCAAAGAAAAATAAGCCTGTATTGGCCACAAGGAAATTGTTAATCAATGGTGGCGTGGCCTTGAATATACGGTCACAACAAAAAATATCCAAAGGAAGATTAAAGAACATTTTGGTAAAAAGAGACATAAGAGTCTGAGCGATGCCCTAGAGAAAAGAGAGGGCAGCTGGGGCACCCCAATACTGAGATCAGAGGTTGAGTGCCTTTGGGTTGCAAGCTCAAGTCAAGATCAAGTGACTCTGTGCAGAGGAAGAGTGGTCTCAGAAATAGAGGAGGAGGAGATAGAGGCCCAAGGAGGAACCTCTAGTCCAAGAAGGGAAACAGAGAAGGAGAGCCCAGCACCAGAAAGGGAGGAGACCCAGAAAGACCATCAGCCAGACGAGTCTACCTTAAAGTCACTAAATTTCGTGTTGAACTCCTTGGTGTCATTATTCAAACTATTGAAGGGGGAAGTCCAAAGTCAAGCCGGAATCCTCCTCGAACTAACAGATAAAGTGGTGAATGTGACTCCTCTACGGTGGGCCTCAAGAATGTAATCACCTCATCTATAATCCCCACAGTGAATGACATCAGAATTGAAGTAAATAGGCATGGTCTCGACATTTCGTCCATTCAGAGACTTTCTCTAGCAAATAGAAAGGAAGAAGCAACATCAAGATCCCAAATCAGAGAACTACTGCAAACACAAGAGAAAGGGATGGTCGATACGGTAGAAAGCTCAACATTGTACGATGACACGCCACTATCGGGATCCACCCTGGAAGAATTCATGAGATTGGCCCATGTGGCAGAAGACCAAGTGGAGGAGTCAAGCGAAAACAGGAGCGCGATTAGGGAAATCCAAGAAGACGTTGAGGAAAATGGCGCCACCGGAGACCCAGATTGGACCAAAGAGACGAAGAAGATTGAAAAGAAAAGAAGGTGGCAAAAAGGGGCAGAAGGTTGCCCTGAATAACTCAAAGAAGAACAGGGAAAAAAATAAAAATGCAGGGATACACAATTTTGTGAGCAACATCACATTGCCAGCTGCCGACGGGCTCACAGACACCCTAAAGGGAGACACCCATAACCATGGAGCATCGAAGTCCTCGACGGAATCTGGCTTACAGACCAGCAAGCCCCCAAGGACAAGACAAACCCAGGCCTCCGTGAAACAACAGCACCCGAATCCCCAGAGATTCTGTGTGGGGGCATAGGCCTGCAGACGGATCAAAATTCCAACAATACTACTGGTAATCCAAAACCAAGGGACAGGGGCATTCCTCCTCAAAACGTGAAACTAGCCCCAATCTTTTTGCAAAATAAGTTACTAAAGAGAGGCACCAAGGTTAAGAGTGCAGATATTGACTCAAAAGGAGCAAAACTGAAATTAGCACCGATCTTCTCAACAGCACCCAAGATAGCAGCGAGTTCAGTGGCTGACAGTGAATCAATCATTCCCAATGTGGCGACATCTGAAAAGGGGGAAAGCAAGTTTCAGACAATCCAGGGGACATGGAATGGGTCTGGAAAATCGAAGGAGATCGCGCAAATGCAAAGCGTGAATGCCCAGCTGCGGGATAATAAGAGCACGCAAGGGGAGGAAAGGGAGGAAACTACAACAGGCTTTGAAGTGCCAAGACTCTGGCTAAAATCCACACAAAAGAATAATCAATACAAGTCTTTCTGCAGGAGCACAATTCTATCAGTTTTCAAGAAAATCAAGAGTCTGTATTTATTTGCATTCGTGGACATAGAATATGTCAGATTCCCAGAACGCAAAAACTCATTCAGGGTGGAGCTAGGGTTAAGCTCGATAAAGGCATACGAAGCAATCCTAAAAGCTGCTAGGGCTTTAGAAGAACAAGGACTAAAAGTGGACAAAAAACCCACTGAAATAATCCCGGACTGAACCAATCAGCAGCAGGAGAACCCAAATACAAGTTCACAGAGTCAAGAAAGAGGTCCATGGGATGTAGAACTGAAGGTTTGGCGGCTACGGGAGGGACCTTAAAAGAAGAAAAGGTGTTAGCCGCCCTTCCCAAAATCCTACCCAAGTCTTAACGAGTATAGTCTTGGGTTCGAGACAACTTTAGTCAAACAGGCCACCATGTGGTGAGTTGGAATACGTGGGGTTTCAGCACTTTTAGATGGAAAAAAGTTAAAGACTTCCTTCTTGGTAAGATGGATATTTTTGTTTTTCAAGAAACCTGGCTGGTTAACAAAATGGAGATAGAGGGCTTTACCACTCACTGGTTGCCAGCCAGTCAAAAATTGCTGACCAGACCAGCAGGCAGTCTCTTACTAGCACTTAAAAACAGCTCAGTGAAGGCCGCCACTTTGATATTTAAGAACGAAGTTGGTATCCTGGCCAGTGTGATCCATCTTAACTTAGAAATACCAAACTCGATGGTAGTGGTGATAGATGTGTACTAGAACCCCGCCTCTTCCTCACTTGAAGCATTTTTGGCTATCTTAGGTGCCTTAATGTCAACAATCAAGACAGAAATGGGAAAGGCCAATATAATAGTGGCAGGAGATTTTAACTCCGAATGTGTACAGCAGCCATGTGGGAAGGAGAGAGCTGCGAGAAAAAAAGTCTCAAGGAGAGGGCAGCAATGGCTGGCCTTCAGGAGCTCATGGGACCTTAACATTTTAAATAGGAGCTCGGAGGGGGAAAAAGGAATCCCGAGGGCATGGAAGTGGGGCGTTTCCTCGTCTATACTAGACTACATCTTTGTTAGCCCAAGACTTTTTTCCTTAACATCTACTTTGGAAATAAAACAGGAGGGTGGTAGTGTTAGATATCGTAGAGACGCAGGCTTGAATGTGGACTCTCTCCTTGGTGCGTACAGCAAGTCGGTATTGTCTTTGGTGCAGGCGGCAGGTCAGTTTGTCAGAGGATGAACAAAAAAGCCCTTCATTTCCTCTCAGCCGCCCTACACTTATGTTTATGTGTAGCTAGGTCAGAGTCATACTAAGAATTGCACTTGGCTTTGGACTTCAAACGGATCCTCATGACAGGGGCAAGAGCATCAAGAGTAGCAGAAATAGAGAAGTAGAGCAGGAATAGGGCTGTGTCAGGGTGTGAGTCAGCCTGGGGTGGAGGGGAGGGGGAGAAGGTGGCAGCAAAAGCTTCGACTGACACACGCTTCATGGGCCAGATGTCCGAGAACATGGGTGGACATCTTGGGGTAGGCATGGCTTGAGGGAAAGAGATGGAAAGATGAGAGGAGAGGCGGCAGCGATCACTGCAGGAGAGAGGAGTGGTGAGGGAAGCAGAGAGGGGGCGGCGGAGTAGATCAAGACATCAATTGTGTGGCCATCAGAGTGAGTCAGGCCGGAAGGGAGGATAGAGAGGGAGAGGGAGTCTCAGAGGTTGCAAACAAGAGCAGATGAGGAACAGGGAGAATCTAGATGAATGCTGAGGTCACCAAGGAGGAGGAGTTGAGTGGTAGAGGCCAGGAGGGAGGAGGAGAGGTCTGCCCACTCAAAGAGAAAAGAGGTGATTTGACCAGCGGGCCGGTAGAGAGTAGCAGCAGTAAGAGAGTGGCTAGGAGAGAGAGAGAAAGAGAGAGAGCCTACAGACAAGGCATTCAAAGGAGGAGTAAGTCTGAGTAGGAATGATAGAGGCAGGCTACACCCCCCCCCCCTGGCCATTTGGATCTGGGGGCAGAGAGGATCTTGTAGCCGTCATGGAGGAGAGTGTCAAAACTTGGGACAGAGCAGGCCACGAACCAAGTCTCGGTAAGACCGAGGTCATCAAGGTCAAGTTCTTCTAGGAGGTGGCAAATGTCAGAGGAGTGTTTGACAGCTGAGTGAGAGTTGAGAGTGGCAAGATGAAGGTTGCCAACCTTAAAGACCTTCAGGGGAGGGGTAAAAATCCAAGGTATGCCCCGCAGAGGTGTGGAGGGAGCTTGAGATGGGGCAGAGGAGGAAAGAAAGGAGGGCAGCAGTGACAAGAGAAGGAGAGTGGGGGACAGCTGGTGATGATAGGAAGTTGATGAGGCAAGGGAACCGCCTATCAAAGAGGAGGAGATTAGCCTGAGGGCCTGGAACCATGACAGTGCCATTTAGGTAGACATTAATCATGACTCTGGAGGAGTCAAAGAAACCCATGAGGACTTCCCAACGGGTGCCACCATTAACGGGAGAGGAGGAGACAGGACAGAGCACAGCGATCATATGAGGGGTCCAGAGATCTGGTGAAGGAACAAAAAAGAGGATGCCAGTGAGGGTTTGTCTGGCAGAGGCACTGGAATAGGTATAAGCAATGGGGGGACCTGGGTTGGAGGCCAAGATATCCTTTTTAAATTTCTTCATACCAGACTTAGTGAGAAGGTAAGGATAGTTGATAGAGAACCAGTTGAAGTAGATAGGAGAAACAGATAACGCCATGGGCCGGTAGAGAGAGGAGACAGTAGGAGAAATATGCAAGAACAGCGGTATGGAACAGTCACTGGGCTAGCAGGTTACAATTGAGGGCCAAAGTTAAAAAAAAAACACACCCAAATTTGATTTACAAAATAAACCACCCAAATTTGACTTTGAGAAACACACCCAAATTTGATTTACAAACGCACACCCAAATTTGACTTTGAGAAACACAGCCAAATTTGACTTTCAGAGGCAAATGCTAAGGCACCATAGGTAAAAGAAATGAGGTATGGAAATGAGCATTAGAGAGTATACAGGGAGCCCAGTTGGAACAGGCAGAGGGGAGAGTGAAGGTCCATGAAGGGAAAAAGAAGGGTAGGCATAATGAGGGAACTAACCCAAGGAGAGGGAAGTAAGAGCGTCTTTGTAGTCCAGTTTCATAGCTGAGGGAGCTGCCTGATTTACCTGAATTGCCTAATGATAACGTGTTTTTCCTTTCTTCAAATGGTACACAGGCATAATGAGGAATCTTGAAAACTGTACAATTTTAGAAAATGAGCAAGACCAGGAGATTCCAGAATGGCACAAGTGGTGGGGTTTCATATGCTGGTTTTTCATATATGTGTTTACAATCATGCTTTGTGCTTTCCTGTTTCTTCTGATTTATTACTTTTTTTGATCCAAAGAAAGCGGAAATTCATTTGATTCTCCCCACTCCAGTAACGCGTGTAGATTCATCATTTATTCATGAACCTAGGTCTCGAGTGTTCTCTGCAGAGAGCAGAGCTGCTTTAGAATTATTTCCATAGTCAGCAATTATTTTGTTGGGAAGACTCAAAAGGAGTACAGAGGAAGATGATAATATTGATACATATTTAGACAGCACAGCACATTTGGGAAATAACGTGGTATCAGCACATGGAAAAGATGGATGAAAAAAAACTCTAAAGAGAGCTGCTATGATTCTGCTCTCATACCTTATGCTGTGGGTACCTCTAAGATCTTTATAGCTACAGAAGAACCAGTACAGGAAGCACATTGTCTAACGCACCTTGCACTCTGCCAGACATGAGGTCAGTTCCAGGGTTCAACTGCAACCTTGATATGGGTCACTGAGAAGACGTCTCTAAGAGAAGATAACAATGTACAACATTTGAAGACGAAGAAAAAGCCAGAAACACGAAATTTTGTGATAAGATATGGACAGTCTGGATAAACACAGAATGTATCAGAAGAGAAGAAAACAAGATGCCAGCTTGTCAAGGCAAAACTCTGGAAGAGAAATGGAGGTGCAAGGAAACAGTCCAATTACAAATTAAAGGAACAGTGTTGACTCCGGAAAGATGGGCGGAAGGCCTGATTGTGTGCAAAGCAGCATCAATAGCAAGATTTTATGAGGCAGTTATAAATTCAGCAGAGAACGAATGCAAGCACCACTGGCCGAAGATTGTTAAACTGTTGACATGGGTCAATGATAAAGGAGGACCTTTGCAGATGGTGCCTCTGGCCAGTGCAGTCCTATGCTTTAGAAATAATGGTACAAGGAAGGTTGGAGTAAATAATCAGTGTGGCCGAATCTTTGATGTACCATGCATAAAGGATGGAACAGTAGTATTAATTAATCACTACTGGGCCTGTGGGTCCAGAGCTTACATAAAGCTGCCCAAGGATTGAGGAGAGATGTGTTCCCTGGAACTTATTCAAGTTCCAGAATTAGTGATTCCGAAAAGCGACCTGAATATTGATGAATTTCCAAAGGCAGATGCCCATTTAAGGAAGAGAAGATCACTTGAGTTCCTCAATTGAACTAGGAGAATTACTTCTCAGCTAAATCAATAGAAGCTTTTGATGCCATTCCATATGAGCACAGGTTGTTCATCCAAACTGCAGCGGTCTTCGTGACTATCTTTATGCCTGGGTTCCAGACGATGGCCAATGCCAAATGGCTACAGATTACCAGATGTGAACTCCTACAGACAATCAACACTACTATAAAGGGATTCAATGCGATCAAGGAAAAATTGAGAGACATAAGACTATGACTCTCCAGAACAGATATGTCCTTGACATGATTACAGCAATGGACGGAAGTGTTTGTGCCAAAATCGGAGAATCATGTTGCACCTTCATACCTTCTAATGATGACGAGACTGGGACCTTTACAGAGGCCATAATGCTGCTGACAAACCTACACGACAAGATGGAAGATGAGACAGAAGATATTACAGATGACAGCTGGTTAGCCTCCATCTTCTCATGGGTTCCGCACTGGATGGTGACTATCTTCAAGCTCTTGGGAGCTGTACTCGTGATGGTGATGTTGGGATTCTGTGTAATCAGGATAATAATTACACAGTGCAAGAAGACAGCAAAGAAAGCAGTAGGAATGAAGATCATGATAGATGTCGAATCAGGATTCACACCTAAGGAGTTGACAGATGAAGAATTCAGAGACTATATAAAGGCCAGTATCTTAGCACCGTAGGGAACGAAGTTCCTTCATCCAAAAAAACATAGGAAGTATGTGGGGTGATGGATTTACTGTAACCCGAATGGCTGATGTAGCCATATGACCTAGAGTGTCAATGACCATTTAAAATCAGCAGGATCTTTGAAAGGAGTAATGAAAATGTGGACTCCAAAGAAGCATTTTTTCAAGAGAGGATGCAGAGATGTGGAAACTGGTGAAGGAGTGGTCAATGATTTGACCAGACAGGGAGTATAGAGTAGCAGCCGAATGCCTCTACAGGAAGTCCCACCCCTATTCTGCCTATATGCTGGAAATTGCGACATGTGCAACGCCAGTTATGGTACTTATACCACGAAGAATCTTTGAGATGAGGTATCCACTAAGGTATCCACTAAGAAAGCCCTATGTGAAGTGCTGCCCAAAGACTGATGGTCTCCTGAGAGAAGCGCCTGAAGAAGTGTGAAGATGCGAAAAGGAGAAGCTTGTGAAGTCACGGAAGATGAGAGTGATGCACTGGGAAGGATGACCAGTGAAGAGAATGCATGGGTGATATCGAACCTGATGGTGAAGTGAAGAATCGAGAAAATGTTCATGTGTGGAGAGAAGATTGCACGTGTGAAGAACACTTCAGAAAAAACAAGTCGTTTTACTATTGTACAGATGCTGTAATGCAAGTAGACTAAGTATTCATAAGACTGGCTATACGTAGTATATAGACTGCAGGCAGTGCCGCCAACATATATGTATATAGAATTTTGGACATTCGATGATTCAATTTTAGTAAGCGAGTCTCCATGGAGGAAGACAGATACAGAGCCATGTGTGTCACAGCAAATAATAGGCTCAAATTTGAAGCAAGACCAAAGAGGTTGTTTCGCTTGATGTCAATGACTGCAAGCATCCAAGAACTGGTTATCAATGTGCGTAGAACAGTACACTTAAGGGGCCAAAGCATCCCTTGATAAGTTGCAAAGAGAGAACACCATGAGTGCCAAGTTTCTTCATTACATGCTATAATACTAGCAAATTCATGGTCTGAGGATGAAAATAGACAAAGAGCATGGTGCACCAGAATGGAGATAGCGAGTGCCTGCACTCCCTTATATTCCCAGAGACAAGAAGCTACTACAAGGCCGAGTTCAAAGACAATGTGAATGGCAGACGGAATGAGGGATAAGAGATGTAGGCCTAATTGGGTGGGGAGATATGGTCAAGTTCACCCACCAGCACCTGGGGTACCGGCTTATGTGCTGCTAGGGTATGGAATGTTCCAGAAGGGTAAAAGTGTGCCAACCAATTATAGAAGGCTCTATAACAAAGAGCCTTATAGTTTGAGAGCCAATGAAGTGTTGCGTTTCTAATTACTGTCAGTGATGACTTGCACTATGACTTGCACTAAGGGAGGGCATGAGTGCCCACCTGACTACAGAGACCCAATCACGATCCTATCCTATATAGAAAGTATGCTTAGACATTCCCCTTGAGCCAACCACAATCTCACATAGGTTTTCTTAGTTTGGCACGTAGCATGACATCACATTTGATTTTTCAAGATTATGATGTGCGATGTCTATTGATGTCCGTTGTACTCCCTGCTTTAGACAATTGATATTAAAACAGTCATTTGCCAATTTCCTGAGTCCATCTTATTATTTAGTTTGAGAAGTTATTCTCTGTCCCATCCATAGTGTGATGTGTTACCTTGAGTAAAAGGGCCTCTAGGGTTTAATAGGTCAAGGGGGGCATGTAACCCCCGGTTGGGAATACACAAAGGGATTCCCCGGCACGTGAAGCCGCAGCAGGGAACCCAAAATAAAAAAAAGAGAACTGGGTCCCCCGACGCAAGCCGCGCCAGGGACTCGGAAGAATGAAAAAGGTTAGAGTAAGCGACCCTCGCACGTGGTCATGTGAGGGGCCTTTTGCTCTAAAAAGGAAAGAAAAACAGTCACCGGCACGAGCGGTGTGCCGGTGACAGTTACAGAAACCCTTTAACAGGGTTGGAGGTGCTCTGCTTAGCGCCAGTGAACGGCCAGCTCAGAACTTTATATTGGCACTCCCCTGATTAGCAGGGTAGTGCCTATGACCAGTGATGCTTCCCAAGGGAATATTTAATTACTGGCACTACCCATAGCAGGGGAGCGCCTTGAATGTGTTTAGCCCTCCTGGGTTTTAATTTAACAATAAGGGCCACCTCCCTTACATGTGGCCCACCAGACCTTCCTGGGCCACACCTGGCAGACGTGGCCCAGGTGAAGTGAGTAGTGTGGGGCCCCCCATGCTGCTTCTGAGTACTGTGCTGTACCTGACATATGCAGCCCAGCCTACATAAAGGGCCTCATTACGAGAATGGAGGTAATGAAAAAAGGAAGGCGGAATGGTAATAGTGGCATCGATAACAAGTCTGGGGCATTCCGACTCGACAACCCACCAATACCGGCACCGCCCGTACCGTTCCCCCTAATACCGGCTGGTGCCCGTACATGCGCCCCTTCGGGGAGCAAATACCAGCATGCCGGTAATAGGAGGACATCACAACCCATGCGGACATGCAAATACCGGCATTCCAAAGGCGGTAATCAGGGGCTGCATGATGCCGGCCATACAGGCATCGCGGAACACCCGCAAACAGCAATCACCAATCAAGTCAACTGCCACAGGTGCACACAATTACCACAGGTGGACTCAATGGAGTCTGCGCCAGTATAAAAGGAGTACACTCACACACCACACCCCTACCTACACCAAAATGCTACCACTAGCTGTTGCAATCATGGCGCTGGAGGACATTCCTATACTGCTACAACTACAGCAACAACAGCAACTATAACAACAACTACAGCAGCAACAACAGGCAGCACAGAGGAGACGCAGGAGGAGAAGGAGGATGAGACAGGCCCAGAAGTTAACACATCTCTCGCATCAGACCCAGTCCATTCAACCTAAGCCCTGACCAGATCGACAACCTGTACCGGTTGGACCGGGACACCATCACCACCATAGTGGGCATGATAGGCAACAACATTGCCAGCCTCATAGAAATATACGCACTGCCATCCCCCCGCTACTAAAGGTGGTGTCTGTGCTCCACTTCCTGGCCACAGGCACCTACCAGCACACAGTGGGGCAGCTGCATGGCATTTCACAACCACTATTTTACGCATGCTGACCCAAGTGCTGGATGCCCTCCTGAAGCATGCTAGCACACACATATCTCTACCACGGACTTCCCAGGAGATAGCCGACACCAAAGTAGGCTTCCATGCACTGACAGGCATGCCCAATTGTGTTGGTGCCCTGGACTGCACCCATGTAGAATTGGTAGTCCCCCATGCCGTAGAGGCGGTGTACCGCAATCGCAAGCAATACCACTCCATCAATGTGCAGATGGTATGTGACTCCAGCAAGATCATCACACATTGCTGCACCTGATTTCCCGGATCAACACATGATGCCATGGTGCTGCATAACTCCACGCTACCTCGTCAGATGGAGCGACATGCTGGACCACGTGCCTGGCTGCTTGGTGAGTTGCCTGAGTGGGCCATGGCAGTGCAATGGGGTAGGGATGTGTTGCGATGCATACCCCACCTGGGTGGGAATGGGGGTGCATACCCCACCTGGGTGGGAATGGACAGTGATTTGAGAATGCACGCAGAGCTTATGACATCTGACCTGAACCTCCCAACTCCAACATGACACATAATTGGCACACATCTGCCCATTAATGCATATCAATGACCACATATAAGACGCCCGACCTAACCACCATGTGTATGTCAAGCAATGCATGAATATACAGGATCGCTACTGTGCCAATGTGGCTAGTGTGACCATGCACAGAGTAGAATACACAGCATAATTGGGAGGGTAAACATTGTAGTACAACCACAGTACATCCGCCTCAGCATGCATCATCTCACCCTGCATCATCTATTGAACGCCATCCAGACTACCACACCTCATAGCAGTATAGTATGCATCTTGATAACATTTGTGCATACGTACAGGGACATGTGCATGTCCACACCAAATAGCTGCAGCCATGACTGTGCTTCCTGAAGGTGGCATCTCAGAGTGACACACACCTATTTCTATTTGCTTGCAGGTGATGGAGGATATCCCTTGAGGCCGTGGCTACTTACCCCTGTGCGGAACCCGCAGAACAGCCATGAAGAGGAGTACAATCGGGTTCACACCCGTACCCGTGTTGTGATTGAGCAGACCTTTGGCCTGTTGAAGGCGCGGTTCCGCTGCCTAAGCAGGTCTGGTGGAGCACTCCTTTATAGGCCTGAGAAGGTGGCAAAGATCACCATGGCCTGTGTCATGCTGCACAACATGTGCGTCTGGAGAAATGCACCACTGCCATCTGACATTGACATGCATGCTCCGGGTAAGGATGGCATGGACTGGCAGCACCCCTGCCAGTATGTGATGCACAGGATGGCCATGCAGTACGCCAATCACTGATCCACTAATACTTCTGAACCACAGGGACTATGATAGACATGTGTCAGTGACACACTGGGTCCATGTGGACATGCTCACAGGGAATGTTGGGAGTTGGGCGTTGGGCACTGAACACCGTCATACAATAAATGGATACACACCAAATTAACAATGTCCAGCCATTGAATGTTTCTTCTTACAACGGGTGTATTGGATCAAACAGCAAAAATGTGACAACCCCCCCAACCTCCTCAGTGAACTCCCAAACCCCCCAGAAAGCTCCCAAACACCCCCAGTGAACTCCCAAACACCCCCAGGGAACTCCCAACCCCCCAAAAAACTCCACCAAATGCTCCCATTCACCCCCACCCATGTGTCCCAGTCCCATTGTCCGCCCACACTACTTGCAGGACTTTTTGCTGTCCGGGGGCAGCATTTCGGTGTGCCTTGCACTCCTCCTGGTGGGACGCACAGGGCTGGTGGGGACTGAGGAAGCAGGTGTGGTGGCTGATGAGGTGTCGGTGTCAGGTTCCACAGCTGCTGCAGCGCGTGCCCCTGCATGTGGAGCAGGATGGAAGTAAGTACCTGTGTTATTGCCCCCAGGCAGTCCATCATCAGCACAGCCGATGGATTCTCTGCGGCTGTGTTTGCAGGAATAGCAGCAGTGGTCCCCGCAATGGCAGTGGCTATTTCCCGCCTGGTGTCCTCACCATCTGCCATGTATTGCCGCAGGATCTCCAACATGGACTCCTGTCGGGCCTCCACCCTTGCCAGACGTGACTCGAGGGTGTTGGTGGGAGCAGGAGTGGTGGGTGGTGCACTCACAGAGCCTGCATTTTCGGTGTTGTCCTCTTGGAAGGGGCTCAGGTCTGAATCATGGAGGCAGAGATCAGCACTACTGTAGGTGGGTGAGAGCTGATTGTGGGGTGGGGGTGGACACGGGGCTTGGCGTGGGTAGATATGTCACTTCAGTGACTCCCAAATATATATAGGCATGTCAGAGAACTGGCACTAGAGAATTGCTTACCCCTCACTACTCTAACCTCAGAGATGGGTTGGAAAATGTATGGTCACACATATATACATTTACATAACAGCATTGATCTGTGCAAACAGCAAATATAGGCAGCCACACGCGTAAGCGTACATGAGAGTAATTTTAATTGGGGGTGTAAAACATATTAAAAAACAACGACTAGTACATCAACAAGTAAAAGCGGACACAAAATGAAGTTGCAGTATTTGTGTCAGGGAAAATAAGGCAAGGCTACAGGTAACAAAAAGCCAAAAAGAGAACAGACAAAAAAGGTGAGGCAACTTAATACACCTTCTAATCCTGATACACAGATTATACAAAATGGCTAAAATTAGACATTTGATGAGATACAAAGTGTCGACATGTTTCGGCCAGTAATCAGATGGGACAGTTTCTCAAGTGTCCATACAGAAGAAAAAGGTAGTGGCCATCTTCAGGACAGGACATTTCTTCAAGATGAGCCTTATGAGCAATTTAATATTGGCGTCAGAGATCTAAAAAGATGTACATATATATACAATTAATCACGAGACATCAAAACATTGGCTTACATGATAGGGCTACAATGTCATTAAATACATAACCTCAGATGTATAAACAAAACTCATGTAGGCTGTCTATTTTACTCATATTGCAAAACACATTCAAATATACCATCAAGTTTTGTCCTGCAGACAAGCTAGTTTCGGATACATGCTTAACACAGAACACAGTTAGCATAACATCATGTGACACATAAGATAAATCCAACCCTTACCACTAACTACTGGATCGAGTGTGATCAAACCAAAGAGAAGGACAAAGCCGTCAATGACTCCTTTGTGGACAGAATTGTCACGCGTAATGACTGATTAATAGTCATCCAGATGACTCATGGCACAATCTACATAAATAGACAAAGGGTGGCCAGTAATTACATGTTGGTCCTTTTTCACATTAGTCTTTCCATTTGTCGTGTTATTACTACCAAGGGCAGTACTAGAGAAATTAGCCCGCAGAAAACGGGACACAAAACAGCTTTATTCATACAAAAAAGTAGCTTACTTCCAAATGTCGCCAGTTAGGTCATACAAGAGACTGAAAGGAAACTGTAGTGAACATCATTTAGGCATCCAGTGTGAGACTCAGAGTGATGTCGTGGCATCAGATTCAGGGAGTGTCCTAAGTCAAAAAAAGTAAAAGAGGGAAACCGCAGCAGTTTACTCTGAGGGTCCTTTCAGAGGAGAACAGCCTTTAAGGAGGGCATTATCTATGTATACCTTTTTAAAGTCTAGCACGAAGAACGGCATCAATACCGATTCGTGGTGGAAAGATGCGGCATGAACCTCATACCGGCGTTCGAAAACGGGTGAATTTTAGCCCGTGTAATCGAGAGCTTGCTGTACAATTACTATGCAGTCAATCTGCAAAACACAGAACACAAAGAGCTAATCAGAAACACAGTGTTAGCAAAGTCAGGCTTGTCACTGTGAGCAGGGTAGAGTTCAGGGGCTTAC
Organism: Ambystoma mexicanum; assembly: GCF_040938575.1. Classification (NCBI taxonomy): domain Eukaryota; kingdom Metazoa; phylum Chordata; class Amphibia; order Caudata; family Ambystomatidae; genus Ambystoma; species Ambystoma mexicanum. Next base: position 338,266,213 of record NC_090940.1, read on the forward strand.
CTCGGCCTGCTCGATATAGAACCAAACAATCCTCTCGTCAAGACCGCGATGCAGCAACTGGTAGGAGCAGTCGTCAAGAGGACGAATTTAAATACGTCTCGACGTCGGCGCAACGGCGGACGGAGACTCCTGTTTTTAAAGGTACAGTGTATCTGATACCTCGCAGAAAGCAAGGTCTTAGTACACACGTCAGAGAATGACAGTGTTTAAGAGAACTACTAATCAGGGGCCCCACGATGGTGTGGAGGGGCCAACCTGGGATGCACACAATGCTGAAAGCAGCTTATATGGGCAAAGATCAAAAGAATGAAAAGTCAACCGATGTCTGTGTTTGACAAAAATAATAATTTATGGATGTCCAGAGGTGACATAACAAAAACGTCACAAGGCAAAAGTATGACCAAATGAAGGGAGGAGGGGGGGGGAGAAAAGGGAGAGGGGGGGTTGGTGGAGGGGGGAGGAAGAAAAGAGTGAAGAAAAGAGGAAAAGAGGAAAAGAGGGAGGGGGTGGCTGAGCAAATGTTCAGCACCCTCCCACATGGTCACAGGTGCAATCCGAATCACATGATTAAATTGTTCCATTCCACAGAGGAATTCAGGCCCTGGCTGGCCGTATTCAGGTTGTATATCAGCCTTTGTTCAGCTAGGCTCAAAGATAGATCTCTATTACCTCATCTAGGGGAGGGCAACATTTTTTGAATAACAAACCATTTTAGATCGGTGTATTTGTGCTTTGCAGCAATATAGTGAGACACAAGAGGTTTGTTCGCAGTTTTATTCTTCAAACACGACCTGTGTTCACAAATTCCAAGCCGTACAGCACGGCTGGTTTTTCCTATATACAATAAATTGTACAGGCATTTAATGCCATAGATAAGCCAATCCGAAGCACAATTGGAAAAAGATCTCAAATTCCATGTTTTGCCATTAAGTTCAATTGACTTGCAATTGGAGGTTAAGGCACAGACTGAGAAATGGCCGCATTTGAAGTGGCCTACTACCAGTGGGAGGTTCCACAAGGAAGCTTGTGATGTTGATGTACATATGGCTGGATAGGTATGAACCAAGAAATCTTTCACATTTTTTTGGCATTTGAAAGCAAACCTAGGTTGTGCGGGGCAAAAGTCTTCTGTGGCCAAAATATGCCACTGTTGTTTAATCACTTTACGTAAAGCATTACTAATAGGGCTAAAAGTGCTCACGCATGTTATCCTGTCTTCTACAGTCGTGGGCTTGCGATGAAGGCATCTAGTTCTATTGGCATATTTGGCTCTTTTATATGCTCGGTTGATGCATTTTTTAGGATAACTCCTATTGGACAAACATTTCAAATCTTTACCTTCTCGGATAAAGTCTCCGAGATCAGTACAATTTCTTCTTAGTCTTAGGAATTGCCCAATGGGTAGATTCTCACGTAGGCTAAGAGGATGGAAGCTATTGTATCTGAGAAGTGTATTTTTGTCCGTAGGTTTACGAAAAAGGCTGGTGTTCAGGGTGCCCTCTTCAGTTTTAAAGATGGAGAGGTCCAAGAAAGGAATGGTGGTTGCGTCAAAAGTCATAGTAAATTTGATGTGTGGATTGTGATTATTTAACCATTCTAAAAAAGAGTGCAGGCGAGGAAGATCCCCTTGCCAGATCATAAACACATCGTCTATATAACGAAAACATTTCAGGATGTTTTCTTTGAAAGGATTAGATGGATTATAGAAGTGCTTTCAAAATGGTCCATGAATAAATTGGCCAGGTCTGGCAGGAAAGTCGCCCCCAAACTTGTGCCATGGATTTGTTTGTAAAACGTCCCTTCATAAAGAAAAAAGTTTTCCGTGAGGGCAATTTTTATGTACTCCATGATAAATGGTGTAGGTACTTTAAGCAATGTGTCAGTCTGTTGATTCAAAAAAGTCTCCATAATCTTCAAGCATTCTCCCTGTGGGATGCTTGTATAGAGGGACGTCACGTCCAAGGTGACTAGAAGGTCTGTGGTGTTAAGATGGAGTTCAGACACTAAATTAATCATACTGGTGGTGTCTTTTACATAGGAATTCATTTTTAACACAAAGGGTCTGAGAAACCAATCAGCGTAGATGGAGAGCGGCTCAAGGATGGAATTGATAGCTGATACAATGGGTCTCCCCGGTGGGACACGCTCATTTTTGTGGACCTTCGGGAGGAGGTAAAAGGCAGGGGTGGTAGGTGATATTTTATTGAGGAACTGATGTTCATCCTGATCAATCCATTCCTCTTGTAAGGCATGGTCCATAAGGCTTTTGATTTCTTCCCGAATGGGGCCCGTCGGGTCGTGGTTCAATTTACGATAGAATGCTGGATTGTTGAGTTGGAGCATCACCTCTGTTGAATACAGTGTAGTGTCCCACAGAACAATACCTCCGCCTTTATCAGCAGGTTTTATTAGGAAAGCCGAATTCTTTTGTAAAGCAATTAGGGCGGTCCGTTCACTGTTGCTCAGATTATCTTTGTGTTGATTTTTGTCTTTCAAAAGGTGTTTAGTTTTTTCTAGGATCTTATTTTCAAAGGCTAAAATAGCCGGACTGACCATAGCATGAGGCCAGTAATGCTGGGTACTTTAGTAGAAGGGTGGCCATCTTTGAAAAAATATTTTAGGCAAATTAAACGAAAGAATTTATGCAATTCAACCTGAGTGTCAAAATCTTTTGCTTTGGTGGTTGGAACAAAACTCAATCCATTTTTTAGGACCGATGTTTCAGCGTCGGTAAGGACATGATTTGACAAGTTAAAGATAGGAATCACCAATTCTGAGGAGGACCCCTCCAATTGCGGGTTTGCATCCATGGAGGCCCTTGTTGCCACTGACGTGGTTTTTTCCCTCGCCCTCGAAAAAAAAGGAGGAGGTTGGTTGTTGGTATTAGGCCCATTGGAGGTGGAGGGGTTGTCAGAGTCACTACTTGACGTAGTGTTAGATGTATTAGAGAAACTCACATATTTGTTCCTAGGGCGACCTGTATTTTTGTTTCTGCTTTGTGATTGTTTATTTTGATCATCGTAGAAGGAGGCAACAAGGTAGGGATAGGTACTAGTTTCCTTTTAATTTTCGGTATCTTTTTTTGTATTTCCAGATTTTCTTATCTAGAGTAAACTTTTTGAATTTTACTATTTCTTCTTCAATTTTTGTAAGTTTTTCTTTGAGGTCTTTTATGAGATTATCACCTATCATCTTGTTTTCAAGAATTTCAATTTCCAATTTTTGTTTGGCTGTCTCTTCTACCGAGGTATCGATGATCAAAATCAAGTTGTCACATGAGCATTTGTTACCAACAGCACTAAATTGTCCTTTAAATTTGGGATTGTCTAAAAATACCCTTGGGATATTTTTTACTTGCAAACCTTCAGGTATTATACCTGCTTTTAAGTAGGCCAACATCATCTGTCCATGAGATTCCGTGCGAATCAATTTTTTCTTTTTTTGTAACAGTAAGTCCAAGTCGTCATTATTGGCGGCTGGAATGGCATTAGTTGTATCTGTGGCATGAGTCTTTGGTAGTATTCTTCAGAGAATGTCAAAATATTAACACTATCCATCTTGATCTAGGACACCACACAGGTTATGTGCCTAACCCAAGAATAGATAGATAGCCTGTCATTGAGGCCTTCCAGCCCAGGGCTGTCCAAAAATGTACTAATAAAGTAGGCCAAATCCCAACATTTTTTGTTGACGGGGGAGCAATTCTCAAAATTGGGATAAATAACGAGAAAATATATAGGCGTGTCAGAGAACTGGCACTAGAGAATTGCTTACCCCTCACTACTCTAACCTCAGAGATGGGTTGGAAAACTTATGGTCACACATATATACATTTACATAACAGTAAACATCAGTGGCATATTTTGGCCACGGAAGACTTTTGCCCCGCACAACCTAGGTTTGCTTTCAAACGCCAAAAAAATGTGAAAGATTTCTTGGTTCATACCTATCCAGCCATATGTCCATCAACATCCCAAGCTACCTTGTGGAACCTCCCACCGGTAGCAGGCCACTTCAAATGCGGCCATTGCTCAGTCTGTGCCTTAACCTCCAATTGCAAGTCAATTGAACTTAATGGCAAAATATGGAATTTGAGATCTTTTTCCAATTGTGCTTCGGATTGGCTTATCTATGGCATCAAATGCCCATGCAATTTATTGTATATAGGAAAAACCAGCCGTGCTGTACGGCTTAGAATTTGTGAACACAGGTCGTGTTTGAAGAATAAAACCGAGAACAAACCTCTTGTGTCTCACTATATTGCTGCAAAGCACAAATACACCGATCTAAAATGGTTTGTTATTCAAAAAATGTTGCCCTCCCCTAGAGGAGGTAATAGAGATCTGTCTTTGAGCCTAGCTGAACAAAGGCTGATATACAACCTGAATACGGTCAGCCAGGGCCTGAATTCCTCTGTGGAATGGAACAATTTAATCACGTGATTCGGATTGCACCTGTGACCATGTGGGAGGGTGCTGAACATTTGCTCACCCACCCCCTCCCTCTTTTGCTCTTTTCCTCTTTTCTTCACTCTTTTCTTCCTCCCCCCTCCACCAACCGCCCCTCCCCTTCCCCCCCCCCTCCCTTCGTTTGGTCATACTTTGGCCTTGTGACGTTTTTGTTATGTCACCTCTGGACACCCATAAATTATTATTTTTGTCAAACACAGACATCGGTTGACTTTTCATTCTTTTGATCTTTGCCCATATAAGCTGCTTTCATGGTTGTCTGCATCACAGGTGGCCCCTCCACACTATCGCGGGGCCCCTGATTAATAGTTCTCTTAAACACCGTCATTCTCTGACGTGTGTACTAAGACCTTGCTTTCTGCGAGGTATCAGATACACTGTACCTTTAAAAACAGGAGTCTCCGTCCGCCGTTGCGCCGACGTCGAGACGTATTTAAATTCGTCCTCTTGACGACCGCTCCTACCAGTTGCTGCATCGTGGTCTTGACGAGAGGATCGTTTGGTTCCATATCGAGCAGGCCGAGGTAAGCCCCTGAACTCTACCCTGCTCACAGTGACAAGCCTGACTTTGCTAACACTGTGTTTCTGATTAGCTCTTTGTGTTCTGTGTTTTGCAGATTGACTGCATAGTAATTGTACAGCAAGCTCTCGATTACACGGGCTAAAATTCACCCGTTTTCGAACACCGGTATGAGGTTCATGCTGCATCTTTCCACCACGAATCGGTATTGATGCCGTTCTTCGTGCTAGACTTTAAAAAGGTATACATAGATAATGCCCTCCTTAAAGGCTGTTCTCCTCTGAAAGGACCCTCAGATTAAACCGCTGCGGTTTCCCTCTTTTCCTTTTTTTGACTTAGGACACTCCCTGAATCTGATGCCACGACATCACTCTGAGTCTCACACTGGATGCCTAAATGATGGTCACTACAGTTTCCTTTCAGTCTCTTGTATGACCTAACTGGCGACATTTGGAAGTAAGCTACTTTTTTGTATGAATAAAGCTGTTTTGTGTCCCGTTTTCCGCGGGCTAATTTCTCTAGCACTGCCCTTGGTAGTAATAACACGACAAATGGAAAGACTAATGTGAAAAAGGACCAACATGTAATTACTAGCCACCCTTTGTCTATTTATGTAGATTGTGCCATGAGTCATCTGGATGACTATTAATCAGTCATTAGGCGCGACAATTCTGTCCACGAAGGAGTCATTGACGGCTTTGTCCTTCTCTTTGGTTTGATCACACACGATCCAGTAGTTACTGGTAAGGGTTGGATTTATCTTATGTGTCACATGATGTTATGTTAACTGTGTTCTGTGTTAAGCATGTATCCGAAACTAGCTTGTCTGCAGGACAAAACTTGATGGTATATTTGAATGTGTTTTGCAATATGAGTAAAATAGACAACCTACATGAGTTTTGTTTATACATCTGAGGTTATGTATTTAATGACATTGTAGCCCTATCATGTAAGCCAATGTTTTGATGTCTCGTGATTAATTGTATATATATGTACATTTTTTTAGATCTCTGACGCCAATATTAAATTGCTCATAATGCTCATCTTGAAGAAATGTCCTGTCCTGAAGATGGCCACTACATTTTTCTTCTGTATGGACACTTGAGAAACTGTCCCATCTGATTACTGACCGAAACATGTCGACACTTTATATCACATCAAATGTCTAATTTTAGCCATTTTGTATAATCTGTGTATCAGGATTAGAAGGTGTATTAAGTTGCCTCACCTTTTTTGTCTGTTCTCTTTTTGGCTTTTTGTTACCTGTAGCCTTGCCTTATTTTCCCTGATACAAATACTGCAACTTCATTTTGTGTCCACTTTTACTTGTTGATGTACTAGTCTGTTGTTTTTTAATATGTTTTACACCCCCAATTAAAATTACTCTCATGTACGCTTATGCGTGTGGCTGCCTATATTTGCTGTTTGCACAGATCAATGCTGGTATGTAAATGTATATATGTGTGACCATAAGTTTTCCAACCCATCTCTGAGGTTAGAGTAGTGAGGGGTAAGCAATTCTCTAGTGCCAGTTCTCTGACACGCCTAAATATTTTCTCGTTATTTATCCCAATTTTGAGAATTGCTCCCCCGTCAACAAAAAATGTTGGGATTTGGCCTACTTTATTAGTACACTTCAGTGACTCCCTCCTGGTCCACAATCTCCTCATAGTCATCCTCTGTGGTGGCCAGTACTTGAAGGGACTCCCCTTCCACTGGTGTGGGTGTGGGCTGCTTGGTCTTGAGTGTGTCAGGTACACTGGCAGTAGGTGTGGCCTGCTTGGCGGCCCCGGAGGTGGTGGCAGCGGTAGCCATTTTCTTTGGGCGGGATGTGGATGCCCTGGCGGTGGTGTCTTGCCTGGCATCTTCTCCATCGGTGCCTGGGGGGTAGAAGAGATGCAGGGCATCAGTGATGGTGTTACATGCCAGAAGCATACTATGGTGCTGTTCATTATTCATATAATCATGCATTCATGTCTTACAGGTGTGTCACACAGGATAGTCTGGGGGGGCATTTTGGCATTTGCTGCATGGCAGGTGGCATGCCGTTGATTTGGGGTTTGTGTGATGTATTACATGGGCACCGTCCATGTGTGTTAACTGTGTGTTGGTTATGGAATTGACACTCAGCATGCATTTCTGTCTGGCAGGGTTTGACCCGCCATCTGGACTTGTATGTGTCCATGTGGGTGTTGGGACATGCATTGCCTTGCCTAGACTCTCTTCCACATCACTTGTGCTACGTCATGGTTTCCCCTACAGGGATCGGCAGGGTCACTCACCTCCTTCTGGTGATGATACTGCACCCGTCTCCATCTCCCCAAATCCCTCGATGATCTCTGGATTAATGAAGGTGCTTGCGGTCTCCTCCCAGGTGGTCATTTTTAAAGGAGAGTGGGGACCCCCGCCTGTGCCATGGCCCCCCTCCTGTTGCTTGCCATGATGTTACGGATCCGCAAGCGAAGGTCATCCCACCTCTTCCTGCAGCCCTTCACACTACGTGGGGTGGTTCCTATGGCCGACACTTTACGGGCTACCTCCTGCCAGATGTCCTTTTTCTGCTGCTGCACCTCACGCTTCAGGCTCTGGGATTTTATGATATCTGCGTGTGCAGCAAGGGTGTCAGATTACATATTTAGTTCTGCGTTGGAAAAGCGCTGTTTGCGCAGTCCGGGGGTGGTCTTTCTGGTTGCTTGGGACATTATGGAAGGATTGGCACAGAGATCTCCAGGAATCAACTGGTGGTTTTGGATGATTGCAATGGATTGTGTTTTTAAAGATGGCCGCTGGCCCATTTCCCGTTCCGACGCGATGACGTTATTTCCGGGTCCGGGATTACGAGCCCGGTATTAGCATGTTGGTATTACCGGGTCGGTATTTAGGGGTTCCTCCTAGGCGGTGGCGGTATTGGCGGGTCCCGTGATGGCGCTATTGGGGGTTTGGAGGGCCTTTTGCGGCATGCCGGTATGGTCATTACCGGCATGGGGGTTCGCGCGTGCTCGCGCACTCGTAATCACCCGCTATTAGCGGGGGTCATAAGAGCATGGACCTGCTTGTTCCGCCATGCCGGTAATGACCCCATTTTTACCGCGCTACTCGTAATGAGGCCCAAAGATTCAAAGAGTTTGGGGCCCCCACACACTGTTGCTGCCGCCTACAACTCACTGCCCAGAGAGTCGCCATAAAAGAGCGCAGCAAGAAGGAAGGAAGATCAAACAAGCATAAAGGACCTTGAAAAAGCCCTGGCCAGGTTGTCTTACAAGTAAGGTATTGTATATATTTTAAATACATTTTATATTTTTAAAGGACACTTTTTGTATTTTTTTGTTTCTTTTTTTAGTAACGCAGCTGCTTAGGAGAATTTAAGTTGTAGGTTTAGTGTTTTGACCCATTTTGTAAAAAACTCACAAAACCCTGCTGGTGTACTGGGAAAGTAGGTAAGAAAGCTTAAAACAACTACACAGAATCGTAAACCAGCATTCCTTTTGTACGCCTTTCCTTGTTTGCTCCAGTTACTCCAACTTTGTGTTTTCTCCTTAGGGGCATTTGGGGAACCTACTTGCCCTAACCTCTTGATCTTCCCTACCCTTACCTTCTGCATATCAAAGTACACCAGGGTGATCTCAAACCCAGGATGGCGGGGTTTGGAGACAGATAAGAGGCGGGTCAAGTTATAAGTGAAGGGTTGAGTTGTATATTGTGTGCCCGCCTTCACCTGTCTCCCTATAAGGTGCGTTGGAGGATCACCTTGCTACACTCCACTGCTACTGTCTTCCTGTTGTGGGCCTAAACTGTGGAAACTAAAGAAAATACAACCTGACTGGGACAATTCTCTGATGGAAGGCAGTTAAAGAATCTTCTGGGAATTCAGAATGACTGTTTGTTCTCTTCAGCCAATCATTCTCAATCTGAATTTCTCCATCTTGGCTTGGTATTCCTGATTAACTTTAGTTAAGAAAAGTGTCAAAAACCATTTTAACCAATAAATATTCCTCGCACTCTTGGCTGAATGGAGCATCCTCCCACTCTCTGTACAACTACTGGCCAACCACTGTACCTGACAGTGTAGTAGATTATCTGTTCTATGTATTATCAGTTCTTGAAGATGTTCACACTCTCCTGTCCAGTCGGTAGATCATCTATTCACATATAGACATCAGTAGTGTATTAGCAGTTTTCATTGTGTCGTGTTCTCCCGATTTTCAACAGGTCGCGCTTCCGGATGGTATGTAATAGGGATTTTGCCACATGTGAGTGCAGTCTACATTGGTGTGTAATCTATTCAATGGTATGTCAAGTGTTATTTTAAAATTACCCACCCCTGGATACATATGTCGTATCTATGCCCCATTGGGTTGAACTCTCAATTGTTGATATGTGGTGCACAGATGTTATTAAGACACATTTTTTTGTGTGGCCTTCCAAGCAGCCTATCCCCCACCTCACTTCTATCCTTGTAATCAGTTGAGCCTTTGAGAGTAGACATACAATCCACACAGCTATACATGTCAGGACTACTTTGGAGTACTATGGATATGTGAACTCCTAAAATTGTCACCATCAATTTTAAGTCCATATATTTAGCAATATGTACCTACTTCATCAATGGGGGCACACCCAAGGGATGGATCTGGATTTTGTGTCATTGCATTAAAATGATCTGCCATTTAATCTCTCAAAGCATGCTAGAAAAGCCCCTGTGGTCTGTTTCTTTCACCACGTTGCTTTAGTGGGCCTGATTGTTTATGGCTGGTTATTTGCTCAGGGTTCTATTACATCTTCTATTAATGCACCTGGCAATGGCCTCCTGTCAATTCCAGTGTTTTACCCTGCTTCCTGCCATTCAAACCATCTGCAGACTTCTCTGGGGGCTCGAAACGTGGGCCTGCTGCCATTGGCAGTGGAATATCCTCATATCTCTAATCAGCGAGTCAGCAAGGACTTTTTACACCTTTGGGCCACTGCCAAATTTTTTAAGAACCATTCCTAGGCACTCCTCCAGTACGGTCTCCTAGTGGTGTCTAAAAGTGTCCCCGGTGTAGGCATGGGTAGTATAGCTCAGTGGCAATACGCTCATCTTGGAAGCAAGATAACGCACAGCAACACAGGTATGAATTCTGGGACTGCGCCCAGAAACCTCTTCGGTATCAAACACGTTATTAAAAAAAATTATAATCATAATAATTGTGAGTGGGTGGCCATCGCCACACCATTTCACCCTTTCAGTGTCAGCGGCCATGCAGGCTGACAGCACTAGTCTCTCATCACACCACATTGATCTGTGCGCGAGATGCAGGCCACTGTGATATGATGCCTGGATCCTGATTCAGAGCATGTCACTGCAATTTAGTATTTGTGCAGCACTCCAGGTAGAAACTCACTTTAGGGCCCCCCCATATTAGTCAGTCTCAACAGAGGTTAATATCATGCCTTGGCGGGGGATCTTTAAGGCATTCCACCTCACTTTGCCGATCACTCTCGCCCCCACTGCACCACTCAGGTGTATCACTCCATCACAGGCTGTCCCAGGTCTTCTATCCACTCACAGTGCAATATTTAATGTGGGTCATAGAGTTCGGAATGAGGGCAGACATGGAGCTGACACCTCTGTGGTTCCAGCAGTCTTCGGTGTGCCTTTTATTCTTGCCGAATCCCACTCAACTATTTCAGGCACTGGATGTCTAGGCAGGTGGGTGAAACAGTTCCCTATAAAGGACTTAGCACATCAGGAGCATTACGGATAGTGGTATGCTTTATGTTCATAAATCAACTAGTCAAATTATCATACATGGACAATATTTAATTGGAAAATGTTTAAAAAAGTGAATAAAAAAACAAATATGAAACCTGCAGAAACTAGAGTGGTGAGCTGGTGAGCAATAAAGGGCCAATAATCATAAGCCTGTGTGATGACGTTATGATGTCTGATCTACTCACAACATATTAACAATCTACATTCAATTCATGCAGAGTCCCATGGTTCTAGTGTGAAGACCCTATAAGGGTAATATGGAGACCTACAGGCAAGGTCTACCAGAACCTGGCAAAGGGGTGACCAAAGGACTGGTCAGCCCCCAGGACCCTTTCTGTCTTCTCTGTTACTGAGTGATGAGCACACCAGAACACAAGTGTGAAGAACTTTGGAGTATATGCATCTCTAACTCATGTTTCCAATGCATTATGTTTGGAATGATGTACACAATATAACTGCCTGTGTTGTGCTAGTAACTGATTCATGAATTCAAGGCTATATATGGATCACATTGGACACATTAATATTTGACTGGATCTGTAATCCATTTGATGCATTGTTTATTCATGTTCTGCTGAATGTACCAGCAAATTCAAAATAACCATACAGGATTGATGATATTTTATGAAATTGTAGAAACTCAGTCAATTATAGGTTTTGTTTTGTACTGTTCACATTACCTTATTTGTGTGTATGTATTGTGTGTCACTTTAAACTTTAAAACCTTAATTTACATCTACAGCAAAATAAAATAGGCAGATGTGACTATATCATGTGTATTAATGGATTTTTCATAGGGATACAAACTTGGTTTTGATCAACTGAGATTCTCACAAATGTTTGAATAATTTTGTGCAAGAAATGAGTGCATTTACATTTCTGAGGGAAGGATGCCCCCCTTGTTTATGTTGATTCTCAGCCCATTAGTCCTGCCCGTTACTGGGCTGTCCCTCCTGTTACCCCCATATCGAAAAGTGGCTTTCAAGCACTGCGTTTTTGTCAAAGTGATTGTATGGGTTACAGCTGTCCTTTTGAACATGAATGCTGAATGAGGCTGGCAATTAGGACTATTTAAGCATTTAAGGAGACTGTGTTTGATGTGTACTTTTGATTGAAAAAACTAAATTGACAATTTGCTGATTGGAAAAAATCAATTATTGCAAAGATCAATATTCAAATGTGCAACTTTGTGGTGTGTTAATTTGTTGCATGCATGAAAGCATTTAAATCAAAGTGTGAGCTCTGGTCCTGTGTGTTCACAATTTGCCCTTACATACATGAAGGGAAATACACTATCCACAAGTATATGTAATTGATGTCTGAACACTGAACAAACAGAGGTAGTTGCAAACAGATCAAAATCCTTTCCAGTTTTTGTCCTCTGACCATTTTGACCATGACTAGTAGGTAGCTTTGTGTAATTTATCATAACAGGGCTTATCCAGCTCAGCAGTAATCACTAACTGCCAATCATCAGATGTAATCTCTAGCTTCCCTTGCAGGCCTGCACAGATTTTTAAAAAAATCCATTGAAATACACGTGCCTTCTTAATACGGGGTATTCTTCCACTAGGAAATACTGACAGTAGCTAGGAGTTTTTAGCGAAGATCATGCTCTTGCCCTGTGTGTACATTGACATTCATTCTGGTTTTTTTCCCTTACATGTCTCGCATATATGCGTCGCATGTTGCACCCAGTCAGCACACTCACTTATATGGAGCTACTGATTATAGAATGGGTAGCTTCTGGTGGTCAGTTATTGACTTACCTGAGCTGTTAATATAGGTGTGGTCGTTTCTATCTGCCTTATGCAATAAGCACCTTATCACAGAAACATGTTTTGCTCCTTGTTTCCTGCATTACGGGTTGCCCTCCACATCACATGTTATATATGTTTTATAATGTAGCAATTAATGGTGCTTCCAATGTCGGTTCATCGTCAGGATTTAACCACCTAGCTCTGCATATGTTAAATGCAAAAATGCAAGCATACATTTGCTTTTGACTGTCATGTGCACACAGGGTTTTAAGCAGATATTAGGTCTGCCATATATGTGTACATGCTATGTGGTAGCATGTTGTTTTCGATGCTGTGCATAGTACTGAGCTATAGCAGCCTATAGCTAATGTACTGTGTTGGTCGATTTCTCTGTGCTTGCAAGAGTTTACTGGAAAGTTTACCCTGTTTTGAAATGGCTCTAGTTCATTTATTTGCAGTCTTGTTCTGGATTAGTTGAAGTTGGTGGTGGCAGGAAAGAGGCAGACTGAGGAAGCACTGTCACTTGATGGGCAGTCTCCCTGGGTCTAATGGGCCTAATGCAGATCTATCATTCATGGATGTTAAAGTCCTGCCCTTAGGTGTGAAGTGTATCAACAATCCAATTAGTACGCCCCTTCTGCTTTAGACTACGGTTAACAATGTTCAATGCTTGATGACTTATCTGTCACATGCAAAATGCTTGCATTGTCTGTCTGTTATCAATCTGCAGCAAAAAGTGCCCAGCGTGTCTAAGACCACATATATCTGGGCCCATTAAACAGTTTCTAGGCACAATGCTCCAAAGTAACTATATCAGTCCCTAGCCTCTGTGCTCCTGGTGTCGTCATCCTGTTATCATAGCACAGCCAAATGCGTGTATGTACAAATTTCAAGGCCCTTTGCTCAGTGCATCCATAGGGGACGTGTTGTTCTAATCCTTTTTATGAGTAATTAAAATGAAGTTGTCATAAAAATGTGGTTAAATGTGGAATCTATAGAATCTATGCAGAAATAAACATGTAACTATAACTCACTCATTCATAAGAGAAAACATCACCCTAATACACACACCTCACTGGAGAGGCTGGGGAGGTTGTTATGCAGATAAAAGCAAATACAGGTTAATTTAGGCATCAAGTGATTTTAGTGTTTCCTGCTATTCAAGGCACTATAATGCTATTTTAAATACATCTTGTGTTAAGCGTATAGCATATTACTTATTTAATAGTGTCAAGGCACTATATTTCGCTAATAGTACCTTATCAGGCCAAGGCTAGCTGACTTATATGAGGGCAATTCTAGCAGTACGTGGTATTTCATATGTTGCTTCCATACACCAAGGGCAAAATGGGTGCCAACACATGCCAACCTGTTGCCACTCGTCAACCCCACAGGCACCATAGACATATGGATGGGAACTTACTGGTCCCACCTAGGATCACAAGAGAGTCACATTGGAGGTAACCTGGTCTTCAATTAATCAAAAAGCTGCAACAAACTCTCCAAAACACAGAGGCAGAAAGCAGTCTACCAATGATTCCAATACACCCTCAAAAATCACTTTTCTTATGTTCCTTCCCTGCAATCATGTACGTTGTTTGCCCTGAAACCTTGTGAGGCCTGATTGTATCAGAGTCTACTATTGTGCCACACAGGCACTCACAACACATTCTAAAGTGAACATCTCTTCTTGCATTTTTTTTAGCAGATGTTTGGCTCTTATTTCAATACACCCGACTGGATATTTGTTTCCTCGTGCTTAGTCAACCAAAAGTTCTGACTGTACATAGTACAACAACATTGTATATCTTCAATTCCACTCAACCTTGCTTTGCCTCTCCCCCTGACCTCCCTTCAATCACCTTCCTTCCTGATAACTGTTTTATACAGCCTGTATTTGTGTACACTAAAAACCTCCAACAAAATATACATTTTTTTAAAGTAGAGACAAAATAAATTCAGCACGTTCCTATCCAAATGATTAAATAGAAATGTAGGCATTAGAAACATCAACAGAAGCAGCATTTCGTCCCAAAAGAAAAAGTGACTTACCCATGGTAACTTTTTTTCCACTGAATGTTCCCCCCACGTATACCTTATCTTTTATATTTTCAATATCTCAGCTTTGTTCCCTCAGAATAGTTTTTTCAGCAGGGGGGTGCTGTGTGTCGATGGCTGGCAACTCGATGTCCCTTGGAGGCCTCTGTCCCGATGACGATGTCAACGCAGGTATATGTAGCACGCGCAGCGCCTGTTGGCTTCAGTTCTGTTTTGACAAGTGGAGCTTTTCCTTGTATTTGACAGTTACTCCCCCTGCGAGAGCGTAGACTGCAACCGCGAGGGAAATTCTACTGCAGGGTAGGATGGGAGGAGTTGAAAGAATGTTACCATGGGTAATTAACTTGTTTTTCTAATGGATTGTGTCCTCCCACATATTCCTTATCTTTGATACACTCCCAAAGCAGTTTTACTTGGAGGAGGGAGTAGAAATTAGTGTGGTTATGTATGCACTGAGTGCAAAATTGCTTTTCCAAAAGCAGAATCTTGGCTCGAGGAGGAGTCTAAACTGTAATGTTTAGTAAACGTGTACACAGACAACCTTGTGGCAGCTGCATATATGTCTTTTATTGGAACTCCCCTCTGCAAGGCGGACAAGGTTTCTATGCCCCTGGTGTAATTAGCTCAGACGTTCCAACCCACACCCTGGAGGCACACACACAAGGCATGCAGAAGCCTGCAAAAGCTTGGTGCTTTGCGGGAAAATGCATGCCCAAATAAGGACTGACCCGGGTCGGCTCGACCTGGGGAAGGTGAAGGGGCAAGATGGCCAAAGGACAGCACAAAGAACTTTGTGGCACGGCCATTTTGGAGCCAGGCCACCTAACCGTGCCAACTGCGGTAATCACGGTTTACCTGGCAAGAAAGGGTTAAAAATATGCGAAATCATAAGCTGCCACCAGCCCTGTCGAAGGCACATCTGCACTTCTAAAAAATACTTAGAGAGTATCTAGGGCCTTTGGAAATGACTAGACCCAAATTCACTGTACTGTAAGGTACACTGTACAATTGTTACATGTTGCAGAAAAGTTGCAACATGGACAATGACTAAGGAAAACAAAGTCTCCCAGTACTGACTGTCTTTAAGGGCATGTCAATTTCCCCATTAAAAGTGAGCGAAAAGCCCAGAGGAGTGCAGCAGAAGGCTGTGCTACTTTGGTAAAGTCAGACTATGGTGTTCAGACATCACCAAAAAGTTGGGGGGTACACAACCGGAGGGAAAATTAAACATAAATGGGAATCTTTCCTAACACTCGCCCCTCCCAGACCAAGGACAGGGGGAATTAATCCATCCCTGGATGAGTCTCATGTTCAGGTCGGTTAAACATTCTGGACAACCCATCAGCATTGATATGTTGGACACCTGGCCTATGCTCAATAGTGAAGTCAAAGCCTTGCAGACTTATGGACCACCTGAGCAACTTTGGATTCTCTTGCTTCATGTTCATTAGCCATTTTAATAAAGTTACTCACCGTAGTGACTACCTTACTCCTAGTCCATAGTCCCCTTTCCTCCATATTTATGGGGACATTCCTCCGTCCTGTGGGACAGGACTGGAGCACTTTGTAAAAAGCATCCCACTTTTCAAAAAATGCGTCCTTCCTCTCTTTTTACATGGGGTACTGCACATGGCCGTAACACCACCCTCCTTAGCTCCGCCCAGCGCATCGCCCATCAGTCCTTTTCTATTGCCAGGTCTGAGACCTTTAAGCAATAACAGAGGAACCTTATTAGAGGGGACGGTGGCGGGCGTATGGAGGAAAGGGGACTATGGACTAGTAACTTTATTATACTTCTACGTCCCGTCCCCTTTCCTCCATACTTATGGGAGATTCCCAAGCACTCCTCAAAGGAATTACGGGTGGATGGAAACTCCTTATTGAAACAGGCTTTTAAGCACAGCTTGACCGAACTGAGCATCAGCTCTGGAGCTCAGGTCTAGACAGTAATGCTTACAAAAAGCTGATGGGGAGGCCCACGTAGCCGCTTTCGCGATGGTCTCCCAGGGAACATACTTTTGAAAGGCAACGGCAGCCGCCTGACCCCGCACAAGATGAGCATGAATCCCTTTTGGAGGTTGAAGACCCTGAACAGTGTAAGACTCCGCAATACAGGCAGCAATCAATCTGGAGATGGTTCCTTTCAAGGCCGTCTTTCCTTGCGGATTACCGAAAGTCACCAAAATTGGAGAAGAGTTCATAAGCTCGGATGTTGTGTCAAGATAGAATTTAAGAGCTCTTCTAACGTCCAGGCAATGCAAAACCCTTTCAGCTTCTGAGGCTGGGTTTGGGAAGAAGACAGGCAAGGAGATTGACTGATTCAGATGAAAATCAGAGACCACTTTTGGAAGGAAGGAAGGATTTGTCCTCAGGACAACCTTGTCCTTATGAAAAACCAGGAAGGGATGCTCCACGGACAAGGCCTGGAGCTCACTCACACGCCTTGCCGAAGTCACAGCAACCGAGAAGGACACTTTCCACGAAAGGTACTTAAGGTCGACCGTAGCCATGGGCTCAAAGGCTTATGGCACAAGGCCTTAAGGACCACATTCAGATCCCACATTGGATGCGGTTTGCGAACAAGAGGTTAAAGGTGCATGAGGCCCGCAAAGTGTCTTTTAATGACTGGATTTGACAGTGAAAAAGAGCCCTGATCCGTGGACAGATAAGCGGCAATAGACGACAGATATGTCCCGGAGGACAAGACATGAATGCCAGACTTTGCCAGATGTGAGACAAAGGACAGAACTGAATTGATCGTAGACTCCCTGGGGTCCAGCTGCCCAGCTAAACACCAGTGGCAGAACCGTAGTCATTTACTTTTGTACTGAGATCTCATAGAGGGTCTCCTGGCCGCCTGAATAATGTGCATGTTATCTGCGGACAAATTGAGTTGCTCTAAGGATCTGAACTCAGGCACCAGGCCGCCAAGATGAACGATTGTGGGGAGGGGTGCCACAACTGCCAATCGCTCTGGTGAAGCAGGTTGGGAACCATCGAAAGCCTGATCAGCGCACACACCGACAGATGCTGAAGCTCTGAAAACCAAAACCTGTCCGCCCACCACGGTGCTATGAACAGAAGAGAACAATTCACTGTGCCCCTCAGCTTGCAAAGCGCCCGATGAATCAGATGCAGAGGTGGAAAAGCGTAGGCTCTCATGTTGTGCCAGGAAATTTCGAGAGCATCTCCCAGAGAGGAGGCTTCCAGCCCATTTCTGGAGGAATAAAGGGGAAGCTTCCTGTTTGTCGACGTCGCAAAGAGGTCCACTTCTGGAGTGCCCCAACAACGGAAAATCTGTAAGAGAGCCTCTGTGTTCAGTTCCCACTCATAGCTGACCATTGTTCGTCGGCTGAGAGCATCTGCAGTAACATTCCGCTGGCCCGGGATGTGTACTGCCACCAGCCATGTACAATGCTGAACAGCCCATTCCCAAATCTGAATGGCAAGATCCACAAGAGGAGGGGACTTGGTACCCCACTGCTTGTTGATATAAAACATGGACACCACATTGTCCGTGCGGACATGGACCACTTGTTGGCAATGACAGGCTTGAACACTTACAGCACCAGGAATATTGCCAGGAGCTCCAGGTTATTTATATGAAGCTGTCTGTCCTGTGGCGACCAGAGATCAGAAACCTGAAGAAGATCCAACGTCACACCCCATCCCAGAAGGGAGGAATCCGTTGTGACCGTTAATAGCGGGCCGGGTTCTTGAAAAGCAGCACCCACCGACAGATTGCTGAGAGAAGACTACCACAGGAGGTCTATCCTCATGAAGGATGGAACCAAAATCATTTTGGAGTCTTGATCCACTGCTTGGCGCCAGGAGCTCTGAAGAACCATCTGCGTCCTCCTCGTCTTGAGACGAGCAAGAGGAAGAGCCAGCACACACAAGGCCATGAGGCCCAGAAGCCTCTGGAACCACCAGGCCAATATGCTCTCTGACCGCATAAACACCTGACAGGTGGCCAACAGATCCGCCATTCTGTCCCCGGTCAGGTATACTCTGCAGTCAATCTTGTTCCGACAACCCAGGAAAATCAAGTCCTGAGAGACCATAATGGAGGATTTCCACCAGTTCACCGACAGCCCAAGGTGGAACAGGAGCTGGAAGAGAGACTGAAGGTTGCTCAAGGCTGACTGCTGACAAGGAGTGCGCAGCAGCCAATCGTCCAAATACGGATACACATGGATACCCTGTAGCTGAAGATAAGCTGCGATGACCAACATCATCTTTGACATGCGGTGCCGAGCTGAGGCCATACGGGAGCACCCGAAATTGGAAATTTTCCTCCCCCATGGAAAATTGTAGCTATTTACGATGCAGACTCCAAATAAGGATATGCATATAAGCATCCTGAAGGTCCACCACGCTGAGCCAGTAGCACTTCTGCAAAGAGGACTTTATCTGACAGGGCATGATCATCTTGACTTTCTCTTGGGGAAGAGAGAGTTTGAACTGGGAAAGGTCTAGGATGGTGCGCAGGCCAGCCTGGTTGGGTTTGGGCACCGTAAACAGACGGGAGTAGAAGCCCTCCCCTCACTCCCCTGAGAGAACGGGTTGCACCGCCCTGAGATCCAGAAGCTTCTGGACCTCGGGTCTGAGGGAGGGCGTCCCCGACTGCTGGAAGGGATGATTGAATTATGCGGTAGGGGGAAGGAGCAATCGAAGCCTGCCCGAGCAACTGACAAGACCCACCGGTCCTCGGTGATGGTCTGCCATGCCTCCCACTGAGACGCAAAGCGCCCTCCAACCGGGGTCTCGTGCGAGTGCAGAAAACCCTCATTTTTCTGGTTTCTCAGTGGCTGGACCACCAGATCCTGAGGAGGAGGCCGAGGATCAAGAGAAAGACAGGCCTTGTTGCTGATGCCGACAGGAGTTTCCTGTTGTAGTATCGACTCTACGCATCTTCCGATCCAGAAACCCCTGAAAACCAGAAGAAGGCTGAGGCTGCAAAGATGTCCTCTGCGCCCTGAAAAGCGGTTTCGCCAAAACGGACAGGGACTTGGCAGTCTGAGTGCTGTCCTTAGTCTTGGTCAGTTCAACGTCTATCGACGAATTCAAAAGCTCTTTACCGTCAAAAGGCAGGTCCAGAACTGTATCGTGCACCTCTTTGGAAAACTTTGTGGCCTGAAGCCAAGCCTGACGAGAGGTGTCCATGCCAAGCATGAGGCCCCAGGCCGAGGTGTCGACATGATGTGCCGCAGCCTCAAACTTATCATGCACCAGGACCCTAGCATCTGACAAACCCGCTTTGAAATCATCTAGTTTATCCGTGCGGATGAATTCCTCGAACTCCGACAGACCTTTCCACATTTTCATATTTGCCCCCGCTAACACAAGCTCTGCGTTCGCTTGACGCAACTGCAGGGCTGAGTTAGCAAAGATCTTCCTCCGCAAAGAGTCAAGAAGCTTGTCCTTTTTGGCCATAACCTGAGCTGCCGCTGTAGATGACGCTGAAGCCGGTCTGGATTGTAACGTGGCAGCCACCACCACTGTGGAGGAAGGGGCGGACAAGACGCTAAGGCTACCTCTTCCGAAGAATGAAGCCTATAACGAGCGTCAATCTTTTTGTTAACAATCAGTGCAGGATGTGGTTTCTCCCAGACCTTACGGACCTCAGCCAAAATGTCCTTCTGGAAGAACAAGCCGGTACGCTCCAGATGAGACAAGGTGAATGCCCCAGAGAGCACTCGGTCGTGCACGGCTCTAACAGAGCGTGGCTGGTCCTCGCTGTCCTGATCCCCCCTGTGTGTCGTCTGACACATCCGGGTCAAGCTGCGCCACATCTGGCCCTGCTGAAGATTTGTCCACTGGACACAAGGGAGGCAAGGGAGGAAGAAATGGAGGCGGGCTGGCCGGTAGAGGCAGAGGTGCCGGAACCACTGGTGCAGTGGCTGTAACCGACGGCACAGTGGCCACTGTAGGGCAGATTTCCCTAAACAAACCTCAGAAATACTCCTTCATGGGGTCAGAGTGCATAAGCCTTTCAAATTTTCCAAAAAAGGCATCCTCCACCGATGGTTTAGGCGTGGCACGAGGGGGCCTCTCATGAGCGGAGTAGCTCCACGGGCGTAAGGGAGAGGGCTGCCAAGAAGGTCCTTCTCGACTCGAATCAATGTAGATCAAGGTGCGCAGATAGTGCAGGGAGTGAGACGATGTGCGGTAAAGGCATCCGAGCGTTCCAGTCATACACTGGACGAAAAGGATGCACACAAGGAAAACAATATTCACCTGAAAAACCGCTCCCAGCACCTAAAGCCAATGGCATAGGTGTAAGGGAGGAATCCAAATTGGCCGACGTAGTCTTGGCAGGAACGGCCGCCATTTTGTCAGTTCCTGAGAACTGCGACACATGTGGGAGTGAGGCAGGGATCTCCACAGGGAGGTCAGGGGTCTTCATTTTAGCCATGACACAAGGAACCTCGGCAGAGCCGGTACTGTGTGGCCTAGGATGTTTCTGAGACATGCTATCAGCCAAATTAGCCTTCAAAGGAGGGACCTCGGCCACGCCAGTAGCAGAGAAATTACAGTCAGAAACCTCACTCTGTGCCCCCTCAACAGAACTGGAGTCACCGCCAGTGTAGGAACGATGAGGAGTACAACTCACCGACAGGACCTTTGCAGGCCTCTCAGAAGTGTCAGTCACCTTAGCCTCAAACAGAGGAACCTCGGACCCGAGCCTGGTAACAGCTCCCTCACGAGTGGCCTCGAACCTTAGTCCGGTACAGAAAACCTCAACGGAGGCCTCAGGGCGTACCCAAGTGTCTGTATGGAAAGTTCCAGACAAGGAGACCTTGAAGCAAGCTCTGGTACCCACCGCGTCAGTAGAACTGGGCCCACAATCAGCCCCCACAGGAGAGGCCTCGATTTGCAATCTGGTGTCGATAGGCCCCTTACGGAGACCCTCAGAGAAAACTCTGGTACACTTCTTAGGCCTATAAGGCACCTCTGGGTAACCCCGGTAACAGAGCTTTTGAAGCTCCTCCTGAACTGGGAAGACCCCGGAAAGGAGTCCCCCGGCCGGGGTGCTCTAAAAACTAAAGAACTTACCGGGCGTCTCTTCTTCTCATTGATGAAGCTCTGAAAATGCAGAGGAGGAGCGCGCTGAAACACCTCCTCCCACCGCTCCAGATGACGTTGAAGCGCCCAGACTGAAAGGGAATCGCAGTGGAAGCACGAGTCCCAATGGTGGTCCGAACCCAAACACTCTAAACAAAGAGGATGGGGATCTGCCCTAGCGAAGTGTCATTCGCAGGAAGGACAATTGGGAAAATCTAACCGTAACGGCATAGAAGGACTACCATGTGACCACTAAGCCGGAGCAGGAGAGAAGGACACTGGAAGGAAAAAATATCCCAAAGATGCAAGTGCGTCCAGTCCCGATCGTGCGGAGAAAAGGACTGATGGGTGATGCGCTGGGCGGAGCTAAGGAGAGCAGGGTTATGGCCACGTGCGGCACCCTGCATAAAAAGAGAGGAAGGATACATTTTTGAAAGATTTGATGCTTTTTGAGTGCTCCGGTCCTATCCCACAGGACGGAGGAATGTCCCTACAAGTATGGAGGAAAGGGGACGGGATGTAGGATTATGAGGGCTTATTGTCCGTTTGCACAGTGAAGTGGGTCCCATAGAGGAAGGGCCTCAGCTTCCTTAGGGCCCACACAACAGAGAAACATTCTTTCTCTACTGTGGACCATCTGAGCTCGCTGTCCTTAGGCTGGTGACCAATGAAGCCAATAGGGTGTTCCTTACCCTTCTCATCTACTTGTGATAGTAGAGCTCCTATCCCAGTGTCAGAGGCACAATAAAAGGTATTTGGTATTCAGGGGCCCTGACAACAGGGGCCTGGCACAAGGAGTCTTTTAAGCCATCAAATGCCTTCCCACACTCTTCAGACTAAGTTACCTTCTTGGGTTTCTTAGGAGTTGTGAGAGCAGTCAGAGGGGCTCCTATGGTGGCATAGTCTGCCATGAAATGTCTGTAGTACTCAGTGAGTCCTAAAAAGGCTCTTACTTCGGTCTGAATGGTAGTCCATTCTTGTATTGCTTGTACTTTGCTGGGTAGAGGCTGTATCCTCCCTCCACCTACTTCATGTCCAAGGTAGACCACTGATCCTTGTCCAATCTGGCATTTACTGGCCTTTATGGTCAAGTGGGCCTTCTGAAGAGCCTGCAGCACAATCTTGAGGTACTTCACATGATCCTCCCAGGTGGCACTGAAAACTGCTATATCATCCAGATATGCTAGACAGAATTCATCCAACCCATTAAGGACATGATTCACAAGCCTCTGGAAAGCGGCAGGAGCATTCTTCAACCCAAAAGGCATTACCCTGAACTGGTAAAGGCCCTCTGGTGTTGAGAAAGCTGTCTTCTCCTTGGCATGTTCTGCAAGGGCTATTTGCCAATAGCCTGCAGTGAGGTCAAATGTGCAGAGATATTTGGAGGCACCCAAAGTATCCACCAGCTCATCTGTTTTAGGCAAGGTGTGTGCATCTGTCTTGGTGACATCATTCAGAGCCCTGTAATCAGCACAGAACCTTAACTCAGAGGTACCTGCCTTTAGAACCAAAACCACAGGACTGGACCAAGGACTACTAGAGGTTTCAATCACCCCAAGATCCAACATTTTGTTGACCTCTGTCTTAATGTAAGATCTTACTTTGTCTGACATCCTGTATCCCCTACTTTTGGTAGGTACACCGTCTCCTGTGTCAATGTCATGTTTGTACCAAGGTGTCAAACCAGGAGACTGTGAGAACAAGGGGGGAAATTGCCTCAGCAAACTCTTCACCTCTGCTTGTTGATCAGCAGTCAGGTGAGGCACCACTTGGACACCCTCAGTGGATCTCTCTGAAGGACTGCCCTGGAACAGGTCAGCAAGAGGTTCAGACTCCTCTTCCTCAACATCTGAAGCCAGCAGCAGTGCAGCGATTTCAACTCTTGGTATGAAAGCCTTCAGCCTATTTACATGGAACATGTTCAGAGCCTGACCAACCCTTCCAAGGTCCGCTAAATAGTTGACCTCACCCAGTGACTCCACCACTGTGTAAGGGCCTGACCATTTTAAAGCTCTAGGCCTTATAGGATTCATGATCAGGACTTGCTGACCAGGGGTGAAATTGATGAGGGAAGCCTTCTGGTCATACCAATGTTTCACCAGTGCTTGCCCTGCCTTCAGTTTCTCACTAGCCAGACCTATCAGGAGTACCATTCTTTTTCGGAGACCTAGAACACAGTCCACTACGTTGGTAGTTATGGGGGGAGTGGGCATCTCCCATCCCTTCTTGACCTTGGATAAGGGTCCCCTCACAGGGTGACCAAACAGAAGCTTGAAGGGGCTGAAGCCAACACCCTCCTGTGGTACCACTTTGTAGGCAAACAGTAAGCATGGTAACAGAAGGTCCCATTTTCTTCTTTGGGGTTCTTCCAGAGCCCCAATCATGCTTCTTAAGGTCCTGTTAAACCTTTAAACTAGACCATTGGTTTGTGGATGGTATGCAGATGAAAACTTATAGGTGACACCACATTCCTTCCACATGGCCTGCATATACTTTGACATAAAGTTACTGCCCCTTTCAGACACAACTTCTTTAGGGAAGCCAACCCTAGTAAATATGCCAAGTAAAGCTTTTACAACTGACTTGGCAGTCATAGTCTTCAATGGGATGGCCTCAGGATACCTGGTGGTATGGGCAACCAGCACCAGGATAAACCTATTGCCTGAGGATGTTTGAGGGTCATGGGGACCAACAACGTCGATCTCTACCCTCTCAAATGTTACCCCCAAAACTGGGAGTGGTAACAGTGGAGCTTGGATCGTTGAGCCACTCTTACCAGATAACTGGCAAGTGGCACAACTCCTGCAGTGACTTTCTACTTGCACCCCTATCTTGAGCCAGTAGAAATGCATGGATAACCTTTGCTTGGTTCTCTTGATACCAAGGTGACCAGCAAGGGGCACTGCATGCACCAGCTGCAAGAGGAAGGGTCTAACAGTAAGGGGAACCACCAACCTCCTATGGTCTCCTTCCATAGACTCTGTAGGCTCACTGTAGAGGAGCCCATCTTCCCAATAAATCATATGCTTCCCAGGAGGTTCACCCTCAAGGCGGGAGCAGGCCTGTCTCCTTAGGCCTTCCAGAGATGGGCACTGATGCTGGCCCTTACTGAATTTATCCCTGTCAGGACCACCTTCTACTAACAAGTCTATTAGTTCAGGATGGTCATTTGGATCAAATACTTCAGGTAACACCTCTACCTCATCAGTTCCAGGTGTTTGACCAACTATCTCCACCTCAGTGGCAGATGAGTTAGGGGGAATGTTCTCTTTCCCTCTTTTGTCTTTTTTGCCTTGGGTTTCCACTTTGGCTTGGGCATGGCAGTGGTCTTGGCCTGTGCTGCCCTTTTTTGGGACCTTGGGCAGGGTCTTTCTGCTCTATCTCTCACAAGCCCTAAAGCTCTGAGATCATTTCCCAGCAAGACCTTTCCTGGGACATCTCTCTGAATGCTCACTGGAATCCTGACCCCTGTACCATTAATAGTAAGATTTACATGTATAACTGGGAACTTGAGAGGTGGGCTATCAGCCAACTTTGTGGGCATAAGAGGAGCTCTGACAACTTCCTCTGGGTCTACCAAGCTAGAATCCACTTCAGTTCTGCTGCACCCACTATCCTTAAGAGCAGGAGTACCTACTTCATTTATCAGCACACTGTCTTTAAAGTAGTGCTTGGTATTATCATTAATTCTAGCATAAGCCCTTGATACTTTAGGCTCCCAGGAACCCAGGGAATCATAAACTACCTCAGAATCTATCCCACTGGGGAAGGAGTTTAAGGAGAAGGATGACCCTGTAATCTTTTCTTCCTCATAGGAGGAGAAGGCTAGATTAGCAGAGTGGACCCCCAAGGTGTTGACCTTACATCTGGGGTCCCCCTTCACATGGTCACTTGCTCCACAAGCAACACAAGATCCACTGGGTATTGTGACATAGGGAGGCTTACTGTAACCAGAGTTCTGTTTTGGAGGATAACCTCCACTTCCCTGTGTGTTCTCTTGTGACTTACCTTTCTTTTTCTTTTTGTGGCTCTTTTGGGAGGCAGTTTTATCAGATCTCCCACCCTCTTTATCTTTGGACTTTTCCCCCTCCTGCTTACCAGGATCGAGTCTTGTCCTTATGGGACACTCTATGTGAAATCCACAAATCTGCTGCAATGGCCTGCTTCTTAGAATCTAACTCATTTGAATCTGCCAAATGCTGCTTAAGCTCAGGGGAACAAGATGCAAAAATATGTTCAAGCATGACAAGACATATCATACCCTCAAAAGTTGAGACCTTGTATCCTTCAACTCAACCAGTCAAGTTTTTTTTAAAGAATCAGTCACATATGACACCCAAGTACGTCCTTCTTTCTTCTTCTATTCTCTAAGCCTCTTCAAGTATTGGGCAGGAATCTTCCCAAACTTTAAGATAATAGTTTGCTTCAACAATGCAAAATCTAATCTTTCAGCTTTTGAAATTTCCATAATAGCACTGCAGCCAGAATGGGGTGGTCTGCTGAGCAACCATGCAATCCTATCCGCATTTACAACCTCTTGAACTTCACATGCAAACTCAAATGCATTCAACCAGTCCATAATGTCATTCTTCTCATCATACACACTGAGCAGATCTTTAGGAAATCTTGGATGAGAGGAGGACCCCAACCCATGTCCAGACCCCTTGGATCCATTTGAAACTTGAAGCTTGGCCATTTCTAACTGGTGAACCCTGTCTTTCTGCTTATCTGCCTGCTCATGTGCTTCAAGCTCCTTCTGCCTAAACAGCAGCTCTTGCTTCTTCCAGCATGGCCTCAGCATCAGAGCTTGCAGAGGAAACATTAGACATTACATCACCAATATCCTCATGGGCATCATGAATGAGGGCAGCAACAGAATTGTCAGTTCTGCCAATGAGAGCAGTCCCACCTCCCACCTCTGAGTTGCCACTCTTGCCATTCCATGACTCTCTGGATCATTTCCAATTTTGTACCTTGAGAAGGTACACATCTCAGTACACATCTTTCTCAATGTTTCAGATCTAGACGCATTTAAGGTTATAAAGGTACTTGTTTCCATTATTTTAGATAGGTCTATGGCCCTTACAGTTATCACTACAAAGTCACTGTCCTGGGTAGGAATAACTTGAAATGCCTTCACTAGTGTGCAACACTGGATACCTTCAGTCCTATCCTACCGCTGTACATCAATTTGTTAAAATGGATTTCTGAAAACTGACCTGGTGGGCAGAGGTTCAAAAGGTCAGCCTAGTTACTTGGAACAGGATAACGTTCTGGACAAGCCAGACCAATCAAGGAAGATATGGCAGCGGTCAAGACCAGGTCTCAGGAGGGGTGAGCATGACTGAAAGATCTCAATGAGCACACAGAGCAAAGGACACTTACAAATCACTAAAAGTCAGGTGTAGATATAGTAAACATACAAATACATGTATTTCAAGGCCTCTGAGTTTCAACACCTAAGCAAATCACAGTTATACTTTTAAGCTAACACAATCCTAACTAAATACATATATACAAGACTAATGGGGTCTAAAGGGTTAATGCATGAAATGGGTCCACAACCTAAAAGGGAAGGAAACAGGCAATGCAAATAGTATTTAGTCCCTTCTGCATGCAACACACTCCTAACCAAGAGGCAATCCAATCCCTAAGAAGAGTGGAGCCTTTTTCTCGAATGTACTTGCACTGCTGGCACACGTGGTAGTTCAAATGGGCGAAACAGGGTCTCTTCAATGGTTGGTAGCAGCTCAGAAAGGTGGGTGATATGATGAAGAATAGGTTGCTACTATTCGAGGAGGGCCTTCACTTGAGGGCAGAGTCGATTACAAGAGTTGGGAATAGTTCGCTAGTTTGCACTAGCAGTGGAAAGGAGAAGGGCCCTCAGGGGCCACTCATGAGTACAAATTGATGGATGTGGTAGGGGCCACCGTTTAGGGTTACGATTCCTCACCGAGCCCCGGCGCACTGCAGACCAAACTTCAGCAGTCGAGTCCACTTCGGTTGTAGTTTCAAATGCGGCAATCTCGCGGCTCTGTGGCTTTCAATGTTGAATTGACAGTGTTGATTCCACTAAGGAACAGTGGTGATTTCTCTGCTCCTAGTGGATGGATCAGGCCAGTTCCACTGCAGCAGGATTTGAGGCATCAAGGACCACAGCTGCAATGAACTTGCAAAATTTGTCACCACGGCTGGCCGACACGACAACCGTGTGAACTCCGGTTCGGGCGCACTCACTTTACTTCAGACCTGGGAATGACAAGTGTACGAAATTCGGTGTGAGAGTGGCATGAACACAGAGCTTGCAATGTGCCAAATTTCAAGGGCCTCCTCAAAGCGGCGGTGTTATCAGAGCCCAACGTCTGCACAAGCTGGTCAGTCCACTGGATGACCCAGGGACACTTCCGAAAAGGCTCACTTGCAGGTTAAGATGGAGGTGCCGAGAATAGTTGGTCCCGCTATTCCAATGGGTCAAAGCGCCTTTGCAGACCGTCTATGACGATCAGATGCAGAGTGGTCCAGCGGGAAGACAGTGGGCTCAAGGTGCCAAACCTTCCAGCGGGTCACAAGCGGTTCCTCGACTCGGCTTCTTAGTTTCCGGATACTTCGATCCTTGCCTTCGTTCAGTGAGAACTCCAGAGATCGACATGCTATGGGTGTTTGGGGCCTTCTCTTATCCAGAATCTGCTTCGCGCCAAAATGAAGATGACCCAATGGGAGATCTACTCACATACAGGCATACCATACGTGGACCAATCACGGACCACAGTGGTCCCAGGCATTCACAGCCCTCCAGATTCTCTGGCACCCAGGATGTTTATTGGAACCAGACGTTCCAGCCCACAACCTGGAGGCACCCACACAACGAATGGAGAAGCCCGCAAAAGCTTGGCGCTTCATGGGAAAATGCATGCCCAAATTAGGACTGACCCGGGTCGGCTCGACCTGGGGAAGGTGAATGGGCAAGATGGTCAAAGGACAGGACAAAGAACCTTGTGGCGTGGCTAGTTTTGAGCCAGGCCACCTAACCATGCCAAACGTGGTAATCGCGGTTTACCTGGCAAGAAAGGGTTAAAAATATGCAAAATGATAAGCTGCCACCAGCCCTGTCCAAAGCACATCTGCACTTCTCCTAAAAAATCCTTTGCCAGTATCTAGGCCCTTTGGAAATGACTAGAAAAGTTGCAACATGGACAAGGACTAAGAGGTCTAAGGGAATCAAAGTCTCCCAGTACTGACTGTCTTTAAGGGCATGTCAGTTTCCCCATTAAAAGTGAGCAAAAGGCCTATAGGAGTGCAGCAGAAGGCTGGGCTCCTCTGGTAAAGTCACACTATGGTGTTTAGACATCAGCCAATAGATGGGGGATACACAACTGGAGGGAAAATCACACATAAATAGGAATCTTTCCTAACAATGGCCTCGACAATTGTTTAGATGGAATCGACACTTGCGGCGTAGAGGAGGTCGACACTCGAGGGGTCGATGGCTTCTCCCCTGGAAATGGCGTTGTTGGCGCATCTTTCGGTCCCAACATAATGGACTCATTCGACATTGATGACGTCAGTATTTTACTCTTTGAAGAGACTTCTTCTCTACTCGAGGGATGGGATTGCTCTCGAGGAGACTTGGCGGCCAAGGTCCCAAGATGCAACGCTCTTCCACTGGGCCTGTGAACTGGTTTTGGTGGGACAAACGACCCGTTCGGGTGAACTAGACAACGAGGATGATGGTGATCTATGGCGCCTTTTCTTCCCATGCCTTGAAGTCGACGAGTGGTGAGAACCACTTTGTGAACGGGAACGTTTGGATCTTTTCCGACGAGGAGAAATTGTTCTCAGAGGTTTTTAATTTAGAAGGAGTAGAAGGGGTTTTTTGGGGCTTACCTGCCGCAAGCTTCCTCTACGCTCACTCAAAGCTTTGGCCGTCATCAACAGGCAGTCCTCACACTCCAAAGACGGATGATTCTACCCCAAGCACCACAGGCAGATCCTGTGGGGGTCTGTCATGGACATCTTTGCACCGCAGTCACAGCACTTCTTGAAGCCGGATCGAAGAGTGGACGACGCTGAAGACAACGCCATTTCGATCGGAAGTTGATAAAATGAAGAGAATTAGAAGAAAATTGAAGTAAGATTTTCACAAATATTCCTGTCAGGAACGAGGCATTACGCATCCGAAGCTGAAAGCGCGGAAAAACAGAACTGAGGCCAATGGGCGCTGAGTGTGCTAGATATACCTGCAGCGACGTGGACATCGGGACAGAGGCCTCCGAGGGACATCGAGTCGAAAGCCATGGACACACAGCGCCGCCTGCTATAATTCTTTTTCCGAGGCAACAAAGCTGAGATATTGTAAATATCAAAGATAAGGAATACGTTGAGGATACAATCCATTCAAACTATATCTAGCAGCACTTACTAATGCTGTAATGCAGAGCTCAGGTATCAACTAATGATGTTAACCTACAACACAGAAAAAGGCTTTTGATTGTATAAAGTGGAAGTTCTTATATCAAGGTAATTCAGCGGACCGGTCAATGTCAGAAACTCAGATCAGTTATTGAATCCTTGTATAAAAGGACATCAGTGCAGTTGGAAGTAGAGGATAACACTGTGTCCCTTTTAGCATTGGAAGAGTACTCTTATGTCGCATTTCTCCTTTCCTCCAGTCATTTTCGACATCCATGGAATGGGGATGCATCCGAGCTTGACGCTAAGCAGGATGAATTCAGAATTTTCATGAATTCACATGCCTCGCTTGGCACCTTGTGCACATGCCCCAGCCAACCGGGAGTCCCTTTCTCTATGTCGGATAGGACAGAGTGTCACATCACTAGTTGTGCCTTGTTGTGCACTAAAATGTGATTGGCCCTCATTACGACCCTGGCGGATTTTTTCCGCCATCGACGGACTTTCCGGCCATGGCGCAAAGTCCCTTTACGCCATGGCGGATGGCGGACTTACCGCCCCATTCCGAGGTCGGCGGGGCGGTAAGTCCCCATTGACCCATTTACCCTTCCCCATTCCCATTTCGGCCCCATAGGGCTCAATGGGAGTGGGGAAGGAGTTAATTACGCCACCGTAAAATACGGTGGCGTAATTAACACCAAGGTCCCAGAGCGCCATGGATTTTTCCGCCCCCAAAAAGCGGGCGGAAAAATGACCATGGCGCTCCAGGAACTCGTAGTTGGCGGTAAGGGGTCCGCGCAGCTAACGCTGGCGCAGACCCCTTAGCGCCAGGGTCGTAATGAGGCCCATTATCTTTTGTGGTACATGCCCAAGGGTTCCGGCGGTGTGCATGTTGCCCACAAAGAATCTCCTCTGCCAAGCCACATAGTTTTTGTTTAATTTGCTTTGGCGGGTCATTTTCCCTGCAGTGCTTCCCTCAGCATTCTTGGGGGCAGACCACTTATGGGTCTGCGGTTGCATATGCTCTAGCAAAACCTTGTCCTGGTGGGCCAACAGACCAACAGACCAGGGGGATCTGAGCAGCATGCACCAGTCAAAAGGTGTCAACTCAGAGTGGCATGCTCTTATACAGGAATGGCCTACTAAGTTTCCCCAGGCCCATGCAGAAGTTCAGTATTGGAGATACAGAGATCCTAACCAACTGTTGAGGGGCAGAAATTCATGTCTGCAACCAGCTGAGCAAAGGCATGGAAAGGCCATATACCCAAGGGACCATGCATCCTCAGCCTCCTGCATGCTAGCTTCCCCCTGAAACTTTACGTACTGGGAACACGGGCGATATAAAACACAAATGTATTCCCTGGATGAGCAGGGGAAGGGACACAGAGGTCATCATCTCCTCAGCGACCTTAGAACTCGTCAGTTATTTGTTTTGTGAAGTTAATAAATAGGTCTATTACTTTGTGGGGTGGAGAGATTGTTGAAACATCAGTGGTAACGTAATTTAGTATATGTTCTCTCAAAAAAAGGGGTTATTTGGCACAGTATTGTGGTTGAATAGTTATGTTGGTTACCTACTTGAGCTACTTCACATACTTTCTACGCTTAATCTCAGGATTCGTCCTCGAAGACTGACGCTCAGTATGACCATTAGGTTCTCCATAATTTGTTTGCCTGTAGGTTGACTTTTTAGTCTCTTCATCTATTGACTCTTCCATTGTGTCCATTGCTCATAACTGCTCAATGGAGTTGGAAAAGGGAAAATATTGGCTGAAGGAATAAGTAAAATTATCTTTATGGGGGCATCTGCACTATTAAATTGAGATATTTGCTCATTTTGAACACCCTACCTGACTCCCTGCATATTTCTCCTAAGGTCCTGTGCTCTTGTTCTTCATAACAATTAGAATTAGACAAGTACATCGCACATAGACTGGAGGGACAGATCCAGTGGCTTGGAGGAGGTTCACATTTGTGATAGTCAACAAGGAACAACAGCATATCACAGTATAACTGTTTTGGCTTTTGTGATACTGCATCTCTCAGAGAGTAAGGTACACTCAGTGAGTTGTCTTGATGTTAGTGCAATGGGAGTTTTGATATCCAAACCTGAAATATGATCTCAAAATCAAGAATGGAAAACAGCCATGTTGATGAAGCTCCAATAGATGAGTTATACCAAAATGATGTAATATAGCTAACGCTTTAGAACACAACATTGCAAACTTTAGTTATTTGATTCTTTCATTTTTCAGGACCATAAAAAGGACGAGGCAACAAACACAAAGGTCAAGAAAATCTACATTCCTCGGCCATCCTCATCTGAATCAGTCAACACAAGTGATAACGGGAAGCCATGTCAATTTCCTAATTGTTTATGTATGCCATTTTTCAAGGTACAGTACATTTCAATCAATGATAATGTCAAGCCACCTATAGATATGGACTTTTGTCTAGCTTGTAAACAGAATTTTAAAATATTAGTTTGCAATTTATTTGAGTTGTCCGAGGGATGTCTAGCATCAAATGTGATTTCAGTTGGCATTTATCACACTCATTGGAAATTAATTCTCAAATTAAGCCTTCCTTGGCATCAAAACCTAAAACCAGACATGTTGTATTAGTGGTAGCACTACAAAGGAGTAGTATTTCATAGGATATTGTTTTTACTAGCTGCATGATTATGAGAAGAATATCACATGTTGTATTACTGCATTAAAGGTTTTGAACAAATAAATGCAGTATTTGGATGACACTGCATGTCTTATAAAAGATCATTCAGTATTTATTTGAAACTGTTAGGGAGAATTCTCCAGAATGGCTAATTTCCCTTACCTATTGAGTCCCTCAGCAGCTTTTCTGGATTTCTAGGATTTAATTTTTTCACCTGATGAGAGTGTGAGCCTTTTTTCCCACTCTTACATGTGTTTTGCTGTGTGTTATACATGCTTTTTGCTCATGGGCTATGGAGTCTCACCTATTCCATAGGCATCATTGTTTTACTGTGTGTCACACAGCACCTTTAGTGCAGTGACACAGGGTTGTCTTTTCAGACTTCCCACTTTAAACTCCATTTTCTGGGACTGACTACTGTCTCCCAGAACACGTAAAGTTGCCATTGACTTTGCTAGTCTTTTTAAATGTACAGATCCAGTACAACCTATCTTCCAATAGAGTACTGGAAGGGTTAATAGTTATCCCTTTTTGTCTGATTCTCATTGAACATTATTTCATTCCCCTTTCTCTAGGATTTGTCTGGTGGCAGTGGTAACTACCATTTTTATTCTACCGCGAGCTATGGAAATAGCCTCGGTAACGTTAGAGGCTATGGTGGTAGCCTCAAACTCTAACCTGCTGGACCCCATTTACTTTTATTTGGTTCCGGTTGGGTTTATTCACAATTTATATTTGTAAAGGTCTTTCTCGTGTTTTACTTTGCGTGCCAAACCAGGTTTGGTTCCTTTGTTCGCCGTCTTTTAGTGGGCTTCTGCACAGAAGCCCTCCTTAAGTGCCTGAGTGTCTGGGTGGACAGGATGTGAGGGAGGGATTTGAGGCCCCCTGAACAGGGTCTCCTTGGAGACCAAAGTCGCACTCTAGTTTGATTGGCTAGGTGGCTGTCCTCCCAGGACAGCCACCCTGCTGTGTGATTGACAGCCAGGCTGTGTGAATGGGGGAAAACTGCTTAAAAGCAGGTCCCTGGGACTTGGAAGGCAGAGTCGCAAACTGGAACGAGAGAACCAACGAGGAGCTGAAGGAAGACGGAGTCGGGTTACAGAGTCTTTTGTCTCCATTGATGCCTGTTGCCTGAGAGGAGAGAGGAGCTGCAGTCTGTCTACCATTGTTGCCATTGCCACTTTGCACCAGCTGACTCTTTAAAACCCAGACTTAGCCGTGGAGCGGGCCGCGGAGTCGGGTTGCAGAGTCTCTTGTCTCCATTGATGCCTGTTGCCTGAGAGGAGAGAGGAGCTGCAGTCTGTCTACCATTGCTGCTATTGCCACTTTGCACCAACTGACTCTTTAAAACCCAGACTCAGCCGCGGAGCGGGCCACGGAGTCGGGTTGCAGAGTCTCTTGTCTCTGGTCTTCTGGGCTGATGATAAGATGCCACTTTAAACGCCATTGATGGTGGGACCTAGGAAACAAATCTGTCATCTAACGGCTACGTGTGGTAGTGAGCAACAGTAATCTTTTTCAGTGCGTGCTAGCTGGGTGCTGGTATTTCTAGTACGGCATGCAGCGTGCTTCTGTGAGAGACATGACTCTATGAGAATTCACCACCTTGGGCCAGCTCCGTAACTTTGATCCAGTCATCAGCACCCAGCACTACTGATGCGGTCGTTGCCGCCGAGCCGCTGTGGTGCAACGTGACTTCTTTCCCCTTGCCTCTTCCCCGCTACCTTTCCTTTCCAGACCTCCTCCCCCACTCTCCTACCTTGTTTGGTGCGGGTCACACCGCCTCGCGTGTGGGTCACATGCGGTTTTCAGCTTGCTGGTCGCCCCCCCCCCCCCCGTGAGATTGCAGACATGGGAGCCGAGTCCCGCGCCCCTGATCTCACCGCGGTCGCTCCCTTCCCAGGGTGCTTCTGCCTGTGGGAGTTCGACTGCGTGAGAGCCTAAAGGCAAGAAAGAGTGGAAATTGTGAACTCCTTCGCTTACCAACACCACATCAGGAAAGCGCCACTATTGGGAAAACGAAAGAAGGTTAACCTGTCTGTTTTTTTGTTGTTTTTTTGGGGGGGGGTTTTCTATTTTCATCCTACCAGTGTATGAAACTTAAACCACTGTGGTCCAATTCTGTGGCAGGGTTGGGCTAACACTAGCAGGAGACTGCAGGACTTCGTCCATTGATCCTGCTGGTGGGCTGATCTACACTTTACCACAACAGACTCTACTGCTGCGGTGTGGTTACAACTAGCTGCAGAGTGTGTCTAGGAACGGCGCAAAGCGAAGCTCGCTACAACAGCTAAACTCAGCGGTCTTGCCAACCTGAGTGAAACACAACACTCGAGATTGGCATATCCATAGATAAGGACATACCAGTGGATCCATCAAATCGCCCCGAATTCCCGCATTGATGGCGACCGGGACGAGGCCTGCAACCAGATCTAAGAATAAACTTGCTTCTACTGTTGAACTGGTCCATCTGTGAACCAGTCAGCCTGATGAAACCATACCAGGCGATACTTCACAGGCACAGATTACAAAGAGAGCTACAGCAACACCAGTTAATATTGTAGATGATAAGAATCAGGAAAGCAATAAGCAATCTGAGACTGGCAATGATCCTGTTTACTTAGATAAAAACCCATTAATGACAGGCCTGCTCCCAATTCACGTACAGAGGAACCAAACAGAGACACGCGAGCCACTACTTTCACAAAAGGAAAAGGCGATTGCGGCAAAGAAATGTTGGAAGCTGGCATACACAAAGGCCAAAAAGATAGAAGATGTTGGACACAGGAGCCTACAGAATAAAAAATACAGGCAGGCTTGACTATCGATGGATATTACAGAAATTGAGGATTTGATGACGAATCAGGATAAAAGAAAAGAGGTTTTTAACCTACAAACAAATTTAAACGGTGAGCCGTCTTGGTTAGCCTCAACACCACAAATCCTAATCCCATACTCAATGACAAAGGAGTATCAAACGTCCAACACAGCAAATCACAGTAGGCAACCTGGAGACAGCTCCCCAACAGCAGACCATACCCCGAAGAACAAGTATTTCTGCCAATGTCAACCAAATGTGCCACCTACTAAAATAACAGAAACAATACCCACTACAATGTTAGACTTACAAAACCTGCTTTTAGCTGTAACTTCACAGGCGATGATACCATTCATGAAGTTATTAGAAAGTAATCGTGATGCGCAAAAAGATCAAGCCACTTTACTGGCCCTTATCCACTCGAAACAGATTATTGTAGAGTCTTTCATAAACACAATACACAATCGACTTAATCAAGAGGCTGAAACAAGTGCTCAATGGCAGTCTAGGCTATTCGAAATAGCGAGAAGAGAACACAAAAAGAAGGCAACATTGACAGCTGGTATGATGGAAATCATAGCAAAGGGGCACAAGTCGCCTAGTGCTAATGCGCAAAATCAAACTGGACAAAAGGAAGCTGCACCACAAACAACAGTGCATGCACAATCAGAAATCGTGCAAGGTAGAAACGGCAATCCGAACTTAGACAATAACCAACGAGATGGGAACACGATTGAAGCCACTGAGGATCGGACCGCTCTACCCGAACAGCAAATTAAAACTTTGCTATTTTTGACAACAATAAGAACATCGCTAATACTCCACAACAAACACAGAAAAAAAAAAAATAACAAAAAGAAAGCAAATGGTTCTAGAGCCTTCCTACGCAATTTGACAACCCCCATAGTGAATAAAACTACACAACAAGGGGGGAAAAAATGCGCAGTGCAAAATAAGACATTGGAGCCACAAAGACCCACTAGGACCGAAATGATACAAATAGATATTACCATGATGGATGAGGTGACATCTAATCAAAATATAGAACGACAGCGAGAAGATTCACTTGGTCAAGTGGAACTGCTCAACCTCTCTACCTACTCTAAAGAAGAGCAAGACAGCAACTGGGACTCGCAAGTGACAAACAATGACCAACCTTTAATAATCATTGATTGTTATGAAGAAGGGTACACCATGGATTCCATCTACACAGACCTCACCTTTGAAGACATTTCTGATTTAGAGCTGGAGACTTCAATACTTAGTGTGGAATCAATCTCAGACAGCGAAGATTCAACATCGCAATATTCGGAGAGGACTCAAAGAACCAACAAATCAACAAACAGTGTAGACACAGTTACTAGACCTAAACTGCGTCAACCATTGTTCATTAATCCGCTGGATCCTTTACAAAATATCAAATTAAAATTTAGCAAATGAAAAATGATAAATATCAACACAAACTGATCTTAAATCGAACAAATACTTTGCGATTGATACACGCAATCCCTGCTCTGCAATGGGTCAACACAGGACACATCAAAGTGGTGGAATTCATGGATGAAAAGAACTTGGATGTGATATTGGTACATTTTCATAACACAGAGAACATTGGAAAGATTACCAATGAGGCACACCTCTTTTTGAAATTGGGGTTTTCATGTACCTCCATAACAACAAACACTAATAAACCAATATGGGAATGCCAGCACTATGTGAAGAGAGCAATAAAACAGGAGAGAGGGGGGGCCGATGGTCACCACTCCCCGGAGACCACTATAAAAAGCAGAATGGTCAATTCAACAGAAAGAGTGATAAATAAATATACGTGAGCAAACTTTACCAACACGCCATTCTGGAGAGAGGAGGTAACCCCAAATAGGATGATGACATCAATGAGAAAAAATAATTCATAACCACCAACTAAAAGATCTAATACTACACTGACCCTGTGTACTTGGAACACCAGAGGATTTTCCTATCTCTTTCGATTAAATATGGATGATCTTTGGAAATATAAGTTTATATGTCTACAAGAAACATGGATTGACATCATGCCTGGATACATGTGACGGATGCACAGTGGTCATGAATCCTGCAATATCCCGTAAAAAAGGCCGTCCATCAGCAGGACTCCTAACTTTGATTAAAATGGAAGAGAATATACATGTGGTGGCCTCTACCAACATATCACCGTGGATTCAACTAACGATAGTAGAAATTCTGAGTACAAAGATGACACATGGAATCATGGTGCAAGTGCCGGCACAGAGATTAGCGATATTCAATCTATATTGGAACCAGGCGATGACGCAAATGGATGAATTCGTTGATATTCTATTCTCCGCCGTAGATAACTTAGAGCTGGAAACAAACAATATTGAAATAATTCTATGTGGTGATCTTAACATCCATTTATTCGACCAACAAGGACTAGTGATTGAGAAAATGCAACTCTCAGCGAGAGCAAAAACATGGACTAAAGAAACCACATGGCGACATTTCTACTGTACCAATAAAACGAACCATAGTCCGAAAAGTACTACCTGGTGTTAGGCAGAAACCTGGGCAGTTCCCTCTGGGACCACTGCAAAAGATTTAAGACTACAGGTGTTTGGCAGTAAACCCACCTGGTAGCAGTCTGTACCACACAGATTCACTTGGTAGCTGTGGCTGAGAAGTCAGACTTCCCTCAAGAAGAGTTAGGTAGTATACAGAGTATTCACAATAGGTCAAGAGGACACAATAGAACAAGTAAACACTGACCAGGGCTTGGTGTAAAAGAGATATAATTATTTATTTAAAACCACATCTAGAAAAACACACAGGCACTAATAGTAAGCAATTCAAAAACACTGTCACTAAAAGATATACACTCCCTTAAAAGAATATTAGACAAGTCTTAAGTAAAGCCCCACTTATTTTCAGACAGCGGTGAGCGCTTAACGTAGATGGCACTCTAATAGTTCGTTTTTTAAAAGGGAGAGAAAAGCAGAGAATAAATTGAAACAGATCCCAACACTTTTTCACGAACACACAAGAGAGGAAGGCAAAGTAACACCGTGAATTCAGAGTCAGTAGGCCGGACAAAGTACCTTAAAGTGGTGAGAACACTCTAGCGGGGGCAGTTGTTCCTGGAAGAGAGGATCTCGTCGTGGAGGAAGACAGGAGTCTGTTGCACTGCCAGGGCAGAAACCAGCCGCAGAGTTTCTCAGGTACAAGGAGCGGTCTGTTGATTCGCGGTTCAGTGGTGAGTGGCTATCCGGCTGCCGGGGTGCTTGGCACGGGCAGTTCGCTCACAAACCGGTCTGGGGTGCGATGAAAGAAGGTAAACTGGTTGTGCCCACCAGTCAGGGGAAGAAGCCTCTCCAGCCGGGAGATCTTCTCTGTCGTCGGGAAGTGGTGAGTCGGTTCTGCAGGGCTGCACCGGTGGTGTCGTCGTGGTAGGTCGGCTCAGCTTCTCCCTCATCGGATTCTCAGGTCCTGTGGTGACTTCTGAAGTTCCAGTCCCCAAAGCCCTGCTTTTATGCAGAATACCCCCATTCACTCAGCCTAGCTGTCAATCAAACATGCTAAGTGGTGAGCCGGCCGGCTCACCAATTGGGCCAATCACACAAGTGTGCGACTTGAGTTACCAAGGTAACTCAGTCCAGGGTGCCTAAACCCCATCCCACACCCCCTGTGGTACCCAGACAGAGTGGCACCACTTTTGGAGGCTTCTGTGGAGAAGCCCGCCAAAAAGTGGAACAAAGGGCTCGACTTGGGTTGGAGTCACAGAAGAGAACACAAATGCCATTTTAGAATCGAGTCCTGGCAAAAAATACCAACCGGCGAATTAATATTAATTAAATAAACCGGCGGTATGTTCGAGGCTATGAGAAATAAATAATTAAAGTTGGTAGCCTCGAACAATGGGAAAATCCCATAGGGAAATATTTGCGGTCGAGTTTCCAAAAGTAGTTTCCACTGCCACCAGCCAAAACTCGATCAGGGGGGACGGAGACGTGCCCCTCGACTAACAGACCCCGGGGCAATCGAATTGCCCCGACCAGTACGACCACAATATGATAGTTTGTACTGGTTTCTGTTAATAATTTGGGACTAGTAAAGCCAATGGTGACTTTACATGCCCTGGGAGACAGTAGTCAGTCCCAGGGTATGGAGTCTATGGTGGGGTGTCACTATGACACCCCGGTGTTACTGCACGGAGGGTGCTGTGTAACACACATAGTAAAAACACATGAGACCCTATGGAGTAAAGGACCCCATAGCCCATAAAACACATTAACAGTCAAAGGAACACCATAAATCATGTCCAAGAGTGGGAGAAAAAGAGTCTCACTCTTGGCATGAGAAAAAAAAAAAATTCCAGAAATCCAGCAAAGCTGCTGAGGGACTCACTAGGTTAGGAAATTGAGCCTAAAGAGAGAATTCTCCCTAACACCTGGACAAATGGAAAAGTGTCATCCACTTTGGATTACATCTATATGTCGCCAACCCTAGTCTTCAAAGTAACGGCGCAAGATATTACGAGATCCGATAACAGCGATCATCATATTATCAGCATTACATGGAAAGCACCGTTTTGTGAAAGTACCAAAGTACACTTACCGCACATGGAAACTAACTCGGCAGTCACCCGACTGCATATTAGTGATAAGCAAATGAAGAAATTAGTAAGTATATACACCAGTCCAGTGGTGTCTGGCATGAAACAAATAAACTATGAATGGACACTCACACCATTTCTACGAAAGATTCACAAACAAGAGTCGTCCAAGAAAAACCACACTCATGCTTACAACTTACAAGTAGCAAACAAAAAAAAAGAACTGCGGAGAACGATCTTGGAAATAAAATGTAAGAAGGATGTCAATTCATGGAGTGCAATTCGAAAAGCAAAACAAAGTTACAGAAATTGGACAAAGAATGCAAAAGCCCTGCTTTTAAAACATGATGCAGAAGCAATCATACTTCTCCTGAAAAACAACAACACGAGAGGGTTGTGGAACTTATTAAATCCGCAAATGGACAACCAACATAAAATAATCCAAGGGATTGCTGAATCTGTATGGGTTAGCCACTTCAAGGCCATCTATAAATAGACAGCGAGCAATCAGCCCATCAGAACGGAGCAGAATGAATCAACTGTATGGACAAATGCCTGGACATTTGATGCTATCTTAACAATCATAAAAAAGCTCAATTCATCAAGAGCACCAGACCCATATGGCCTGAGCAATCTGCTCATAAAGAAACATCCAGAAGATTTGGCTAAATTTTGTGTACACCTATTCGCTGCGATCGAAAAAGAGAAACAAATTCCCATTACTTGGACGACAGCAATTTTGATCCCAATATATAAAGCAGGTGATAGGGAACTGCCTATAAACTACAGACCAATCACACTTTTGGATCCGATTGGAAACATTTTTGCAATGCTCCTCCTGAACAAACTTAATATATGGATCAAAGAAAACAAGAAATTGGATATTAGGCAGACTAGATTTACCAAAAGTACGGGTACCCATGTAAATCTTATGATTTTGAACCTATTGAAACAGGAGGCACTGATAAACAAAGATAACACGTATGCAGCATTCATAGACTTGGATATGGCTTTTGATATGGTTAATAGGACAACACTTTGGGGAAAACTAAAGAAATGGAATTGTCCATTGACGCTATTGGAACCGATCAAGCAGCTGTACAGCAATACAACTTTAAGAATCAGACTATCCCAACAAGGGCAACTATCGGCACCTATTGAAGCAGACAATGGGCTTAAACAGGGCTGCCCTCTCGCAGCCACACTGTTTAAACTGTATATCATGGGTCTCCCTGATCATCCTCGATTTCAGATGGCAAATCCTCCTAAAATAAACAACCAGCAGATTCAACACTTGATGTATGCAGATGATATCGTCATTTTAGACAAAACAGAGTTAGGGCTACAAAGAAGTCTACGGGAGTTGGAAATCTATATGGTGGAAAATGGACTAGAGATAAACACCGCCAAAACAAGAATCATGGCACTCTCGGCAAAGAAACCACAAAAAAAAATCAACAACCATTTCGATTTTACATGAATTAAAATAAATTGACCACAGTGACAGCAATCAAATATCTGGGAGTCCTAGTCAATCAATCAGAAGTAGAAACACCCTGGATAACTCATTTAAGAACAAAAGCGGCCTCTTTAGTGAGACAAGGGCTACTCTTACATAGAAAATTTGGAAAATATTCTTTAAAACCGATCCTCATTTTCTATCGGCAAAAAGTGACTGCGATCCTTAGTTACGGGAGTGAGACCATGATAAATCTCAACCAATCTATTTGGGACATCTTGGAAGGCCTTTTTTGGAGGAAAATTCTTGGGCTATCAAATTCATTCCCAATCAAAAGAATTAGACACAAGATCGCGACACAATCGCTAAGATCAATAGTCGAGTGGAAAAAAATCGACTTATACAGAAAGATGATTAACGAGGATGAAATCCCAGCATATAAATTATTTCAACAAAGAAATAATACAGTGGCTAATACGGCCTTAGCACTGTGGAAGAACGTCATGAAAGGCGTGATGGCAGTAAATAGCATATCAACGGAGATGCTAGTAAATCGTCCTCAATGTGCTAAACAGAGACTACAGCGAAATATTTGGATATGCACTCTGACAGAGAAATCACAATACCAGATGAATCTGAACTGTGAGCTGGATAGCCGTGCACTTAATGATCTACCTGCATATCTGAAGCAATTTCCGGATAGGCAGATCAGGGACCAATTTATCAAACTACGATTGAACCAATAACCAACACGGGAACTCATGGCAAATAATAGGCAAATCTCTAAAGAGGAAGCCTTCTGTCGATTCTGCGAGAACAAGCAGTCGCTGGAGAATATCCATCATATCATCATGATTTGTCCTGCGTTAGCTGAAAAAAGAAATTGGTTTCGAGAAATGATATCAACAACCGGGCCCGAACTTAATAGCCAGGACAGATGGAATCTTATACTATCAGGGAAAAATAGGAGTCTGACTACTGTCATTATTCAATTTTGGAATCATATTATCGCCATGAAGACCACATAAACACCAGGAACGGTGGACTCAAAGCTGTACTTAAAGTAGTAGGGAAAATGAAATAAGGAAGCATGGAGAGTATGGACAATGAAAGAAAGCTGATGTTGATGTTTTTTATGGTAAATTTTGGAAATGTATTTTTGTATGGATAAATGAAAAGTTTTGAATAAAACTATAACATTGAAAAAAAAAAAGAAGGAAGACGACTGCTGCACCTACTGGACGTCCCGATGAAGCCCTGCTGCAGGTCTGAATCGCCTGCAAAGGAAGTGCCCGGCCACCTTGCATTTATGGATCCCATGTCTGCCTTCAACTTTGTTAAAGGAGTGCAGTGGAGGAGTATACTTCATCATGTGGGAACTCTGATGTATTTGTTGAGTATTCACGTACATTAACATATGAATAACACGGCTAAAATAAGATTGGGAGGGAAGAGGATAATTCTAAAACAGTGGCATTGACTGAGGCGTCCATCAGGAATGAGTTCTGTTGCCACTTTTATTTCATTTATATACTAATTCTCTTTATCATCTATTGGAGTTGGCAACAGCTAATGT
This sequence comes from Ambystoma mexicanum, assembly GCF_040938575.1. Taxonomy (NCBI): domain Eukaryota; kingdom Metazoa; phylum Chordata; class Amphibia; order Caudata; family Ambystomatidae; genus Ambystoma; species Ambystoma mexicanum. Next base: position 338,309,384 of record NC_090940.1, read on the forward strand.
CCCCTTACTTAAGGGAAGATCCTATAGTGTGTAAAGTATGTTGGCCAGAAACCAATCGCATCATGTGACAAACATTGCAATCGCAAAATCGGTTAACCAGAGGTTGTCCATTTTGTGAAATGCCGACCATTTGCTTTTTTCTTTTCTGTCAAAACGCTTCGCAAAATGTATTCTATGCTTCGAATGCACAAACAGTACGAGGCCATGGCCGGAATGCTGAAATACTAACACAGACAGGAATGTCAAACTATGAAGAGATACATTGTTCTTCTCTCTCACTAAGCCATGAAGGCGAGCAGAAGCTGCTTCTAATCAGTAGTCCAGGTGCCGGCCTGTCTAGCAAACGCTGTAGTAAAAGGCAGTTAAACCAAGAATGATATTCTTCTAGCCGTACTCCTTCGCGGGAGTGGTATTTTCTGCTTCAGATCTGTCTGACCCTTGGCTCATGAACCGAAACACACAGATAACGTGCTAAGGAATGTTTCTCTGCTACGAACATGATATTTTTGCTGAACTAAGCTCTATTTTCCCCATAACAAGAAAGCTGTCTCTGCTGCTATTGCTAGAATAACTATGTTTAGACTGAATGAGGACTTGTCATAACGTGTCATATTTGTCACTACTGTCGATCACCGAACCCTAGCCCGAATGATAAGTTTATGCGCGGTTCAAATTGCCTTCGTACTGATTGTATGTAATGTATATATATTGTTGCTTGAGTCTTGCGTCTCACCAGGTCTGGGAACACACGTTGCGAGACGTTGAGACCCAGTCGGCTGACTGAGATACTTTGAAATAAACCAGACTTGTTTGGAAATCAAACCTTGTGTCTGTCGTGTAACTAGTGTATATGGTTATTGTGCCTTACTTTCCATATGCAGGCTTTATGGCCCGGCAAATATGGCGCCCGAATAGGGACCCTCCCACTTATGCTCCATCGTATACGTTGAGTTTGAAGAAGGCAAAAACAAGTCGAGGACGAAGCTGTCGAGCCAGGATCAAAAGGTGTTTGGGGTGCCCCTGTAGAAGTGATGAGAGACTCCTTTGCAGATCTGTACACAGCCGATCCCTGATCGACGTGCAGCACCCAGAGAGCATTGAGGCGAGGGTCCTGGAATGAGGCAGATTGAGCCAGACACGCAGTCACAACGATTCTTGGTTGCGTCTGTATACGACGAATTGCGTCCTGCGTGACGAATTGGTTGATCAGGTGAGTCATGCCCCGATTCATAAACGTCCTGATATTGGTCGAGAGTTTCTCTTGCAAGATCAAACACCCAGGGTAAGCAAAGGGTAAGGATTAACCATGCCTGGGAAATTACCTTCATGTCTAGTGAGATTTTTACACTGCGTTAGACAATCTTTGGAAACTGGCCAGGTCATGCCATCCGCGGGGTCGCCGGCATATGAAATGTACGTAAAATACAGAATAGGGGCAATAGTGTTAATGCAATTTGGCATAGGCAGACCAGACATGTATCAGACTTACAGTGGCCTAATGATGGGAGCTTTGAATTAGCACGTATAGAACACCTAGAATCAGTATTGCTACGCAAGAAGGCCAGATCAGCGGCATTCAATGTTGTGATAGACTGGAGGAAGGAAGCTAATCTCTGTTTGAGAAGTAGAGAGAAACACGCACGCAGACATAAAAAGAATGCAGAGAAAGCGCTAGAGCATGATCAGCATCAACAGACAGAAGCCCTTAGGAACATGGTTAGGGCTTTCCAATTAGGTGCACAGAAAATATATCCTCAGCAAGATTTGCATACATCAGATGAGCTAATAAACAAAATATTGAATGACCGAAGAAACAAACATCAAAGTATGCCTCAAAGTACTGACCCAGTTGCACCTCCTCCTTATGTACCTCCCATTCCCGTTATTCCATCTGCACCAGTAGTAAGATCCTCTCCTCCTGTGCCTATGACATCATTTCCTCCACCGCTGTCAGAGCATGAGTTAGCCGCTTTAGTAGGCAGTTCTACTGACATTGGGCCTGTGCAACGAAGCAGTAAACAGACTCGTAGTACGATTAGCAAAGACAGGAAAGAAGAACTGAGTGGGCAGAAACATGTTGACGGTGATGCAGCATTTGATTTAGTAGATCACAAAATTCTCTGTAACCACCTAGACTCGGCAGCCCATTTCTCACAAGAAGCCATTGGTTGGATCGAGTCTTTTCTGAACAACAGGTCCATGCACGTCTTCTCTACTTCAGCATCCGCTGACCCTATCCCCATCAATTTGCGAGGTTCCTCAGGGATCATGCGTCTCCCCCACATTGTACAACATGTTCACAAAGCCCCTGTTTGATGATCTTGATGGTCTGGGTATCACCTACACTAACTACGCCGATGATACTCAGATCCTCATCCCGTTGACGGGAGATTACAATAAGGATTTGGCCTTGGTGAACAGGGTGTACCTCATCATCCAGGCTTGGATGGCATGACACAGTCTGTGCCTGAAAGATGACAAGACAGAGCTCATTATCCTCGGCTCCACACCTAACCTAAACAAACTGGATCACAACTACACTAGCTTCATCATAGATGGCAACCCTATCAAGGTAGGCAAGGATGTTAAAACTCTAAGAATCTATCTAGACTCCACCCAATCCTTCCGCAAACAGGTTAGTTACATGGCCTCCTCCACAGCCCACACATGTAAACTAATAAGAGCAGCCAAACCATTCCTTTCCACCCAGAGCTGTACCACCTTAGCCAGAGCCCTAATCTTATCAAAACTGGACTATACATAGGAGCCAACAAATATGTTACAAATAAAATCCAGACTCTGCAAAACAATGCTCTCAGAGCAGCACTGAGCATCCCTAAGAGAGAACATATTTCTAACATTTGGAGAGCCCATAATTGGCTTACCACCACCAACAAAATCCTGCTCAAAGTAGCCTCCTTCTCATAAATGCCTTAACAATGCAGCCCCCCGCTACCTAGTCGACAGAATAAAAAGATACACCCCCAACCGATCCACCATAACCACCAATGCCAACTTGCTCTCAGTTCCCAGGTGAAAGCAGTCCAACACTGGAACTCCCTGCCACCTACCTTAAGGACACCTCAAACCTACCCCCATTTTAGGTGCAACTACATTCAGTGGATACAGGACAATGACCAATAACTCGCCTTGCCTACCCTATGTTTATTTGTAAATATGTATATTTGTAAATTGTTTATAACTGCATCTGCCGCTACAAATGCAATTGCTTTGACCTATGTACACACTTTAATTATTGTACAGCACTGTAACCAAGCTGAGAATAACCTTGTTGCTCCTGCCCCCTTATAGCCTCGGGTCTGGCGCGCAATATAAATTAATAAACATAAAAATAAAGATGATGAAGCAGCTGTGCAAAGTTCCATATCTGATCATAGAGGCCTTGGTGAACATCAGGTATTGTTAGAATGCAAGGGGAATTATCTTGTGGAAATATGGAGTGATTTGACCGATAGAGTGGTACCGCAAGAGTTGCGTGATTTGGTTGTCCTTTCGGATTTGCGAGATAATGAGATGAAAGTACGAGAAGATGTAGGCCGAATATTTGTGTTTAAGCACGAGCTTGATCGATTGCATAGAGAATTAATGAAGAAAGATAAACTGCATATGTCATATGTCCAGCAATGATTTTTTCCGCCGTTGAAACCTGTTAGTTTCGAGATTAGAATTTGTACGCGAGATGCGCTTAGATGGATTACAGATGCCGCCATTTCCCCAATAGAAGTGCATGATACGTTTAGTCAGTATTCACCAGAAATGCAGAGAAAGGCATTACAGGTCATGGTATAGTACTTACAAGATGAATCTATGAAGAATAAGTTATGTTGTCCTGCTGATTTAATGACGATTTACAAAAGAGCATTTTTGGCTGAAACTGAAACGACTGCTTTTTCTCTTCATTTAGCTTTATTGCTCAATAAACAAACAAATGTAGAAACACCTAGTTTGCAATAACCATGAGGGAAGTGCCTCCCACCTTTGTGCCGAAAGTAAAAGTTGCTGCCTCTGGAGGAGCTCCAGCGCGAACGATAGAAGCCCATTATATTGCGCAGTTTGTACATGTCCCTTTTTCCAGGCAAGAGGTAAATAGTATCAAGCAGACGATCCCTGATATTAGGAAAAACCCATCAGATATGATTGGTTATTTATAACGCACTTAATACCGAGAGGTTTCCAAGCGCGGACTCAGGGTTTGAACCTGTGTTGCTCCGTGTCGTCTTGCTTCCAAGGTGAGCATGTTGCCCCTGAGCTATCCTCCCGAGACATCAGGATTCTATAAAGAAATTGAATCTGTTTGAATTCATCTGTTTTTACATTGAGTGACATTGATTTATTGTTTCCCGGGACTCTTCCTGTAGACATATGGAAACAGGTTAGAATTATAAATGACGTGCCGATATTAGGTGAAACATGGGAGAATTTGACTAGAATTGATAGGGAGAGAAAGGCTGGAGAAAAGCCGCCGCAAGTTATGTTAGCTTTACCATCGTGAATAATAGAGAAATTGAAAACGTTGGTACCCGAGAAGAGCATAGTTTGGGATAAATTGACTGCTTGTTTACAGGGCAAAGAAGAAGGAGCGACTGATTATTTTCATCAATTTGAAGAAGTATTTGCAGATTTTAGTGGTCAAGACTTGAGTACTGAACCCGAGAAGAGATTGTTTGTTGATAAGTTTGTGCGAGGGTTGTTATCGAAAATTCAAAGTTTAATAATGACATCTGAAAGTGCATGGCAAGCAAAAAGACAAAGTGAAGTATTACACATGGCCCAGTATTATGAAAATAGAGTAAATTCCGAGAAGGACAAAGAAATAAGGGACAAAGGGAATTTGAAAACAAGAGTATTGTTGCAGCAAGTAGCAAACAATAATAAAGGTGGCGGGAACGCACCATCCAGAGTCCAATTTTCACTAGCATCCAACATGCCAGGTGGTCCAATAGGGATTAATCAATGTGCCTATTGTAGACAAGAAGGCCATTGGCGAGCAGAGTGCCTGCATATACAGAATCAAAATGGACTTTCCCGAGAAGACAGAACAGAGGTCGCCCGGGAACACAAGGACAGAATAGAAACCAAAGAGCGCCACAATTTCAGAATAACCAGGGGAATCAGAATCAGAATCGGAATCAGAACCAGAACCAGAATCAGAACCAGAACTAACAGCGAAGCAGAACAAGTGATGGACATATTTTTGACAACCAGTCCAATGCATATTACTCTGGCGACTTCACATCTGACGATGTATTGTTCTACTAAGACAGCCCAAGATAGAGGTTGGAACCATTATCTATTCCCATAGACCAGAAAGGGCCCTACATAGAAATGAAGTTTGGGAATAGGGACCACATTTTTCTAGTGGACACAGATGCACAAAAATGTTCGATTGACCATCAGCGGGTTCCAGATATACCACTGTCAGGACATAAGAATGTCTCAGTAGGGTTCTCAGGTACACCAGTAATTAGTCCAGTGTCACAACCAGTACCTATCACACTAGGCCATTCACTGAATCTTGCCCATTTCTTTTGCCGAAAAATTGCGGTGAAAATTTGTTGGGATTAAATTTGTTGAAGAAATTGAATGCCGTTATTTATTGTTCTCCTGATGGAGTGTATTTGACAATATCGCCACAAAAGACTCCTGTATCGCAATTTTTATCTAAGCCATTACCGACTGAATTGAGTAAAGTACCGGCTTGTATATGGGCAGTGAATGACAATGATGTTGGTTGTTTGAAAGTAGAACCAGTGAAAATTGTTTTGAAAGAAGGAATTACATTGCCACGTATTCCGCAATATGACATTTCGACCGAAGGAGAGAAAACAGTGAAATGTATTGTGTCAGATTTGATTAAAAGAAACATAATTGAAGAAACTTCTGGTAGTACTTGCAATAGTCCGATTCTTCCGGTTTACAAGAAAGGAGGTAATGACATACCGTACCGTTTTATAATTGATTTGCGCGGAGTGAATAAAGTTGTTAATCCGCAATTTCCATTAGTCCGAGATGTGACTACAATTTTGACTATGATTCCAGCATCTGCATCGTATTTTAGTGTTGTAGATTTGAATAATGCATTTTTTAGTATTCCTGTACATTCAGATAGCAGATATTTATTTGCTTTTACTCTAGGAGGACGTTCATTCACACAAATTCCACAGGGCTACACTGAGAGTCTGAGTATTTACAGTAGTGCATTAAAGGAACAACTAGATAGGCTAGAACTACCAGCAGGTTGTGTTTTGTTACAATAACAAAAGTACAGTTGCACTATTGACACATTTAGCAGCACATGGACACAAAGCTTCACTAAAGAAATTCCAGTATTGTCGAAAGGAAGTGGCCTACTTGAGCAACCTCCTTTCGAAGGAGGTAAGAAGATTGACACCAGAGAGAATAGAAAGCATCTCTGATATGCCTATTCCAAAGACACAGAAAGAAGGCAGGGCTTTAATTGGCATGGCATCATATTGTAGGAAGTGGATCGCAAACTTCTCTATGATTGTGAAACCGATAGTGGCATTCACAAGGAAAGATGTTACCTTATGTTTGCCATGGAACATGGAATGTCAAGAAGCATTTAACCTGCTTTAAGCTGCATTATGTTCAGCTCCAGTTTTAGGCACGCCAAATTATGACAAGAATTTTAAGTTATTTGTGCATGATAATAATGGTTGTGTGTGCTTTGGCTGTTTTGACTCAGGAACAAGGAGGGAGAAATAGACCATGCAGCTATTTCTCTTCCACTTTGGATCCTGTTGCATGTGCTTTGCCGCGCTGCTCGCGAGCTGTTGCTGCAGCCGCTGCATCAGTAAAACAAACCGAGGGAATGGTTTTAGGTCACGCTTTAACTGTCTTGGTGCCCCATTCAGTGGACGTTCTTTTAAATAGAACGCAGCCGCAACACCTTACATCAGCCAGATTAACAAGGTATGAAATAGTTCTATTTGCACCACATATCCAAATTATGAGGTGTTGCACTTTAAATCCGGCCGAGTTAATGCCCCCTTCCAATGACAAAGGGGGTGAAAAGGAATTTCCCCATGATTGTTTAATGGTTACTGAACAAGAGACAAAAGGAAGAATTGATCTAACTGATATCGCACAGAAAGAGCCAGATGGAGAACTGTTTTGTGATGGTTCTTGTTTTAAATTACCTGATGGTACATCAACTGCTGCATATGCCATCACTACCCTGAAAAGTATTGTAGAAAAGAAATCCCATATAACTCAGCATAAGCTGCACAGATAATAGCGTTAACAAGAGCATGTGAAATTTCTGCAAACCTTAATGTAAACATAGACACTGACAGTCAGTATGCCTTTGCGGTGGTACACAATTTTGGTCGATTATGGGCTGAAAGGGGTTTCCTGACATCACATGGAACCAAAATCCAACATGGCACATTGATAGTGAGACTGCTGTCAGCAATTGCGCTTCCCAAACAATTAGCAATAATGAAATGTGAAGCACATAAAAAAGTAACATGTAACGTTGTAAAGGGAAACGCATTTGCAGACAGAATTGCGAAACAAACTGCCACTGATTAACACACAAAAATGTATGTTGAAAAAATGAAAGAAGTACCCTGCATGATAGAAAATGTGATTGCCACAGTTAAGGAAATGCAAGCAGAAGCTACTGCAGATGAAATAAAAACATGGTCTGAGGGTCCAGCAGAATTAGATTCTGAAGGTTGTTGGGTGGACAAACAGAAAAAAAGATGGATGTTGCCAAATGCCTATGTAATGGCAATGGTCACTATGGCCAAAAGTCCAACACACATATGTACTAAGAAAATTATTCAACATCTAGATTCTGTATGGCAGAATCCACACATTAGAAAAACTGCTGACAGATTGGTTCAGAATTGTATGACCTGTTTACAACATAACTTTGGAAAAGGAACAGCGATGATAGTAGGACGTTTTGGCCCCCACTCTATGCCGTTTGAAGTTATCCATTTTGATTTCATAGAAATGGAAAGGTGCCAAAACTATAAATATGTCCTTGTGGTGGTCTGCGCATTCAGCAAATGGGTAGAGGCTTATCCCCTGAAAGATAGTAGCTATGTCCACAGCTAAAGTCATGCTAAAAGAGTATTTTCCCCATTTTGGCCTACCACGTTTCATATGGTCAGATAACGGTCCGCACTTCATTGCAGCCGTGATATTACAAATTTGTGCAGGCCTCCAAATTGACAAACGATTCCATTCGGCCAGAGACCCGATGAGTGCCAGTTTGGTGGAACGTCAGAACGGTATCTTGAAAAACAAATTGAGTAAGATCTGTGAGGGGAGCAATTTGAAATGGCCCGATGCATTACTGCTAGCTTTGTTATGCATGAGAACATCTGTACGAGCAAGGACTGGACTCTCCCCTTATGAAATAGTTATGGGGAGACCAGCAAATGTTTGGAAAGCTCTGCAGCCGAAACGGCTGAGGGACATAGAATACCCATTGCTTATTAATTATTGCAAACAGTTGACTCAAAACTTGCATTTAATTCATCAGCAGGTGCAGGAGGCTCTTCCTGTCAGATATACCAGTCCAGGACATTGTCTGCAGCCTGGGGACTGGACATTGATTAAAGATTTTGAAAGTAAGTCTTCACTTGCACCGCAATGGAAGGGGCCCTACCAGGTCTTATTGGCCACGCAGACTGCAGTCTGAGTGGATGGGCGCAGGCACTGGATCCACGCAACGCACACGAAAAGAATTTTGCTTCCTTTGAAAGAGCTGCTTGATCCTGACGTCGAAAGAAATACAGCTGCACTTGGTCACAAAGATACCATCCTCAGTTCTCTGCCAGAAGTGCTTCCTAAGCCCACGAAAGGGCCTGGGGAGATTGCAACAAAGATCGAAAGGCCAAAGGTGCCTCAACTCTGTCCGACCGATGTCTTATCATCTTGCACTGCATCGCAGGATGGCGCTGATCCTGCATCTGGAAATGAGAGTGCATTGGACATTGATCATACTGTACCTGGAGCCATAAGGACCAATCTACGTTCACAAAATCAGAAGTGGTCTGCGCTTTGTTTCGTCTTTGTTCACAACATGGATGAAGTGGGAACGAAGGCCTAGGGAAAAGGAGCGTATGAGCTGTATCAAGCTGCATCAAATTGAAAGCTCTGAAACACAGTTTCCCGTTGCTACCACTGAAAAGTGAAGGACCAGTGCAACCTTGCGTGAACGAGCGGGGGCATATGTTACCAACACAATTGATGCTTGCTCCTGCCTTTTTTGAGCTCTGTGCAGATTGACAACAGCTTGCTGTCATTTGTTAAACAGACTAGCCTGAACTGGCCTGAAGACTTTGCTGCTACTTGATCGCTTTGATGTTAACGTGTGTTGCGGTGCAGAACTTTCCGAGACGAACATTGAAAACTTTTCCTGAGATAAACATTGCAAGACAATGGGCCACATTACATGGAACGCGGTAGGGGATTACCGGCACTGGTAAGGGCACCGGTGCCGGTAATCCCCTACCGCCTTACTACGAGGTCCCTTTGCGGGACCCGACCTCAACGGCTGGTTTTACCAGTCGTTAAGGAACGGGCCCGCAAAGGGACCTTGGAGGCAATTACGGTACTGCAATTTACGGTACCGTAATTGCCGCCTTCCCCATTCCCATTGAGCCCTATAGGGGCTCAAATGGGAATGGGGAAGTGCCATGGTGAATGGGGAATTACCGCCCCCACTCACCTTGGAATGTGGCGGTAATTCCTCCATTCACCATGGCGGTCTCGGTACGGTACCGGCGGCAACCATGGCGCTAATAGCGCCATGGTCGCCGCCTACTGTGTAATGACGCCCAATGTCTATATTCGCTCCTGCTCCCTCCTGCACCAATGCTGTTTATGATATAGAAATAGAGACTAAGCCTGTTCCTAGAAAAACTTGGTTCGAAAAGAATAATATGCTAATGATTATGATACCGCTTTGCATTTTGATTACACTGGTCCTAATATTTTGGTATCTGGAAACTGTGCATCCTTTGAACTCTCTTTTAACTGCTACCAATGCTCCTACTATTAGCAGCCCAGTACATGTGCTCTCTTATACTCTGCCCTCACAAGAAGTGAAACATAGAAAAGGTTATGACAATAATACATTGCTATTGATTATGAATATGACTCATGCTATCTTGAATAGGTCCAATTGTTGGGTCTGTTCCCATGTACCACAGCATGGTGAAATAGGAATGGGTTGGTATGTACATCCCTTGCCGCTTAATACTGCCTGTTATGCATCATTGAGAGAGTTATTTTATGGAAGGTGGAACAATAGTGTTACTGGTCAATTTGATGGAACAAACATAAATGAGTTTGAAAGAGTGGTATTGGAACCGGTGGGTTGTTCCATATTTTCAAGCGCAAGAAAAATAAACACGGTAACAACGAGTCCAGTAGATACACTCTATAGGCCTTACAAATCCCTAATTACTTTTAACATGGCTCCAGTAGGAAACAAAGATGCTGTGCCTCCCTCCTATACTACTAATCACTGTCCACGTTTTGTCCCATTTTACCTACGGAAAAAGGGTTCCTATCCAGTGGGAACGTTTACTAGATGCATGACTACTGCCATACTTGAGCAAGAAGAGAAACTATTATATATAGGAGGTTCTGTTTATTTTGTATGTGGAGATCAGGCATATCCATGGTTACCTAGAACTTGGGAAGGTACCAGTTATTTAGGTATACTTTTACCTGGTGTATTACTTTCCAAAACCTCTGAAATATCAAAACTATCCAGATACAGGCCACAATGAGATGATACTGCAGGACAGATTGCAGGGGATATAGCAAAGTCATTGATAGCATTTTGGGGACAAGCAATAAATTCATGGAATATAAGGAAACTGCCCAGGGTGTTAAAGAAGACGATAAATGGAACTACATATATACTCTATAATATGACACTAGAACAGAACGCAATCAGATTAATTGCACTTCAGAATAGAATGGTCCTTGATATCATTTTGGCTGATCGTGGAGGGGTATGCAAATGGTGGGTCAGCATGCTGTGTATTCGTAAGTGACTCCTCCCCCACGATATTTGAAGCAATCAAGAAATTGCATGTCATGAGTTCTGAAATTAATTTTCCTACAGGTGATTGGAATATGAATATAAGTTCCTGGTTTTGGGAACTGATTCGATCATGGGGATGGAAACTAATGAAATTTTGGTCATGATATTTGGAATTCTCATGTTCTGCTGTTGTTGCATACAATGAACAACAGCAAAGGGTAACAGGTGCACGCCTAGGTATATCAAAAATTAACTGCAAGTAGATAAGTTAGTGAGGTGCAGAGGAGAGTAACGCAACACTGGCACTGTGTTGCGGTGAACAAAGTACAAAAAAAAAGAAAGTGTCCACGGTCTGTGGATCACTCACGTCCCCTGCACACTTGGAAGATTGTACAATGACAAACAATTGGTAAATGAAGTTAGTAAATGGGTATTTTGTGCTTACAGGTTAAATAACACTTTATAGATAAACTGTTTGGGAACACTATTTTCAAATAGTCAGATGTAGTAATTATAGGTGAAACCAACGGATTATAGGGTGGACTCTTTACGCTGACCTGTTTTAAGTCAATTGAATTAGTCTTAAATTTGAGATTGGAACATTACTTTTAATACAATTCAACAGGGTGGAGCAAAAGAAACATTCCAATTGATGATACAGAGTTACAATATTATTTTCATATTGATAACATGCATTCAAAAGTAATTGTTAATAAAAAACTCAACGCGTTTCGGAAATAGAATTGCCTTCATCAGGAGTGGTTATTTGTAGATCTATTCAACACAATATTTTGATCCAGAATTCTGATATCTGCAGATTACAAAACAAATAATATTCTCTTAAATTACATTTCTGAAACTGATACATTTGCAGATCTTCAATTAGCTGAATCAGCTAAGGGTAATATTACCTGGCATAGGTGCCCCACTGAGATTCTGCCTGTGGATCACAATCCAGTTTCTTAAGAGAAGACACTACCTGTGAATATCCCAAAGGTTCATAAGTAACTAAACTCAAGGTTTTTCCAAAAAGTGAAAGAATTCACAAGAGGATTGAAAACATACCTCTGCATAAGACTTTAGTTCCTGTGTCTAGGGTGACGCGTCGCCTGTGGTTGCTCATAATTCTACAGACCAATTTCTAAGTGTCCTGTGATGGGGATCTTAGTTCATTGACTTAATAATGTAATGAAAGTGAGATATAACTCAGTACCAAGGGCTATGACCTTGCTGTACCAACGGTATACATTAACCTTGCACTTAAGCTTACCTCGCAGCAGGGAGCTTAAATCGTGTGTGTTGTAGGTCCCAGGGTCTTCTATGTATTGTCTTAGATTGTTGATCCGACTCTTCCTGAGCATACCCGAGGTGTCGTCCTTATAGGGAGTTTTTAATAATTGATTCTCAGTGTCTAGACAGAGAGAAAATAATGAAAATAGCTGTATTACTTCTATGCGGGAGATAAGTAGTTTAAAATGCCATAGTTTAAACTACACATATGCGTAGATAATATGGTGAAGTCAGAGAGGGTTAATTCAAAAGGCTGTCACACTGTGGACCTGAGAAAAATAGGGGGTGCCAATTTTGGAGTAACCTCAAAGGGGGATGTAATACATAGGGCCAATAGCTAGTGAAAAACGGTGCTCATTGGGTACGGCATATTAGTGTAAAAATTGATTATTCCGAGTTGGATGAATAAAGAGTGCAGAGTTGAAATGTCTCGGTAAGTGATAAAATATACTGCTATCCAATTGGGAATAGTACAAGCACCAGTAGTGATTGTTAGTTTGTGCTGTGTCCATTTCATAATGCAAGATAGAAAAGATGCATTAAATGCTATCACGTTATGGTGCCTGTCGAGCGTGGCGTATTCTATTGCCCATCACTGACATAAAAGCTAAGAGCGGAGTGAGTTATAAACTCGTGACCCCGTAAGGTATTTAATAAATTACAGTGCAGGTGTGCAAGGGACTTACTATTTTAGTCACGCTCGTCTGGTCCGTTATAGGTTCGGTGAAGCATCCGGAAGAGTGGGGATGCAATCCGAATGCCTCACGGTCGTTTATTGAGTGATGTTACGGGTACGTCTGCGTAATGACGTCAGATGTAAACATCTGACGTCATCATGCATTCGTCATACACTACCGAACATCTAGTTTGTGATAAAGTAGCTATGCGTTGTAAGGAAGCATGTCTCCCATTGACAGTGCTGCTAATTCATGTTGAAGAGCTGAAATAAAAATATGTAGGTAGAAAACTCGAATCCCACATGTTATAAGGGGTTGACTTAATGGTTTTAAGCTGCATAGATGTTACTGATGTTAAGGTCCCCAGTTGCTTGTGGAACAAAGATTACTCTGCCTGTGGGGCACCCATGCTTACAATCTTGCAATGTTGCATACAATGCCTGCCAATCCTCTGCTCCCAAATTACAAATGAGTGTGTTCATGCAATCAAAACGAAACCTCCTTGCATATTAAATAAAGGCGCAGAACACGAAAATGAAACAATCAAAGAATTTATGGCAATTAATATTTCTGATGATGATTCCAGTAGTATGGGTAGTTTGGAATTGGACACGTGGCCCGATGAAGACGCAATGTATGGATGATGCCCTTGGTTTATGGCCAAAAGGAGGGTTTGTTAGACCAGAAACTACCCTATAGTATGTAAAGTATGTTGGCCAGAAACAAATCACAACATGTGACAAACATCGCAATCGCAGAATTGTCAATGTAACCAGAGGGCTTCCATTTTGTGAAATGCCAGCCATTTGCTTTTTTCTTTTCTGTCAAAACGCTTTGCAAAATGTATTCTATGCTTCGAACTCACACACATACGAGGCCACGGCCTGAATGCTGAAATACTAACACAGACAGAAATGTCAAACTATGAAGACATACATTTTTCTTCTCTCTCACTAAGACCTTGAAGGCGAGCAGAAGCTGCTTCTAATCTAGGCATCTTCAGGCTTCATACTGTGCCTTTCATACATTGTTCCCAATTACCGCCATATGCAAGAAAAAGGACAAACTCTAGATGCAAGGAAAACCCATACACATTTCTAAAGGAAGACACTTTATATATTCAATTTCATGAGCAGGAAACAAGAACTGTCATTATATCATTAACATGCATGAACATACTGACAAAGAAGGAACACCTTTATCATGGGGTGCATGAGCAAAGCACACCTTGCATTATTATGAAACATTTAGAATAAACATATCTATTTCTTAGTTTAGAAGTATCCTGAATATTCAGCTGTAATGCAATCCCCATGAAAGCATTATGGATTATTTTTTCTTTTGGATTATGATATATTTCTCCCTTCTCTTGCTAATCTTTGGAGGGGTTGTTAGATTATGCCCCCCCCCGCACTAAAGGGACAAACCCTGCTTTAAAGTTTTGAAATTGGCTACTCCATTATCTTTCTGTACCTTACAAGGTTAAGGCAGTAATGCTTTCATGTGCAGTCTGACATTTGCCAATTAGCCTGTATGACGGGCCCTTAATAACTGTTCACCTATTTACACTCACCCCTGAAATTATTTCTGGACTCTCTGCTTTCTGCCCAGCTATGCACACCACATCCCTGCTGCAGTCTTCAGGAATCGTTCTTGTTACGTCACCATCCCCGAGTTCAGACACCGCCTGCACCGCTCTCTCTGTCAGCTTCCAAAAGATAGCGAGTTGTCACATCCACCAGCAGCCCAAGGACCCAGCCTTTCCCAACCTCCCAGTTTCAACCAGGAATAGCAAGAAAACCAAAGACTTTATAATCAGGAGTAGCAAATTTATCGAGCTAGTCCCAAAGTTTCTCACTCAATTTGATTGGAGGAAGTATAGCAAGTCTTCTCAAAAAGCCCAAATGTTTTCCACTCACTCCAGCAAAAAATCAAACAGCCAACTTAGCCCAAACCAAATTCATAATCCTTTTTCCCCCTCTTCTCCCTGTACCTTTTAAACCCTTTTCAACCAACACTGCCCCTTCAAATAGCACTGCATGTCTTCTTTCACATTGTCCCTGCTACTATGTGATGTCACCTGCCACCACCCTTGTAATGTTGCAGCCTTTAGTCTGGCAACCTCTGGAAAGCATTTCGTTCATCACCCCATCCTGCGGCCTGCAGAAATATGAAATCTTTTTACTTCCTTCTAGCCTTCCTGCATTTGCCTTTGTATGAACAATAAGCGTGCTCTGTTCAAGGACCAGCATATGTGTGCTCTGAATCTTTCCTCCCCTTTCAGCTTTTTAATTCTGCTTTATTTTCTGAACATAGCAATGTGTTCATGTACGTACGCCTACAGCTATGCCAGCACGTTTGTAGCCTAACAAATCTACCCACTTTATTTAGCACAATACTTAATGTTAGCATCAATGTACTAAACACAGAATATACTGCACACACTCTTCAGCTCATAACCTCTCCTACAGTACATCACACCAGCAAGTTAAATATATGTACACCAATTAATCTGCCAAATTAAGGTGCACAGTAAGAAAGGCAGCGGTGTCCTGCGGACAAACTAGTGCACATGCCTTATAAATGGTACAAAAAGATGATTACCTGCATTATATTTGGCATTCCGAAATACATGGACATTTATTGCACATTAGGAATCTAGTATTCCATATTTGTTTGCCACTGTAGCTCTTGGAATTATAGGCTTAATGATGCCCCAAATGATGCCCCAGTATAAAGACTTCTTTGTTGCACATGATCATAGAAGACATGCTAGCAAGGTACTTGGCATGCACAATCTCTTAGTTGAGGTATATGCAGCAACATTTAGATGTGTTGGGTCTCACCATTTGGTACAATACTCCAAGATGTATAAAACGTGTTTAGATCCCCTCTTACAAGAATGGATGGACATGGCTCAAATTGCCTGTTTCATGGAATGTATTCCATTCAAGAAGGTCTACGACCATGTTTCAGCTCACTCTCCTTTGAACAAGGGTATGATCATCAGCCCCAGACATGTATTTTGGCCTTGTTGGGCCTCATCAGTGAGGTTATGCTGAGCCGCTCTAACGCTGCATTACCCTTAGTAACTGAGGGTAAAACGCAATGTTTTACATAACTTACAAAGGATGCGGGAGCCACTCTATGGAGATCAAACATGGCTCAAATAGCATATTCTATGGAATATGGTCAACTCTGAAGGGTCCACAGCCATGCTTTACCTCACTGCACCCTTCATAGAGGAGAAATATCTTAAGTTATTAGGGTTAATTCAAGCAAGAGAACTCCTTGTTCACTGTGCCCTAGAGAAGCTCAGCTTTACCTCCCTAATATGACTCAAAAAGGTCCTGTCAGGAAAACTCAAATTTTAACCATGTTTTCCCCAATTGAACTCATGTATGATAGAATTCCACAACGTGTATTGAATATGAAGTGGGCAGAGAAGATAATGTCATATAAATGTGGACAACAATTATGAAGAAACCAATGAACACATGGGGTTAGTAAGAAACAGAAGACAGTGTATGACAAGAAAGCACACCTATGCACATCCAAGAAGCGAGATCAGGTACTTGTGCTGATTCTCATTAATGAAAAGAGGCTACTCACCAAGTGGTTTGGCTTAATATAGGGTGACAGAATGTGTTTCTGATCTAAATAATAAAATACACCAACAGGACTAGCAAATGCAAAGCAAGTTATATCACATAAGCAGGTAATATTCATGACAGCCTAGAGAAGCAGATGCACAGCCTATCACATATTGCACTGTCCAGGGCTAACACCAGGAATACTTACAGGTGTCTCAAATGGAAGGCGTTTCCTGAAATAAGTATCTGAGCGAAGCCGGAGGAAAAGATTTGGAGACATTCCTTCAAGATTATACTTGTTCTCTAAGTATCCTAGGGCAATCAATGTCATCAGCCGTCACCTCTAGGGAAAATGATCCCGCAATGAACAGGCAAAGTGCTAGTAGAGTGCAGAGCAATGATCCATGGCCAAGTTAGAAAGTTTGATAAAATGTGAATTTTAAAGACTATTTGTCTCCCATTCCTCCAGCCCCAAAGTGATACAGGAACTGAGGTGATTATAGAAAGGTATTACATCAGATTTTGACCATTACCATATGCCCTGCAGATGAACTAATTGAGTGGCAGAGGAAGTCTGAATCCATCCACACATTCAATATTTCCAGATGATATTGGCAGGTGCTGCAACATCCATAAGATGGATAAAAGCCTGATTTAACCAGCCGATTTGACCATTTAGCATCAGGTTATTGCCATCCAGTTTATGTGGGCAATCGGCAACATTCCAAATGCTAATAGTCCATCTCTAATATCAATTGTGGAGATTACACAGGTGCCCGATCGGGAAAGAACACTTGAAAAGTGCTCCCTGACCACAACCATGGTTATGCATTTAGGACTCCATAGGGAACGGCATCACGCAATGTTCAGGGCAACCAGAATATCAAACTGCCGGTAAAGAAGATTACTCAAGTGTAATGTTTGGTAATCATTGACTACCTCAGGAGGTTCATTCTCCTCTTTTCTGCCAGTCATCGCACATACATGTCCAAAAACAATCCAAAAACCTTGTAGCGAATTGGTAGGGCAAAGAAGGCTTTTCAAGTTCTAATGACAGCATTGTACAACACATCAACACTTGTCAGCCTGGCTTCAGTCAGACTGTCATCCTCCAGTTCAGCTGATATGACATGACAAAGAGCTGTTGTACAGCTATGCAGAGGGAGTGAGAACCCCTACACAAGCAGAGCAGACCTGAGTAGTGCTGAGAGAAGGAATGCAAACTGAAGGATAGCAGGCAGCTGCTTAGGCTGAGGGAAGATTCTGAATGAAATCCTGACGCCTTTCCCCAACTGGCAGATTGGAGAGAGGGACATGAAGAATGTAACTACCTGTAGCAGGACAGGAGTAGGTACCAGTAGCTGGACAACTGGAACTAGAGGGAGAAGATGCAATGGAAGCCCAGATAAGAAACAGAAACAGCTGAGCCTAAAGACCAATTGCAGGAGCCTAACATTATAAGACTGAGTTTAATGTTTGGACTTAGATAATTAATGTTTAGAGGACTTTCGAGAAAGACACATTGAACAGATCTGATGCATGCTCTAAATTAAAGCGCAAGATTCTAGGGGTATTGAAAAACCCAAATTGGAAAAATGCAGAGTACAATGCAAGTAGGAGTTAAAACGCTTGAGCCATCTTGAATAAGGTACATTTTAAGAATACATAGCTTGTAAAACTCTGATGTGTATCTCCTGTAGCATCTTGGTAAATGAGCATTGAATAAACATAGTGCATGTCACTCTTCGGAGTGAGAATTCCTAAAGCAGTGAGTGACGCCCGGAAGGAATATCATGTACGCTGGAATCTTAAGAAAGATTGCTTGAAAGACTACAATGTATGCTGGGTGTTATAACAGTTAATGCATAGTGGGATACTCATCATTGTTGACAGCTAGTCAAGAGCAGACCAGTGCCTGACTTGATAACAAATCAAATGATTGTCAAAATAAAGTTTTATTTAACCTTACATCCTTGGTCCAGTATTTCCTGTATTTATTTTGCTGAGTCTTTCAAAGCTGGAAGGATGTCCCTTGAGTAAGGAAGAAGAGCTGCACTAAGTGTGGTAGCGGTGGACATTTTGTACTGACAGGAGTTTGGGCCTTCATATTTGCTCAGATAGGTTTTTATGAATGTGGTATATGTTTTAGCGAGTTACTGACAATGCCACGTATCAAAGGTATTTTAAAGCGATTGTAACATGTCTGAATACTTTTTTATTTTATTCTCCATTCTGCAGGCAGTGAAAAGAAAAAGTGCCAAGGAGGCTGATTCGTTTGACGTTGGTGAGGTATGTTGTTCTCTCCATGGTGTCAAATACACTTTGAAAACATTCTCTAGTCAAAATGCAATTTCTCTGAGATTAATAACAATAATTGAGATGTGTTACTCCAACAATACTAGTTTATGTCTATTGTGGCAACTTATTTTGCGAAACACAATCCTCTTGTCTTTTGGATGACTTTATATGCTGGTACCATGTAAATGCTGTCTTGCCCATGTACAATACTGGTCACACTATGCACTATACACCTGTACAATGACTGGGGCATTTTAAATGAAGTAGACATGGCATGGGGGACACTGCCAACATTTGTACAAAGCTATGTGAAAGCTACAGTGAGCTAAAATGTGGCTGCAGACTCTTGAGTCGGCACCTTCCCATAGAATAGGTCATTAAGCCGTGTACGTTCTCGCAGAGGGGCGCCCGTACCTCTTTTTCTATGTTTAAGGTACTCAGGGTTGATCACCCTAAGTTACCTAGGGTTACCCAGACGTGGACCCCTTGCTCACAGTGCTAGAGAGGCACAGCTCCACCTCACTGATGAGGGCTAACTAGGCCGAAATACGTGTCTGGGGTTGTTGTTGGTACTCTTGTTCAAAGGAGGATTGCCACAGCATTTTGGTGCTGGACTGCTCAAGTAGGCGAGACAAAGACTGAAATGCAAATGGATATTCCTCCTTTGTGAAAGGTACAGTGAGCTAAAATGTGGCTGCGGACTGTGGAGAGGGCACCTGCCCATAGAACAGGTCCTAGACTGAAGTCCTCTCATGCAACTTTCATGAATTGCAAAAAAATGAATGCAAATCCACGCACACCTGGGCTATGTGCATTGTTTGTACGCATATATGCCTCACACCAAATATTTAACATGGATTCATATAGAATCCGTGAAAAATGACAGATAACACAGACAGATAACACACATTACCCTCTCCTCCTAGTTTGATTTCAAACAGTTACCTCGTAACACTTACAGTTTATCAGAATTTCATGGCTGCATATTGAAAATTCCAAACTGTGTTTTAGAAAAAACATATACAAAGATTTATAATATTCATTTTTATTCCAACACATTTCCAATTCCTTTCAATAAATCTTTCATAAAATACCACAATACATTCAGTCATACAAAGGGTGTGCAAAAGGGGTTAGCAAAAGTGCTTTTTTATAGTGCAAACACTTTTTTACTGCAAGCATTTACCGGGAATATGATATGTTGTAGATGCTTAACTTTAAACATTTGTATACATGAGGTGCAGTTGTTTTTTCCAGTGTTATACATTTTGTGAAAAACACTTTCATGATTCAGTCTTTTTCTGTAATGTCATATCTTTCAACTTCCCACGAGATTCATTGTTCCATCATATCTGTATGTTTTTATAAAGAAATTTCAAAACATTAATTGGATAAAAAAACATGTTGACACCAAAGTGTTTCAGCCCTCCATAACAAAATCCATTCATCCACCATGTGTTTTATTAATTAATACACAGACCTTCGCCAGGACAGTAGTTGATTGTATCTTGAACAAATCACTTCATTCGGTCTACAAAAAGTATTGAAAAGTACAAATCTGTAGGAGATTCACTGGGGTGCAATTCCACCATATCACTAGGGTAATTATGAGTTTGGCCTGTGCTTTTATCACTGCATATTGTGGCTGAGTCTCATAGCAGTCTCTGAAGGAGAGGAAATATAAATATATATTCATGTTTGTGATATTCAAATTCACATATCTAATACCATTATAACTCTACAGAGGTCTTTTGGTACCCAGACAAAGGGTAGAGCACAACCTCCGGTAAATTATTACCTTTCGATTCCAGTTTTCTGAATTTTTTGCGCCAGGTGTCTGGTTACCACGGCATCATCTTGAGGTATAACATGCACAACACAAAACCCTCCATTACTTAGTTGTTTTTCATTCCTTTTGTTCAAATTGTCTATCTCTAGCATTGTCTACGATAGTCATTTCCAGTAATTGTCCCTGAACACATGCCCAATGTAGTTGCCTTACCGCTCTCTGTTTTAAACAGCTATATGGTCTAATTTTGAACTATTTATCTTAGACATATCATCCTCTTCCAGCCTGCTTCTTTTCTTTGTGCCAGTGTGTTTAAAGGCCAGCGCCTTTCATGCACTTCTTATGGGACCAGTTACTGTCCAACACTGTTATGTAACGGCCCATAACGTCCTGTCTTGTCCCCTGAGTGTGGTTCTCACTCTTATTAATGCTAAATAGCAGGCACCACGTGTATTACTGATGCTTGTTGCTGTCCGGCAAGTCATTCTTACTTTCCCTTTTTTAAATCTTTTCTTTTTCTGTGCCTCAATAAAGTAACGTCCTTAATGGACGGTTGCCTATTTTTTTTTTAAAACTTGCTGATGCTCACCGTCCCGTTACTATATTTCCATTGCTCGCATCTGTCATTTACTTAATGTGATGCTTATGTGGGATCTCGCAGAGAACGCCTCCCACATTCATGCATAAATGCAGTGTCATCTTAAAGCATCAATCTCCTAACTGTGCTAAGTGATTTTTAACAATGTCAGTTACATTTCAAAAACGGATCTCTGTTACCCATGTGTTCTTCATTATACTCGTATAGCTTACCTTGTTGAAGATACTGCGAGCGCGTACCTTCTCCTCTGTGTTCTATTGTGGGAACCGTTGCCTAGTGACCATATTTCATGGCCCTTGTCACATGTTTCTCTTTCTGTGCACTAGCAGGTAGCCATCTTGAAACAATGTGGCTATACTCTGTGTCTATCTCTTAAGGACATTTCAGTGATCTTTTCTTGCGCTCGTCGTAAAAATGCACGTTCAGCGTGGTAAAGAGGAACAAACTTATCAGCTGCGGGATTAACCCACTAAATGGAGTGGGCTTTGTTGATAGCCACAGAGTCCTACCTATGCACTAAGCTGACCCCATCAAATTGTGTCCTTGATAAATAACATATGGGTAGTATATCTTGAATAAGAGTTAAGTATGTAAGGCTTAACATTAGACCCAGGCACTGTAAACAGGCCTTGTAGCTTGTTTTTATTAGAAATAAATTCACATTTTATCAATCTGCCCAGCAGCCTGGCTGCACATTGGAAACATCATGTTCCAGCACCATGTTGTAAGAGATGAGCAGCCTTTGATACTTTCGAGGTCAGGAAGCGAAGCTCATGGGTGCAGAGGAAGGCAGTGAATGCACAAGCATTTTATAATTTGGCATATTTGTTTATGAAACTGGTCTACTGACTGTTTCAAAATGTTCCATGGCCGTTTTAAATTGCCCCACAGCACATCTCAGCCTGGGACGTGGTCCGAATCGTTCCTAAAATGCAACATCACACCGGTAACTTGTCAACAGTTCAAGGTTCTTGTAGTGTCATCATCGGTTGTGTTCTCTTGAGAAATGGATGGAGGCATCCGGCACAGATGAATAAAGATCTGCTGGTCATCACAAATGTCTCAATGTTTTGGCACTATGATGTGAGAATTATGGGCTGGACTAAGACATTACAGAGGTGATGAAGGGTGTTGTGGTAGCATTTGCAGGATCCAGTAATTTTTCGATAATGGATGTCCCGCTATAGGGGAACATTGTAGCACTGTCAATTAGCCTCCTTTGGAGGATTGACCTAATGTTGCAATATGATTTGATGCTAATTAGTCTGTACGATTATAAAAGTTTTCATTTTGGGGGCATATTTTCACAGTGCTTTTAATGCAGTACTGTTCCGCATTCTGTTTGAATTTCGTTTTCCCAGCTGTATCTGAGCCCAGAATAAATTGTGTGACTTCTTGCCTGGTGTATACTCCTTTTTTGGACTACTTTTCTGAGTTCTGAGGCGACCCACAGTACATTTTTGGTGGCCCATAAGGGGAATCAGCTTTCCCGATCAGACGTGGGTATTCCAGCCATACTCCCGGTTGAGTGCTGGACAGTGTTTGCAGACCAGTCCTAAGAGCTCAACACCAAGGATGCCGTGCAGATGCTGAGTTCACATAGGTCTTAAAGGTCAGAATGCTCCCTTCTCTTGGAAGGGGGTACTGGCCTTTAAAGGAAGACTGCGGGGTCGAGACGACTTGAGAATCTCCAAAGAAGGATATGCAAGTGTACCTGTGCATGAACACGCAGGTAGAGGGAGGGATACATTTTATGAGATGAGCTGAGTGGGAGGACTTTGCTGGGAGGTGACGGGTGAGAGGCAGGAGGAGGAGCAGTGTGATGTTGGATTTTGTGAGGCAGACGGGGCGGTGGGAGGAGTTGTGAGTTTATGTAAGCTAAATAATGATTGGTGGGTCTGGTGCACATCATCCTTTAGGATGGGGAAGCGCCTGCATGGGTCCTCCCACCCCTCCAATAATTGAAAGAAAGAAAGAAAGAAAGAAAGAAAGAAAGAAAGAAAGAAAGAAAGAAAGAAAGAAAGAAAGAAAGAAAGAAAGAAAGAAAGAAAGAAAGAAAGAAAGAAAGAAAGAAAGAAAGGATGCACCCTCTAAAGGTGGAGGGCAATTGGCCATAATACTCATAGATTTTAGGTCCACTCACCCGAAAGGGAGTGACTGGATGGTGGCACATCTGCGTTGGAGCAGAGGGTTGCGTAGTAAAGTGGCAGACCTTGTTAGACGAGAGTTGTGCGTAGTGCAGGCAATTGGTATAGCTGGGTGATTTTTAGTTTGTACGGGTTAAAGAGTAACGAAGATAGTGAAGAAAAGGCATATGCATTGGTGTTTTGTCAAAGCAGTAGTAGTGTGATAAGGTGTAGTTAGTGTGTTGTTCAGTTTAGTGTGGCTGTGGAAGTCCCGGAAGGGCCAGAGCCAATTAAACATGTTAAATCAGAGGAGCTGTGTAGCACATGCAAGGGGCACGGTTGAACGAAGGGAGGAGCAACCGAACCCCAGGCACATTAACATAGGGCATCATTGTTAAGGTGGCAGGCTTGCGGACAAGGCCATTTGTGTACTAACTGAAACTAATAAGACGGGCCATTGTGTCTGAGTGGTGTGAAAGGGCAGGGACTGAGGAGAAGGCCAGTGTGAACAAAATAGGGTTGAAGAGTAAGATGCTAAGTATAAGAGTGAGTGCGAGAGTGTGATTAAGGAAGGGGTAAACATTTTTTGAGATAAAAGTAAAAGGGCCAAGAATAGAGGGGGAAACAAAGAGTACTCTAAAGAATTAGGAAAAGGGCCCAATAATGACACCTTATTTTATGGAAGCACCCCTTGATAATATGTGCAAAATATTGCCCCACAATCGCGATCAAATAATAAAATACCACTTTCAGTGGGTAGGGGACAGAGTGGGAAAGGGTTTTCAGGATACAATCGACAGTATATACTAATATTTGTTGGCAACATACAAAGGTGTGAAGTTTAAAAAGAGGCAGGACATTTTAGGTCTCTGTAAACTGTTGGAAGAAACTAAAAAAGAGAAAAAAGGGAGGAGGAGAATAATAGTGCTCTGCCCTCTCCCTATGCATTCTATCCACCGTTAAAACCAGGCGCAGAATAAAAAAACCCTAAGCAAGCATACCCGGACAAGGAGAAAATAAATAAAAACAAGGCAGAGTCATACCCTCATTCTGGGATTGAGGAAGGGAAAGGGAAAACAAATATTTAGCAGGCATTAAAACAAGCACACAGCAGCAACGTGACTCAATGTTTAGAGAAGCAGAAAAGGCAGTGTAGAGTAGAATAGAGAAAAAAGGGAATGAGCAGGGAAAGAGGGAAGACCAGCAGAGATGGATAGTAGGATGCGTACAATTTAAAATGGATGACTGGGGAGAGGTCATGGGAGAAGGCAAACCAGATACAACATAGGGTACTCATTTTGCATCAGATTGTGAAGATAGCAGTGGCAGTGACAATACGGATGACGAATTCAACACATGTGATTTAACGAATGGGTTTTAGAGGAAGGAGGAGAAAAGAAGGGGAGGAAGAGGAAAGAGAGAAAAACACAGGGGGCTTGGGGGACAGGCTTCAATGTAGAAAACAAGTATGGCAGTAGTAAAAAGACAACGATGAGGTGCTAGGCACCAAGCACACACAGAGCAGTCCCTTCTACAGCAGTCAAAAGGGGAAGTGCATTGCCTACCCTGGCAGAGAATGGACAGGGATAATTTGGTTTACAGTTTACCTTCACTAATGGCAGGGCCAGCAAGTGCATATATGTATTTGAGAAGGAGACAGAAGTCATCCCATTGGCCATAGGGGACATTAAAAGCTTATTTGCAGTATTGGTGGGGGAACGTAGTGATAAGATTTGGCAGCAAGCAGGATACGCTGGGGTAAAGTTAGGCTTTAACATACATGACAGGCACCTTTTAATAATTACAGAGCACACGTATGGAAGGCTCTGAGAGAGCTGTATCCACATCAGATATGGGATCAATATTTGCATGAAAAATGAAGCCAGATTAGGACCTTGCAGAATACATATGATCAATCCAAGAAATGTCTACACAAGAGAATAAGCAGTCCTGGGGTGATAAAATACCTCTATTCTATAATATTCTAGTGAGGGGGCTGCCCACCGATATATAAGGTTCCCTAGAAAAAGTTGTCAGGAACGAAGCAAAGGGATGGCCGAAATACAGTCTACTACTATACATTACTGCAAAAGAAAACAGGAAAAAGACAAGGATGCAGTAGACAACGCGGTACAGTCAGAAAACAAACGTGTGCAGAGAAAACTTGCCAAAATAGGCATGGAAGGGGCAGTGCTAACAGGAAAAGTCAGCGTTCAACCTGCCCAATATGGGGGCTTTCAGTGCCAGCTGTAGTACAACAAGGGGGATACATACAAGCACAATATAACCCACAGTGGGGAATACACCAGATGTAACAGCAGCCCGGATTCATAAATATGCAACAGCCTGGGTTCGCACACGCAGGGGGAGTAAATGTGTACATGCAGCAGTATCAGATGGGAAGGGGATATTAACTAAGGGGAAGAGGATTTGGATATAGGTATATTGGGCCCGGTGTAGAGGACAGTGTTTTGCCAGCGTACATTTCGGTCTCTTTGCACAAACATGACAACTTATTCAACAAACAGGACAGCAGGAAGGAATACAGCCATAGCAGCAGTATAAACAGACATACGTACCACCTCAGCAGGTACAAATGGTGCCGGAGTCACACATGCGTGTGCAGCATATCCAGACACAGCTCATGCCTCCACAGGGACCAGGACTGGCCCTCGGAGGAGCTGAATTCCAGAGTACAGTGAGAGTACTACAGGCACAAGCGAAGACACTAGTACCAGAGAAAGTGACTATATTGGGGCACAATGAGGTGCCTCATTAAACAGGAGTCACAGTGATGGGAGGAAATCCATGTACATCTTCGAGCAATACACTCTTACAATGGGGTGCCCACAGGAAGTAAGAGTATGTCCTGTCCTAGCAGCAACTGAAGGCCCCGAAGAGGAGCCAAAGGTATCAGTTCAAATAGGACGGAGGGACTGTCCCTTACTAATAGATACTGGAACTACTAGATCCTGTATAAAGGAAGAGGGATTCACATTATCCAACAAGAAATTGGACATGCAAGACCTTTTGGGGACCATCCAAGAGGTTCCTCTGACAAATGATTTACCATTGACAATAAGGACACAGCATACCAAAGCACCATTATTGTATTCAAAAGACAGACCCATTAACACATTAGGAAGAGATTTGTTAAGCAAATTGAACACCACAATTTCATTTTCAGAAAATAGGATGGTGAACACCACACCTGCGATGTACCCAGCCAGGGTGACAGTGTTGATGCAGGCATAGTACGCACTGAGTACACAATGAGAGGGATACCCACACACACAGAGATGTTTTTGTATGGGGTACAGGCACTGCTAGGATGGATATCAGGGATACAAGGGAAGCTGTTTCGACTGTCAAAGTAATTATTGTTCAAACACGGTGCTCCTCCATCATAACTTCAGGCACACACTGGTATGGACCCAAAACTAACACTGACAGGAGCAAAAGAGAAGAGGGGCATCTAGGCCTGATCCCAGGTGTGTGAAGAGAAGTAGAGTGACAGAGGAGAGGGACAGACAATGCTTGGTGGGGTGCAAAGCTTGCCAGCAATGTAAACACCCTGAGGCCCTATCTGTAGGGCCCGGCGGAGGGGTGATGTGGGTCCCTCTAAGGCACATGTTGCCCGTAGCGCCAGGGCAGGGATGTGCCTTACCATAAATACAGTTTGCTGAAGGCCTCGGATTCACCCTTTCCTCCCTCAGTTCCCAGGTTTTTTTTTCTTTTGAAAGGGAAATTATTTATATTAGAAGTAAACATTTTCAACTGTGAGGTATCTGTGGCTGATTTTAGAGCTGGGGAGCCTGCCCTGCTGACAGAGCAATGGCCTTTGTCATCTCATACATTAGAATTTCAATGGGACATAACGGTGGTGGTGGCGAATGCCCAACAAAGGCAGAGGTTCTTTTAAATGTGGCCTATTCAGAACCATGCCAGGCTCCCAGGCCCGCAGGGTACTCGTCGGGGGTCCTCTTCAATTAACCTCCACCCCCTTCCCTTACACAGACGCTTCCGGGCTGATTCAAAGCAAAGCGCTATACCTACGGGACATTACATAAAAATAATATTTACAGAGTGTGTGTTAAACAGTCCACAGCCGAAAAAACTCTCTGGTGGTTTGGTCCTTACTGTATTACAGGTGCAGCTACACCGCAACAGCCCTGTTGCGCATCTAACTGTTCCCACGGGCAATATGCACACAAACTGCAGAATAGCAGGCTTGAGGTGCACTGATGAGATATCACACATGCTGCGGCAGCCTATGTTATTTGTGCCCGACGGCGAGGCAATGATGACCACAACTTTTTGTTGCAATATGCAAGGTCATTGTTGCCATGCCATCTGGCCACTGCTACTATGTATTAAACAACCACAAGATTGGGGGCTTCTGTGCGTAAATAGTGCCTGCGCGGATGGGCCGGCCCTGGCATGTAAACACACTACTTGTCTGGAGCATTGACTGGGAATTCCAGCTCGATTCCTCTATTCCCACCAGCAGGTGACCAATAAGCAATATTCAGAAGCACTCTGTGGTGGGAAATCAATACTTTCTAAAGAAAGACCACCAAGGCATACTGAATATAAGCGTTGCTATTTACACAGTGTTTAATGCTGGTGGGCAGCCTTGGTCATTTCATCTTCCTAGATAATTAAAATGAAGACATTTCTGGCACAGTTCATTGCACTTACCTTTGCTTTTTGCCTCATGCCTCAGTGCGATCCAACAATGCAAAACAGGAACCACTGGCAGATTGCTTGGGCTGTCATCATCAGAGAGCAAAGGCAGGCTTCTAGTCTGAGAGGTGGGCCAAGCTGGGTCTGCTCAGCCCGGAGAGGAATCCCACGTGCCTCTGTGTGGCTGGCTGCTGCACTCAGCTCTGCTCTGCCTTAGCCCCAGACGAGCACCATAGCTCAAAACCATAAAGTAACAGACATGAAGGCATCACGCCATGCTGCTTCCACTGCCCAGGCCTGGGTGGCCTCAGGCAATCTGGAGCTTGCCCATTTTTTCAAATAGTCTGTTGAAGTCATTTCTAAGTGACAGGACTATGAGGGTATTCTCCTCCACAGCAGCTGCAAACCCCAATGCCCATCACCCGTGGAGTACCCCATGGATCCTGTGTTTCTCCCACTCTGTATAACATATTCACCAAGCCCCTCTTCGATGATCTGGACAATCTTGGTATCACCTACACTAATTATGCGGATGATACACAGATTCTCCTCCCACTTTCAGGGGATTATGCAGAGGATTTGGCCATGGTGAATAGAGTCTACCTCATCATCCAGGCATGGCAACTCATGGTCTTTGCCTGAATGATGACAAAACAGAGATCATCACTGTGGGTACCCCCACCAACCTCAAAAAACTATGGCATGAATACTCTTCATAGATTATTGACGGCAACCTTATCAAAGTGGCCAGTGAGGTAAAAACCCTAGGTTTCTACCTCGACTCAACCCTCTCATTCAACAAACAAGTCAATACCCTGGCCTCTACTATATCTTACACCTGTAAATTGGTTAGAACTGGCAAACCCTTTCTCTCTGACAACAGCAGCATCATCCTGGCCAGAGCCCTCATTCTGTCTAGGCTTGATTACTGTAACGCCCTCTACATTGGCTCCAACAAAGCAATCATCAGCAAAATCCAAACCCTCCAAAATAATTCCTTTATAGCGGGTCTTGGAGTGGCTAGGAGAGACCCTATCTGAAATTAAGCGACAAAACAACTGGCTATCCACCAATGATAAAATCAAGCTGAAAACTGCGTCTCTCTCTCTCTCTCTCTCTCTCTCTCTCTCTCTCTCTCATAAATCTTTAAACGCTGCCGCTCCCAGCTACCTCTCAGAGAGATTCCTTAGAAGGACCTCTACTAGACCAACCAGATTAGTCAATACCAATTGCCTCAGCATCCCAAGATTTAAACTATCTAAGGTGAGAGGTAGTAGCTTTCCGACCAAAGCAGCCCAGCTCTGGACTCTCTGCCACCCTCAATCCGTGGCTCAATCTTACCAGAACTTTAGATCCAACTGCATTAACTGGCTGAAATCTACTGATCACTAGGACCGCCCCCTCCTTGCTCTCAGTCCACCCTGCTGGCCACCTTGTTCTCCAATGTAGTACACCCTGCGGGTACTACCTCTCTCTGCCCACTAATCTTGTTTCCTTCACCCTGTTCTAGCTTCTCCTCTTCTGTGCTCATCATATGATTGTTTACACAGTGTACTTTTATTGCCTTGTATCCACTTTATCTATACCTGTATATGTAATGTATTTCTATTTATTTATCTGCGTAACCAAGCTGAGAATTTACTTGTAACCCCTGCGCCCTGATACCTTCAGGTTTGGAGCGCATTAGAAATAAAAAACAAACAAATAAACAAACATGCAACAAACTATTTTTTAAAAAGCACAAGCTCCAGGCTCCACTCCAGGGCCAGAGGTTGCAGAATTATGGCAGGCGTTGCTGGAGAGATAGCAGAGGTCGCTCATGCTTTTTAAAGCTGTAAGAAAGAACCCAGCCTGGCGCTAAGAGGAAATGAAAGAACTTTTACTTTAGACCTGTCAAATACTCTCGAGAGCCCAATATACATAGTGCATGGCCATCCAACTGTCAGGATCCTGCCTTACCTGATTCACAGGTGCTGCTGAACCCCACAGACCCAAGAGTGTCACGCCTACAGCTGATAGAAATAACAGCTGGACTTTAAAGGAGAAGTGGATAAAATAAAAAAAGGAACAGATTTAAGCTTCTTTACATCTACTGCATGAATAGGTGAGAAGAGACAAGACACATAGAAGTACCATTATTGCAATTAAACTCCTCCCATCCTGTGACTTCTCATTGAATACTAAATACCTGTATTCCTCTTCCTGATAGCTAGAGGAATGCACTCTGAAGAACTTACATGCTATACCCTTATCTTCTAAGAGAGTTAATTGGTTCTTTTGTTTGAAGGTTCCTCTTTTACCTTCTTATGTTTCCAGTACTTTGACCTTGAAATATTTCTTAAACCATGGCTGCCCATACTGTTACCCTACCTTACTAACTAAATTTCAACTAAACTGCAACTGAAGTTTTCCTGTTAACATAAGCACTATACCAACTGGTTAGTTGAGTTTTAAATATGATGAAATCTCCTTGAAAGATTTGACTTTCTTTCAACACATGACTTTTATTTTTCTCAACATTTCTTCCATACATTTGTATGCTCGTGGATGCTCCACTTCACTGTGCAATCAAGCACAAATACAGTTCCTTTGCTTTTATGTTTGAACCCTGCTCTTTAGCATTGCATGGTAACGAATACTACACATGACTGTCTAATTCGGAAAGCAGTGTCTGCGCTACGAAAGAAAACGTCTTGCTGTAAAGCTTATTGTCTCTTATGTACACATCATAACAAGCATAGGTTTGCATCGGTTTGCTTGCAGCATATAGCTCTCAGAGAGACAGCGTACATTATCTGTGCATACACTCTATTGTTGCAAGAGTGTAAGCTCTGAAAAAAGACTCACATAAGGAAATACTTTCCTGCAGCTGATTTCCTCCTGATATATAGTTCTAAAACAATAAACAGTCTGAATATACTTTATAAGTGATTACACGGCCTGCGGTAGCAGCCATGCAGTTATGTTTAAGTTGCTAAACCCACAGGAATACCACTTTTTTGGCGCCTTATAATTTCGCCCCTCCTCCCCCCTGGAGGAATCGTCAGCAAACTTGCAAAAAAAAGTATATGGCCCGTTCTGAATTTTTTTTGGCAAGTTTGGTGAGGGTTGGTGCAGGGGGGCAAAGTTATAGGGGGGTCCCACATTTTTTTTTCTTTCCATAGACTGAATCGGGAAAAACTGCGCGCATGGCTACAGGGCGAACGGCTGGAGGGATTTTCACCAGAATTGCAGCAGGACAGGGGGCTTGGTTCAGAAAGCATGCTTTTTTGTGTTTGGTGGAAATTCGACGAGTACTTTGTTGCAAAGAACTGAAATGTACATCTCAAAAAATGTTTGATATCTGGCTCCGCTCCACAGACCCCTTTTCCTGTTCGCTCTGCGGACAGAAGTGTCATTGGCTTGCAGTACGCCGTGATGTCGGCAAACATGGTTGGCTGGAGGGAAGAGCGTGCTATGCGTCAAAGTTTTTGGGAAACGCTGCCATGCTGTTCTCGGAGGATAGTGTTGTGGTGTGTGTACCAAGCCCCTAAGGCATTGTGTGCATGGCTGGGGCTCTTGTACGTAACAGTGTGGCCACTAAAATTAATCATATCTGGCTCTGCTTCGGCGTCCCATTTCCCTGTTCGCTGCGCGGTCAATTTATTTTTGTTTTATCCTCTTTATTTAACTTTTAAAGAACAACAAAATAACAACAAAGTCATATTTCAGGATAATAAATCGTTACAATGCAATAAGAACAATGAATAGGCAATTAGAGCAATGAATAGGTAATCAGCATGGAACGTATAATAAAAACAAAAACATATTGCATAAACAATAAGAAAAATATCCACAGGATCTTAGAATTTCAAACAAAACTTTGATACAATATTGTCAAAGGTACCAATAATGCACAGACCAACACAAGACACAGGATACAACACAACACTAATCCCCCATGAAAGCCCCCCCACCCGCTCTTAAAGAATTACAAATTTGATTGCACTGCAGTGTGCGGTGACGTGATATGCGTCATACGTTTTCAATAACGCTGGCATGTTGTATCCGAGGACAATGCGGCGGCGAAAAGGGCCTGGAAAACATACTTTACGGCATCTGGTGGTGAGAAGAAGGGATGAAAAGGGTGGGGGCGTGAGAAGTGCTTCATCTGATATATCTCATTAGAAGAAGATGGTGGTGTGCTAGAGGTATCCTTGCATATTACGCCAATTTGCGGTTACCTCAAGAGGCAACAAGCGTGTGTGGTGATTGCAGGCAGAATTCATTATGGCATGACAGCTCCAGCGGCAATCTCTTTCTGTGATGAGTGGTGGCAGGATGAATTGCAGAAAGGGAGTGCATTCCACATGACATGAACATTTAAACATAGCGTGTGCTATGGTGTGTTGTGTGTGGTAAGTCCATAGCCCCTTCGATGAAGGGCTGGAGCCCTTGCACGGAACAGTATGTCCACTGGTTGAAAAGGTATGTCCACTGGTTGCAAGTAGGTGTCACATTGTTGCTTTGTGTGTGTGGTTTGGCTGCATTGCACACATTGTTGGTTGCATGGGTGTGGTGATTGTTAGAACATCCTACAGGTGTCGGTGTATGGGTGGAGATGCTGCAGTGAGCAGTGCTGCAACATGTCCACTGGGTGCAGTGTTGGAATAGTTTCCATATAGAAGAACAAGTTACTTATCAACTGTAACGCTCTTTCGATTGGATGTTGCTCCCACATATTCCTCATCTTAGATATATCCTTACCTTCAGCTTTGCTGCTTCGGAATTTTTTTTCTCTCTCCACCAGAGGGCGCTCTCTCGAGGCGGCAGCGTCAATATCCCTCGGCGGAATCCGTCGAGCACCGATGTCATCCGTTGTATAAATGGCTTGAGCGTGCCCGTTGGCTTCAGTTCTGTTTTTTCGTGTATCAGAGCCCATGAATTGTAGTTAAAGGCGTGCTTCTTTTGACCCAAGCCTTAAAAGAATTTAGAGTGTAAAGCACGTAAACTGTACTGCAGGGTAGGCTGGGAGGGTAGATGAGGAATACGTGGGAGGAACATCCAATCGAAAGAACGTTACAGTTGGTAAGTAACTTGTTCTTCGAATAGATTGTGTCCTCCCACATATTCCTCATCTTAGATAGACTCCCAAAGCAGTTTTGTATTGGAGGTGGGAGTACAGACATTCTTTTAGTCATGTACCGAATGAAGTACTGATTTAGCAAATAGACCTCCTTGAGAGGTAGTTGAGTCCAAAGCATAATGTTTTATAAAAGTATGCATGGATGACCATGTGGCTGCTGCACAAATATCTTAAACAGGGACACCCCTTTATAGTGCTGTTGAAGTTGCCATGCCCCTAGTTGAATGAGCTCTCAATCCCTGAGGGGGATCTTTCCCAGCCAGCCTATAACACTCAGTTATGGCTAAGATTATCCATCTTGATAATGTTTATTTGGTTACAGCTAGTCTAATTTACAGCCAGTGTATCCTACAAACAGTTGGTCACACTGACGTATTTTTGTCAGTCTTGAAATATAAAAGTTAAGAGCCCTTCTAGGGTCTAATCTATGTAGTTGTTCCTCTTCCTTACTTGTGTGAGGAGGAGGGTAGAAAGTAGGTCATATTATTTTTTGTGACAGATGAAAGTCTGAGACGGTCTTTGCAAAAAAGAAGGTTTGACCCCAAGGACAACTTTATCTTTATAAAGGGTGGTGTGAGGAGGACCACTAGAAAGTGCCTGAAACTCACTTACCCTGCGGGCTGATGTCAATGCAATTAGAAGTATTGTTTTCAGAGTAAGAAACCTTAATGGACAAGAATGTAAAGGCTCAAAAGGAGCACATCTAAGGAACGTTAAAACCAAGTTTAAATCCCACACAGGAACTTGAAAAGGTATTGGTGGAAATACATTATTTAAACCTTTTAAAAATTGGGCTATTAAAGGTATCTTAAAATAAGATTCTTTCTCTGACGAGCGCTTAAAGATAGATAGCGCTGCTAAGTATCCTTTTATCGTACTAACCTGGAGCCCCAGATTAGCCAAATGTAACAGAAAAGATAATACTTAGGAATATTACATTGAAAAGGGTCCACATTCTTATCCCTGCACCAGTTACTTAACTTGCTCCAACGACACCGGTACAGAGATTTAGTTGCTGGCCTTCTGGCCGAAAGCAAAATCTCCATAACATCATCCGGAAGGTCCCAATCCTTGTATCTCAAACTCTCAGAAGACATGCATGAAGGTTGAGTATGTTGACCTCTGGATGGAGAACGTGACCTCCCTCTTGCGAGAGAAGATCTTCTCTTTTTGGAAGACGTATTGGAGGGCAGATGGACATGTCAAGAAGGTCCGGGTACCACGTTCTCCTGGCCCAATCCGGGGCAATTAGGATCATTGTTTTCCTGAACTTTCTCAACTTCCTGATTACCTGAGGGATCACAGGGACTGGAGGGAACGCATACAGAAGAGGAAACTCCCATTCCACTACGAATGCGTCTCCTAGAGCTCTTCTCGGGGGAAATTCCCTTGAGCAGTACAGTTTGCACTTCCTGTTGACAATGGCCACGAACAGATCCACTTGCGGGGTTCCCCAAAGGGCGAAGATCTCTTGAAGGACTTCCTGAGCTAGTCCCCACTCGTGGGAGACTGTGCTCTGCCTGCTCAGAGCGTCTGCCACTGTGTTTTGCTCTCCTGCTAGGTGAATGGCAGACAGAGAGATCCCTTCTTGTATTGCCCAGAACCAGATCTGCATTGCTTCTCTGCACAGTGGTAGTGACCCTACTCCTCCTCTCTTGTTAAAATAGTACATGGCCACTGTGTTGTCCGTCATTATCAGGACATTCTTTCCCCGTACAGAGGGCAGGAAGGCCTTCAGCGCTAGTCTGATTGCCCTCAGCTCTAATAGGTTGATGTGTAGTTTGGACTCCGATGGAGACCAACGACCGCTAATTGTCAATTAGTTGGTGTGAGCTCCCCACCCCGTGAGTGAGGCATTCGTTACTACTGTTATCTCTGGCCATGGTTGCCAAAAAGACTCTCCCTTGAGGATATGTTCCTTGCAAGCCCACCATTGTAGATCCTGTACTATCCTGGTTGGAACTTGTAAAAGATCTGTCATTTCCCCTGAAAATTAGGACCATTGAGTCCTAAGGGCCCATTGAAGGGATCTCATACTCAACCTGGTTTCTGGCACCAGAAAAATGCAGGATGCCATGAGGCCGAGCAACCTGAGAAAATTGGTAGACTCTGGGTAATCTGGAATTTTATTACCATCTGCACAATGTGGTAAGCTCTCTCTTCGGGAGGTGAGGCTTTGCCCAAACAAGTATCCAAGACTGCTTCGATAAACTGGAGCTTCTGTGATGGTATCATGTTTGACTTTTTTAAATTCAGAGAAAACCCTAGTTTGTGAAGGAAGTGGCAAGTCTTGGATAGATGATCATGGCCTTGTTCTGGAGAACGTGCCCTGATCATCCAATCGTCCAAATAGGGGTAGACGTGAATCCCCCCTCTTCTGAGACTCGCTGCCACTACCGCCATCAACTTGGTGAAAACTCTTGGGGCGGAGGTCAACTCGAATGGCAGAACTCGAAACTGATAGTGAGAATTGCCAATCGCAAACCTCAGGTACTTTTTGTGCTTGAGATGGATTGGTACATGAAAGTAAGCATCCTGAAGGTCCAATGATACCAACCAGTCTTGAAGTTGGAGAGCCTGAAGGATCTGAGAAAGAGTAACCATCTTGAACTTGTCCTTCCTGAGGAACTTGTTCAAGTCTCTCAAGTCCAAGATGGGTATCAAACCTCCGTCTTTCTTTGGTATGAGGAAGTATGGGGAATACCAACCCATGTTCCTCTCCGCTACAGGTGCATGTTCTATTGCACCTTTCTGTAGAAGGGTTAATACTTCCTGCAACAGGAGCGGGTCTGGATTTTTGGCAGAGTTTTATCCCAGTGGGTGAATCTGAGGTTTCTTTTGAAAAGGAAGGCAGTAACCTTGGGATACTGTTTCCAGAGCCCAAGCATCTGAGGTAATGCCCCGCCATTCCTGCAGATGCTGTGAGATTCTGACTGCCACTGGGGTCTTGTTGATCAAAACCTCAGAGTGCTTTTGCAGCAGCTGCAGCAGCGGCTGAAGGGACAGATGCCGCTGCTGGGGCAGATCTAGCACCTCTTCCTCACCCCCGAGGAAATCTCTTTTGTCCTCTTTGACTGGCCTGTCCCCTTCCTCTCCCAACTGAGGAGTAAAAACGAAAGGGACGACCCCTTCAGGAAGATGAGCCTGTGTAGGGGCATTGTTGAGGTTGTCTTATAGCGGCACGGAGGGATTTTGCTGCTGCCTTGAAGATCTGCAGCTTTTCTAAACTTTCATCCGCTTTGCTGCCAAACAACCTCGAGCCATCAAATGGCATATTAAGAGGTCTAGATTGTACATCTAGTGCAAAACCTGATTTTCTTAGCCATGCAAATTTGCATAGCACTGAGCTAGATGCCATGGACCTACTGATACTGCCAGCAGTGTCCAAACCTGCTTGAAGGCATTCCCCTGAAGCCTCCTTGCCATCCTGTACTATGGATAGGAGCCCGTCACGTTCCTCACCTTCTAGGATTTGTTGAGCTGCTGCTGACATGCAGTCCCACATGGTATATGTAAATCTCGCCAGAGTGCAACATACATTTGTGGATTTTAGAACCATGCTCCCTGATGTAAAAATATTTTTAGACCACGCATCAATCTTTTTATCATCCCTATCAGGGGGAATTGTTGGGTATGCAGCATTTCTAGTTGATGTAGCTGCTTGAACTACCAGACTTTCTGGAGATGGGTGTTTACTTAAGTATTCTGGGTCAGATTTACAGGGTCTATACTTTGCAACATATTTCTTATTTACTACTGGAATAGTTTCAGGTCTTTCCCAAGCAGTATTAACCCTCCTTTGTAAGGCAATATGAAAAGGAAGTATGGGGTTTGGCTGAGGTCCTCCTGACAGGATATAAGTCATATCATCATCCTGATATACCGGTGAGTTTCTACCCCATCCCATAAATTCTGTAACTCTATTAATTTAATTTTCTATAACCTAAATCAGCATGTTTTGCTGGGTCAGGTTTCTCAAATTCGTACTCTGGAGAAGTATCCAGTCCACTTGCTGATTGCAAACATTCATAGAGATCTTGCACCTTATATTGAGGATTAATTAGTTCCTCAGGGACTTGTCTTGTACCAAATGTACCCCTGCAGATGAAACCTCTTCTTCATCTTCTTCTTCTTTCTCCCCATCTTCTGACGACATTTCTTCATATATGGATGACGGATGACATGGTTTGGAAAAAATCATGTCTATTTTCTAGGTGAAACACCTTTTCTGGTATGGGTTTTAACATTGGTGTTTATTTCACCATTGTAACGGGTGTCGACGTCGACAAAAGCGTCAATGGCATCGATGTTGTAGCTATTAACCTCAATGTTGCCGAGGTAGTCTTCGATGATTTCGAAGGAATCATGAATGTCATCGAAGGAGTTGTCGAGACCATCAACGCCGTCAAAGGAGTCTTCGATATCGTCGATTGTGTACTCAACGTAACTTTCTTCGGTTGGGTCGTCCACCCCTTGTGCTCGACAGCCTTCGATGGAGGCTTCGGACATGTTTTGGTCGAGGACTTTGATGACGTATTAAAATCTAACGTCCTTTTCTTAAGTTCTACCTCCTGTTTATGCACTGGAAGGTTTTTCTTTTTAGGTGTTTGGGAAGATTCCCTGGAAGACACCCTCGACACCCTCAACCATTTTTTGTCGGATTTCTTCGTCTTAGACCTTCCCCTGTCACTTTCTTTGTGCATAGGGGCATGGTCTTCATCAGACATTTTTGAGGGGTCTGGGCCGCATTCTCAAAAATCTTCATCATAGATGCTCTAAAAGCTTCCCACTTTTTAGGGGAGTCATGCTTTGTTGGACATGTTATTATAACTTCCTCAGATGTAGTTGAGGAAGAGGGAGACCGGTGTCGTCTTTTCTTTGTTTTTTTAGACGAAGAAGAAGAGGACTTTCTGGATCTACTCCTCGACCTCTTTTTTTATGATTTTTTTTGTCAAAGACTCGGTCAAGTCTTTTTTCCCTCTCGAAGAAAACTTTGAGGATTCCTCCCCCACCGCCAGTTTACCTCTTCTTTCTTTGACAGGAACCGCAGGAACCGCAGTCATCAATTCGATGGTTGAAACCGAGGCACCAGAGGCAATTTCAATGAGGGTCGGTCAGCGACATCTTTTTCCCACACTTCTGGCATTTCTTAGACCCAGTTTTCGGTGTGTTAGGGATGATGAAGACGACATGATTATTATAACTGAAGCAACGTTTTATCTCGATCCGAAGCGAAGCTAACGGAAAAAACGGAACTGGAGCCAACGGGCCTGCTCGAGGCATTTATACAACGGATGACGTCGGTGCTCGACGGATGCCGCCGAGGGACATCGACGCCGCCACCTTGAGAGGAGCGCCCTCTGGTGGAGAGAGCAAAAAATCTCTGCCGCAGCAAAGCGAAGGTAAGGATATATCTAAAATGAGTCCCTATGTTGCCTTTGTGAATTCTGGCACATAGCTTCATGTTCGCCAGCATGGCTCTGTTATGTTGTGGTGGATGTGGGCAAGGCCTAGACTGGTGGGTGCATGGCCAAAGGCCGTAGGACGTAGGCCATGCACCCAACAGCCTAGTCCTTCACCACAGCCACCACAACACAATGCAGGCAAGCAGTTGTAACTCTGCATGTCTTCGAATGTGGGGGCCTTTACATAATGGTTGTGGAGGACATTGTAGACTTGGTAGAACAGCAGACTTGAGCTGCTATGCGTACATTAGCATATGGTGTAGGTCACTGCACGTGTTGCACATTAGGGAGTCGCATGTGACCATTTGCATTTGCTAGGGTTTGCCCTTTATAAGACCCTTCAAATGTTGCATTGGATGCATGGCAGGAGCCCTTGCACCGACAAGTATTTCCACTGGTTCTAAGTAGGTTTGACATTATTGCTTTGTGTGTGTGTGGTTTGGGTGCATTGCATACATTGTTGGCTCCATGGGTGTGGTGATTGTTAGAACATCTTAGAGTTGTCGGTGCATGGCTGGAGATGCAGAAGTGAGCAGTGTCCAATGGGTGCTGTGTTGGAATACTGTCCATATACAAGAGGGTACGGTTAAGTGGATGCAAAATGTTCTTGGGTAGCTTGCATTGAGCAGATAAGTAAGTATTGTACTGCACTCTGCACTATTGCTTGTATGCAGTTACTTCTTACAGTTGTCGCTGCATGGGTGGAGATGCTGCAGTGAGCAGTGCTGCAACATGTCCACTGGGTGCAGTGTTGGAATAGTGTCCATATAGAAGAGAGTACGGTTGAACTGGTTCTGAAATGCGCTTGGGTAGTCCACATTGCGCAGATTAGTAAGTGTTGTTGTGCACTATGCAGTATTGGTTCTATGCACTTACTAGAGTGTTGGGAGCAGGACCAATGGTGTCAAGTTTGTGTTGTTTGGTTGGCAGTAATATAATGCTTTGTGAATGGAAGTGGGCAGGGGTGCCAACCAGTGTGGTTTGTTTGTGGA
Organism: Ambystoma mexicanum; assembly: GCF_040938575.1. Lineage (NCBI taxonomy): Eukaryota > Metazoa > Chordata > Amphibia > Caudata > Ambystomatidae > Ambystoma > Ambystoma mexicanum. Next base: position 338,349,082 of record NC_090940.1, read on the forward strand.
TTATGGTAACTGGATTTGTGGATTATGGTAACTGGAACATGTTTTCATGGAATGCTGTTTTATGGGGCGGCGGATGGGTAGAAGTGCCAGTGCCTATATTGCCTTTGTGAATTCTGGAACCTGGCTACACGTTAGACTGAATGGCTCTGTTATGTTGTTGTGGGTCTGGGCAAGGCCTAGACTGTTGGGTGCATGACCAAACACCATAGGATGTAGGCCATGCACCTAACAGCCTAGCCCTTCACCACATCCACCAAAAGAAAATGCAGGCATGTAGGTGTAACTCTGCATGTATTTGAAGTTGGTGATTTTTACACAATGTTTGTGGAGCACATTGTAGACTTGGTAGAACAGCAGAAGTGAGCGGCTATGCATAGATTAGCATTTGGTGTAGATCATTGCACCTGTTGCACAATAGGGAGCCACATGTGACCATTTGCGGAGTCTTTGTAGTCAGGGTGGCAGGCAGCGATGGAGAGACCCAGAGTCCTAATAGTGAGTGATACCTTTGTGCACAATCTGTACAGGTATGCCATGCAAAGAGGCATGGCTGTTAATTTTGGGGTTGGAAGGAGTGGAGGCTGTCTGGGGCACGTCTACGAGGGCAATTTCGGCAGTATGGTTGACCTTTGCAGATGTGTGGCCTTTGTCTGTACTGTTTATGTTGTCATACTGCATTATGCGTAATGCAATTGTGATGTCATCTTTGATGTCATGGGTGTTAGTCATAGTAGTGCACAGTTGTAACGCGAATTGTGGTTGCTTAGCTTACCATAACTGGCACATTTCTGGGGGTTTTCAGTTTTACCATAGCATGGATGGGTTGTTGTTAGTGCAAAGTAACTGTAACGTCCCTGTAACAAAAGTTTTTGCACTGAATTTGCTAGGTTGTTCTTAGGGCAACTGAAGCATAACGTCCCGTTACCAAAGTTTTTGCACTGAATTTGCTAGGTTGTTCTTAGGGCAACTGAAGCATAACGTCCCGTTACCAATGTTTTTTCACTGAATTTGATAGGTTTTTAGTAGGGCATTGTAACCAGAACCTTCCTTTAGCATCGTTTTTTCAGTAAAGGGGATAGGTATTTAGTAGCGCAACTTAACCATAAAGTCCCTTTAACAATTTTTTTTGTTAGTGATATATATATACTTATATTGCTCTGAGCCACTCCAAGATGGTGGGGCAGTTTGGTTATATGTGGAGGTAAGAACATTACGTCACATGATTAGCTGGAAACGAGGCAGTGAACCATTGTAAACTTTATATATTTGAAACTGTGTTAAACACTCGAGAAAATAGCCTGAGGAAGAATGTGTTTAGGACGGAATGCGTGGCTGTATTTTCTTCACATTGGTGATGAAGTGGTCCATTTGCCATGGTTGATGTATTAACATGCAGCTGCATTTGTTTTTTCAAACAATTTTGGAGCTCATGAAATAAAGTAAGCACTGCTGTGCACTGTACCAACTTTACCACTGAGTGCCGGGCTCTCTTTGTGTGCGTTCCTGACTCTTGACTACTTATAATGCGGAGTACGCTAACAGCATATTTTTGAATATATATCCACTTAAAATGCCCCTCGAGTGGTGCTCTGTGCTTACTGTCAGCTGGTGCTTTGTAAAAGGTTAAGGGCTAACATTAATTATAGCCAACTGGTGTTCTGCCTGTAAGTGCTGTAACTGATATTATGACAGCTCACAAGGCAAAATAAAAATAACAAAGCACTCAATCCAACTTTAACGAGCAAACATCTTTATTTAAGTTAAAAACAAGTCACAGTTTAACAGGCCGATTCATGGAATAATTAGCGCGGCGCAAGTGGGCAAAAACGTGCGAATCGCAGTGGAATAGCGAAAATCGCAGTGCAATTGCGAAAATCGCACGAAAAGCAGCGCACGTCGATTCATGGAAGGCCGTGCGCGAGAAAACCAGCGGATGTGCGATAAAAAAGTGCGCGGCGCATGTTGGCGCACAGGCCATCTAACAGCGTGCGCCAGGTCACAGCGAAAATCGCACAGGCCACAGCGAAATTCGCACATAGCGCGGCGCACGCAACAAAAGTAGGCGGAACACGGGCGTAACACTCGGAATGGGGAACAACTTGCCAAAACGTGGGCGTCACGGGGGAAGTACAGGGCACAAGTGCGCGGAACGCCCACACGCTCGCCTACAACACGTATTCATGGAATAGAATACGGGAAAAAAGCGCACGCTCAAACCAGCGCACAGGCACAAACACGACCGCCACAAGAAAGCAGGCGGTAGCGTCTCTGCGGCTGTAAGAAATGTGCGCCAAAAGGTGCGCCAACAAACAGCACCTATATACTGCCATGATGAATGTCCCATACTGTGGCCCTCCAGGAAAAATGACGTGCAAAGGGGTACCCACAAACACGGACACCCGCTGACAAAAAATACGTGTGCGTGTATACCGGGGTGCGCGGGAAGTCTAACACGCGATTTCAGCAGGGTACGTGCATCACAGGGGTTCGCGTGAAGTTATTCACGCGATCGGGCCTGGGGGAGCGGGCTACGTGTATTTCAGGGGTTCGCGTGAAGTTTCTCACGCGATCGGGCCTGGGGGAGCGTGCTACGTGTATTTCAGGGGTTCGCGTGAAGTTTCACACGCGATCGGGTCTGGGGGAGCGGGCTACGTGTATTACAGGGGTTCGCGTGAAGTCCCTCACGCGATCGGGCCTGGGGGAGCGTGCTACGTGTATTTCAGGGGTTCGCGTGAAGTTTCACACGCGATCGGGCCTGGGGGAGCAGGCTACGTGTATTACAGGGGTTCGCGTGAAGTTCCTCACGCGATCGGGCCTGGGGTAGCGGGCTACGTGTATTACAGGGGTTCGCGTGAAGTTCCTCACGCGATCGGGCCTGGGGGAGCGGGCTACGTGTATTCCAGGGGTGCGCGGGAAGTTCCACATGCGAATAGCCTGGGCGCGTGTATTTGAGGGGTGCGCGGGAAGTTCCACACGCGAATAGCCTGGGCGCGTGTATTTGAGGGGTGCGCGGGAAGTTCCACACGCGAATAGCCTGGGCGCGTGTATTTCAGGGGTGCGCGGGAAGTTCCACACGCGAATAGCCTGGGCGCGTGTATTTCAGGGGTGCGCGGGAAGTTCCACACGCGAATAGCCTGGGGGCGCGTGTATTTCAGGGGTGCGCGGGGAGTTCCACACGCGAATAGCCTGGGTGCGCGTGTATTTCAGCGGTGCGCGGGGAGTTCCACACGCGAATAGCCTGGGTGCGTGTATTTCAGGGGTGCGCGGGAAGTTCCACACGCGAATAGCCTGGGCGCGTGTATTTCAGGGGTGCGCGGGAAGTTCCACATGTGATTTGACAGTGTGGGTCCTCCCAGGTGTACCCTGTACACCCTCCATGGCCCCTGCAGGCAGCCCACACCACAGGGGACTACCCTGCATCCCTGGTCATGTCCCGCAGGCAGCCCACCCAACATGGGCATGCCCCCCAGCAAAGGCACATGTCTCCTTGAACTAATGAACACCAACTCATGTCCCCTTGCACCCCCACCCCCCAGCACTGTGGGGCACCTGCCAGCAGGCCCCCACCCATGTCCAACTCATGTCTCCCACCACCCCCACACCCCAGCCACCAGGGGCACCCTCCACCAGGCCCCCACTCATGTCTCCCACCACCCCCACACCCCAGCAGTGCAGGGGCACCCTCCACCAGGCCCCCACTCATGTCACCCACCACCCCCACCCCCCAGCCACCAGGGGCACCCTCCACCAGGCCCCCACTCATGTCTCCCACCACCCCCACACCCCAGCCACCAGGGGCACCCTCCACCAGGCCCCCACTCATGTCTCCCACCACCCCCACACCCCAGCAGTGCAGGGGCACCCTCCACCAGGCCCCCACTCATGTCACCCACCACCCCCACCCCCCAGCCACCAGGGGCACCCTCCACCAGGCCCCCACTCAGGTCTCCCACCACCCCCACACCCCAGCAGTGCAGGGTCACCCTCCACTAGGCCCCCACTCATGTCTCCCACCACCCCCACCCCCCAGCAGTGCAGGGGCAGCCTCCACCAGGCCCCCACTCATGTCACCCACCACCCCCACCCCCCAGCCACCAGGGGCACCCTCCACCAGGCCCCCACTCATGTCTCCCACCACCCCCACACCCCAGCCACCAGGGGCACCCTCCACCAGGCCCCCACTCATGTCTCCCACCACCCCCACACCCCAGCAGTGCAGGGGCACCGTCCACCAGGCCCCCACTCATGTCACCCACCACCCCCACCCCCCAGCCACCAGGGGCACCCTCCACCAGGCCCCCACTCATGTCTCCCACCACCCCCACACCCCAGCAGTGCAGGGTCACCCTCCACCAGGCCCCCACTCATGTCTCCCACCACCCCCACACCCCAGCAGTGCAGGGGCAGCCTCCACCAGGCCCCCACTCATGTCACCCACCACCCCCACCCCCCAGCCACCAGGGGCACCCTCCACCAGGCCCCCACTCATGTCTCCCACCACCCCCACACCCCAGCAGTGCAGGGTCACCCTCCACCAGGCCCCCACTCATGTCTCCCACCACCCCCACACCCCAGCAGTGCAGGGGCAGCCTCCACCAGGCCCCCACTCATGTCACCCACCACCCCCACCCCCCAGCACTGTGGGGCACCTGCCAGCAGGCCCCCACCCATGTCCAACTCATGTCTCCCACCACCCCCACACCCCAGCCACCAGGGGCACCCTCCACCAGGCCCCCACTCATGTCTCCCACCACCCCCACACCCCAGCAGTGCAGGGTCACCCTCCACCAGGCCCCCACTCATGTCTCCCACCACCCCCACACCCCAGCAGTGCAGGGTCACCCTCCACCAGGCCCCCACTCATGTCTCCCACCACCCCCACACCCCAGCCACCAGGGGCACCCTCCACCAGGACCCCACTCATGTCTCCCACCACCCCCACACCCCAGCAGTGCAGGGGCACCCTCCACCAGGCCCCCACTCATGTCACCCACCACCCCCACCCCCAGCCACCAGGGGCACCCTCCACCAGGCCCCCACTCATGTCTCCCACCACCCCCACACCCCAGCAGTGCAGGGTCACCCTCCACCAGGCCCCCACTCATGTCTCCCACCACCCCCACACCCCAGCAGTGCAGGGGCAGCCTCCACCAGGCCCCCACTCATGTCACCCACCACCCCCACCCCCCAGCACTGTGGGGCACCTGCCAGCAGGCCCCCACCCATGTCCAACTCATGTCTCCCACCACCCCCACACCCCAGCCACCAGGGGCACCCTCCACCAGGCCCCCACTCATGTCTCCCACCACCCCCACACCCCAGCAGTGCAGGGTCACCCTCCACCAGGCCCCCACTCATGTCTCCCACCACCCCCACACCCCAGCAGTGCAGGGTCACCCTCCACCAGGCCCCCACTCATGTCTCCCACCACCCCCACACCCCAGCAGTGCAGGGTCACCCTCCACCAGGCCCCCACTCATGTCTCCCACCACCCCCACACCCCAGCAGTGCAGGGGCAGCCTCCACCAGGCCCCCACTCATGTCACCCACCACCCCCACCCCCCAGCCACCAGGGTCACCCTCCACCAGGCCCCCACTCATGTCTCCCACCACCCCCACACCCCAGCAGTGCAGGGTCACCCTCCACCAGGCCCCCACTCATGTCTCCCACCATCCCCACACCCCAGCAGTGCAGGGTCACCCTCCACCAGGCCCCCACTCATGTCTCCCACCACACCCACACCCCAGCAGTGCAGGGGCAGCCTCCACCAGGCCCCCACTCATGTCACCCACCACCCCCACCCCCCAGCCACCAGGGGCACCCTCCACCAGGCCCCCACTCATGTCTCCCAACACCCCCACACCCCAGCAGTGCAGGGGCAGCCTCCACCAGGCCCCCACTCATGTCTCCCACCACCCCCACACCCCAGCAGTGCAGGGGCAGCCTCCACCAGGCCCCCACTCATGTCACCCACCACCCCCACCCCCCAGCACTGTGGGGCACCTGCCAGCAGGCCCCCACCCATGTCCAACTCATGTCTCCCACCACCCCCACACCCCAGCCACCAGGGGCACCCTCCACCAGGCCCCCACTCATGTCTCCCACCACCCCCACACCCCAGCAGTGCAGGGGCAGCCTCCACCAGGCCCCCACTCATGTCTCCCACCACCCCCACACCCCAGCAGTGCAGGGGCAGCCTCCACCAGGCCCCCACTCATGTCTCCCACCATCCCCACACCCCAGCAGTGCAGGGGCACCGTCCACCAGGCCCCCACTCATGTCACCCACCACCCCCACCCCCCAGCCACCAGGGGCACCCTCCACCAGGCCCCCACTCATGTCTCCCACCACCCCCACACCCCAGCAGTGCAGGGTCACCCTCCACCAGGCCCCCACTCATGTCTCCCACCACCCCCACACCCCAGCAGTGCAGGGGCAGCCTCCACCAGGCCCCCACTCATGTCTCCCACCACCCCCACACCCCAGCAGTGCAGGGGCAGCCTCCACCAGGCCCCCACTCATGTCACCCACCACCCCCACCCCCCAGCACTGTGGGGCACCTGCCAGCAGGCCCCCACCCATGTCCAACTCATGTCTCCCACCACCCCCACACCCCAGCAGTGCAGGGGCAGCCTCCACCAGGCCCCCACTCATGTCCCCCTGCCCCCAGGTCCTGACGATACACAATCATGGCAGTAATGGGCAGCATACCCAGCACAAACACCCAGGCAAGGATTGCATCCACCCACATAGTAAATGCAATTACATGACACAACCCCAATGGCAAGTATGTAAATGAACACATGTCCGTCACACACACATACACAATGGCTGCAAGTGAATGTCAAAACCCATATCATGACATGTATGAAACCAAAGACAAAATAAGACAAGTGGAAGTAAAAATAAAAAATGTATTAAAGATTAAAAATAAGTAAACAAATCAAACATACAACTATGTGGATAATAAAATAAATGGTCCATGTTGGAGAACAAAAGTAAAAATCAAAAAACGAAAAAGGAATACAAAAACAAATGTTGACCAAAGCAATATCAAGTAGAAGCAAAAGAATGAAAAACCATTTCCACATGGTGAACACAATAATGAAAAAAAGAAAATGTTCCTTCAAAAAACAAACTAAATACAGGAATGTACCAGGGTCCATGAGCCCAACACCATAAAGGAAACCTACTACTACCTAATGAAAAAAATATATACAAAAAAGTGGCTATTGTCCGAGCGGTCCAAAATAATAAAAACAAATAAAGGAAACCTAACACTAACTAACTATATAACTATATACAAAGGAAGCGGGCAAGTCCTGCGGCTCACTTGTTGATGTTGCTGGCCAGGGCATCATCGAACTCCATGTCGATGTCCTGGAGGCGGGACTCTGTCCTGGCCACGAGGTCTCGCAGGGATAACCCCATGTTCAGCTCAAACTCCCTGCGAGCTTCCTCGAGGCACTCAGCCCGCCTCAACGCCCGACGCATGGAGAACTCCGCCCTGACCATGGCGAGCCGCTCCTCTTCCGCCCGCTGCCGCTCCGCACCTATCCGCTGGACCAACTGCTCCCACACGGAAGACACCACCATCCCAGGGTTGCCCTGCCCTCCGGCCGATGCCTGCCCCTCTGATCTTGATGGCCCCGAGCCATGATGCCTCCCACGTCGAGCCCGCTGCTGCCTCCGACGCCACTGCCTCTGCCAGCACGACGGCATCCAGGCTGATGGAAACCACCGACGCCGTCGTGCACGTGCCCTGCCTGATGATGCTGTCACATCTTCCATCTGCTGGGGTCCAGTTGCTGTGTTGTCCACCCCTGCTGGACCTCCGACTCCCAACTGATCCCCACCGAGCTGGCTGCATTGGTCGGGGCAGGTCCACAGGGGGCCCTGGTGGCATCTGGGCTGGAAGACGGCAAGGGGAACGACTGGTGGATAGCCTGCACAGAGGAGGAGAGGGCCGCCACATTGGCCAACACATGCAGGAAACCCCCGAACATGGCCGATCCCAATTGGGCCACGTCGGCACGGTGCACTTCGTGATGACGTGCGTGCTCCTCCCGGGAAGCACGCACGGCATCACGAATCACAGCCGTGCGCATCGCGACCCCAATCAGGACCTTCTCCGCACGGCCAGGAGTTCCCACGTCCGCAGGTGGAGGGGAGTCAGGTGACATGGACATCCCCTCTACCTGCGGACAGGCCTGAGACGGGGCATCCCTGCTGGTGCATGGTGGTGCACTCACAGGGTCAGGGACAGCGACATGCACAGGCCCCTCCACGGTGACCTGTGCTGCCTCCTGCCCCTGGCCCTGGACTGCACCACTTGCACCAGCAGGGATGCCCCCACCAGGCCCCATGTGTGCCCCAGTGGCGGCCTCCTCCTCCTCTGTGCAAACCACCAACCTGGATGGCTCCTCACCGTCTCCCACCGTAGCAGGCCCCTGTGGGGGCTCACCCACCCCTTCCGCTGCAGCCGTGGGGGCATCCCCGCCTCCTTGCTCCACAGCGCCGTCTCCGCCCTCTTCTTCACTAGCCGCTGCGTAGAGGGAGACAAAGAACACAAGCATCAGGGCACTGTACAATGGTCCCCTAGACAGGAAGCAATAGCAGATGAGCACCACTGTCAAAGTACACTTCCATCTTGTCCCTCCACAACACATGGGTCAGTCCAGGCAAAACACACACAGTAACAGGCATGGTGCATGCCATGGACATTTCCATGCATGTCCAATGGACTCTTGAAACATTCAATGATATGTAACTCACATGCATCATGGCTCATGCCTATCACATGCACACACTTCACCTCAGTCACATCCATCTGGCCCCAAACACACCAAACACAGCGGATACAAGGGTAATTTGGCTGCTTCACTGAATCTGTGCATTGTCACACACATGTGTCATGCATCCATGGCATGCACAAGTCACAGACACGCAGGACAGGCACACAGACATGGCTACCATATATGTACCTGGCATCAGCACCCATCCCTCACCCCCACCCATGTCCAGTTACAGAGACTGGCATGCTCTCATGTTCAAAATCTGCATAGGGCTCCCCATGCGGCATTTCAACACATGCAACAACCATGTGGATCACACATCACTGGTCGCACATGCATTACCATGATGTCCCTGCACACATACATGCATACATGGCCTATGGCACACATACAGGCAAGTATCTTAGAACCAGCACACCGCAACATGCCCTGTCTCACACAGTAATGCTTGGACCCTTACCGCTCAACTCCAGACGGGCCTCCCTCTCAAGGATCTGGGCGTGGAGCGCTGGGCGTACGCGTTCCAGGACCCTCATCTGGATGGAACTCATGCGGCCCCGGCCCCCCTCCACGAGGCGCCGGGCCTTCACAAAGGTCCTGGACCTCAAGTCCTCCCAGCGCTTCTTGATCTTCAGGACGTCGCGGGTTGCCACCCCCTCCGCGTTGATGGCAACCACACAGTCGGCCCAGATCCTCTGCCGTCCTTCCTTGCTGGCGCGGGACGATCCAAAGAGGGCATCATACTGCCCCAGGACATGCTCCACCAGGACACCAACTTCGGTGACAGTGAAGCTGGTGCCCCTCTGCCCCTCTGGCCTGGGGTTGCCACTGGTGCCAGATGTGGAAGTGCCCGACATGGCAACCCCAGAGGCAGGTGTGGGTGGGCAACTGGGTCCTGGGGCTGGGCTGTGGAGCGATGTAATCCCAGTCGGGAGTCTTCAGTTCCAGCAGGGGTGGACACAGCAACTGGACCCCTGCAGATGGCTGATGTGCAGGCACCAAATGGCAGGGCACGGTGGCAGCAGGCAGGCAGGCAGGCAGGCAGCAGCAGATGGCACGTGGGAGGCTGCTCGGGGCACTGGGGGGCAGTAACTCGGCCTTCTGGGCAGGAGCGTGGTCTTCTGTGTGTTTTCGCGTGGCCAGCTTGATACGGAGTGATTTGGCACGTGAAAATCCTGCACGTCAGCGTGAAATCCGAGGAAAGGCCCTTAGCGCGTAAGCGCGTCAGCACGCATACGCGATTCTATTGGACCAGAGTCCCTCAGCGCGTAAGCGCGTCTGTGACGTGACCCGCACGGGTGTTCCCCACTCAGCACGTGATGACGGGGCACACGTGGAAATACTGCACGTCAGAGTGTCATCGCGTGTAATTGGACAAAAGTGCGCGTACACGCGATTGGCCTATGTACATGTATTTAATGGGTGCGCGGGCACTTACACACGCAAGTACGTCAGCGAACCTGTATGCCGTGGTGCGTGTGAATTTCCACACGCTATTGGACTGGGAACTGGATTCCAGGGGTGCGCGGGTCACACGCTGTATCCCGTGGTGCGTGTAAATTTCCACACGCTATTGGACTGGGAACTGGATTCCAGGGGTGCGCGGGTCACACGCTGTATCCCGTGGTGCGTGTGAATTTCCACACGCTATTGGACTGGGAACTGGATTCCAGGGGTGCGCGGGTCACACGCTCGCCTAGAACACGCGCAAAGCATAAATTTGCGGACTTTAACAATAACAAGCTCAGACGCCAGGATGAACATACCGCTCCTAGCAGCAGTGGCAGTGGGCTACCAAAGGAGGAGGAGGAGGATAGTCAGGGCCAGAATATTCACACCCAGAACCAGCCTTTTCGGGATGCCTGATGACCAGGTGTATGGGAGGTACAGGTTTCCACCACACATTATACTGGACCTGGTGAGTGAGTGGGAGGATGACCTCACATCACCCACCCTGTGCTCCCAAGCACTCAGCCCCCTGGAGAAGGTCCTCAATGTACTGCACTTCTTAGCCACTGGATCATTTCAGCGGACAAGTGCCATAGTGGGTGGGGTGTCACAGGCCACCCAGTCACGCTGCCTACACCAGGTCTTGAACATCATCACTGCACGCCCATCAGTCCGCAGGCACATATACCTGCCCAGAACACCTGCAGAAAGGCATGCTGCCGTCCTGGATTTTTACGCTGTGGCACGATTCCCCAAAGTGCTAGGTGCCATCGACTGCACCCATGTGGCTCTACGTCCCCCCAGGGCATCTGAGCACATCTATAGGAACCGCAAGCACTGGCATTCCATCAACGTGCAGGTAGCATGTAATGCCAAGGGAATCATCACCTCAGTATATGCCAACTATCCCGGCTCCACCCACGACAACTTCATTTACCGAATGTCCACCCTAAGCCGGGACCTAGAAGCTGGGCGGCATGGCGATACATGGCTGCTTGGTGAGTATGTATGCCACTGCACATGCATGCATGTTGGATACTGAGCAAGGTCACAACCCCACCAATGATACCAATCACCACCTCCACAGGGGACAGTGCCTACCCTCTCAGCCCACACATGATGACGTCAATTCGGAACCCCACCACGTCACCCCAGGTAAGATATAACACAGCCCACATTACAACCAGGGGCATAGTGGAGCGCACATTCGGAGTGCTAAAGTCACGCTTTCGCTCCCTTGACCGTTCTGGCGGGCAGCTGTTATACGCTCCCCCAGTAGTGTGCAGGATCATAGTGGCAGCATGTGTCCTGCACAACGTTGCAACACGCCGGGGCCTGGCCGTGGACATGGTGGTGGCCCCACATCCCCAACCACATGCACAGCCGCTGCGCATGGGTGGGGAAAGGGCACGGGGGGAGGCAGCCCGTACACAGCTAGTGGCTAATTACTTCACATAGAAATCACACCCCTGTGGAGTGCACACTGCCCTGGCACATTCCATCTGACAATCAATGATGACTCAACCTGACACTGATCCTGAATGTCTGGAGAATCAACCGGGAATACCATGTCAGCCTGAGATTGTTCACCTGGAAGTGTCACAATGTGTGCATCCCTACCCACACAGACACCACCAATGCAGTTTTGTGAAGTTACACATTCAAGCAGCTAAAATGAATACCCACTTGCAAAATGCAACAAGAGGACAGTGCCATGTCAGCCAACCCAACCCCAGCACCGCCACACGACACACCGTGCCATGTCATGCTAATTGCAGGTAAACAAAGTAATCCCCACAACATGACATCAGTCTCACTATGTACAGTGGCACTATTAGAAACCTGCAACACCTGAAATGCTCACAGCAATGCCGGACCAACAACATACTTGAGCACGTACTACCATTAACATGACATCACAAATGTTACATATTAGTAGTCTCACCACCTGGAAATGCCTGCACTCCCACCACTACCAACTGTGCAGTGTTGTCGCCATGTAGAGTTGTAGGTGCACTGCTGCCAACATGGACCCCATCTCCAGACTAGAGGTCCTTGTGTGGACATGAGGAAGGGACCTGCAAATTGGGAGGTAGACACAGAAGAAGAGTTACACATCAATGCAACATGCAGTGTACAACACAACAGCAATATGCACTAGGAATGTATACACAGTATTGACTACAGACTGCCCACACAGCTCATGGGAGTCCAACGTCACTGTGTAATTCACTGTCACTTGGGCACACCCTTTGCAAGCCCATGGAAACGGGAAGCAGGAGGGGTGTGTGTGACTCAAACCCAAGCATCTGAACCAAATACATTACAAGCCTGCATGTGCCCAGCCACAATGCAGCGTATGCCCACAGGAACCACGGAAGCCAACAGATCGTTCCAAAAAAATTGGGAATAAAAGAAATCAAAATAAAAATAAGAAACAATCAAAAATGGCCATTGATGGGCCCGGGGGGGTTGGGGAGGCCACCCAGGAGGTCCGAGGACAGGATGCACACCAGAACCCACCTGCGTGGATCCTGGGAAGATAAAACACCTCCATGGGCTCATGGCCCACACGGCTACCCTATTGTGGGAGTATCACTGCTGTCGCTATTATCACCCTGTGCAGCTGCATCCGGAGGTGGTTGCACTATGGGAGGCAGCCCACGCAAGGCCCTAGTCTGCTCCTCCATGGCTGCAAGCATGCGGGTGTGGTAGGTCTGGTTCTGCAGGATGAGTGTGCGGAGGTCCCCATGCAACAACTCACGGGATGCCCGGACCTCCGCCCTCGTTGCCTGCATCTCAGCTGAGAGCGTACGGGTGAGACGCTCCAGCTGCTGTTCTGTCCTTTGGTGTGTTGAAGCCTCAAGCTCAACAAGAGTCGTCCTGAGGTGAAGGAGCTCCTGCCTCAGGGCTTCCCTGTGGCCCTGGGACTCAATGGAGATGGCCTCCTGCAGAGTCGCCAGTGCCGCCCGCCTGTCCCTGTTGGACCCCAACATGTCCTCCCTGTGTGACTGGCAGATGGAGTCGGTTGCCTGCTCTAGTCGCTCCATCAGCCTTTCTGGGGGGACAATGGAAGTGGCCACCCTATCCATGGCCTGAGCCATCATCTCGGATGATGCAGCCTGTTGGGTTGCCATACCGTAAATGGATTGCTCCCATGCGGTATTGCCGGGTGGCGTACGGCCACCACGTCGGCGGGCACCACACCTGTCTGGGGCAAGGCGAACTGCGTCTTGCTGTGCCGGCACTGCCTGAGGCTGCAGGACTGCATTCCCCCTCTGATCTGCTGGCCCAGGAACAGGATCAGATGTCGCGGAGTGTGACCCTGCATCCGTAACCACCGAAGGCGTAGCTGCCAACACTGACATCCCCATGGAGGGTTCTGACCCTGGTGCAGGTGGGTGAGACAGAACAGAATCCCTCCCTGGAACACTCACCTGCGACGGCACGTAGGTCTCATCCGAATCAACACCTGAGTACAGCTCGGGGGAGGTGCAGCCAGAGACACCCCTTGAGAGCACGACCTGCAGCACTTGTGGGTTCTCCCCCACCACCACACCACGTCCCTCACTGGTGGTTGGTCAGCCCTCGGACCCCTCCTGGGTCTGCACCATCTCCACAACCCCAGCAGTATCAGGTGCGTCTTCCCCTGCAAAGACATGAAAACAAAGAAATGGAAACAGGCATTAGCACCATGGCACACAATGAGGGCTGAGAAGGAAGAGAACCAGTACTTGATTGACACATGTCCCACATGACTAAAACCCTCCCATGCATGCACCCTCACTGCGTATGAAGTGCAGGCAAATGGCACACACTGATGACACCAAGATGGAAGATGAACACATTTTCTGCATGCTGCCTGGCAGTGGCATCACACATTGGCCTGTGATTGCCAGGTGAAACACACATGCCATCACACAGATGGCATGTACCATTGCTATTGAGTGAAGATGGAGAGGAGGGCAGCACCTATTCATTCAGTCCAGTTCCCGCATGTAATTGCTTTTCTAATTCTAACAGGTCAGATTTTTCACCTGGAGCTGCCAGTCTGAAATGGTCCAATTGCACAGGGACATGTGTGTACAAATGATATCCAGGTAACAAAGTCACTCCACTTTACCATACCCATGTCAGACATGTGACTAGTGGACAGCGACATGCCTAGTGAAAGTGGTGGAATGCAAACAAACTGACTGAATGAACAGTGAAAAATAAGCAAATATGTTGTGGCAAGGTGACACTTCAAGGGCAACTGGCGTGCAGTTGGGCTAGATGTATACTGTTGGCAGAAGGGATACTGCTATGGCCAAATGCAGCTGCGCAGGAAGTATTGCATGAAGCACATGGCTGACCCATACGACTCAGGCGCACACACTCTCACCTGGCACACAAACAGAAGCCCTCACACACACACCATGCACATGTATGACACACACATGCATGTGCACTCACCGGACAATGCCTCGTAATCAGCCAGATCTCCCACGCCTTGGATCTGTTCCTCCGTGACGTAGGTCCCAGCGACTGACTCATGTGGAGTGAGTTCCATGTCTACTACTGGAGACCTACCTCCAGTCACTAGAGCTGCGGCATGACTTGAGGCCAGCTTACTCTTTGCCCTGCGCTTTAGGTCATTCCAGCGCTTATAGCAATCATTGGCTGTGCGCCTCACGATTCCAAGGGCACTTACGATGTCAGCAACGGTCTGCCAGTGTGCCTGGCGTTGTGCAGGTGTGGTCTTGGATCCTGCAACAATGACCATCTTGTTGTCATGTCCGGACACATACTCGACAAGTGCATTCAGTTCGTCATCCGTGAAGCTGGGCTTCCTGGACGGGCCAGACTGTGTAGCCGTGTCTGGGGCATCAGCCTGTGCCGGACGAGCACTCTTCCTCTTCCGCTTGGAAGGTGGTGGTGATCCTGAGTGTCCTGCGCCGCTCTGGACACTAGGGGCAGGAGCCCTGGTGGACTCTGTATCAGGAGTGTGGGATTGCACACTCAGCATGGGAGTTGGTGCAGGCATTGGCTCTAGTGTGATGGTGTCAGGGGGAATGTCAGCAGCATGGACTAGGACTGACACTGTCCTGGCTGGGTGTGTGAGGGCTGGGGTGGATGGAGCCGCAGCTGCCCCTGCAGCCTCTCCGCCCTGCCTCCTTGGTGCAGCAGATGACCTTGCTGCCCCAGATCCACGTGGCATGATGGCATCAACGTGCACCAGCGCACGTGTCGTAGCCCTGCTGACCTGGAAGTCAGCCATGGAGTCAGCCAGGTCTGGTGCCACAATGGGCTGGTCCAACAAGGGCTGAGCATGGATGGTGTCAGCCACATCAGCCTCAATGGGAGGGGGGGGGGGATTATGGGTGCCCGTGACTGGTCCTCCACACATGGGGGGACAGGCTCACCCTGCAAGTTACGACCACGTCCCCTACCGGATCCACCACGGCCACCACTTGTGGCTCTTCCACCTTTGCCACCCTTACGGAATCCTCGCCTCCCAGCCATGGCACTGATGTTAATGTGCGTATGGGAGTGGATGTAGACTATTGTCCTGGGCAATTGGGGGTCAAAGGGGTTGGGTACCAGATGGTAATTGTACCCTAGTGCTCTAGCAAGGCTGAATGTAACCCCTGGGGAAAGATGACGGGTCACGCAACGCACAGGAGGCCCAAAAAAGGGAGATGACGTGCACGCAACCCCTCCTAGACCACGTGTGCAGAAAGAAAAACCTGCACTACGCTGTGGCACCCAGAAACACAAGAATGAACGTATGCGTGTCACACGCAGCCTAGAATGACCTCTGAAGGGGTAGGCTACACACGGGGCAAGCACAGATGTTAGATACGTGCGTGACTCACCGTCTGCCTGGTAAACGAGCGTGTAAAAGGAGCACGTTTGGTTGGCAACACCCCCGCCAAAAGAAGATTTGTACGCTGTCTGAGGAGACAGGACAACAGTAGAAGGGAACACTGTTTGAGGGAACAGGCCCAGGTAAACCAGTAAAAGCGAAAGAAGAGAAAAAGCTGTCAGAGGTAACAGGGAATACGAACTTGAAACGCCGTGAAGTAAATGGCGTGTGAAACGACAAGAAGTACAGAATTCACCCACTCGCTCTCCACAAAAAGCACGTACAAGGAAGTCGTGTTCTACGCGTACCTTTTATACAGGCCCACACGTCCAGCGTCAATTACGCGGCGTGTACGCGCTAGGGCCATTTCCACCAATTACACGCTTTGTCACTTCTGCGTGTAGGGACATTTCCTCCAATTACACGCTTTGTCACTTCTGCGTGTAGGGCCATTTCCACCAATTACACGCTTTGTCACTTCTGCGTGTAGGGCCATTTCCACCAATCACACGCGATGAGACTCTGACGTGCAGTCTTTCCACGTGTGCTCTGTCATCACGTGCTGTGTGGGAAACACCCGTGCGTGTCACGTCACAGACGCGCTTACGCGCTGAGGGCCTTTGGTCCAATAGAATCGCGTATGCGTGCTGACGCGCTTACGCGCTAAGGGCCTTTCCTCGATTTTCACGCTGACGTGCAGGATTTTCACGTGCAAAATCACTCCGTACCAAGCTGGCCACGCGTAAGCACACGGAAGACCACGCTCCTGCCCAGAAGGCCGAACTACTGCCCCCCAGAGCCCCGAGCACGCTCCCACCTACCATCTGCTGCTGCCTGACTACCTGCTGCCCACGTGCACTGCCATTTGCTGCCTGCACATCAGCCAGGGGTGCTGTTGCTGTGACCACCCCTGCTGGTACCGAAGACTCCCGACTGGAATTCCATCGCTCCACAGCCCAGCCCCAGGACCCAGTTGCCCACCCACTCCTGCCTCTGGGGTTGTCATGTCGGGGCAAACACCATCTGTGACCACTGACAACCCCCGGCCAGAGAGGCAGAGGGGCACCAGCTTCAGTGCCACCGAAGTTGGTGTCCTGGTGGAGCAAGTCCTGGGGCAGTATGATGCCCTCTTCGGAAGTTCCCGCGCCGACAAGGAAGGACGGACTCGGATCTGGACTGACATTGTGACTGCCATCAACGCGGAGGGGGTGGCAGTCCGGGACTTACAACATGTCAGGAAGCGCTGGGAGGACTTCAGGTCCAGGACCCTGAACAAGGCCCGGCGCCTCTTGAAGGCAGCGGATGCCAAGGGGCGCCGGGGCCACTTGTCGGAAGAACAGATGGGGGTCCTGGAACGCATATCCCCAGCGCTCTACGTCCAGGTCCTGGAGAAGCAGACCCGTCTGGAGTCGAGCGGTGAGTGTACATGCATCCTGATTGTGAGCAGTGCGTGTGGTGATTATTCGGTATTGTGCAGGTTGCACATCTGTTTGTATGGGGTCGAGTATGGGTGGGGGTGTACATGGCCGTGGGGCTGACACATGCGAGGGCTGTAATGTGTGAGACATGGATGGTGCTTGTGTGTGTAGGCTTGCATGGCAAATGCAGTTGTGCGTGCACACATGTTTGTATGTATGTGTATGTAAGTAGACATGTCCGTGATGTCACGCATGTATGTTGTATTGGGCTGCATGTATGAGCACTGTGTACATGTGCATGTGTGTGTATTTGACAAGGGTGCAACAGTGATGCAACATGGATGCATGTGACTGCGGTATGTGTAAGCCTGATTGGCAGATGTGACATGGATGCCCGTCTGAACAGTGCGACACTTGGCAGAGGTGTACACATGCATGCAAGTGTGGTGGTGTGTGTACATGTGTGGTGCACTTCCTGTGTTGCATGTGATGTCTGGGTCACCTTTGGCTGCTCATGCTGTTGTATGTGTATGGATGGTGGCGGCAGTTGCGATATGGCTGTGGTATGGCTCATGTGTGCGAGTTGCAATGACATGTGTGTTGGGGATTGTGATGACATGTCTGAGGTTTGCCAATGCCACTCATGTGCAACTCTCATGTGTGTATGTGTCCATTGTACAGTGCCCTGATGCCTGTGTTTTGTTTCTCCCTGTCTGCAGCGTCAACTGATGAAGAGGGCGGAGAAGGTGCTGTGGAGCACAGCGGCGGGGATCCGACCGCCAGCCGGAGACGCAAGGCCCGGCTCCCCTCCCGTGTTGTCATCTCGTCGGGGAGTGAGGAGTCCGGTGCCGCGTCCCAGGCCGCAGCTGCCGGGGGGAGGTCCAAGAGGCGGAGGTTGGAGTTGGACTCCTCGGCAGCAGAAGGGGCAGCTCGGACCCCACAGGGCCCAACAGGGGAAGATGGCACGGAGTCATCCAGGTTGGTGGGGGGTCTGGTGGAGGAGGAGGCCGTGCAAGCACCAGAGACGGGGTCTGGAGGTGGGGATCCCACTGGTGCTAGTGGTGCAGTCCAGGACCAGAGACAGGAGGCAGCACAGGCCGCCGCGAAGGTGCCTGTGTGCAATCCTGTCCCCGATCCTGTCCCTGCATCATCTTGCACCAGCAGGGATGCCTACGTCCAGACCCGTTTCCAGGCAGGGGATGAGCTGACGTCAACTGGCCTTCCTCTGCCTGCGGACGTGGCTATCCAGGTCCGGGTTGAGCCTGTCCTGGCTGGTGTGGCGTTGCGTCAACGGGCCATGCGAGGTGACCTGCAGTCTTTTCATGGAGAGACTGCACGTCATCTCGAATGGCTCGTTGACCACGTCAGCCTGCTGGGACAGGTCACCCAGACCGGATTCCTCCGTCTGATGGGGCTTGTTCCGACCCCCTCCTCAACTGGACCCCCTACGCGCCAGTCGTCCTCTGTGCCATCTTCCCACCCATCAGTCACCTGGGCGCCCTGTGGAGCTGCCTCTGACAGTGCGGCCAGGCTGGTGGAGGAGGCATCCCTGCCACAGTCGGGAGTCGGACGTCCAGCAGGGGTGGCCACATCAACAACTGCACCCCAGCCGGCGGAGGATGTGCAGGCAGCAGGAGGCAGTGCACGGGCAGAGGCAGAGCAGCAGCAGCAACATGGTGGGAGCCATGAAGGCTCGGGGCCTTCGACATCGGAGGGGCAGGCATCGGCCGGAGGGCAGGAGGACCCAGGACAGAAAGTGTCTTCCGTGTGGCAGCGGTTGGGCCACGCCATAGGTGCGGAGCGGCGGCGGGCGGAAGAGGCGCGGCTCACAATGGTCAGGGCGGAGAACTCCATGCGGAGGGCCCTGAGGCGGGCCGAGTGCCTCGAGGCAATCCGCAGGGGGTTGGAGGAGGACACGGCGTCGTCCCTGCGGATCCTCGGGGCCATGGAACTGGACCGCCTCCGGGACATCGAACAGGAGTTCGATGATGCCCTGGCCCGGAACACCACGGATTGAGCCGCTGGACTTGCCCGCCGCCTTTGTATATAGTTCTTTAGTTTTAGGTTTCCTTTGTTTTTTCTTATGATTTGGAGTCGACGGACACTGCTCCACTTTTTGTATATAGTTGATATTTAGGTAGGTTTTTTAGGAGGTTTCCTTAGTTCAGTTGTGATGATGGACCCTTGTTATTTTTGTACATAGTTCTTTGTTGCATGGAGAGTTTTTACATTTCACTTTGGACAAGATTTTATGGATTTGATTTTCTACTTTTGTGTTTTTATGCGGACATGCAGCTTATTTTTTCACATTTACATTGTAGTTATTTTTCTTTCTTTACCATTCGTATTTTTGTCCAATACATTTTTTTTCCATTGTTCACTGTGTGGTTTCATCTCATTGGTTTCATGCATGTCATGTTGTGTGTTTTCCCATTCAGTTTCAAAATCTGTGTGTGACGGACATGGGTTCATTTGCTTCATGAACATTGGGGGTGTAACATGTGTTTTCATTTCCATGTGGGTGAATGGGTTACTTGGTAGGGCTTTTTGGCTGTGGAGGCTGACCATTACGCACATGATTGGGGATTGTGAGGACCTGGTGGGGGCTGCACATGGTGGCAGGGGGGTGGGGGTGGTGGGAGACATGAGTGGGGGCCTGGTGGAGGGTGACCCTGCACTGCTGGGGGGTGGGGGTGCAGGGGGACATGAGTGGGGGCCTGGTGGAGGTTGACCCTGCACTGCTGGGGGGTGGGGGTGGTGGGAGACATGAGTGGGGGCCTGGTGGAGGGTGACCCTGCACTGCTGGGGGGTGGGGGTGCAGGGGGACATGAGTGGGGGCCTGGTGGAGGTTGACCCTGCACTGCTGGGGGGTGGGGGTGGTGGGAGACATGAGTGGGGGCCTGGTGGAGGGTGACCCTGCACTGCTGGGGGGTGGGGGTGGTGGGAGACATGAGTGGGGGCCTGGTGGAGGGTGACCCTGCACTGCTGGCGGGTGGGGGTGCAGGGGGACATGAGTGGGGGCCTGGTGGAGGGTGACCCTGCACTGCTGGGGGGTGGGGGTGGTGGGAGACATGAGTGGGGGCCTGGTGGAGGGTGCCCCTGCACTGCTGGGGGGTGGGGGTGGTGGGAGACATGAGTGGGGGCCTGGTGGAGGGTGACCCTGCACTGCTGGGGGGTGGGGGTGGTGGGAGACATGAGTGGGGGCCTGGTGGGGGCTGCCCATGGTGGCAGGGGGGTGGGGGTGGTGGGAGACATGAGTGGGGGCCTGGTGGAGGGTGACCCTGCACTGCTGGGGGGTGGGGGTGCAGGGGGACATGAGTGGGGGCCTGGTGGAGGGTGACCCTGCACTGCTGGGGGGTGGGGGTGGTGGGAGACATGAGTGGGGGCCTGGTGGAGGGTGACCCTGCACTGCTGGGGGCTGGGGGTGGTGGGAGACATGAGTGGGGGCCTGGTGGAGGGTGACCCTGCACTGCTGGGGGGTGGGGGTGGTGGGAGACATGAGTGGGGGCCTGGTGGAGGGTGACCCTGCACTGCTGGGGGGTGGGGGTGGTGGGAGACATGAGTGGGGGCCTGGTGGAGGGTGACCCTGCACTGCTGGGGGGTGGGGGTGCAGGGGGACATGAGTGGGGGCCTGGTGGAGGGTGACCCTGCACTGCTGGGGGGTGGGGGTGGTGGGAGACATGAGTGGGGGCCTGGTGGAGGGTGCCCCTGCACTGCTGGGGGGTGGGGGTGGTGGGAGACATGAGTGGGGGCCTGGTGGAGGGTGACCCTGCACTGCTGGGGGGTGGGGTGGTGGGAGACATGAGTGGGGGCCTGGTGGGGGCTGCCCATGGTGGCAGGGGGGTGGGGGTGGTGGGAGACATGAGTGGGGGCCTGGTGGAGGGTGACCCTGCACTGCTGGGGGGTGGGGGTGGTGGGAGACATGAGTGGGGGCCTGGTGGAGGGTGACCCTGCACTGCTGGGGGTGGGGGTGGTGGGAGACATGAGTGGGGGCCTGGTGGAGGGTGACCCTGCACTGCTGGGGGGTGGGGGTGCAGGGGGACATGAGTGGGGGCCTGGTGGAGGGTGACCCTGCACTGCTGGGGGGTGGTGGGAGACATGAGTGGGGGCCTGGTGGAGGGTGCCCCTGCACTGCTGGGGGGTGGGGGTGGTGGGAGACATGAGTGGGGGCCTGGTGGAGGGTGACCCTGCACTGCTGGGGGGTGGGGGTGGTGGGAGACATGAGTGGGGGCCTGGTGGGGGCTGCCCATGGTGGCAGGGGGGTGGGGGTGGTGGGAGACATGAGTGGGGGCCTGGTGGAGGGTGACCCTGCACTGCTGGGGGGTGGGGGGGGTGGGAGACATGAGTGGGGGCCTGGTGGAGGGTGACCCTGCACTGCTGGGGGGTGGGGGGGTGGGAGACATGAGTGGGGGCCTGGTGGAGGGTGACCCTGCACTGCTGGGGGGTGGGGTGCAGGGGGACATGAGTGGGGGCCTGGTGGAGGGTGACCCTGCACTGCTGGGGGGTGGGGGTGGTGGGAGACATGAGTGGGGGCCTGGTGGAGGGTGACCCTGAACTGCTGGGGGGTGGGGGTGGTGGGAGACATGAGTGGGGGCCTGGTGGAGGGTGACCCTGAACTGCTGGGGGGTGGGGGTGGTGGGAGACATGAGTGGGGGCCTGGTGGAGGGTGACCCTGCACTGCTGGGGGGTGGGGGTGGTGGGAGACATGAGTGGGGGCCTGGTGGGGGCTGCCCATGGTGGCAGGGGGGTGGGGGTGGTGGGAGACATGAGTGGGGGCCTGGTGGAGGGTGACCCTGCACTGCTGGGGGGTGGGGGTGGTGGGAGACATGAGTGGGGGCCTGGTGGAGGGTGACCCTGCACTGCTGGGGGGTGGGGGGGTGGGAGACATGAGTGGGGGCCTGGTGGAGGGTGACCCTGCACTGCTGGGGGGTGGGGGTGCAGGGGGACATGAGTGGGGGCCTGGTGGAGGGTGACCCTGCACTGCTGGGGGGTGGGGGTGGTGGGAGACATGAGTGGGGGCCTGGTGGAGGGTGACCCTGAACTGCTGGGGGGTGGGGGTGGTGGGAGACATGAGTGGGGGCCTGGTGGAGGGTGACCCTGCACTGCTGGGGGGTGGGGGTGCAGGGGGACATGAGTGGGGGCCTGGTGGAGGGTGACCCTGCACTGCTGGGGGGTGGGGGTGGTGGGAGACATGAGTGGGGGCCTGGTGGGGGCTGCCCATGGTGGCAGGGGGGTGGGGGTGGTGGGAGACATGAGTGGGGGCCTGGTGGAGGGTGACCCTGCACTGCTGGGGGGTGGGGGTGGTGGGAGACATGAGTGGGGGCCTGGTGGAGGGTGACCCTGCACTGCTGGGGGGTGGGGGTGGTGGGAGACATGAGTGGGGGCCTGGTGGAGGGTGACCCTGCACTGCTGGGGGGTGGGGGTGCAGGGGGACATGAGTGGGGGCCTGGTGGAGGGTGACCCTGCACTGCTGGGGGGTGGGGGTCGTGGGAGACATGAGTGGGGGCCTGGTGGAGGGTGCCCCTGCACTGCTGGGGGGTGGGGGTGGTGGGAGACATGAGTGGGGGCCTGGTGGAGGGTGACCCTGCACTGCTGGGGGGTGGGGGTGGTGGGAGACATGAGTGGGGGCCTGGTGGGGGCTGCCCATGGTGGCAGGGGGGTGGGGGTGGTGGGAGACATGAGTGGGGGCCTGGTGGAGGGTGACCCTGCACTGCTGGGGGGTGGGGGTGGTGGGAGACATGAGTGGGGGCCTGTTGGAGGGTGACCCTGCACTGCTGGGGGGTGGGGGGGTGGGAGACATGAGTGGGGGCCTGGTGGAGGGTGACCCTGCACTGCTGGGGGGTGGGGGTGCAGGGGGACATGAGTGGGGGCCTGGTGGAGGGTGACCCTGCACTGCTGGGGGGTGGGGGTGGTGGGAGACATGAGTGGGGGCCTGGTGGAGGGTGACCCTGCACTGCTGGGGGGTGGTGGTGGTGGGAGACATGAGTGGGGGCCTGGTGGAGGGTGACCCTGCACTGCTGGGGGGTGGGGGTGCAGGGGAACATGAGTGGGGGCCTGGTGGAGGGTGACCCTGCACTGCTGGGGGGTGGGGGTGGTGGGAGACATGAGTGGGGGCCTGGTGGAGGGTGACCCTGCACTGCTGGGGGCTGGGGGTGCAGGGGGACATGAGCAGGTGTGCAGGGTAGTCCCCTGTTTTGTGGGCTGCCTGCTGGGGCCGTGGAGGGTGTACAGGGAACACCTGTGAGGACCCACCCAGCATAATTGCGTGTGATAATTCCCGCACACCCCTGTAATACACGTACCTGGCCAAATCGCATGTGAGAATTCCCGCGCACCCCTGTAATACACGTACCCAGCCGAATCGCGTGTAGAACTTCCCGTGTACCCCTGTAATACACGTACCCAGCCAAATCGCGTGTGATAATTCCCACGTACCCCTGTAATACACGTACCCTGGCCAATCGCGTGTAGAACTTCCCACGCACCCCTGTAATACACGTACCAAGCCAAATCGCGTCTCATCATTACCACGCACCCCTGTAATACACGTACCAAGCCAAATCGCGTGTGATCATTCCCGCGCACCCCTGTAATACACGTACCCAGCCGATTCGCGTGTAGAACTTCCCGTGTACCCCTGTAATACACGTACCCAGCCAAATCGCGTGTGATAATTCCCACGTACCCCTGTAATACACGTACCCTGGCTAATCGCGTGTATAACTTCACGCGTACCCCTGTATTACACGTGCCCTGGCTAATCGCATGTAAGACTTCCCGCGTACCCCTGTAGTACACGTTCCCTGGACAATCGCGTGTTGAACTTACCACGTACCCCTGTAATACACGTTCCCTGGACAATCGCGTGTTGAACTTCCCGCGTACCCCTGTAATACACGTTCCCTGGACTATCGTGTGTTGAACTTCCCGCGCACCCCTGAAATACACGTACCCTGGCAGCCTGGCTAATCGCGTGTATAACTTCACGCGTACCCCTGATATGCACGTTACCCGCTTTGCGTTCCTTGTTTGGCAGCCCTGTAAACTGGTCCAGGGTTAGCGCAGCCCTTTGCGATGATTTAGCGATTTTGATGGCTTTTCCTTGCGCGAGGGCGTTCTTGGGGGCGTTACTGGCACTGCTGCAGGGTCGCTGCGATACTCTGCGCCACGGCTGGTTTGGGAGCCTAAAATCCATGAATACGCTGTGCGCGGAAATCGGTTTTAGCGCACGTGCCTGGCGCAGACAATCGCACGCGGACACTCTGCGCCAGCCGCTTGCGACACTTTTCTGCGAAATTCTATGAATTACCCTGATAGTCTAGCCAGCACTGCCTTACAAAGCTGTTTAAAAATGAAACAGTCACTCATCCGTGCGTCACATGTTCCACCCCTATGCAGGGACTTCCGCAGGCAAAGTGTAGCATTAGTTTAATGCAAACCTCTTTCTATTTATACTGTTTTTGGGAGGTACTTAAGTTTCCTTTAAACGATCAAAAAGTATGTCTCTAAAAATAACCAGGTTACTCACTGTAGTGACCACCTTACTCTTAGTCCATAGTCCCCTTTCCTCCATACTTATGGGACATCTCTCCGTCCTGTGGGACGGGACCGGAGCACTTTGTAAAAAGCATCCAACATTTTTTTCAAAAATGTGTCCTTCCTCTCTTTCTTGCGCGGGGCATCGCCCATCAGTCCTTTTCTATCGCCAGGTCAGAGACCTATTAGCAATAACAGAGGAACCTTTTTAGAGGGGACGGCGGGTGGGCGTATGGAGGAAAGGGGACTATGGACTAGGAGTAAGGTGGTCACTATGGTGAGTAACCTGGTTATACTCCTACGTCCCACCCCCTTTCCTCCATACTTATGGGAGATTCCCAAGTACTCCTAACAGGAACTACGGGTGGATGGAAATACCCCTTACTGAAAAAGGTTCTTCAGCACAGCCTGACCAAACTGAGCATCAGCTCTTGAGTGCATGTCAAGACAATAATGCTTACAAAAAGCCCTAGTGATGGACTCCCAGGGGACATATTTCTGAAAAGCAACCGTGGCTGCCTTGCCCCGCACCACGTGTGTATGAATACCCTTAGGAGGTTTCAGCCCTTGGACGGTGAAAGACTCCCTAATGCAGGCGCCGATCCATCGAGAAATAGTCGCCTTAGACCGTGCTTACCCTGAGGGTTACCAAAAGTCACAAACAGTTGAGAAGAACTCCTAAGCTCGGAAGTTCTGTCCAGATAGAACTTAAGAGCCCTTCTGACATCGAGACAATGCAGAACCCTTTCTGCCTCTGAGGTAGGGTTCAGAAAAAAGACCGGCAGGAGGGAGATCGACTGATTCAGATGGAATTCAGTTACCACCTTCGGCAGGAAAGAAGGATTCGTCCGTAGGACTACCTTATCCTTGTGAAAGACCAAAAAGGAATGCTCCACCGACAAGGCCAGGAGCTCACTCACCCACCTCGCTGACGTAACGGCGATCAAAAAGGACACTTTCCAGGATAGGTACTTGAGGTCCACTGTGGCCATTGGTTCAAAAGTCTTATGGCACAACGCCGTCAGGACTACATTTAGATCCTACGGTGGGTGAGGACTAAGAATTGGAGGGTAGAGGCGTGTCAAGCCTGCAAAATGCCTCTTAACAACTGGATTACACAGAGAGTAAGAACATTGGTCCGTAGAAAGATAAGCGGAGACCGCTGAAAGGTAAGTTCTGCATGACAGAACATGAACACCCGACTCTGCTAGGAAGGATACGAAGGACATCACCATGTCAATCGTAGCCCCCCTTGGGTCCAACTGTTTTTCCAAACACCAATGACAGAACCTGAGCCATTTACTTCTGTTTTGGGATCTAGTCAAGGGTTTCCTGGCTGCCTGGATAATATCCGCAGACAAGTTAAGATGTTCTAAAGACTTGAACTCAGGCACCATGCCGCCAAGCTGAGCGATTGTGGGGATGGGTGCCACATCTGCTGTTCCCCCTGATGAAGAAGATCAGGGGTCACTGGTAACCTGATCAGCGGATACACCGACAGGTGTTGAAGTTCTGAGAACCAAAACGTGGCCGGCCACCACGGGGCTATTAGTAGAAGGGAACAGTTCACTGAGTTCTTCAGCCTCCAAATTGCTCGATGGACTAGAGGCAGATGCGGGAAGGCGTAAGATCTCATGTTGTGCCATGGAATCTCGAGAGCATCCCCCAGAGAGGAGGCTCCCAGCCCCCCTCTGGAGGCATACTGAGGAAGCTTCTTGTTTACCGCTGTAGCGAAGAGGTCCACCTCCGGTGTGCCCCAACGAAAGAAAATCCATGAGAGGACCTCTGCCTTCAACTCCCACTCGTAGCTGACCACTGTCCGCCAGCTGAGGGCATCCGCTGTGACATTCAGCTGGCCCGGGATGTGCACTACAAGCAGCCAAACACCATGAAGCACAGCCCACTCCCAAATCTAAATGGACAGGTCCACGAGAAGGGGAGACTTGGTTCCCCCTTGCTTGTTGATGTAATACATCAACACCACATTGTCCATGCGTATACGGACCACCTTGTTGGCTATGATCGGTCTGAATGCCCCGAGGGCTAGGAAGATCACCAGAAGCTCTAAATGATTTATGTGGAGGAGCTTGTCCTGAGGCGACCAGAGATCCGAGACCTGACGAGGATCTAACGTTGCACCCCACCCCAGGAGGGAGGAGTCCGTTGTGATCGTCACCGTAGGGGCTGGGTCTTGAAACCCTGCACCCACCGACAGGTTGCTGAGAGATGACCACCATTCCAGGTCCGCTCTCATGGAAGCCAGAATCATTATCAGCTTGGAATCCGGGTCCACAGCCTGACGCCAAGAACTCCGAAGAGCCATCTGGGTCCGCCTCTTCTTGAGACAAGCAAGAGGAAGAGCCAACACGCACGAGGCCATGAGGCCCAGAAGCCTCTGGAACCACCAGGCCGACATGCTCTCCGACTGAACAAACATCTGACACATGGCTAACAGATCCGCCATCCTGTCCTCGGTCAGGTACACTCTGCAGTCGATAGTGTTCCAGCGAAAACCCAGGAAAATCAAGTCCTGCAAGACCGTCATGGAAGATTTCCGCCAGTTCACCGACAGCCCAAATTGGAACAGGAGCTGAAGGAGAGACTGAAGATTGCCCAGTGCTTTCAACGGACAAGGGCTGCGTAAGAGCCAGTCGTCCAAATACGGATACACATGGATACCCTGCAGACGAAGATAGGCCGCAATCACCGACATCATCTTCGTGAAGACACGCAGCGCTGAGCTGAGGCCAAAAGGAAGCACTCGAAACTGGAAGTGCTCCTCTCCCAAAGAGAAACGGAGATATCTCCTGTGTGGATTCCAAATCAGAATATGCATGTACACATCCTGAAGATCCACCACACTGAGCCAATTGTCCATCTGCAAGGAGGACCGTATCTGGCTGGGCGTGATCATCTTGAATTTCTCTTGGGGTAGGAACATTTTTTACTGGGAAAGGTCTAGGATGGTGCGCAGGCCAGCCTGGTTGGGTTTGGGCACCGTAAACAGCCGGGAGTAGAAGCCCTCCTCTCGTTCCCCGAGCGGAACAGGTTCCACAGCTCTGAGGTCCAGAAGTTTCTGAACCTTGGCTTTGAGGGAGGGCGAGCCCGACAGCTGAAAGGAGGGTTGAAGGGTGGGGTGGGGGTAGGGGTAAGCGGAAGCCTGCCCGAGCAACTGACAAGACCCACCTGTCTTCGGTGATGGTCTGCCATGCCTCTCCATGAGACGCAATGTGTCCTCCCACCGGGGCCTCATGCGGGCACGGAGAACCCTCATTTTGTAGGTTTGTCGGAGGTATTGTCACCTGAACCTGAGGAGGAGGCTGAGGAGCGGGAGAAAAACCGAGTCCGTTGTTGCCTACGGTGGTTCTTCCCTGAAGGGGTATCCACTCTGCGAGATTTCTAGTCAAGGAAGCCCCTAATGCCAGAGGAGGGTCGGCTTTGCGACAATGGTCTCTGGGTTTTGAAAGGGGTCTTAACAAGGACCGACAAGGATTTAGCTGACTGAGTGTTCTCCTTCGTCTTGGTGTACTCTACATCTGTTGTAGAATGAAAGAGCTCCTTACCATCGAACAGAAGGTCCAACACCTTGTCCTGCACCTCTTTTTAGAATTTAGTGGCATGCCGCCATGCCTGCCATGAGGTATCAACTGCCAGCTCAAAGCCCCGAGCCGAGGTGTCTACATGATGAGCCGCAGCCTCCAGGAGATCCTGGGCTAAGACCCTGGCGTCGGATAATCCCGCCTTAAAGTCTTCCAGCTTCTTGACTGGGATGAACTCCTCAAACTCCGACAGACCTTTTCACATCTGCATATTAGCCTCCGCTAACACCAGTTCGCATTGGCCTGCCTGAGCTGCAAGGCCGAGTTGGCGAAAATGTTTCTCCCAAGGGAGTCAAGGAGCTTATCCCCCTTTCCCAGAACCTGAGTAGCCGTCATGGAAGAGGATGCTGCAGGTCTGGACTGCAAAGTGGCCACAGCCACCACTATGGATGGGGGGGGCGGACAAGATGACAGGGCCACCTCTTCTGAAGAATGCAGCCTGTATTGCGTGTCAATTTTCTTATTGACGAAAAGTCCAGAGTGTGGCTTTTCCCAGACCCTGCGGACCTCGGCCAGAACGTCCTTCTGCAAGAACAGGCCGGTACGCTCCAAAGGAGACAGGGTGAACGCCCCAGAAAGCATGCCCTCCTGCGGAGCGGGTGCCTCGGGCACCGGAACATCTAAGAAGCACATCATGTCCAGTACCCGGTCATGAAAAGCTCTAATAGAGCGGGGCAGGTCCTTGTTGTCCTGATCGCTTTGCGCATCATCCGACAGGTCAGGATCCTGCCGAGCCGTGTCGGGCACTGCCTTGTCCACGGGGGACAATGGGGGCAAAGGCGGAAGAGTCGGGGAAGGCACCGTAGGCAAGGGAGGCGCCGGCGGAACCACTGAGGAACGGGTGAAGCCGGAGGCGCGGGCGGACATATCTCCCTAAAAAGCCCTTTGAAATATTCCCTCATGGGGTCGGTACGCATGAGCGCTTGAAATTTACCAAAAAAGGCGTCCTCCGGGGACAGCATTGGAACCTGAGGAGGCCTCTCATGAGGAGGATAATTCCAGGGACGTAACGGGGAAGTGTGCCACACCGGCCCCTCCACCGACGTATCCACATAAATCAAAGGTGCCGACCCCGCAGGCAACAAAACATTGTGTGGAAGGGGCATCCGGGCGTTCTAATCATAAACTGGCCAATAAGGATGCGCACAAGGAACTCTATGTTCACCCACGGAACCAAGCCCTACACCTGAGGCCGATGGCATAGTTGTAGGGGTAGCACCCAAAATATCCGCCGCGGTCATGGCGGGAACAGGCACCATTTTGTCATCTCCTCAGGGGAACTGCGGCACGTGAGGAAGTGAGGCAGGGGTCCCCGTCGATGGATCAGGGGTCTTAACTTTAGCATTAACATAAGGAACCTCGGCAGAGCCGGTACTATGAGGCCTGGAATGTTTCTACGACATACCAACTGCCAAATTAGCCCTCCCAGGAAGGACCTCGGCACTGCCAGTAAAAGAAGAACTTTCCTTCTTTGCCCCCTCAAGAGATCTGGTGTCGCCGCAAGAGCGGGAACGGTGAGAAACAGCCTTCACCGATAAGGCCTTGTCAGGCCTCTCAGAACTGTTGGTAGCTTTAGCCTCTGTACGAGGGACCTCAGACCCAGGTCCGGTAACAGCCTTATCTGCGCGGGCCTCGAACATCCGTTCGGTGACACCAAGCCCAACCAAGGCCTCGGGCGCACCCTTCTTGAGGGAAGCCGAAAGAGAGGCCTCAGAACGAGCTCTGGTACCCCACGACTCAGTAGAACTGGGTCTACAAACAGCCCCCACAAGAGGGGCCTTGGAGCATGCTCCGGTATCCACAGGCCCCTTAACGGAGACCCTCAGAGAAAACTCTGGTACAATTATTAGGCCCAACGGGCACCTCAGGGAAATCCCCGGTGACAGAGCGATCAACGCTCTTGTCGGCCCGGGAGGAACCTGGAAAGGTATCCCCCGGCCGGGGTACTCTGAAAAGTAAAGAACTTACCGGGTATTTCTTCTTTTCGTCGATGAACGCTTGAAAATGAGAAGGAGGAGTTTGTCGGAACAGCTTCTCCCACTGCTCAACCGACGTTGAAGTGCCTGGACCGAAAGGGAGTCACAGTAAAAACAGGAGTCCCAACGGTGATCCGGACCCAAACACTCTAAACAAAGAAGATGGGGATCTGCCCTCGCGAAGCATCGGTGACACGATGAACAATCTGGAAAGACTTATTTGAACGACATAGACAGACTAGTACACGATCGCTAGCGAGAGCCAGAGAAGAAAAAAGGCGAGAAAATCTTCCGAAGATGCCAGTGCGTCCAGTTCGAACGAGCGGAGAAAAGGACTGATGGGCGATGCGCAGGATGGAGCCAAGGTGGGCGGGGTTACAGCCGCGTGCCGGGCCCCGCGCAAGAAAGAGAGGAAGGACACATTTTTGAAACATTTTTTGGATGCTTTTTACAAAGTGCTCCTGTACCGTCTCACAGGACGGAGAGATGTCCCATAAGTATGGAGGAAAGGGGACGGGACGTAGGAGTATTAGTGATATATATGTCCGCTCCGATACCGATTGGCTAAGGGGCTGGCATCATGATCACAAACACGCAATGTCTCCGTCGATTGGCTGCAGTGAGCCGTGATGTGCGTTAGATTGATTGGATGCGCCCGACATCTTGGCGGCGACCAGAGGCGAAATGTTGTTTTCGAAACTGTGTTAATGATGTATTCCCTATGCCGGCCTTCTCTGGAATGTTTGTAAGTACTGAAAATGAGGGGTCTCATAAGGATAGTACTTCAGTCCGTGCTGTGCGCAGACAACTTGAAAGTATTCTAAGCACACGCGTGGTGTTAGCGAATATTAACAATGGGTAGATGCCGTAGTTAGCATTTTTGTTTATGCGGGTGATATGCTGGGGTGGTTGTGGCAAGGCCCTAGAGTCTTGGTTGAATGGCCAAAGGCCATGCACCCAATGTGAAAAAGTTACGTAGAGAAACTATAAGCCACTATGGGTGCGATATGCTGTGGTGGTTCTGGCCAGCACCTAGAGTCTTGGCCATGCACCCAAGATCAAATTTATAAGCACTGAAGTTATAAGGCACCATGGTTTTCATATAGTGCGGTGGCTGTAGCCAGGACCAGGACTGTTGGGTGCATGGCTGCAGGCCGTAGGCTATACACCCAAGAGTGTAGACCCTGCCCACAACCACTGCAGCATATCACATTCATACATCACACCTACACACCTATACAATCGATTATGTATCTGGTAGGTGTGGGCAGGGCCTAGAGTCCTGGGTGCAAATTGAGTACATGCTACAGTTAGAATGTTTCATTCTATGGGTGTGCTAATGATTTATAAGCGACCTTGGGTGTAATATGCTGCGGTGTTTGTTGCCAGGGCCTAGAGTCTTGGGTGCATGGCCGTAGGCTGTAGGCCGTAGGCCATACTCCCAAGACTCTAGGCCCTGGCTACAACCACCGCAGCATATTACACCCATGGATACATCCGTACTAGTGCTTATCGCTCACATGGTTGTGAGGAGGGTGTACAGTGTTGGGTGCATGGCACCCAAGAACAAATTTATACGCACTGGAGTTATAAGCCACTGTACACCCATACATTCAAATCTCTATGGACATACACGCAAGACTCTAGCCTCTGGCCACAACCACTGTAGCATATCACAGCTACAGATACACCCGTAGCATTAAACATCAATCAGGTGGTTGTGGGGAGGGCCTGCACCCAAGACCAAAGTTATACGCAGTGCAGTTATAAGCCAGCATGGTTTTGATATGCTGAAATGGTTGTGGGTAGGACCTGCACTCTTGGTTGTTTGGCCGCAGGGTGCAGGTCGTAGGTTATACATCCAAGACTCCAGGCCCTGCCTACAGCACTACACCATATTATTGCCATAGATAGACATATAGATTCGATTATGTCTGACATGTGTCAAATTATACTTACTGTTTAGTTTGCTGAGATCCCATATATTTCCTACATGACTTGAGTATTTGGCAGAAGAACAAATGACTTCTTACCTTGTAACGTTCTTTCGACGGGATGTTCCTCCGACGTATTCCTTATCTTTGGCCTCGGAAATTATTTCTGTAGAGGGCGCTGCCGTCGACGTCCGCCGAGTCGATGTCCCTTGACGGCCACCGTATCGGCGCCGACGTCACCATGCCCATAAATAGCCACGCGCTGCGTCCGTTGCTCAGTTCCGTTTTGTAGCATAAGAAAAGTCATGCCTGAATTGGTTATTGACCTTGAAGGAGCGTAAGCTGCAACCACAAGGGAAGTATCACTGCGGGGATGGATGGGAGGGGCGATAAGGAATACGCCGGAGGAACATCCCGTCGAAAGAACGTTACAAGGTAAGAAGTAACTTGTTCTTGGAAGGGATTGTGTCCTCCGACGTATTCCTTATCTTTGATAGACTCCCATAGCAGTGGCATGTAATTGGAGGTGGGAGTGAGAATGTTATGTATCCCTTTAGGGATGGACCGAATGTAATACGGCCTTGCCAAATCTGGTCTCTTGACTAGTGGAGGAATCCAGATTGTAAAATTTTGTGAATGTATGTGCGGACGACCATGTGGCAGCCGCACATATGTCTCGGACCGGTACCCCTCTTTGGAGAGCCGAAGAGGCTGCGATACCCCTGGTTGAATGATTTTGGGGTGGCTCTTTCCCTGCCAGTTTGTAACATTCCAGAATGGCCAAAATAATCCACCTGGAGATGGTTTGTTTTGTTATGGGTAGTCCCAACTTGTGACCTGAGTATCCTACAAACAATTGGTCTGCTTACCTGATCCTAGCCATTCTGCTGATGTAAAAGCTGAGAGCTCGCCTTGGGTCCAGCCTATGTAGCATTTCTTCCTCTTTCCCCGGATGGGGAAGAGGGTAGATCGAAGGTAAGGTAATTTTCTGAGTAATATGAAATTCAGAAACCACCTTTGGGAGGAAATTAGGCTTCACCTGTAGGACAACTTTGTCCTTGTGAAAAATTGTATGTGGGGGTTTACAGGTGAGAGCTTGTAGCTCGCTCACCCTCCTAGCAGATGTTAGTGCTACCAATAGGACAGTTTTAAGCATGAGAAATATCAGCAAACAAGAGTGAAGTGGTTCGAATGGAGTGCCCATTAGGAGGTTTAAGACTAAATTTAAGTCCCATAAGGGAACCTGGAATGGTTTTGAAGGATAAACATTAGTTAATCCCTTGAGAAATTGTATCACTAGAGGAAGTTTGAAATACGATGGTTCCTCCGCAGTGCGCTTGAAGATAGAAAGCGCTGCGAGATAGCCTTTTACAGTGCCAACTTGAAGGCATGAGTTTGCCAAGTAGAGTAGAAACGATAACACCGTTGGTGTACCACATGAAAAAGGGTCGATATTCTCTTCCCTACACCAGCTGCAAAATTTGTTCCAACGGCAGCGGTATAAAGACTTTGTTGCTGGCCTTCTGGCCGAAAGCAACACCTCCATGACGTCATCAGGGAGATCCCAATCCTTGTACCTCACCCTTTCAGAAGCCAAGCGTGAAGGTTGAGGGTTCTGGTGTCTAGATGGAGAACCTGACCTCCCTTCTGCGAGAAAAGATTCTCTTTGAGTGGAAGACGGATTGGAGGACAGATGGACATATCTAGAAGGTCCGGATACCACATTCTCCTGGCCCAATCCGGGGCAATTAGGATCATGGTTTTCCAGAATCTTCTCAACCTCCTGATCATTTGAGGAATAACAGGGACTGGTGGGAATGCGTAAAAGAGTGGAAACTCCCAATCCACTACGAACGCGTCTCCTAGAGCTCCTCTCGGGGGAAATTCCCTTGAACAGAACAGATCGCACTTCCTGTTGGTGCTTGTGGCAAACAGATCCACCTGTGGGCTTCCCCAAAGGGCGAAGATCTCTTGAGGATCTCTTGAAGGACTTCCTGAGCTAGTTCCCACTCGTGGGAGACTGTGCTCTGCCTGCTCAGAGCGTCCGCTGTCAAGTTCTTCTCTCCGGCTAGGTGGACTGCCGATAGAGAGATTCCTTCTTGGATTGGCCAAAACCAGAGCTGCATCGCCTCTCTGCACAGTGGCAGTGATCGTACGCCTCCTCTTTTGTTGAGGTAGTGCATGGCCACTGTGTTGTCCGTCATTATCAGGACATTTCTCTCCTGTACTGATGGCAGGAAAGCTTTCAGCGCTAGTCTGATCGCTCTCA
This sequence comes from Ambystoma mexicanum, assembly GCF_040938575.1. Taxonomy (NCBI): domain Eukaryota; kingdom Metazoa; phylum Chordata; class Amphibia; order Caudata; family Ambystomatidae; genus Ambystoma; species Ambystoma mexicanum. Next base: position 338,383,907 of record NC_090940.1, read on the forward strand.
GCTCCAATAGGTTGATGTGTCGTCTGGACTCCAATGGAGACCAACGACCGCTGATGGTCAAGTTGTTGGCATGGGCTCCCCACCCCGTGAGTGAGGCGTCTGTGACTACTGTTATCTCCGGCCATGGTTGCCAAAACAGTTCTCCTTTCAAGATGTTCTCTTGATAGGCCCACCATTGAAGGTCGCGGGCTACCTTGTCTGGAATCCGGAGGAGATCTGTCATTCTCCCTGAGAATTGCGACCACTGACTTCTCAGTGCCCACTGAAGAGATCTCATTCTCAGGCGAGCCTCTGGCACAAGGAAGATGCAGGATGCCATGAGGCTTAGCAATCTCAAAAAGTTGAAGGCTGGGAAACGTTGGGCATTTTGAAACTTGGTGACCATCTGTAGAATATCTTGAGCCCTCATCTCTGGTGGCGAGGCTTTTCCCAGGGAAGTGTCCAGGACCGCTCCAATGAACTGGAGTCTCTGTGATGGTATCATCTGTGACTTCTTTAAATTGAGGGAGAAGCCCAGTTTGTGAAGGAAGTCGCAGGCATAATCTAGCTGGGCCTGGGCTTGTTTCGAAGATACAGCCCTGATCAGCCAATCGTCCAGGTAGGGGTAGACGTGGATCCCTTCCCTCCTTAGACTCGCCACCACTACTGACATCAGCTTGGTGAAGACCCTTGGGGCGGAGGTCAGCCCAAATGGCAGAACTCAAAATTGATAATGAGAGTCGCCAATTGTGAACCTCAGGTATTTCCTGTGTTTGAGATGGATTGGCACATGGAAATAAGCTTCCTGAAGGTCCAGAGATACCAGCCAGTCCTGGAGCTGGAGGGCCTGAAGGATCTGAGAGAGAGTTACCATCTTGAACGTGTCCTTCCTGAGGAACTTGTTCAATTCTCGTAAGTCCAGAATGGGTCTCAGTCCTCCGTCCTTCTCTGGTATGAGAAAGTAGGGGGAGTACCAGCCCTTGTTCCTGTCCGCTACAGGTACCGGTTCTATGGCACCTTTCTCTAGCAGGTCTATAATTTCCTGCAAGAGGAGCGGATCTGGAACTTTTAGAGAGCTGTTCCCCGGTGGATGACTCTGAGGGATGTGTAGAAAGGGTAGGCAGTAACCCTGGACAACTGTCTCCAATGCCCAGGCATCTGACGTTATAGCCTGCCATTCCGTCAGATGGTGAGTTAACCTGCCCCCTACAGGTGTATTGTGTGGAAAGGCCTCAGAGTGGTTTGGGGGCGGCTGATGCAGATGCCGAGGGTAAAGAGGCACCTGCTGCTGCTGCGGCCTTAGTACCTTTGACCTGTCCACCTCGGGTGGATCTCCTTTGGCCTCTTTGAGCCGGCTGTCCTCTGCCTTTCCCGAATGCGGAATAATAGCGAAAGGACTTTCCTCTCCCAGAGGTTCCTGAGGGGCGAAAAGGAGTTTGGCGGATAGCAGCTCCTAAAGATTTTGCTGCTGCTTTAGAGGTCTGCAACTTTTCCAGACTATCATCAGCCTTTTTTCCGAATAGTGAAGAGCCGTCAAAGGGCATATTCAAAAGTCTGGCCTGTACATCTGGAGCAAAGCCAGACTTTCCCAACAACGCATGCCTGCGGATTGTTGTACTTGCCGCCATGGCCCTGCTGATACTGTCAGCGAAATCGATGCCAGTTTGAAGTGATTCGCACATGGCATCTTTGCCATCTTTAATAATGTTAAGGAAGGCTTCCTTTTCCTCTCCTTCGGGTATGTAGTCAGCCGCTGATGAAGCACACTCCCACAGTGTGTGACTGAACCTGGTGAGCGTACAGGTGGCATTGATGGACTTCAACGCCATACTACAAGCAGAGAAGACTTTCTTCGCCATAGAATCATACCTCTTGTCATCTCTATCCTGTGGGACAGTAGGGTAAGCGGTCCTACTGCAAGATGAAGTTGCCGCTTGAACCATCAGGCTCTCTGGAGTCGGGTGTTTTGATAAGTATTCAGGGTCAGCAGCCGCTACCCTATACTTGGCTGACAATCTTTTATTGACCGCAGAGATAACTTCAGGAGTTTCCAATTAGATGTAATTTTCCTTTGTAAGGCTGCATGGAAGGGGACCACAGGGTCCTCCTGTGGACCTTTGTCCAATATGTCTGTTAGGTCATCCTGTTGAAAAACAGGCAAAGGCGCAGACCAACCCATAAATTTAATAATTCTTGCCATAAGGGTTCTATAGGGTGTTTCGGCATGTTCCCGTGGGTCTGGCTTAACAAATTCCACTTCTGGGGAAGTGTCCAGCCCACTTGCCTTATGTAGTGACCCCTGAAGGTCCTTCAACCTTCTTTCCTCAGAGGTGAAATCCTCTGAAATAGGCAGTGTGGTCCTCTGTAACCCAAATGTTTCCTGGTCAGAATCTTCCCCCTCTTCATAAATTGAAGATAGTCCAGGGTACTCTGACCTCTAAATGGTGTAAAACCCATCTCTAAGGCAGAAGGAGTCAAACTCGTCATTATTGGATAAGAAAATGTCGATGTCGTCAACGCCGATGTGACAGGCTTCGAAGGCGCAGAGAACGGCGTCGAGAAAACTGGAAGAGGTCTCGAAGAACTCGAGAGGATTGGGATCCTACGCGAGGACATCGACGACGGTCTCGGCGTCGTGCCGGAGGCCCTTGGAATCACCGTTGGCTGTGGAGTAGCCTTGGTCTTCTCTTTCATCGGCGTCGATGTTGGCATCGACGATGGCGTCGAGTCGATTGACCGATGCGTCGAGGAACCCTTCGACACCGGCGTCGATGGCGCCAATCCATGCGTCGAAGGAATCTTCGACAACGGCGTCGAAGATGGTGCCTTCTTACCCGATGGCTCATGGCGCTCTTGGTTGGAATGTTTCGCCGGGTGCTTTGACTTGCGGTGTTTTGATTTTTGGGGTTTTTCACCTGGGGTATCACCCTCAGCTGTCTTCGAGGGGGTCGAGGCTGCTTTCTCGAAGATGCTTAACATTTTCTTTCTGAATTCCTCCCACTCAGCCTGAGAGCTGTGTTTTGTGGGACAGGAGACCCTTTCAGGGGAAACAGAAGACAACGAGGAAGGGGATCTTCGACGTCTCTTTTTTGAGTGTCTTGATCTCGACGAATGGTGGGGGCTACTTCGAGATCTAGAACGGGAATGTTTTCGACGGCGAGGAGACGAATGCCTCGACTCAGCCGAAGAAACCTTTGAGGAGGTTTTCACTGACTTACCTCTCTCGAGCTTCCCCTTGCGCTCCTTCAAGGCTTTCGCCGTCATGGACATGCAGTCCTCACACTTTGAACTATGGTGCTCGGCTCCCAAGCACCACAAGCAGATCCTGTGTGGATCCGTTATCGACATTTTTTTACCGCAGTCTCGACATTTCTTGAAGCCGGATCGCGGCGTTGTCGGTTCCGATGAAGATGCCATCGAGAACGAGTAGGTATTTATTCGAGTAGATATAGGATTATCCTGACTGAACTGAGCAACGACGTTCCGAGGCCTCACGAAGCGCAGAAAAACGGAACTGATCAACGGACGCAGCGCGTGGCTATTTATGGGCATGGTGACGTCGGCGCCGATATGGTGGCCGTCGAGGGACATCGACTCGGCGGACATCGATGCGCAGCGCCCTCTACAGAAAAAATGTCCAAGACCAGCAAGCTGGAAACGTATTATCAAAGATAAGGAATACGTCGGAGGACACAATCCCTCGAAATATCCTTTTTTACTTTCTGTGATAAAAGAAAAGAGCATGTTAGTGTTTGTATTTTATAAACACTTATTGCAATGTACAATAGCCGTTTTAGCTTTTTTTTAACCCTCATATTTACTTAACAAACCAGTGCACTGTGCATTTTGCTCAGTTTCTGTGTTTGTTTTTCAAATCCTTGGGTCTGGGGGAAATAAATCCATGTGGGATTAAAAAAAACCTTTCTTTGCTATGCTACAAACTATTTCTTTGTTTCTTTTGGGTGTTTACTTGGTGTTTCTGATTAATGTTATGTATGTTGGCTTTTCTTTTTTTTTTGCAGATTTTTTAAACACCTGTTGGCGTATTCTAACTGTTTATAGTCTTTTACTTAATTTTTTGTTAATGTTGAAGTACACATTTGTTATACAATTTTGGCTTTAAGAAGATTAAATATGCGTTTGTAAGATTTGCTGGCAATCTGCTTTAGAGTAATGGTACTATCATTACATTCGAACCATACACATTTCTTTTTAATATATGCAGTGTAGTGACCTGCGTTGGTTGTGGTCATGCGTGGTAAATTATACCTATTGTTGTAAAGGTTTTCTTACAAGTGACAATTGACCATGTGTGAATCCAGTCAGCTTGCAGTTGTTTTTGGTACCATCTGCATTGTAAAGTAGAAGCATAAGTATTATGTAGTTACTATGTGTCTGTGTCAGTAAGGTGGAGCGATTATCTGAATTGCAGATATTACATAATCTGCCATGGTTTGCATTCTGTAGAAGTTGCTGAAATGGAATGGATTCACAATTAGGTATGGATACATACACAAATCGCTCATTTGGGATTTCCTCCTGTGTTGCATTGTTACAGAGAGTGCATGCATGTTTCCACATGTATGAACTCTGTAAGATTTCATTTACAGGTATGTTTTTGTTTTCCAGTACTTGCATTAAGTACATTAGAGATTCTTGTGGATCTTCTTGTGAGTTTACAGTGAATCTCACCATTCCAGCACAGTAGTCCAATTCTTGTCTTTTTCCGTGAACACTATACGTGTTGTCAGGATTGTTTGTTGCGTTTCTATGAAGGACTAACATTTGCAAACATAATTGGTCGGTACTGTGTAAGTAAATATTGGTAACAATTAGTGGCTATTGAAATAGAATATTCATTGCTACATTTGCGTAGCAACTTATACCAGTTTCATTTGAAAATTTGAATGGACCACCTAGTTCTGTGTCTGAGTGATATTTTCGGAGTTTCTGTTCCTTCTTTGAAGAAGTACCTGATTTACTTTCGCTAATAGGTTCTTCTATGCTTGTGGTAATTGATGAAGTTTTAGCTCCTTTTGTTTTCTTTGAAGGATTTGCCGTCAGATTCTGTTGCATTTCTGTTTGAATTAATTTTCTTTTACCACGTTTTCCTTTTTGTGGAACAGGATATGATTTCAGATGGGGGGTGTACAGTGAACGCAGTCTATTGTTTTCTAAAATGCAAGGAATATCAGCGTTCACTTTACTTGAATCAAAATTGATTAGAAATAGACCGTCAAGTGTACGTAAGCGTCACAGTGCTACGTAGCTCATGCCTTCTTTAAAGACTGTGTTTCCTATATCTATCAATGCTTTGTCTAGGGTAAGACCTTGGGATTTATGAATGGTGACTGCATATGCAAGAGTTAGAGAAAATTGTTCTCTACGTACATACATGTCTTTGAAGAGAAGGAATCGAGCTGTTGAGCACCCCATCCTTTTCACTTCTGAAAGTTTGTCAAAGCGAATAATGACTGAATGTTGCTGTCACGTGGGTATGTTTGAAAGCCAACAACTGTACCCAGTGCCCCATTAACTAGCCCTTGCTCCACGTAAAGGTTACGTTTCAGCATTACTCTACAATTTAAGGATTATTTTAATATTTTTTCCAACCCAGCTGTGTTGGAGATTGAATTTTCTAAGGTATTTAGTCTTGTTGTGGCTTGCTGACACATGGGTAGTGTCATACCATGTACGTCCAGTTTGTCTGTGGCACAAATTTCCATTATTGGTTGCATTTCTTGTTTTATCATTGTTTCATTGAATTTGAAACAGCTTGCAAGAGTTGGCATTAAGACCATACAATTGACATTTTTGTGCGCTAATTGTTCCATTACATCAGTAGCACATGCGTTATCTCCATAAAGTGCATGAATGTGCCGGTTTTTCAATATTGCTTGTGCTTCCTGAGATAGTACCCCAACTCTAATACTTTTTAAAATGTTTTTTTGTAAGTGAGATCTGCAGATTGACGCATGTTTTCTGTTAATTCTCTGTATTGGAAATGTTGCCAAAGGCTGACATTTCCTATGCTGCCAACAGTTTTACGGCAGAGTTTGTGTCCTAAGGTTTTAAAAATAGGTTCACCTTTCACTGGTGTCAATTGTAGAAGATCTCCGAAAACGATAATGTGTTTCCCTGAAAAGAGTTCTTCGTACTTTGTTTTAAGTACTTCTTGCAATCTGAGGTGAATCAAAGCCAACATTTAGTTGGAGACCATGCTCACTTCATCTATTTGTAGCATTTTCATTTGTTTTGATACTCTGCGTAGTTCCATTGCAGCTTCTGCAGAAAGTTTGTAATAGTCTAATTTGTTTTGGTGTTCTACTGGAAGGAGTAGTAATCGGTGTAAAGTGACACCACCTATGTTGTAGGCAGCTAAACTGTGGGGACAGTTACAACAGCTGACAGTTTGTTGTTTGTCAATTGTTGAAGGAACTTGCTGATGATTTTGATTAAGAATGTTTTCCCTGACCCAGCTTCACCACTGACGTACAGCAGTATAGGTTTGTAATTTTGGCAGGTACATTCTTTATTTTCGTGTTGTATACCATGTGCAATTTCTTTTGTCACTTCTTCAAAAATAGTGCGCTGATCTTTGTTAAGTTTTGAATGTAGTACAGTTAAGTCTTCTATACCTTCTTCATAGTGACACATGGTGTTTACTACTTCTGTCATAGCTAATTCAGCCTCATTTGCTATTAGTGGCTGTCCTAGTGGTTCTTGACTTCCTGTTTCAGAAGGTTGACTACTGTCGGAAGTGTCCTTATCTAGTTGGGCCTGGAGTTCTTCTTTGTGTTGCTGTTCATTGTGCAACATTGTTTTGTACTGCATAATGTTCACATCAATGATGGTGCTTTCATTTGCTTTGAAAGCATCTTAATAGCAGGCATAGTTATCTAGTATCTCTTCCTTTTTTCTCCATGGTTTAAAAAGTTGTAGCAGGGACATGTAATATAGTTCTTTCTGTTGAGGAGTTTTTAATGACAATTTGACATGATTAATTAAGCTTTGTTTGTAAGTTTCACTAAGCTGCCTTCAAAATCTGTCACTCTATGGGCCTCATTACACGGTAGGCGGTAAGCACCATGGTAGGCTATTAGCGCCATGGTTGCCGCCGGTACCGTACCGAGTCTGCCATGGTGAATGGTGGAATTACCGCCACATTCCAAGGTGAGCGGGGGCGGTAATTCGCCATTCACCATGGCACTTCCCCATTCCCATTTGAGCCCCCATAGGGCTCAATGGGGAAGGCGGCAATTACGGTACCGCAAATTGTGTAATTGCCTCCAAGGTCCCTTTGCGGGCCCGTTCCTTAACGGCTGGTTGGGTACCGCAAAGGGACCTCGTAATAAGGCGGTAGGGGATTACTGGCACCGGTAATCCCCTACTGCATTCTGCCGGTAATCCCCTACCGCATTCTGTGTAATGAGGCCCTATATCTACCTTTGATTTCATCGGGTTTTACATTATTTTTGTATGCAAAGTTTTGAGCTATGTGGTATAGACACATGGTTTCCAAAGTGGTACTCTTGTTTGGATAGTATGTGTCCAGTAAAATGTTTTTTAAAATGTCTTGGCTGTTGGGATCATTTTTGGCAAATGTTTCTATGTCCTCATATGATTTTAGAACTCTTTTTCTAGATTTAGTAGGACCAAGACTTAGCCATGCTACGTTTTCTGATTTTCCATACAAAGCAGTACCAGTTAAACGATCTGCAGCTTCATAGGCGCCACATTCTCTATGAGAGAGCATTTTTATGCCTAGGCTGTACAATTTCTTAGATAGTACTCTTTCATACAACACATGTTTGCAAACAGATTTGTATACTTGATTGTAAAACCTCATCTTTTTCTTGCCCTTTTTTGGATTAATTGCGTAGCTGACATATTTTGAAAGTGGGTTCCAGATTTCAATATGTGTGCAACTCTGTAGCATAGGGTTGCTAGTTCACTTTCAAAGAGTAGGTGCAATATGTATTCCACATTTTGTCTAAATCTGGGATCTTGAGAACACATTCGTAATGAGCAGTATTCTGATGCCGTAATCTGAGTGGGTCTATCATCGTATCTTCCGCCTTTGCCAGTAGGAAATAGCAGTGGAAAAGCACATGCTTCTATACTTTTTTCCCATATGCTAATTGGTGACCCTTTGGTTTGTCGCATTTGGTAAGTTTCTAGTGCATCATCTATGCTCTCATTAGAGTGCAATGGATGAATTGTGTAATGGTCCAAAAGAGTGTATACTGCAGCAGGATCCAGAAGTTCATATTGACCAGTTTCTGAAGACTCTTGAATTATTTCAGTTGTTTCCCTTAAGCTTTCTTCAATATTTATTTTGTTGTAGTATTCGTTATTGTCTTTCAGGTATTGCAAGGCTTGTCACTTTTTTGTCTTTTGTTGGTACACCATTTACTAAGACAATGAAAGAATGCTCTGTTGGATGTTGCACTCCTAGAGTGTGCACATTATCTGTCAGATCTAATGGCAAATTATTTTGCCACAAATGCCTTTCACCAATTCAGAGGGATGTAATTTTTCTGTTTTAGGTTGAAGGCGTATTATTGCTAGAAACGGGTGAACTGTTTGAATTATGATGCTCTCATACAAATTGAGCTGTTGCAGGACTTTTGGTAGTGGGAATAATTCCAAATTATTTGTGATAGCATGTGAAGGAGTTTGGTTGTTATCCAGTTTTGTAGTGCAGTAACTGCAACATATTAGGGGTTCACTTATTTGGAATTTGTTTTCTGCTAAAATGTAGAGAGCTAATTCAAACCATTTGGAATCTTCATTGTCTTCTATTTTGTATGTTATGTCTATAGTGCTCCTTTTGTAAAACGTTCAGCGGCAACAGACACACACACATGGTTTGGTATTTCAGCCAATGTACTTTTAAATGTTAGTATTTCTTTTTTGTATGTGTGCAGTAGAAGGTTGCTATGTGCAGAACTTTCGCTAGTCTGTTCTAAAACTATTGCATTTTGTAAGTTGGTTTCACTTCCAAAATATTTTCTCTGGATACAGTCGATTTCTTCTTGTAAGTATTCGGGTGTACCATGCAGAAGAGTGTTATTTAAATTGCCTAATTCTACAGCTGAACTTTTATCATAGTACAGTTTATACACTAGATTTCGTACATTTCAATTATGTATTGATATCCTTTTTATATCATGAAAGGTGCTTTTGCAAATAGGACCTGCAATGCAGGCCAATGAATGTCCTTGTAGTCCTGTGTATTTGCGCACTGGACAGATATCCATATTTTGCAGCACTTTCATTTTGATTTTGTCATTACCTTTCACATACTGATTGAGAAACTGACGTAAAGATTTGAAAGATTTGTTAGGAATATTACACATTGACGTGCATGACTGTTTGTATACTGGACGGTCTGGTTCAGTCGAATGGAGAGGTAAACGTTTTCAGGGTATACTTTTGTAAGCAGTGTTTATTGTTCCATGATGATATTATTGATTTTTTTATACCCTTGTCCACTGCTATGGATGGCAATTGTGTTTGTTTGATTTTGTTTGTATGCTTCTTCATTAAAATATGGTTCTGTGGTTGTTGTATGACTTCATTCACCTCCACAAATATTTAAGGAGTTATTTTTGTTGACATTCCGTTTATTGAGAAGTTTCTTTTGTAGTTTAGTACTTTGTTTTGTTAGTGGTTTCGTCCTATTTAGCACTAAAATAAATAACTTCCTTTTCAGAAGGAATGCACTGTCTACGAGAGCTTGTAGGATTAATTTTCTACGGTAGGCTTTAAGGGTTGTGGATGATTTCGTTCCTCTTCTTATTAAATTCTAAAGGACTCTGTGGCGAAACATTTTTGTTAAAATACTTTTTTACTATGGGATTTTTTGTAAAGCGTTTTCTGTTTTGTGCCACATTTTGAAAGAGGAGTCAAAGTTTCGGTAGTTGAAGCTTCCTTTATTTTGCTAAATGACTGTATTACATGTTTTGTTTCAATGTTCTGTACAAACTCTGCTAGAGATGGATGCTAACTTTGGACACTTTTATTTTCATTTGCTCTATTTCTGTGTTCCTTTCTACAGACTTGCTTTTTGGTAGGCATTCTTTGGGGTGTGCTGAAAAGAAAGAAGGCATGGTTTGGTCTGTTTTACAATGTGTGTGTGCTGTGTGTATGCGTGCATGCGTTTGATGGGGAAGCTGTTTGTGGTGGTGTGTGAATGTGCATTGGGCAGTTACAATGAGTTGGGAAGGCTATTTTTCTGTTTGCATATTACTACACTGGGCCTCATTACGACCCTGGCGGTAAGGGGTTTACGCCAGCGTTAGCTGCGCCGACCCCTTACCGCCAACTACGAGTTCCCAGAGCGCCATGGTCACTTTTCCGCCCGCTTTTTGCGGGCGTAAAAATCCATGGCGCTATGGGACCTCGGTGTTAATTACGCCACCGTAGTGTACGGTGGCGTAATTAACACCTTCCCCACTCCCATTGAGCCCTATGGGGCCGAAATGGGAATGGGGAAGGGTAAATGGGTCAATGGGGACTTACCGCCCCGCCAACCTCGGAATGGGGCGGTAAGTCCGCCATCCGCCATGGCGTAAAGGGACTTTGCGCCATGGCGGAAAAGTCCGCCGATGGCGGAAAAAATCCGCCAGGGTCGTAATGAGGGCCACTGTGTTTTAGATGAGAGTAGAAAGTGAGGTAGTGGTGAGCCGAAGCATTAATAGTAACAATGGTATAAAATTAAAACAACTATTTGTTTTGTAGTACTAACATTCTAAGCCTTCTGTATGTTATTTGTGTTCCAAAAACACAGGGATTTGTGTACCATTCTGCCTGTTATTCTTTGTTTAATACGTGGGGATTTGTGGGTAGAATGGTTCAGAAATCAATGTTTTTTTGGCATGCACATTTCATAAATAACCTACACAATCTCTTTGAGGAACAGTAAGAATATAAAGGTAGTATTGTACTTATTTTTTTTGTGGAATGACCAGGTTTCTTCGGAAATGTTGTTTGCAGTGTAGATGCTGTTGATTTTCAGGACAGTAGTCTTCACTGCAATTGTAAAAGGAACAAGTTAGTAACTTTGTGTGTTTAAAGCAGTGATGTTAATGTACACGTTCATTTTGCATCTTTCGTCTGAGTATTCTCCTTTCATATGTCAATACAGTGCATTTGTACATTTCATTTCACTATGTGCAGCCTTTATATGTTATTTGCCGTATGTTACTTGAACCTGCTTCGCAAATGAGTACAATTTTCACTTCATGAAATTCCCTTGGTTTTTCTAAGCTGTGTTGTCCATAGCAGAGAGGTTTGTAAGTGGTAGGTCATTAAAGTAGATGGGAAAAATTTGACTTCTTTCATATTAGAACTATGAATGTGAGAAATCAGGAGAACCTCAGAGGGAGATGTCACCACAGCAATTGGGAAAGTTTATTTTTTTCATACAATCGCATTGGAAGTAGCATTAATATAGGTGGAAGACAGCAAAAAACTGACATTTTCTAATGGAAAATCGAGTGTCCTGCCTAAATCGGGAGGTTTGTTACGTAAGTATAGTTTTGCGGGAGACAGTAAGAAGTACTGCGGTTTGTCAATGATAAATCGGAAGTCTTGCACTTAAAGGGGAAGCATTGCTATGTCTTGGCTATGCACATTTAGTGGCATTAATTTGTTTAAAGAAAATCATAAGGGTTGCACATGTTCTGTGACTAAAATGTGCATACCTGTTGTTTGTACTCATGCATGTGCGTATGCATGGAGCTGTAAGTAGAAATCTGCGACACTTGCACAGTAATTTTTGAAGTAGGTGCTTTGCAATGATATGTGACTTGCATTCAGAGCGATGAACAGTTCATTTGAAGTGCAAAACTCTGATGACAGAGTTACATAAAGAGATCTTGAATGTGATTGGTGGATGGTTGTGTGACTGCTTACCTGTGTCCAATGAGGGAATGGATTCACGAGTGATGTGGAAAGGGTAGAAGGCCTGGCTAAGAGTTATGTGCCGCACGGCCACCGCGCTTGTCCGCGGGTAAGGCGTGCCACATACGGGGCTCTACAGCAAATCCAGCATGGAAAGGGTACTGTAGGCATCAGCCAATCAGATGTTCACATTGTTCATTTGTGTCAAAAGGCAGTGAGCGTAGTGAAGACTGCAGAGGTGGAGACAGTCAGGGTGTTGGTGCTCGGAGATATTTTTGTCCACGGTTTACAGCACTATTCCGAAAGTAAGCATGTGGAACAAAATTTTGATGTCAGATGAGTGGAGGTGGTGTGGAGTGCTGCAACTGATTGCAATGTTGCGGCAATTCTCCAAGATTGCAGAGACATGCGTAGGATGACCATTCCCCACGTGGTAGTTTTGCACTACGGTGCTTGCCATTTGGGCTACGTGAATTCACCTACATTGTTGGAAGATTTGGAACAGTTGGTGCAAGCAGTCATTACCATCTTTCCAACTGTGAAAATAATTTTTTCTGGCTTACTCCCTAGAGGAAAATGGGACAACAGTTCTGTTTTTTGTCCTGACCAAAGTATTGGGAGGGGTAACATCAATTGCGGCATGCCTGCTTCCATGTTACGCGCTGGTAAGTTTTTTTGTAGCCATGAGAACGTTGTTTCCAGTAATGCAGCATATTTTGAAGCAGATGGTGTTTCCTTATCTTCTTTGGAAAATGCCATGTTCTTTTGGAATGTAAGGCTTGCTTTGGAGAAGGTTCTGTAATGATAGTAGGAGGAAAGTAAGAAGAAAAAAAATCAAAAACATACAAAATAACAGGTGTCTGTCAGGCATCTGGCCAAAAAAAAAACGTCTCTTTTCAGAGCCCACCTTCAAGGGGAAAAGGGGAATACTATTTAAATGTACAGTCGTCACGCTCAGATCCTCTACGTGTCTGCCGTCATGGCGGTAGTCTGCAGACAGTACGTATTACCAACGGGGTTTCTGGGGTGGAGACGGATGCAAATGAGTATGTGCGAAGCTAGGGATTGGTCAGTAAAGTTCAGTGGGTGTGTTCTGAACTGAGAGATTTAGTGAGAACGTCTTCTTCCTGACAGGAGACCAGACAACTATGGCTCTGTGGGCTCGAAAACAGATTATCTGGATTTTGGGAGACTCATGGATACATTGGCTGAGGGCGCATGCAGAAAGTTGCGATATATCTGCAGATCTTGGATTTTCTCATGTTGAAGTCCACTGGCATGGAGTGCATGGAGCGAAGTGGCTGGAATTGGTAGCTCTCTGTGCTACTTTACAGACAGAGCGTCAGCCTGATATAATTATCATTCATTGTGGAGGAAACAGTTTAGAGCATGTCTCTGGAATTAGCTTGTAATTTGCAATGAAGGAAGGACTTGCAAAGGTCATGGACAGGTTTCCAAATTGTCAAGTACCTTTTTCCCGTATTGCACAAAGACAAATGTGGCTGCGTTCTTCTGCATTTGGTCCACAAATGGAGAAAGCGAGGCGCAATGTCAATAAGGCTGTTTGTGCCTTTCTAAGAGATATTGGCATGTCCTCTTTCCACAATGAGAACATTTTGTTTCGCAGCACTTTCATTTTTCGCAGAGAGCATCTCACATATGCTGGCAATCAGATTTTTCTTCACAATGACAAAATGCATTGCAACTTTTTTTGGATTCCTAGTCACCTATTTTGCATTTCGTATTTTAGAACCCATAGTTTCTCAAACACACAAAACACCACCAAATGGCTCTTTTCAGAGCCACCACTTACTCCAAGCAAAAATTGCATTAGTTTTACTCCGCTTGTATCCTCCATTTGTGTGCGTCCCACGACTGTCCGCGGACTTTTTGAAAAATGCGTGGGGGCCTACACCAGTCACTTCATAGTTCCATTGTTAAACTGAGAAAGGCGGCTCTGAAAAGAGCCTTTGTTGTACTTTTTTTTTCTTCATTTTTTTCTTTTTTCACAGACGACACACTAGGAGAAGAGGGTAAAGGAGGGTAAGGAAGGGACACCAACCACAGGGATAAGAAAGGGCAGCTGGAGAGAGAAAGATGTAGGGTGGGCCTTATTTAGGTAGGTAGCAGTTCTTCTGGTGCTCCGTGACCGTAGTCTCAAAAGCACTTTGAAGACTCTCCCCCCTGCAGAGTACTGCGTCGCAGTACATACACAATATTGTAACCCTCGCGAGGTAAGGGTCAACAGCAATGCACTCTCCCACAGGAGTGTCTCTTTTGGTGAGAGGATCGGACACAGAGGATGCTGCGGAGGAACTCAACCTACTACGTTCCTCACATGGTACCACCTTGCGAATGTCTGCACTGTGGAACGACGTTAGGTGTCGCTTCATGGTTGTCGTACCAATGCTGTGCGAACCAGGTCTCCCACGACTCAGCACCAAGTTGCACTGGTTACACCTGACCTGGTACGCACATGCTTTTGGTACGTTTCCAAAAACTGTAAACAACCGCAACACCCACGACTCCCGGCGAGTGCTTGTAGTGCGGAGTTCCTCCAACTCATTCTCTTCTTCCTTTTCTTCCTCACTCTCTACATCCTCACGCGTATTTCCCTCTGCAGGCCCTTGGGGAGGCGGTGGCGGTGGAGGGTTTGGGGGTTCTGCTGAGGCTAATGAAGCAACAGCAGCCATAGATGCCATTAGGGTTGGTCGGCTAATCTTCGTTACAGCAGTAAAGGCAGCAAAACTCACTCTGCTATAGCCAGAAGTACAATGAAGATGAGCTCGGGGGTGTGGCCTTTTATAGGGGTGGAGGGGTGTGCCTCGTGACCATAGCAATCATTCCAAAGCATTGCAAAAATTCTACACAATACGTTGAAAGGTAGAGTCATTGTATGGGACATGTGAAATGTTGATTTTATACGATAAAATAATTTCCAATGTCTGTATAAGTTGCGGAAGCAGACAAACTACGCAAATTAGGCCACACGCTCAGAGTGGGTTCAATCACATGATGACATCATGAACACCCCCGCAAGGGAAATGGATGCCCGCTGAACACCAAATACAGAGTAACGGACATGACATGCGTGCAGGTGTTCTACAGACAGTGTTCGGGTCCTGAAACTAATTAAAAGTGTGACACAAGTGAGACAGACAGTTACGGACAGGCGCGATGTTCGCAGTACTTATGGGTGTGGTGCACATGTGCGTACATGATCTGCTGACTGTACGGCCAGGTACAGTGTCCTTAGAGCACCTCCATTTTGTTTGACTACGGACATGCCGGCCACCGCGCCTGTTCTACTGACAGTTCCATCTTGGCTACGGACGGTACGGAAAGTTATAGTGTCCTTAGGACACTCCCATTTTGTTCATTTACAGACATCCAGGACACCTGGTGTGCTCTATGAACAATTTGGTGGTTGGTATGTCGCAGAAACATTCCAGGCCTCATAGTACCGGCTCTGCCGAGGTTCCTTACGTTAAGGCTAAATTTAAGACCCCTGATCCATCGAAGGGGACCCCTGCCTCACTTCCTCACGTGCCGCAGTTTCCCTCAGACGATGACAAAATGGCGCCCGTTCCTGCCACGACCGCGGTGGCCATTTTGGGTGCTGCCCTGACAACTACGCCATCGACCTCAGGTGTAGGCCTTGGTTCCTTGTGTGAACATAGAGTCCCTTGTGTGCATCCTTATCGGCCAGTTTATGATTGGAACGCCGGATGACTCTTCCGCACAATGTTTAGTTGCCTGCGGGGTCGGCACCTTTGATTTATGTGGACACGTCGGTGGAGGGGCCAGTTTGGCACCCGACCCTGTTACATCCCTGGATTTTTCCAGCTCATGAGAGGCCTCCTAAGGTCCCGAAACAGTCCCCAGAGGATGCCTTTTTCGATAAATTTCAAACACTAATGCATACCGACCCCATGAGGGAGTATTTCAAAGTTCTTTTTTAGGGAGATATGTCCACCCGCGCCTCCGGCTCCACCCGTTCCTCTGGTGATTCCGCCGGCACCTCCCTTGCCTACGGTGCCTTCCCCAGCTCTTCCGCCTTTGCCTACATAGTCCCCTGTGGATAAGGCAGCGCCTGACACGGCTCAGCAGGATCCTGACCTGTCAGATGACGCGCAAGGTGATCAGGACAACGAGGACCTGCCCTGCTCTATTAGAGCTTTTCATGACCGGGTACTGGACATGATTATCCTCTTAGATGTTCCAGTGCCCGAGGCACCAGCACCGCAGGAGGGTGTGCTTTCTGGGGCGTTCGCTCTGTCTCCCTTGGAGCGTACCGGCCTGTTCTTGCAGAAGGATGTTCTGGCCTAGGTCCGCAGGGTCTGGGAAAAGCCACACTGGACTTTTCGTCAATAAGAAAATTGACGCGAGATACAGGCTGCATTCTTTGGAAGAGGTGGCCCTGTCGTCTTGTCCACCCCCCTCCTCCACAGTGGTGGCTGCGGCCAGTTCGCAGTCCAGGCCTACAGCATCTTCTTCCACTGCGGCTACTCAGGTTCTGGGAAAGGAGGACAAGCTCCTCGACTCCCTCAGGAGGAAAATCTTCGCCAACTCGGCCTTGCAGCTCAGGCAGGCCAATGCCGAACTGGTGTTAGTGGGGGCTAATATGTGGATGTGGAAAGGTCTGTCAGACTTTGAGGAGTTCATCCCGGTCGAGAAGTTGGAGGACTTCAAGGGGGGTTTATCTGACGACAGGGTCTTGGCCCAGGATCTCCTGGAGGCTGCGGCTCATCACGTAGACACCTCGGCTCTGGGCCTTATGCTGGGGGTTGATACCTCACTGCCACTAAATTCTCAAAAGAAGTGCAGGACAAGGTGTTGGACCTTCTGTTCGATGGTAAGGAGCTCTTTCATTCTACAACAGATGTAGAGCTCACCAAGACGAAGGATAGCACTCAGACAGCAAAATCCTTGTCGGTCCTTGTTAAGACCGCTTTCAAGACACAGAGACCGTTGTCCCAAAGCTGACCATCCTCTGGCATTAGGGGCTTCCTCGACCAGATTTTCTCGCATCCTTAAACCCTCCTTTTCAGCTGTCGGGGTCGCCCTCCCTCAAAGCCGAGGTTCAGAAGCTTCTGGACCTCATAGCTGTGGAACCTGTTCCCCTCGGGGAACGAGGGGAGGGCTTCTATTCCGGCTGTTTACGGTCCCCAAACACAACCAGGCTGGCCTGCGCACCATTCTAGACCTTTCCCAGTTCAATCTTTTCCTACCCCAAGAGAAATTCAAAATGATCATGCCCAGCCAGATACGGTCTTCCTTGCAGATGGGCGATTGGCTCAGCGTGGTGCATCTTCACGATGCATACATGCATATTCTGATTTGGCATCCACACAGGAGGTATCTCCGTTTCTCTTTGGGAGAGGAGCTTCCTTTTGGCTTCAGCTCAGCGCTGCGTGCCTTCACGAAGATGATGTTGGTGATTGCGGCCTATCTTCGTCTGCAGGGTATCCATGTATAACCATATTTGGACGACTGGCTCTTACGCAGCCCTTGTCCGTTGGAAGCAGTGGCTAATCTTCAGTCTCTCCTTCAGCTCCTGTTCCATCTTGGGGTGTTGGTGAACTGGTGGAAATCTTCCATGACGGTCTCGCAGGACTTGATTTTCTTGGATTTTTGTTGGAACACGATCGACTGCTGACTGTACCTGACCGGGGACAGGATGGCGGATCTGTTAGCCACGTGTCAGATGTTTGCCCAGTCGGAGAGCATGTCGGCCTGGTGGTTCCAGAGGCTTCTGGGCCTCATGGCCTCGTGTGTGTTGGCTCTTCCTCTTGTTCGTCTCAAGATGAGACGGACCCAAATGGCTCTTCGGAGCTCTTGGCGTCAGGCTGTGGACCCAGATTCCAAGCTGATAATGATTCCGGCTTCCATGAGAGTGGACCTGGAATGGTGGTCATCTCTCAGCAACCTGTCGGTGGGTTCGGGGTTTCAGGACCCAGCCACTACATTGAGGATCACAACGGACTCCTCCCTCCTGGGGTGGGGTGCGATGTTAGATGTTCTTCAGGTCTCGGATCTCTGGTCGCCTCAGGACAAGCTCCTCTACATAAATCATCTGGAGCTTCTGGCGATCTTCCTAGTGCTCTGGGCATTCAGTCCGATCATAGCCAACAAGGTGGTCCGCATACATACAGACAATGCGGTGTCGATGTATTACATCAACAAGCAAGGGGGAACCAGGTCTCCCCCCTCGTGGACCTGTCCATCCGGATTTGGGAGTGGGCCGTGCTTCATGGCGTTTGGCTGCTTGCAGTGCACATCCTGGGCCAGCTGAATGTCACAGCGGATGCCCTCAGCCAGCGGACAGTGGTCAGCTACGAGTGGGAGTTGAAGGCGGAGGTCCTCTCATGGATTTTCCTGCGTTGGGGCACACCGCAGGTGGACCTCTTCGCTACGGCAGTAAACAAGAAGCTTCCTCAGTATGCCTCCAGAGGGGGGCTGGGAGCCTCCTCTCTGGGGGATGCCCTCGAGATTCCATGGCACAACATGAGAGCTTACGCCTTCCCGCCTCTGCCTCTAGTCCATCGAGCAATCTGGAAGCTGAAGAACTCGATGAACTGTTCCCTTCTACTCATAACCCCGTGGTGGCCGGCCAGGTTTTGGTTCTCAGAACTTCAACACCTGTCAGTGTATCCGCTGATCAGGTTACCAGTGACGCCCCAATCTTCTTCATCAGGGGAACAGAAGATGTGGCACCCCTCCCTACAATCGCTCAGCTTGGCAGCATGGTGCCTGAGTTCAAGTCTTTAGAACATCTTAACTTGTCTGTGGATAACATGCGTATTATCCAGGTGGCCAGGAAACCCTTGACTAGATCCCAATACAGAAGTAAATGTCTCAGGTTCTGTCATTGGTGTTTGGAAAAACAGTTGGACCCAAGGGGGGCTACGATTGACACTGGGCTGTCTTTCGTATCCTTCCTAGCAGAGTCGGGTGTTCACGTTCTGTCATGCAGAACTTACCTTTCAGCGGTCTCCGCTTATCTTTCTATGGACCAATGTTCTTACTCTCTGTGTAATCCAGTGGTTAAGAGGCATTTTGTAGGCTTGACATGCCTCTACCCTCCAGTTCGTAGTC
Organism: Ambystoma mexicanum; assembly: GCF_040938575.1. Lineage (NCBI taxonomy): Eukaryota > Metazoa > Chordata > Amphibia > Caudata > Ambystomatidae > Ambystoma > Ambystoma mexicanum. The sequence continues at coordinate 338,402,894 of NC_090940.1, forward strand.
CGCACCCGCCGTGGGATCTAAATGTAGTCCTGACGGCGTTGTGCCATAAGCCTCTTGAACCAATGGCCATGGTGGACCTCAAGTACCTATCCTGGAAAGTGTCCTTTTTGGTCGCCATTACGTCAGCGAGGCGGGTGAGTGAGCTCCAGGCCTTGTCGATGGAGCATCCCTTTTTGGTCTTTCACAAGGATAAGGTAGTCCTACGGACGAATCCTGCTTTCCTGCCGAAGGTGGTAACTGAATTCCATCTGAATCAGTCGATTTCACTGCCGGTCTTTTTTCCGAACCCTACATCAGAGGCAGAAAGGTTTCTGCATTGTCTCGATGTCAGAAGGGCTCTTAAGTTCTATCTGGACAGAACCTCCGAGCTTAGGAGTTCTTCTCAACTATTCGTGACCTTTGGTAACCCTCAGGGTAAGCAGGCCTCTAAGGCGACTATTTGTCGGTGGATCGCCTCCTGCATTACGGAGTCTTTCACCGTCCAAGTTCTGAAACCTCCTAAGGGTATTCATGCACACCTGGTGTGGGGCAATGCAGCCGCGGTTGCTTTTCAGAAATATGTCCCCTGGGAGTCCATTGCTAGGGCAGCTACTTGGGCCTCCGCATCTGCTTTTTGTAAGCATTATTGTCTTGACATGAGCTCAAGAGCTGATGCTCAGTTTGGTCAGGCTGTGCTGAAGAACCTTTTTCAGTAAGGGGTATTTCCATCCACCCGTAGTTCCTGTTAGGAGTGCTTGGGAATCTCCCATAAGTATGGAGGAAAGGGGACCGGACGTAGGAGTATAACCAGGTTACTCACCGTAGTGACCACCTTACTCCTAGTCCATAGTCCCCTTTCCTCCATACGCCCGCCCACCGTCCCCTCTAATAAGGTTCCTCTGTTATTGCTAATAGGTCTCTGACCTGGCGATAGAAAAGGATTGATGGGCGATGCGGGGGGAGAGCCAAGGTGGGCAGGGTTACGGCCGCGTGCCGGGCCCCGTGCAAGAAATAGAGGAAGGACACATTTTTGGAAACATTTTTGGATGCTTTTTACAAAGTGCTCCAGTCCCGTCCCACATGATGGAGAGATGTCCCATAAGTATGGAGGAAAGGGGACTATGGACTAGGAGTAAGGTGGTCACTACGGTGAGTAACCTAGTTATTAGTACTTATAATGTGTTTATGTGTTCTTTTTCAAACTTGTGCATTTTTCATATAACACAATAGTACAATTTCAGATACCCCCTGACTGTTTGGACAGTGTTGATCTCGTCCGCGCCCGTCCGCAGACAGGCGCTCAGTCCGTGCCTTTCAAATATCATTAGCAAGGGGGGTCAGTATGTTCTATGTTACATGTATATAAAGTAAGGAAATTATAGTACATATCTCCCAAATTCACAAGATAAAAGTGTATATTCAGTAAAAAAACTTTGGTAACAAGATGTTATGATTAAGTTGCCCTACTAAAAACCTGTGAAATTCAGTAAAAAAAGAACTTTGTTAAAGTGACGTTATGGTTAAGTTGCCCTACTAAAAACCCATAAAATTTACTAAAAAAAAACTTTGTTAAGGGGACGTTGTGGTTAAGTTGTCCTACTAAAAACCTGTAAAATTCACAAAAGATTTTGGTGTGGGCAGCTATGGTTGCTTAGCCTACCATAACTGGAGAATTTCAGGGGTTTTTCGGTTTTAATTTCAACCATAATGTCACGTTTATAAAGTTTCTTTTTGTGAATTTCACAGGTTTTTAGTAAAGCAACTTAACCATAACGTCCCCTTAACAAAGTTTTTATATATATATTTATATTTATTATGAGACTCCCATAGGAACCTCTTAAAATTCTTTACTTTTGCTTTATTTCAACAAAATAGTCATAAAAGCAGTTCACAGAAAAGTTAATAAACACATTAGTTACATCGTCAAAATCGCTTAGCTCATAATTACTCCACTAAAATTACACAATTAGTGCTTTACCTTAAAACCAAATCAAAACAGATCAACATTATACAGACAATAGCAGCTTGTACAGAAAATTCTATTGTTAAGAACTTTTGATTCGAGTAAAGGATTTGGTCAAAATTTCAAAAGTGATTAGGGACTCGCAAGTAACTGTGCTCCCCACCCATCAGACTGCACATTTTCGTAAAGAGTCATTACAAAATAAAAAAGTTATTAAGAAGACAAAAAAGTTGCAGCCTACTTCCCATTCATTTTCCCATAGCCAAGCAAGTTCAATTTTTTCTAAAGTGCAAACCCCAAACCGCTGGATGCATTTGGACTAGGTCTGAAACAACTTGTGCACACAGCATTCAAAAGAATGCTGTTTGTGGTTTGGGGTTATTCCATGCAGTAGTTACCTAAATATTTGATGGAAAAGGGGTGCCCCTTCTCAAAAATTGATAACTATATTACAGGGAATTACCCAAAACTGGGTGTTTTTAGAAATGAAACAGCCGTCATCTTGTTTTTCTCTCGATGTGAGAGATAGCCGAGGATATAGCCGAGGTTATGGGAAAATGAAACATAGGAAAAACGCCTTTTGCAGGTCAAAATATTTGCAAATTCCATTAGGCTACAGGTGTGGGGGGGGGACTTGAGGGCACCAAGTGACATTTGGGAGTTGAAGTGGCTCTATGGACTGAGTTTGCAACATCAAGCTTTTTGTAGCCTTAGCTATAGCCACAAATAGCTGACATCTCAAAGCAAACTGTCTAAGAAACAGCGTGCGTTGTGGGGGGAAAGGAGAGGGCAGGAGGCCATCTGGAGAGTAGGGTGAGCTGGCATAGATCGGGGGTGGGGGAGGAAGGAAAGCACTTATTTTCCACCTAAGTGTATGTGTAGATCCGTACGGGGTGAAAGATCACTGGCCATAGCCAAAGGTAATGACCAGTGACTCGAAAGCCATCCAGGTCTTCCATCCATGCAGTATCCAGGACAGTAAGGAAGGGGCCACTCTCCTCAGACCATGTTGCCTAATAAATGAGCAGAAGTTTCCCGACCACATGGCTTGAGGGGGATGGCCCTTTCCTTCTTTTGAAGCTAAGCAGGTTCAGTCCTTGTTACTGCATGGATGGGTGACTGAATGAGCATCCTCATTATTTTTTTAAACCGTGCTACTTTCAGTCCTTGAAAGTTTTGCACTCAGAATGTTTTTGTTTGTGCCTTTTGCTCAATTGCATTCTGGTATTTGTAGTTTCCCAGTCACGATGGGGGAATAATGCCACAATTGTACACTTTTTGCTTAACATAGTTCTATAATGATTTTTATATTTGAGTGTTACTAATGATTTGTACTTTTAAAGTGATCTTTATAAAGCAGAGTATTGTTGAAAGTCAGACATGGGGGTGAGGAGGGGAAATGATGAGAAGGCAAGTAAGTCATGAGTATTTGACCATGATGTGGCAAGAGAGTTTGCAATCCTGAAGACTGGTGCAGTGTTTTTCCCCTGATTGTGGCTGCTTTTTAGGGCACAAGTAAAGGACACCTGTGGGTGGACAGCGTAACTTTTTTCAGAGGGCAGGCGCAACCCCTTGTGTTTTTTTGAGGTTAGCAAGCTTGCTCAAGTATTTGGCTACTAGGATTTTACTCAGGTTTTCATGTTCCCAGTGCAGACACTCACGAGATCACAAACACTGGTTTGATTGATTGATTGATTGTTCATTTATTATGCACTTATACACAAGTGTTTCAAAGCACAACCATGCATGGGAGGGGAAGACATAAGAAAGACAAGACGAACGATCTTACTAGGAGTGGTACATTCAGTTCATGCAGGTGCACAGAACAGGAAGTGCGTGGGTGTGGGCGTAGTAGGGGTAGTAGGGACCAAGTGGGCCCAGTCCTGTCAGAACATGGGTTAAGTGCAGAGAGATACGACTCTTATGGGTTGATAGCGAAGTGCGGTAGTGCTGCAGCAAGTGCAAGGCCCTGAGGCAAGTGCAGGACACTGGTGAGGGAGGTTTGGGACCTGTGAGGCTCTGAAGGTACACCAGGCAACCAGTCAGTAAAACTGAGCAGAAATAGAGGAAGAGAGCGATGGAGCAGAAAGAGGTGGTTAGCAGGGGAGAGGAAGAGAGAAGGAGGAGGCAAAGAGAAACATCTTGAGGAGTTTCCTGAACTTAAGGAAATCCGGCTCAAGGCAGAGAGAGGCAGGGAGGCTGTTCCAGAGGGAAGCACCTGCAGTGGATAAAGATCCCCCCCCTTGTCCCTGCTTGAAGAAGTGGCTCACCCACAGAGAGTTGGAGGAAGACGAGTGGAGAGCTCGGGAAGGAGAGTATTTAGGAAGAGAGGGTTGCAGATAGAGTAGGCCCAGGCCCCAGAAAGCCTTGTGGACAATGCAAAGGGTCTTTCACTTAATCATTGCAGCCACGGGGTGCCAGTGAAGGGATTTCAGCACCTGAGAGATGTGGTCCCTGGCCTTGAGGCCAAGGATAAGTCTTGCAGTTCTGTTCTGGAGGGGTTGAAGTGGACGGAGAGTAGAGGACGGAAGGTTGAGGAACAGGCTGTTGCAGTAGTCCAGCCTAGAGTGGACCAGGGCTCTGGAGATGATGAGCCTCTGAGGGAAAGTGAGAAATGGTAGAATACCTCTGACAAGGTGCATTTGGTAGTGGGACTTTTTAGAGATGTCTGTGATGTGATACGAGAAGGAAAGAGTGGAGTCGAAGTTGATACCCAGATTTTTTGCCTTGTTGGTAGGTGGAGGCGCAGGGCCAAGGGAATATTTCATGACAGATTGCTGGCTTTAAAAGGTCAGCACCTTTTATACTTTGCCAGCATATTTATTGCAACATTTCCTCTCTCAATATATTTTTCTGGTGTCCATTATTTTTTAAAAGTCTAATGCTATTTTGTCGTGCACACTTTCTTGTAAGTTGAAGGTCAATTGAACTACATTTGTATATTTCACTTTAAGATATATGTTCACTTAATTGTACGTATATTAATGGGTGCCAGCTTTTTTTTATTTTCGCTATGGGGGAAAGTACCTGGGCATATGTTATTCTTGCAGCCGGTCATTCTTTTCCCTTTTCTGTGCTGCTTAAATGCAGTTATTTGGGGTGGTGCGATGTAGCACAACTGTCACAAAGATGCAACCAGCAGGGACTTGTAGCAAGCTGCTTAACCAAAGGTAGAGATTGTCAGGAAAAAATTGTATGTCACTGCACATTGCCTTAAAACAATGTGAGCTCTCAAAGTCTGCAATATTTTATACATAACAATACCACTGTCAAAACAGGTCAAAATCAGTCTGTGATTGATGAACTTCTTTGAGTGATGGGTTGCAAACGTTTTAAAATATAGAGTGGTTGTGCCTCCGGACATGGCCGAGTGCCATGGGTAGTTATCTGGTAGTGTTTTAAAATGGACAGTGGGCACTGCCGTAGGCCGTGGGCTCTGTCCATGTGCGGGAAAAATGTATATAATAATTTTAAAAAATGAAAATGAAGGAAAAAACGTTAGTTGCAGGGATGCTAAGGTGAGAATTTAACAAAACAAAACCACTGCAATTCAAAGCCACTTTAACTGTGTGCCCCCTGTTGTGCAGCCTATGACCAAAATGATGACATCAAAGATGCCATTGATGGCGCCATGGCAGATGTCAGACCTCCTCACTCTGAAAACCCTACTTAAGGCCCAGACCAACCATCAGGCAATACTAATAAATATTACAACCTAAGCCCTTAATATTCTCTAAGCAAAACATTCACCTACCCGGAGTATGAGCCTAGCTGAGTGAGAACCCTGTTACACCCAAGCCTAGGATCTCCTGTAAATAAAACATCCATCAACCGCATGTATGCCCCAAGCTGGAGTCAACCTGACACCAACCATTTTTTGTTCTATGCATATTTTGACTATGAGAGAATTGCATTACCCTTGTAACCCCCCCTAATAAAGGTGTTGGGGGGCATATGTCACACCAGGCGTATGTGTGATCCTGGTCCGCTTAATTACAGGTCAAAACTTGCCCAGTGTAAATGGTGAACCCAAACTATGAAAGACCATGTGAACAATGCATGCAGTCACAAAAAATACTTGCTTATGCAATAATTCCCAATACAGCTGACATGAAGCTGGGGTGGGGGAGCTTCATATTATTTAAACTTTAAAACACATACATGGATTTTACTTTAGCCCGTCTCAGTTTTACCGTTCTGAAATGTTTCAGTGTTTTCTTAGACAGTAAACACTGCACACGAGCTGCATCTGGATGGTTTATTTGTCACACCACCCACATTTACATACTCAACACAACACACTTACCTAGCTTAAGTCAGCTCTGTTCCAGTCGGAATAAACAAGAATAAGTGTAGCAGGATGTCACATTATGCACCTTATTGGGAGACAGGTGCAGGCGGGCACACAATATACATCTTATGCCTTAACTTATAACTTGTCCCACCACTTACCTGTCTCCAAACCCCACTTCCCCTCTGTTCAAAATCATCCCGGTGAGCCATGCTGTGAATGTGGAGAAGGTAAGAAAAATCTGAAGGTTAGGGCAGGATCTTCAAATACCCATAAGGAAAAAGACACAAGGTTAATGTAACTGATAAACAAAAGGAAAGGCGGACACAGTAATGCTGGTGTACAGTTCTTTTAGTCTTTGCCGCTGTTCTTTCAGGATCTTCTTCTGTCTTCACACTCTCATGTGAGGAGTGTGGAAGCAGACAGTGGGCAACAGCAGCAGCAACAGACTGTGCGGGTCCCAAAGTCTTGTATTGTCATGATTCAGGAGGAAAACACTGAAGCTGCTAACCCCGCAAACTCTCTGAAGTGTCAATGAAGACAACTGAGTACCATCTACAGCCCAAACTTGTTCAATATGGTCCTTGGCTTTCACTGGAATTCTCACAGTCTTAGCCATCTCTCGATCCCAAAAATGACCTGTAGCCCCTGAGCCCAACATCACTGGTCCTTCACTAATTAGCAACTCTCTTAAAAACAAGGAAAGACATATTATCCATCAGAATCTGTCTTTCCTGAGTGTGATTAGAAAAGGAGCTAATCTCTCGATGAAAAAACTAAAACAAAAACATTTGCACCCTGGTTAATTGCCAGGGGTTTGAATGGCTTTCAGCCCCATGGCAGGGTGGGGACATGGCTGGTAATGGTCCACAGGCTGGGCCCAGGTCCCTGCTTCGCTCAGGCTTACCATGGCTCGGACTGGCGGGCCATCTTCTATGGTATATGTGGCACTGCCATTTGCAGTGTATTCACCACTTGTTGAACCCCATTCTGCTGAGACATGAATTTCTTAGGGCATTGTGGGCAATACCCGACAAAGTGTCCTTCCTTGCCACAGTAAAGACATTGATTATTTATTTTTCTTGCATCTTTTTCCTCAGCACTTAAGGGAAGAAGTGGTTTAGAAGAGGAACCTTGAAATCTCCTCTCACAATCAACTATCTCTACTTTTGGATGATCTCCTTTTTCCCCACTGTCGGAACTCAGATGTATTCCTTCTTCGCTCACCCTGTCTCTAACTTAATCTAAAGTCTAATTGCATAACCAAACCTAATATGCTTTTGCGAGAGACTGGCCTATCCGCAACTAGGGCTAGACCGACCCTCATTTCATCTTTCAACCCATGATAAAAAAATAGGATCTCTTTTCTTCTGGCCAACAACTTTAAGCACCAAATTCTTAAGATGCGTGACGTAACTGACCAGATCTCTTGTCCTCTGTGTCAGGTCGAAAAGCTCTCCATCAATTTCCAGGGTGATATGCCTCCAATCAAACGTGTCTAAACGCTGCTTGAGAAAGAGTGAAATCCACTCAGATTGGACTTTGCTGAGCCACCAAAGGAATTGAACAGGCAGCTGAATCTCCTGACGAGTATGATAACATGAGAGCCACCTTTGCAGCATTCGTAGAAAAAGCTTCAGTTTGACATAAAAAATGAAGCTCAGATTGAGTCAACAATATCTAAAACCTTTTAGAATCAGCACTATAACATTCCAAGTGTGCTAATGAAGTGGTAGAATGACTCACACCAATATACTTGACTATCCTTGCCTCACCTCCCTCCCGACTGCTAGTAACTTCCTTACTAGTTCCTGCTATCTCTACTTCCAGCTGAAGTTCTGGAGGCTCACGTGGGAATGATTATTCTGCCACAGATAGTTTTTTGACTTACAAACTAAACTCATCCAGTTTCTGACTAAGGGTTTTGTTTTCTCTGCGCAACTCCCGAAAATCCTATCTTAATTCTCTAAGCATGACTCCCAGGGTTCCTATTGACATTTCTGTAGGGTCCAGGACAGCTCAGGTGTTAAAGTCACTGTAGGCCTTTAATTCTGTCATGATCCAGGAAGAAACTGCAGAAGTTGCTGTCCCCGTGAACCCTCTGAAGTGTCCAACACAGAGCCTTCATTTACATAGGCTATGTATGTGTCACTCCAAAGGGAAAGGATAATGGGACAAAATAACAAACCAGAAACTCACATTTGACTTCTTAGAAACGCGATGAACATACAATTACTTAACTTTTCTTAGTAGTTCACGATTGTATTACTCTCTTGCTCCCCCCTCCCACTTAGGCCTCTCACGTGCCTGAAAACCCCTGCTAATTGCCAAGAGTAAAGAAGTTTTCCTGTAAAATATTACAGTCTTCGTAGTTTTCTTGTGTATTTAGAGTGCCCATTTCCTGTTCCTTTCCTTACCTTAATGGGCACTTAACTTCTGCTGCTACACAAGGTTTCATTCATCCTAGAAATTGTACATTGGTCTTCTTTTTTTTAATGCTTTTAAATTTAAGTGCAATAAATAAAAAAAACTATCTCCTGTGATCATGTTGCCTAATACGTGCTTTTTTATTTACAACTATAGTGTGCAGTAATGCAGCCATCCTCAGATGAGATTTTTAGAAGCCAACATGAGTTTACTACACGTAGATAGTTGAATTCCTTTATCATTTTCAATTAATGCCTGTCACGTCGCTAAGTTCACAGGTCATTTCTTTGCTACCGCACACCCAGCAGGTTGCAACTACACTCCTCCTACAAGCCGAGCACTACGCAACGCTGCCTCGCGCCTTGCTCCTGAATATTCAAAAAGTAACCAGACCGCACACCAAATGGAACTGCGGTACAGTCACTGCTTATCTTTCGTTCGCGCTAACAAACACCTTCGCTCCACTCCTGATTAGGGGGCCGTGCAGCCACACTCAAAACACACGCTAAATAAAAGAACTGCTCACTGCTAGCTCCATCCCCTGTAAAACAGATGCTACATTCTGTCACCACATAGTCTTTTTATTTTGGCAAAATGAAGTTTTAACCTTTTCACTGCTCATATGCTTTGCTACATATTTATTTGACCTGACACACCTTACCTATCCAATATCTAAGAAACCGCTATGTATACAGCTGGACTGCTTGTGCTAGGAGCAGCCCAGCAGGCAGTAGCAGCATAGGGGAGCACCACAACTTTCTTACACCTGAGCCACGTCTGACATGTGTGGCCCAGGGAGTCTTGGGGCCCACCTGTCAGAGGAGGCAGCACTTTATTTATAAACAGCCCAAGAGTACTGAAAACATTGGTTGGGCGCTCCCCTGCTGTGTGGAGCAACAGTAATTTAATGGGCCTCAGGGCCAGCAGCAGTATTTGGGACACCTGGGGGGTGGAAATGCTTACAAGTGCTCCCCTGCATGTCAGTGGAGCGCCAGCAGGAAGACCCATGTAGTGGCTGTTACGGGTGCAGAGCGGAGAGCCTGTACACCCCTGGAGGGTTTGTCCCATCTTCCACAGTGCTCCGCTCGCACCTCTAACCTTTTTTTTTTACTTTTTCAAGAGTAAAGGAACCCTTGTGCGGACAGACGTGAGGGTCCTTTACTCTAGTTGTTTTTTGTTGTTTCTTTTACGGCACCTGGTCCAGCTCAACAATGGGGATGCAATTTCTTTTTTTTTTGTTCTACCCCCACACAGGGGTAACATTAGGAATCATGAAATACTTGAAAAGAAATTGGTACTAATGATCGTGTTTTTTTTCTTTTACAATCTGCAGTCAGATGAGTGGGTAGGTGCATTGAAACCTGGAGGTGAACAAGATAATGCGTCCCTGAAGTCGCTTAATGGAAGCCTTTACTCAGAAATCAGCCTCAGCAGAGTATCCTACAGTGCTTGGGCAGGAAGCCAACCCTCGGCTCGCACTATTGCCTCATATTATGATAAGGTATATTTGCAAATGTAGTCCTAAATAATAACATTTCTAACAGATTATTTTCTTTGCAGATTCCTCATCTAGTACCATTTATTAATGAGTGAGGTTCTCATTTCAGTCTTGGGAATTTCTGACCTCTGACCTCTCTCTCTCTCTCTATCTCTCTCTGTCTTCTATTTAACACATCATTCTTTGAACTGCTCATTGGTTGGTGATGTACTCGAGAGCGGTATTTGAACATATTGCTTTTTTCATACCTGAAACAGGAGTGTCATTGACATGAGACAGACAACAGACCCTCACAAGTTGCTGTGGTTTACTATTATTTTGTGTAACTAACAATTCCATGACACTCCAATCTGCTGTTGCAGAAAGGATGAACATCCTGTTGAGTGGAAAAACATGGTATACATTTTTAACTTGTTTTGTTGAGAAATAAAAATGATCCCCATGTTGTTCTTGTTGATTGTCATGTCAATCCTATAGTAGGTAAGTGGTGGCTGTCCAGGCCCATTCCATGGTGATAACCTAGGTCTGAAAACCTTTGGCATAATCCTACTGGACCTGTCTCTGGGCTATCTGAACCTCCACCTCCACATCCAGCAGGGCAGTCACTGCAAGTATTATTAATTATCTAAGACAAAGACGATTACCTCTATCTACATCAATTGTGCTCTTTGGTTTGGGGGTGTGGTGAGTTTGCCCATTAGCTGGACACAATTATGCCTATATCTAGATGGTTTGGATATTTTGAAGTGTTTCCTCATGATTTACAATTTTGCCTGGTATTCAGAAATAGTGGATCTTGCTTTTCTGCATAGTTTCCACTTGAGTAGAAATTGACTGCATGTTCACTGTTTCCACATTCCTGTAGTATGGGTGTGCAGAAACCGTGCATACTTCTGGTACATCTGCAGGTTGTAATTATGCTCACATGAGGATGTCCAACTTATATGGGCAAAATAACTTTTTTCAAGAGATGCATATTTCAGCGCTGTTTTTATGTTTACTGTAGTTTCATATTTCAGATTTCTTTTTGTAAACATTCCTTTGAGTGAAAACGTGTTCTTTATTGGAACCTGAATATTACGTACTCTTTTTTCTGATTGTTAGACATTCCTCGTATGGTGTAATGTCTTGGTTTTTGTAGGGTGTCCACTGTGACTATGAAGTATTGCACATTTTGTTGTTGGTGCAGGGTATAGTTTGGAATATGTCTAAGCATTATGCAGATAATATACAGGGTTCGTTTCACTCTAACTCTATACTGATTCCACCAATGACCATGTTTTAAGTTTGCAATGGGCTGCAGAGAATAATAATGTGCCCTGACACGTTACCTGCTAGTGTCTAACAGACGTAACCACAGAAATACATCCAACAAGCACAATCATATGTTTCTTCTATGAACATTTGTTTTACAGTGGTCTCCCCCTTTTCTAATCGCAAATAAGAACAAAAGAAAACAAATTCGACCTGTTCATTGGCCAAGGACATATAATCACTTCTAAGCATGCAACTAGGCCAGCACATGTTACGCAACATGGGTTTTAGACATATTCATGAGTCATCCCTTATAAGATGCTTCAAAACCATTACACATGTAACATTCAGGTCAATAATCAACACTCAATTACAGATTGTGTTATTGAAAGGGAGAAACAGAATAAAATGAAAGAAATAAAAAGGTGAACTATCATTGTCCTCTAGGAACAGAAGTTCCAGGGAACTAAGTTTGGGAATAACCATCCAACTTGGGGGAACATAGGAAAAACATAAAGGGTAATGGCTGGACTTTGTTTTTTTATTAGCCCTAACCATTGACATCACTAATGCAACCTTCCAGACCATCGATATTAGCCTGCCATGCCATTACAGAAGGGGAAAGACCATATGCAAATAAGACTTGCTCACACCATAAAAGTGGTAGCCAAAACGTTACTATGACCAACTCTAACATAAGTCAGCTGTTAGTGAGAGTTGCTCATAATTACGTCTTTGTGAACCTAATGTTCCTCTCCAGGTTCAAGTTGATGGTAGGTCATAGTTCCTCATAGTCACCTTATGTAAGTCACACTATGTGATTAGTTTGTGAGTGAGAGATGTAATATACCAAAACATTGTTACACAAGACCACATATATATTGTTTAAATACAGGCTGTACACCCATTTGCTGTGGTATTTCCCGACGACCATATTGACGGCTGGGATTGCGACGTAGTAATGGCTGCTGCTATTGAAAGCCTCAAAAGAACCAAAGTCAAGGTAAGGTATTTAGGAATCTTGTTTTCCCTTTTGATGTAGAGTTCAAAAAATATCTGAGATTACACCTTCTTCAAGTAAAGTATCTTAAGTATCTAAAAGTGCAATGGTTAGCAGTTGAATGATGCATGCAAAATACTGTCATAGTGGCAAGTCTTGCATTTCGCAAAACCTGCTCTGATACTGAATTTGCTTCCATTAGTGCAATTGTCCAAGCAGTGTCTGTGGATCTGTCCCACAGAGGAAATTAACTACTTAGTTACAGCTTTTCTTTGCAATGTTCGACTGCTGTCTGAGATTTAACATCAATTAATTTCACCCCATTGAGAGAGTGCAGCCAGGTGTTAATAAAGATGCTGTGATTAGCTTTGGGGATGCGCTTGCAGCAGAGCATGGCACTTTCTATAGATGATTAAGGGACTTAGTAGGGAAAACCAACTAGATAATGTTATCAAAATCCAATCTTGACGATACTAAAGCAATAACCCCCGATCCAACAGGCCCTCGTGCCATTGCTACCCAATCGGGCGTGCCGGATCAGGTGTTATAGCTATTGGCGCCCTGGTTTTTCAATCCAAAGTACCCAGGATACTGGCAGCAATGTATTTTCGCGGTGTCCCATCTTGTTAATTCAAACAAAATACTATATTAATCTGGCACCGTGTAGATATCTTTGTGAAGATAAAATAAGCAGCATTCAACTGATTGTGAGGGTAAGGTTGCTGTGGTCAGAGCGATACCGAGCGTGAGAGAGAGAGAAAGAGAGAGAGAAGAGGTAAAGAGGCAGGTAGAGGTTGGCAGAGGAGAGAAAGAAAAGGTAGGGGAAAAAGAAGTGACATTAGAGGATTCTAGAGATTTAAAAAAGGTCAGAGAGAAGGTGGAAAAGTGGAAATATATGTCTCAAACAGAGGAAAAACATTTTGAAACTAAGAACATCAAAAAGAAAGAAAGAGGGCAGGTTCTTAAGCAGAGCACTATCATTTCCATTCCAAGAGAATAACATAGCCAAACTAATTGGACCAAAAAGAAAGAACGAGTACTTGGAGGGTGCTAGTGACACCAGCGAGGCTCTACCTCTTCCTGGGCTACAGCCGAGGGATAACATCCAGCAAAAAAGAAATCCTGGTAGACCTCAGACCTTGGTTTGGTAGGGCCAACACTTACAGGCACCAAGGGTGAACAAGGAAGGTGAGCATCATTGATAGAGGCTATTCATGGACCGGCATCTGTTGGGACAGGCAAGTCCATCATGAAAAATAAATAACACTTTCTCAAAAGAACCCAAATCAAGGAGGTTTCACCCAAGCCATGAATGTTATTTAAATATCTGATCCAGGCAGCCTCTCCAAATCTGCCAGCCAGAAATAGTTCATAAACCCAAATAATTGAATGTCAATGTGCTTTTCCTTAGGTGCTGAGTTGACCACAAAGAGGCATCTAGTGAAATTTGGGGATTTGGCATTTAGGCTCTATAAGTAGGTCAGCTCGGGACCTTATGTGCATCATTTTGCATGTGTTTGGTTAATCCTAAACCATCACACACTTTTAAAGAGATGTGGCCTTCTTCATTTCTCTCTACTCTAATGCCTCCTGCATTTTGTAGTCCAGCCTCTAAAGAATTCGAAGTCTTTTGCTCTGCAACTTGTATTTTCTCCTGCTGTACAGAAATAACACATTCAGTTACAGTCTCTGAATGCCCTTCCCTGCCAAACATAAATATTAATATTGATTTATACACAAAAAGCAAGGATTATGTCTCAACCCAATATGATGGATCACCGATTTAAAGCTACTGAACATAGTCTCCTACTGTCTACATTATTTTCACAACGAGTATTTTCTCTTGCTGCAAAAGGTTGATGTATCCAGTTACAGATACTGATTTGACTAACCTGCCTCAAAGGAATTCTGATATTATTACTTCAGATCCAACTAATTTTTTAGATGTGTACATACTCCTCTCAACAAAATCCATTACATATTTGCCTCTCCCTTCAATTAAAGACCCTATTTTTTTCTGCCTCATCTAAATGCCATTTTAGTTTTATACAACTCCAGCCTATGAATGATTTGCCTCTGACTCAACTAAAGCTCCTCCCCCCGATTGCCCGAGCAATCTCCTTCTTCTGCCCCTGTCTACAAGACTCATTCCAAGATCATCCCATATTTTAGCCCAAAAACCATGAATAATTGTTCCTTATGGTCTGTTGATGATAAGGGAAAGCTTCACTCTACAGAAGCACACAATATCCAGTTGTTTCACAATTTAGCCAAATTAATTAGCTCATGCACATTGTGTGAAATCTTGATGACGTTGCTTGGCCTTGTTTTTAAAGTTTCCGGTGTGGCAAGTGTGTAGTTGCACATTTGGAAAATTATAGAATCAACAGACAAAAAGATTACCACTTAAAACTATACACAATTAAATCATAATGTTATTTATGTTACACAGTAAATATATGGCATGTTTATTAGTCTATTTTATCATCATAATGTACTACTGGTTTTTATTATCTCAGATTGTACAATGTGAAGACTCAGGAAGCTCGAGTGACCACCGCCGCCGTTTTGTCCTCGCAAAGGTATAATTCCATAACCTCATGATTAGCCATTTTTGAAACATTGTTGGTCTTAATGTCACGAAACAGGGTTGATTGTCAAAATGAGGAATATCTCCTTTGATGAATTGCCACAAAGTGTCTATTTTTAATGATGTCACTTTCTGCACATTTTCTACATTTTGACACTTGAAATTCCGGGCCCAACCCCATAAGTCCTTCTTATCCCTTGTATAACCCTTCCCATTCCCCTGTTTCCTAGTTTTTCTCTTTTCACCTATTGTGTTCCTGTTTTTCGTATACCTTTTTCTGCCACCCTTCTTATTCTTTATTGTCATTCCAAGTCAGCATGTAAGTGCTGTCATTGAAGAGTCTTTTGTTTTTCTTCATTACAATAACTGATCACAACAGTTATCATGTTGGTTGGCAGAACATTCTTGGACAGTCTGTGAATCTTTTTATTTAGGACATGAAATTAACACCAAAGCACATAATTCCAATGTGACATGAACTAGAATACATAAAAAGGAATTGTTTATCATAATTCATCCAACTCATTGCATTAATGTACAACATACAAAGTCAAGTGGCTATTGGCAAACAAAGATACAAGCAGACCTAGAGATCCTTCAGCAATCAATTATCCAAATCCAAAATGGAGGGTACTTCATTATCAGAGAATCATGTCATAGAAATAAATGTTAAACAAAGTGGCATAGACCAGACAGACAGAAACAGCTGCACCAATAGGGCATCATCAGCAATCACCAGCTGTATTCATTAAAAACTTTTCTGAGGGTCTCCCTTATTCTCATGCACGTGCCCGGACATGACCTAGGAAAATTTAGGAAAATGGGAAAGACATATGGAAAATATGAATCCCATATTTCTTAAGGAAGCAGTGTAAAACTCTTCCTGGTTTCCACACAAGCCTGGCTGTATGATCCTAGAGTGGCATAGTCACAAGCATTGGGAGCAGGTAGGCAGCATAAAGATAACGGAAATTGGAAAGCCCATAAACATGAAATGACACAGGTTCTGAAATCCAGATGTGTCAAGCCTATATGGGACCAGGGGGTAGATATGATGACACCACCGTTTCTAAATCTCCCACAAGCTCACACACTTCACGCTGGAGCAACCTCATTTTGATCATTAAGTGAATGTGTGTTTTGTTTTGCACAATAAGGCTTAATCATGGGACTATATCTAGGTCTACCACACCCATTTTCACATCATTCTGCTGTGGGATACTACAAACCAAATGTTGGAGCAGCACATTCGTTCACACCTGGGTAGGAAAGATGAGGGCATTGCAGGGAGGTTGCAGGGATGCATATCCTCTGAGAAACATATAAAATGCATGCAAAGGCAAAAAAGGAATTTATATTGTGTCAACAGTCATTCACACACCCAATCCAAATTCTCACTTTAAAAAAAAATATTTTTCTACCCATATCCGAAACTTTAAAGCTATAGTGGCATGGGTGGACTAGGTGAAAAATTGAGAATTGACTGTGATGACAATTCATTTTCCTTCATAAACCTAGGCACCGCTTTTAGATTGCCTACAGGTGATGGGATTGAGGTCCCCAATAATAGTGCATGTAATTAAAAGCCAACTGATTCCGTCTCCCCTGCCGCCATCTTCCCCCTCCGTCCCGTTTTTTTTTTTTTTGTCCCTTCCTACCCCCACTTACTTTATTTCTACGGCGGCAGCAGTTCCCGCCACTCCTTCTATGCCCCTGCAGGCTGCCATGGAAATGGAAGAGGTTCTCCGTGAGGAGCCCCGCTCCATTTC
This sequence comes from Ambystoma mexicanum, assembly GCF_040938575.1. Lineage (NCBI taxonomy): Eukaryota > Metazoa > Chordata > Amphibia > Caudata > Ambystomatidae > Ambystoma > Ambystoma mexicanum. Next base: position 338,419,665 of record NC_090940.1, read on the forward strand.
CATGGTGGCCATCTTGGAAAAGTATTTTCCTTCATTCAACGGGATGCCGCGTGCGTCCAGTTGAATGAAGGAAAACTCTTTTTTTTTTAGCACCCTGGTTTACCGCTTTGGTAGCCTGGGGTACTAATAGCCTTAAGCCCCCGTTCCAAGTGCTGGAACAGGGGGTAACAGCCCGGATCCCTCATTAATGGCCCTTGCTTCGCTTGGGCCATTAACTTCGGCTGCTGAGCTGTTATCCCCCATTCTAGCCCTTGCAACAGGTGCTTAACGCCACATTGTACAAAAGGGACAGCATGATATGGCTAATTAATCCAGAACTGGATGGGTAGGGGATTATACAAGGTGCTTGGACACATTGTGGATTCTGGCTATGAAAGATTCTAGCAAGTTCCCTAATGTGTGTTGTGCCAATGTCTTTAATTTGAAGCTAGTATTATTGATTGGGATGAATTTGGGGCTCTGGAACCTGTACCCACTCCTTGATTCTGACCCCAAAGCAAGTATATGCAGGGCCCAGCTTTTCATCCATGCCGTCATAAGGGTTCAACACCAAATCAATCTCAATCATCATTGGCAGCATGAAGGTATACTCCAATATCAGTAATGTAGGAAAATGCAAACAAATGTCTTGTAGTTTATGGTTCTGGCAGCTGAGGCACCCCTTTATGGTGTAAATGAGAGTCCTATAATTATTAAAAATCTGCCATTAGTGAGCACGACTCACCCAGTGCTCCAAGGATCATCTGTGCACTAGACAGTAGATACAGGGTCAAGTTGAGAAAGAGAAGTAGGCTCCTAGCCTGAACAGTCGCAAGAAAGTAAACCAGAAATGACTGCTAGACGTTTTGATATGTCTGTCTGCAAAGTTGCGATGCCTACCACTAAGCATTACACCCAGGTGACATGCACTGGTTCAGAGTGGTACTGGGCAATCACATAAGTCCCCCGCACCTCAAAACAGCAAAATTAAATTCCATAGCCCCAGGACCTGGCAGGGATTAATGGGGATGGAACAGGTGGGGTTGTATTTATTGCAGTGGAGGAGAGAGGTGCATGGAGCTTTGTGGAGTGGCCAGGAGGAAGGAAAGTGAAAGAGAAAAGTGGAGAAGTGAGAGAGGAGATTGAAGGATGGAGCAAGCACATCAGAGGTGGAGAGAGTAGAGGACAATAGAGATAGAGGAGCAGATGTGGGACAAAGGGCCAGAGGAATAGAGGTCAAGAGAAGATGAATTGCGGGGTAAAAAGAGCAGTGGAGGCAGAAAGAGGGACGTTGGCAAAAAGGAGCAGAAGAGGAAAGAAGGATGAAGGGGAGTAAGGAACATAGTGTTGGGGAGAGTAGAAAGCACAGAGGGAAGAGGCAAAAGAAGGTGTAAGAGAATGTAGCACAAACGTATACATTTTAAAATCAGAAGTGGTGCGGACACGTTATGATATGATTTGATAAGTCATTTATAACGGGTTTGTACACAAGTGTTTGGAAATTAATGAGGGGGAATTCATAGCAGTAGAACTACAGACATTCTCAGGGTTTTTGGGGAGGTTCAACAGTTTGCCTGTTTGCTTTGAGGTTCAAATCTTTGAAGTAAAGAAAGTTAAACATGATACTCGCTTCTGTGTCTTTAATAGAATTAGGAATCCCTTTACTATCAGGAATGGGGAATCTGTATATGGGAAATGGAATTTTCAGCAGCCCTACTGAAGACACTCCAAAAGACTCCATAAATGAGCACAAAATCTTAAAACAACTGACAAATAGCATGAGATTGTGCAACACATGCAATAACCAGTGCACTCTTGGAGGTGTGCGTTTTCGGAGGAGCAACCACAAGCAACTTTTGGAAATAAACGTTTGCGAAGCTGCTGTCCCTATTTTATGGTTGCTATTTTATGTACACTAGTAAATAAATGAGTTCCATGTTTGTACATTTTCCACCATATTTCATTTCGTCTACCTATTGTTTTATGTGCACACTGCAAAGAGATTGTCCCTGTAGTAATCAACCTGACTGAGATGACCTTTGCAGTTTAACCATTGAGGCAAGAAGTAACTTGATCATACTTCTGCAGTAGCAGTGCATGTTGAGTAATACTCTGGTTTTAGTATCTCAATAATATTTTTCTATCCATTCTGTTAGAAATGTTCAACTGCAATCCGTGGGGCCATTAAGAAGGCGGCAGCAGCATCTAAAAAGGTATAATTACTGTATTTAATTAACCTAAATATGTGTAGTACGGCTTTTCCTCAACTATCACATTGCATATCAAAACATCCGGGATTCCAAAATACCAAGACACTACCCAGTGAAGATATAATTTACATTTCACACATAGTCAAGAGGCACAGAGCTGCAGCGATGAAAGCATGGCCCACATCATTAGTCTGTAAACCAAGCATGAGAGGGCCTCTCACCCTAAATCTCACCCGCCCTCTCAAATAAGAGAGGTCATGTGGAACTGTGCGACATCCACACTGTGTGGGTGCTAGATCACACTTTCAATTAAAAAACCTTCATATGAGTGGCACACATCAATGGATTGGTGACGTTTTCAAGCGAGTGGCGGTGAGTTCTAGGACCCTGCAGTTGGATGGTAGCCTGCTATATACTTGAAACCGAATTATGCTTCCAGATCAACAAGCCTCGGGATCCGAGGACAGCTCAGGGGCAACATGGTCACGATATGCAGCGCAACACAGGCTCGATCACTGGGCCCGAGCTTAGAAACATCTGGGTATTAAGCCCGTTATAAATGACCAATAAAATAAAAAGCCTAAGTAACTCGTCTGGACTGTCTGGGGCAGCCACCATTTTTCAGGAATTGAGCAGGCATTTTCTCACAGTTTGTTTATGAGTTATCAAAAGAAGGTATCTACAATGAGTGGAACAAGGCACAAGTAATTATTGTTAAAACCACAATAGATTACACAGGAAACACATGACATCTAATGTGCAAATCTTTGAAAATAAGTGATATCAAGCAGAAAAGAGAGAACGCAGGAAACGTGATCTTACCGAAGCATTTCATTCATTGTTTTAGCACGAAAAATTAGCACTCCAAATGCTTCACTCTGTGAAAGAAAATCATATGAACATGCGATCTCATAATATTTGCAATTGAGAAAACAAGAAGGCTACACACGAGCAAGAGCCCTCAGCCCTGGCTTTGGATTATCTGCTACAACGTGAATGATGCTGATATTACAATTAAATGAAGCCAATTGGACAAGTTTCCATAATGGGTCACCCCATAAAGAAATTCTATCTTGGTCTCCCAAACTATGATGGGTCACCATTCAAACAGAGTCCATCCACATGAATTTTCTTTGGAACTTGTTAGATGGGAGTTCTCATTAAATTCAATTCCAAATGCATGAATTGGTTGTCTTGCTCAGGCCCTTGAACAGGAAGCTGCCTGTTTGCTTGTTGTCACCTGTATATGGACACACTCCCTGGGACATAGGCATAGGTTGTTCAGCTTCTGTGCCGATCACAACAACTTTTACTCTCAGCCATTTGCCATTCAGTTCCAGGAGTCATCGGAAGCCCTACATCAAGGAAACGCCAACTTAAGTACCCAAGAGCCTGTGTGCAGCTGAATTTAACACCACTACCCTTGTGTCATCCTCCTATGCATTTCTATATTATCAGTGCCATCTGTCAGGGACATCATTTAGGGGTCGCCAGAAGTCGCAACGGTGACCTCTGTGGTCTCTCTTGCGACCTCTAAAATAGAAACCCCCAAAAAACGTTTTTTTTCTTTGTTTGTTTTTTAAAATTGCAAGCTCCTGCGCTGTGGCCAGCACCATGTGGCTTTTTGGTTCTGGAGTGGCTGACTTTCTTGTTCAGGCCCCAAAAGAAAAATAAGAACCTGAGTGCCACAAGTCTAACACTTTCAGCACTAATCCTAAATCAGAAAGAATAGGAATACCAATAAAGTGTCTTTCTGGAATTCTATACAATAATTGCTAGACTCATTAAAGGTTTATTTCAGGCACACTTCAGGGGGTGAGTCACTGATTTAGTCTGTTCTTAAACGCCTCAACTCAGCCTTTCATCCTTCTGAGGTCGAGAGTACCAACACAGGTTGGGTGATATTGGGTGTATATTTTTTCTATATAAAGCGCTTAAGCGCAAGTGCTATATAATAACACATCATTATCATTCGGTCATGGACGTCTGCTAGCGTTCACAGTCATTTGGTAATATGGGCCTATACACACTGATCTTAACGATACATATGGCGATCCATTCTTGTATGAAATGTACATCACATTATAGTGATATCGTAATCATATTTTTCGTAGTGTACAATGCTATGTGATGCCACTTCCTCTTTTGTCAATAGTGGAAAGGTCATGTTCCATCACTTCCCGCGATATCATTTTGGGTTGGGGTCAAATTACATCACTTCCTGTGATGTCATCAGGGAGTCAAGGGTCGTGTGATGTCACTTCCGCTACCCATGGCATTTTGGTGAAATGACGTCCCTGCCATCTGTCTCAGCACGTGACCCTTGCATTACATGATCCTTCCCTGTACTTTTCCTTTTGTCACCACTGAGTCCTGTCCGCAGAACATGTGACATGAGCTGAACTCTCAGCTCCCATTGCTCTTCATATTCAGAAGGCCCAGCTATGTACTTCCCTCCCTGGTCACACATCCCATGTGCAGCCTTCCCTGCCCAACAGTAGCAATTAACACACTTGATTTGTCTTCACCTGCTCCCGTATGAAAGTAATCTGCTTCATCCTATGCACCATTTACACAAAAAACACATTTAATTGTAGTCTTCTGTGCGGTGTTAATGTACCAGCAGCACAGACTCCTTCACGCTCAAACCTACTTGCACAAGACTCACTTTGGATCATGGTTTTTGTTCAGGGTCACTGCACCTGTGGCAGAGATCTCATGGTATCAGTGTAACATGTATGCACAATCCCATTCATGCAAGACTCTCTTTGGGTCATAATATTCTCTACTGGTGTAATGTACATGTGCTGGAAAACGATTTTTTCAATTGCAAATTCCAAAATTAGTAGTCCTACTACTATGTCAGTGATTGAATACTTCCTTCGATAAAGATGACATACAATATTTATGTTATCACCATCTAATCATGCTCTAACTAGTTCTTGGGACATTCAAACCATCATAATTTGAAGGGGTTTGACACCCAATTAAACTTTTAGGTTTTTCAACAGGGTCAAACAGCCAAAATGAAATGCATGGCCAGCAGTGCCTGGCACACAGAACCATGATTCCCAGCATGGAAAAGTACATGTGGTGGTTAGATCAGCATTGTCCATGTTCTGCCATCTCTGAGCTACTGACCAATGTTCCTGGGTCATTGATTTACCAAAACTGTGCCAAGCACAATGCACCATCAGACAAAAACTACAACTAAACAATAGCCCTAAGCAAGTCACCCCACGGAAACCAAAGAACTAACTGAAAGATAGTCATGATAGGAGGAAACTCATGACTCAATAGACAGGCTGAACAAGACGGATGCACTAGGACGCCTCATCAACAGCACTCCGACCCTGAACCATTCAAAGCCTCAACTGAGTAGTTGCACATTAGATAAGAAGAGAATAGATAGTACCAACCCAGTTCCACACCTGAAGAAAAGGTTCAGACACACCTATCACTCCATACAATACTCACTATGATACAGCTGGATCCGTACAGCACCACCACAGCGAGATGACCCATAAGGAACCAGCAACAACCCCACCCACAGGGATACAGCTCAAACGGAACCAGAAGTACCTGAACCAGGATACTGACCCCACTACCCAACCCTCAATTTTCTGCATACTCAACCCACACAAGTCACACAACCATTTATTTCCAGGCAATCTGCATGCACTTTACCATACCGCATCAACAACACATAAACAGCACCTACATCACACAAGGTCTCGCCCGATTCGATACTTGCACCAAAGCCCAGCACTCGGTGTATACCAAGCTGAAGCTGCCACCAGCTCACCACTTCTCCCACTCTCCTACTCCCCTCCTCCCGACTAACCCTACCCGCCCTCCTTCCTGTTTACGGATCCGCCGGAGCACCTGGGGACCAATTCCCTTGGTGACAGTGCGCTATATAAGTACCTTTCACATAACATAACACAACATAACATAACACATATTATCACTCATCATTGGAATAATAAAGTTCAAGCACCCCTATCCGCAACAAAGGGTTGTGGTCCTTTATGCGATTGAGGCATCAACAATGGCCTCCCTGATCCCACACTGTACTATGCAGTAAAGAAGGATGTACCCGCTGCTATTGTGTGGAGAACCTTTCTAGGCATGTTTTTTGGGCCAGGTGGAGTTCAGGGGCAACAAGCTTGTCTTTGAAGAAAGGCAATGCCGAGCAGAATGTGCTGAAAACCCCAGCCTTTAGAGACTGGACTCAGTCATGAAGCGTGATATAAGAGCTCAATTTCAATGGTTTTATTTATGTACTGCCCTGCCTTGAGTACTTCAACACTCATGGGCTCTGAAAACTATTGACTATACCTTCAGGGAGAATTAGCTAAAGTCCATTCTGCCAGCACCATTGCGAGGACAGACTTGGGATTTTTAAAAGATGTGGCATCTCTAGGACTTTAATCAAAAGAAAGCCACGTGCCTTATAATAACAGAGTTTCTGATAAATACTCCTTTATTCCTGAATTCCTCAATCTTTCTGCTGGAAGAAACAATTTGAGAAACGTATGCCAACAATGCAGAAGGCATCCAGCATACTATGGGAATTATTATCTACAGTGATGCTGGATGCTCTTAGAGACATGCAGCATTTCATGAGTCCATTGCATCGTTTTGGGATGCTCTTAAGGAGCATTCATCAGAAGCAATGCTTGTGTAAGGTACATAAAGTCTGCTGTGGCACACTACACTGACAGGGCCCAAAGCAAATACCTTAGTTGTGCCATGAACTCAACAATGCAAGAAGTCTGACTACTCCTTCCAAAGTCCCTGTTAATTTCATAAAAACGTTCTCAATGAAGGCTGTGGAATCTAAGACAATCACTGCCCATAAGAAGTAACATAATTTCGTAATGAATGCTACCAGGTAGGAGGTAGATTATAGGATGCCTTATGCAACACTATGCAATCTTTTCATATTAAGTTATTTTAGGGCTGATGCAATCAAATGGTACAATTCTGAAATGTTTAACACTCCCTGACAAGTTATCTCTCCCTCATGTGTGGCAATAGTATCTTGATGCAATTGCAGTCCGGCACTTGTTTTACAAGTGTAATGTGTGTATTATGCTATCAGCTGCTATGCAACAGTTTACTACAAATATAGAATCATTTAGCTCTGATTACCCAGAATTCGACCAGGGCGCACCACTGGTAGATGTTGCTCTACACATGTGACTGATATAGATGGGCCACTTTAAAAAAAACATAAGCACTTGGTCAAGAGGTAAAGTACCCTATTTGTTGAAATATTTTTCATAAATGTTTGAATTCGTCTTTTCCTATTTTTTCTAAAATTGAACTGTCAAAGGAGCAAACCGTTTCTTTCAAGTGAAGAATTGTCTTAGAGAATAGGGATTCGAAAAGAAACACAAAGATGATAAGTTTCCAATGAAAGTAACACAATCCCATGTGTATCGTCTTCCACTGCCCATTATAGCAGACACCCTCACCAGTCATCAAGGTGGAAGAGAAAGAAGAAGTGGGGGACATTGCAAACACCACAGGTTTTGAGAGAATCAACACAGGGCAAAGCAGCCAGGGTGCTGGTGGCGACTATAACAGGACCATCTTCAGAAGACTCCAAAAGACCTGGAGGAGCTGCCTTCCTTGGAGAAACAGCCAAGTGCTGCCCGGTAAGTAGAAAACTAAGACCTTCATTTTTATTTTATTTTTATTACTGCATTTGCATTCATTTTCCATGCAAACTCCCTATTCAAGCACCCTCTAAGTCTGCAAATATGGCATCACAAAAAACACAATGCTGATTCAGACATTGGGCCTCATTATGACCCTGGCGGTAGAGTGAATTGTCATGTACAATGGCAATAATTTAGAAAGACATTATTCAACTTGTTTCCATTATCTAGAACATGGGCCTGCAGCCTTTCCCTCTCCAGATGTTTCGGACTGCAACTCTCACCAGTCATAGCGATGCTAGTCAATGGTGAGAAATCATGGGAGTTGGAGTTCAAAGCAGGTTGCAGACCTAGAAATATATAATTGGCATTTATATTGTCAATCAAGCCAAACTGATATCCAGTTTAGAGGGTAACATGTGGCACAAGAACTCAAGGCCTTACGATCACCTTATCCAGCATTATTATGATAATTAGGGATTCACTGAAATAACATGACACTACTAAATCCTTCAGATTGCACTCAGAAATCCCTAACTGACATTCTGCCTTTCTCTTTAATTATTTAATGAGCATTCCTATAAACATATGTACTAAAAAGTACATGGTATGTAAGCCTTTGTGTTGTATTATTTCTGGTTTATAGTCATAATGTAGAAAGTCAAAAATTAGAAAGTCAAAATGTTGAATTTTATTTTACGACGTTTTTTATTCGAAATGGGGGGGTTCCCCCCAACCCCCCTTTTTTTGTTTTTTGTTTTGTTTTACCCATTATTTTTTATTCCCGGACCCCAAAATAAATATATAATTAAAAAAGAGGGAATTCTAAAAAAAAAATGTCTACATTTATTTTTCGACATTATTGTCATTCTACATTTTATTTTCGACATTTTGACTGACCACCATTATTTCTATAAACAAGCATAATTATGTGAGAGATACAATTACACCAATAAAGCACAACAAAAATATTACTGCAAAAGAACATTAAAAAAAAGTCTCTCGAAACGTGGTATTGGCAATCAAATGAACAGTCAGGAAGGTGACTGGTGGAACTAGAACAGTATTGTTCTGTATTCCACCCACCAAGGATGGACAAAACTAGGCAGGTTACTCTCCTTCCTTTGCGGACATAGGGTGAAACTTAAGCACTGTAGGCCTGGTGAATGCCTTGCTGAAAAGTTTGCCTTTGCTGCCCACTTCAGGCAGCATTTGAGGTTCACAAAATATGATGGGAAGCAGATTACCCTTCCCCTGAGCACTGACACAATTTGTGGTTGCACTGCTTATTCTTCACTTACTTTCAGCATTTAGTCAACAGACGATTTTGTATTCAAAATATAAATGTATTAATTTTTAGTTAAAAAGTTTTTTGTTATTTATAATAACATCTGTGGTTCAAACCCATTGTACAAAACAAACATACAATACTAATTAGACAACAGAAAGACACTCTAAAAATGTTGTGCCTAAGGGCTACTGGGATGTTAATGAATCAATCATAACACACCCGATTTACAGTACAATTTGGACGTATTTCATGAAAATCAAAGAACCAGCCCTTGTTCCTCTCCGCCACAGGTACCGGTTCTATAGCATCTTTCTCTAGAAGGGTAAACATTTCCTGCACAAGGAGCGGATACAGAATTTTGACAGAGTTGCCCCCCGGTGGATGGTCCGGAGGTCTTTTTTAAAATGGAAGGCAGTAACCTTGGGCTATGGTTTCCAGTGCCCAAGCATCTGAAGTAATGGCCCGCCATTCAATCAGATGCTGAGAAAGTCTGACTCCCAACAGGGTCTTGTGGGTTAAGGCCTCAGAGTGGTTTTGAGGCGGCTGAAGTGGCGGTTGAGGGTAAAACTGACGCTGCTTAGGCTGTCTTAGCACCTTTCCCTCATCCACCACAAGGGAATCTGCTCTGACCTCTATGACTGTTTTGTCCTCTTCCTCTTCCAACTGAGGAGTATAATCAAAAGGACTTACCTCTCCAAGATGATGAACTGGGGTAGGAGTTTTGAGGTTGTGTAGTGGCGCCACTAAAAGATTTAGTCGCCGCTGTTGAAGTCTGCAGCTTTTCCAGGCTTTCATCAGCCTTACTGCCATAAAGCTTCAAGCCATCAAAGGGCATCTAAGGGCATATTGAACAGTCTAGACTGCACATCTTGTGCAAATCCTGACTCCCTCAACCACGCAAATCTGCACAACACACTGCTAGTTGTAATGGATTTGCTGATGCTATCTGCAGTATTCGGACTTGACTGGAAGTATTCACACATTGCCTCCTTAGCATCCTTGATGATAGCCAGGAAGCCGTCTTTTTCTTCTCCTTCTGAGATGTGGTCAGCCGCCATAGCTAGGCAGTCCCATAGGATAAATGTAAACTTTGACAAGGCACAGGTTGCGTTAGTTGATTTTAAAGCCATACTACCAGCAGTAAATATTTTCCTCACCGAGGCATCCACTCTCTTATCATGCCTATCGGGAGGGATAGGGGGTATGCTGATTGCTTGGTAGATGTAGCAGCTTGAACCACCACACTTTCTGGTGTTCGGTTCTTTGTTAAGTACTCTGGGTTACTGCTGGAAGGCCTATATATTTTTGCTACGTTTTTATTTACTGCAGTCACAGTCTCTGATGTTTCTCAATTTGTTGTGACCCTTTTTTGTAGGGCAATGTGAAAAGGCAAAATTGGATTTCTTTGCCAACCCTGATCCAAAATATTTATCTGGTCATCCTGCTCAAAAGAAGGTGTCGGCCTGCTCCAACCTAAACATTCTACCACCTTGTTCATTAGTTGCCTGTATGAGGAGTCAGCGTGGCCAGTAGGATCTGATTTATCAAATTCCAGTTCTGGAGAGGTATATATACCACAGGCTGATTGTAGGTTATCATACCCATCTTTTAAACTAGACTCTTCAGAAATCAACTTCTCTGGCACATTTGGGGTGCCATATTGCAAACCAAATGGTGGTGTGTTATCGTCTGAAAGCTCATTGTCGTCATAGATTGAGGTTAAAGACTTAAAAGTATTTCTTTGGTAGGGGTTTGAAAACCTTTTCTGAGTAACTATTGGCTTCGACAACTTCAAAGAAATCGTCAACAATGACTTTGAAGTTGGAGTCGATTTTGTCGGAGTCGACTTTGACACTGGCAGTTGGAGCTACCGTCTTATGTTTTTTCGAAGGAACCCTCGATGGACTGGATTTCTGGCTTGTCGAAGCCCTCGACGATTTTCTGTTGGATCGAGATTTCTCTCGATGTAGTTCCAGTTTATTGCTCGGACTCAAAGATTTAAAGGTTTTTGTCTTCGACTTTCCTTTGCCGTCTTGAAGCAGATTGAAAGAGGCATGAGCTTTCTGCTTGTGCTTCGACAGGGTTGGCCCGCGCTCTTGAAGATTTTAAGAATTTCTTACGAAATGCATCCCATTTAGCTTGGGAGTCTGACTTTGTTCGACATTTGGTTACCTCAGCCGAGGAATCACTGGAGGTCGAAGGTGACCTGTAATGCTGTTTCTTGGCCTTCTTTGAAGAAGACCAAGAATGGCGCGATTGACTTCTCGATCGAGATCTTTTGCGTGAGCCATTTATACTGATGATGATGTTGACAGTTGAATGGAGGCCCTCGAGGGACATCGACTCGACGAGATGGCACACATAAACACAGAAACCCATGTCGAAAAATCTTTTTGCCAAAGCAGCTAAAGCTGGAAGGATGATTATCATAAGATGAGGAATACGTTGGAGGACACAATCCAATTGAAGGATTGTTCTTGGGTCTTCTCTTTGCGGACAGATTGTGATTTTGTCTGATTGTGATTGAAAGAAGTCTGAGAGTTGTGGATCAAATCCGTCTAGATGCATATCATTGAGCCATTGTTAGACAAATTATTTTTAGTGGGTGGACCGATGAGGATGAATTCAGTCTTTGATGGGTTTAGTTAGAGGTAGGCCGGTGACATCCAGGACGGGATGATGGGTAGGTAATAACAGAGATGAATGATGTCCTGTGCGCTATTTACTCTCATGTACAACTGAGTATCGTCTGTGGATTGGTGGATGGCTATATTGGTATCCTTGAAGAGAGTTCCCAGAGGCTCCATGTGAGGGTTAAAAAGGATTGGTGAGAGGATGCAGAATTGGGGGACTCTGCAGGAGACCTGGAGTTGGTTAGATCACAACAAGTTAATCTGGAGAGCCTGGTGTCTTCCTGAGAGGTAGGAGGTAAACTCTTTCAGGACAGTGACAAAGAATCTCATCCTGTCAGCAAGGAGGGAGAGAAGGATGCTGTGTCAGGATTCTGTAGAATTCTGCGGAAGCTGTTGGCCCGATAGACACTCTGAAGCATTCAACCACCACCCTATTCTTATCTGCAAGTGTATAGTCTTTTGCCCCAAAGGGAAAGGGGAATGGGACAATATAATAAATAACAGATCCTCGCCTTGGAGTTCTTAACTGCTGCTGCGAGACCTAAAATTAGACAATCACACAGTTACTGCACTGTCATTTTCTAAGCATTTTCCCACTTTTAGATCTTCCTCCCACTATCTCTCTCTACGCATAACTGAAACCTCTGCTTGAGTGCCTAGACTTGAATAATTAAGGCTTCTGTAGAAATGCTTAAAACTGCTGCTGGGAATAAATTGACCCTGACTTCTCATGTGCAGTCTTCAGTTGATTCTTCTTATGTTGCCTTGATCACAGAAAGTGTTTTCTCCTTCTCCAGATGAGTTTTCCATAAAACTAATGAATTACTTACTATGGAACTTGATCTGACCTACAATTGCTTTAAGACTTTGCTTTGCTGATGAAGAGTTAAAACAACGCACTTGTTGCTTAGCTGCCCCCCTCTGAAAATCATGGGCTTCTAACACTCTGAATTCATTGCAACTAAGCAGGTGCATTTGGCCGGAGCTGAAGCAAGTCCTTCTTTAAACTTTACCCACGCATTGCGTGACCCGCTGGAGAAATGAAAAACACGAAACCGAACAAAGTGGAAACAAAGGGACCCCTGCATCTGGGATATGCTCACCTGTACACAAGCGCTTATTAAGAAAAAGCAATGTTGCAGAAGTAGTCGGGTTTGGGACCTGACACCAGCTACTATCCCGCACATATCTGCACACATGAACTGGCATCCAAAACAACTTTCTCAGATGAAGTGAATAGATGGGTCTGGGCCCCACTGCAGAAAGGAGCTGGGTGGTGTGCTTTACAATCTGCTGTCACAGAAGTGTTGCCCACTAAATCCTGCTACGATAGGCAACTTAAATACTCTTGATTGTGTACTTCCAAAGAATAAGTGCCTCTTTTCATGTTAAAATACATCACTTTCACTTGCTGCCAGTATGAATTGTCTTGCTCAAATAGTCTTAAAGTCTCTATTTACTACGATCCCACTGGTTCTCTGGATCATGTCCCTGGTAGAGACAGGATCTTTTCCACTGAAGGTTTCTGTCACTAAAAGGCCTAAAAAGCTGGTGCCTAGGGTTCTTGCTGCTGCTTCTGAGTTTTTTTCTGATGAAAGGCAGTTTAGAATCTTAGCACGGTTCCAAAGCTTCCTGCCTACTCCTGACCATTCAACTTCTACCACAATTTTGCCTTGGGCTGCCTTCTCCTTCCTGAAAAGTAAATTATTAAGGAAAAGAACTGGCGAAGAAATGATTTCATGACATTAAAAGGACTACTAATACATAAACATACTAAATGTAAGGAATCTATAAATCTTGACAGTACTCCCATCCCCCCCGCCAAAGCCCTGCCCCAGGACTTGGTTTGAGAGAGTTCCTATGATTAAATTGTGTGACCAGAAATGGAGCGTGGACTAATTCAGCCCACTCTCATGATCTTTCTTCAGGGCCATAACTTTTCCAATCAAGCAAATACTGAGGTTTTCCCCTGTACATCCTAGAATCTAGAATTGCGTGTATCTCAAATTCCTCCTCTACTTCTATCCAAACTGGGGTGGTCCTTTCTTTAATCCTGTCCCTGCAATACAAGTCTTCAACAAACTGACCAGAAATGTTGTGTGAATATTCAAATGCGAAGGCTACTTCAGTCTCACAGCCAATGGCGACACCATCCTTTCCTCCATAAAAGGCCCTTGGTAACGTGGATTACATTGATTGTTTCCCTCCAGTCTAATATAGCGTGATGACAACCAAAGCAACTCCCCCTCATTGTAAGCTGGTTCACATGTTTGATCTGCAAACCTTTTTCAAGATTGCTTGCTCTGTTGCTCTTAATTCTTCCATTAATGCCAGAATTACAAGTGTCCTCTAAAGTTAAATCTCTAAGGAAACGAGGATGATAACCCAGATTAAAATGAAATGGGGACATGGTAGTTGAATCCATTTTGGGAATTGTTATAGCTGAATTCTGCAAGCCACACCAAATCCACCCAACTCTTCCCAGATTGGAGGTAACAACATATATACTTTTCAAGCGCTTGGTTAACGCTTTTAGTTTGCCCATCTGATTGTGGATGATAGCCAGAAGAAAGATCAACCTCCATGCCCAATACCTTGCACAGAACTTGCCAAAACTTTGACACAAACTGCTTTCTTCGATCAGATATCAATTGACTGGGGAGACCATGCAAACCAACCACGTTCTGCAAAAATCTATGAGCCATATTCACGGCATAAAGCTGACCCTTCATTAAGTAAATCCACTATAAAATCCATTTGCACAGTATAGCACAGTCATGGTGGAATGAGCAGAGGACTCAATTCTACTGCAGGCTTACTGTTTTCAGATTTTTTCCAGGCACACACCTCACAGGTTTTGACATAGTTGGATATATCTACTCACATCCTTTCCCACCTGTCAGGCTGAGATCCTGGTGTCTGCAGAAGCTGCTGAGCCCCCGACAATCCACCCAAAATGTGGCACTCTGAGCTGATACTATAAACTGCTCAGTTTACCTCACTTCCAGGGGAAAGGGGGAAGGGACAAATCAATATCCTTTACCAAATAAAGTAAAAACCATACCTGGAACTTCTCTACAAAATGCCCAGAGAAGTGATAAGCTGACTAGACTTCCTTACTAGTTGACTTGAATCTCAACAACCATTCAGCCTTCTTAGTAGGTCCATGAATGTGAAATTAACTTTGCAGGTAATCTTCTTTAAACTCAAGAAGCTTGAACAAAGTCTTAAGTTCATTAAAAGTAAATGGAAGTTCTAGTGTTTCTGGAAAGTATTTATATTTCTTCTTTTTTTATTTTAGAGAGTGTTTTTACTTAAATAAACAGTTCTTGAAACTTGCGTCAAAAATCTCACGTGGAAATCTCTTGAACTCGCATAGGGATCCAAACTGAGTGAAGATCGTTGAAGCACTGAAGATTAAACCGCAGGAAAAACCACACGCGCTTATCCAAGGAGCGAGTAAACTCACACGCGCTAAAATCGAACCGCGAGAGAAAAAACCACACGCGATTAAACGAAAACACGCACATGCGCTGAAGTTCAACCGCGGGAAAAAATCCACACGCGCTTAGTCCAAAATGCGATCACACGCACACGCGCTGACGACAAACCGCGGGTAAAAATCCACACGCGCTTAGTCCAAGATGCGATCACACGCACACGCGCTGAAGTTCAACCGCGGGAAATATCCACACGCGCTTAGTCCAAGATGCGATCACACGCACACGCGCTAAAGTCGAAACAGCGGGAAAAATCCACACGCGCTTAATACAAAATGCACACGCGCGGAAATCCAACCGCGGGTAGAAAAAACACACGCACAATAGTATCACGCGACACCAAAGAGCTCGCGCAAGATACTCAAGCGAAGACTCTCACGCGCAGGCTTCTGTTAACGGAAAAACCACGTGCTTGATGGAAAACGTAGCGTAGCAAAGCCAAACATACGACAGCAATATAGTTCTTAGTAAATATTTTTCATATGAACTTGAAAATCAGATTAAATCTTCTACTATGACATTATAGAAAGAGTCTTGAATTTTAAAAGGACTTATCTTGTGAAGAGTCTTTGAATTTTTTTTCTTTTTGGATAACTCGAAAACTTCTTACTCCTGTTCAGTGCCAAAATGAATCTCCGCAAGATTCCTGTTTGCTTTTCCAAATAAGCCGCTCGACCGCTTGAAACTTGAAACCCCTGAACAAGTTAAGCAGGAGCAGCTTAATACACGACCTCTCAGCTGGGCAAAGACGATGAAAGGCAGTTTAGAATGTTCACTGTCTTCCCTATAAACAATCACCAGCCAATCAGAACTTAGACTGAGGACCTCCATCTTGGCTTGGGGCATTCTCCATAGACTGCAATGAATGTTAAGGGCAAAATTGGCTGTTTTAAAATTAAACTCATAATAACTTCCAAAAACCTTTCTATACTAATTTTCCCCAGACCTAATGTAATTCAGAATATGTCACTGTATCCTAACAGTACCTGACAGTACCCCCCTTCTAACGCCCAGTCCCTGGGCCTTTTTTCAATGGAAATTTCTTATGGAATTTTTCAACCAAATGAGGAGCATGTTCATCACTTGCCTTCTCCCAAGTGCGTTCTTCAGGACCAAAACCCTCCCAATCAATGAGATACTGTAGCTTTCCTCTCACTATTCTAGAGTCCAGAATTTTCTTAACTACAAATTCTTCTGAATCATCTTCCTCAAATACAACTGGTGAAGGAGTAGGTGTCAATCTAGTTCCTTTAACCACAGGTTTCAACAAGCTAACATGAAAAGTTGGATGAGTTTTCATATGTCTTGGTAATCTAAGGCGAACAGCCACTGGATTTATCACCCTTTCAACAACAAACGGCCCTACAAAACGAGGGCAAAACTTATTTCTTCCCTTAATTCTCAAAAATTTGGTTGATAACCATACCAAATCTCCCTCCCTATACTGGGGACTAGTCTTTCTTTTAAGGTCCGCAAATCTCTTATATTTTTGTTTACTCTCCACCAACACCCCTTTTGCCTTCTCCAAATTTCTTTTCATGATCTCTAGTCTCTTTTCCACTTCCGGGTTTTCCGCATCATAATCGATCTCTATACTAAGAAAACGAGGATGAAAACCTCGTCCCAAATAAAATGGAGACATTGAGGTGGCATCCTTACTACAGTTGTTATTTGCAAATTCTGCCACCCACAACATATCTACCCACTCTTCCCCTGTCTGTAGATAACATCTCAAACATTTCTCCAACTCCTGATTTATCCTTTCCACTTGCCCATTGGTTTCGGGATGGTAACCGGATGATAGACATACCTCAACTCCCAATCTCTTACAGAAAGCTCTCCAAAATTTAGAAATAAATTGAGACCCTCTGTCTGAGATGACCTGACTGGGAATTCCATGCAGTTTAACTACTTCTTGCAAGAAACTGTGAGCTAAACTATCGGCGGTAACCTCTCCCTTCATTGGAATGAAATGTGCTTCTTTAGTGAGTAAATCAACTACAACCAATACTGATGTACACCCCTTATCTAGTGGTAGATCTGTGATGAAATCTAAAGACACTGAATACCAAGGCCGCGGTGGAACTGGCGGTTCCAATAACCCAGAAGGCTTTCCGATGAGGTTCTTAGATCTAGCACAAACTTCACAGGTCTTAACAAAATTAAGAGTATCTTGTCGAATTTTCTCCCACCAAAAATGTCTTCTGACCAACTCAAGTGTTTTTCGATATCCTGGATGTCCTGCCAGAACTGAATCGTGACATTCCTTCAAGATCTTTTCTCTAAGTTCAATAGATGGTAAATAGAGTCTGTCGTCTAGATAAGGTAAACCATCTTTAATCTTGCGAGCTGGATCCAAACGAACCCAATGTTCAAGTTGTCTCTCAGATATGGATTCTCGTACTTGTTTAAAGATTTCGTTTTCTTTCTCAATTCCAGCAAGAACAAAACGTTCTGGAGCGATCAGAGGAAGTGACTCACAGACCGACTTAACTTCACTTTCTGGAAATTGCCGTGACAGAGCACCTGCTTTTTTATTTTGATTTCCTGGCTTAAAAGTAACTATAAAATCATAATCTGCAAAAAATAAAGACCACCTTAGTTGTCGAGGTGTCAGGGTTCTTGCTGTCTTCAAAAAAAGTAAGTTTCGGTGATCAGTTAATACTGTCACAGTGTGACGTGCTCCTTTTAAAAAATGTCGCCATTCTTCAAATGCTGCTTTGATAGCAAGAAGCTCGTGATCTGAAATGGTATAATTTTCTTCCGCTGGTGAGAACCTCTTAGAAAAGTAGGCCACTGGATGCAATTGTCCAGTAACATTATGCCTCTGCGCCAACACTGCTCCCATTGCCACATTGGAAGCATCAGCCTCTACAAAAAATGGCTTGGAAGTATCAGGATGAATCAAGATAGGAGTAGTTATGAATTTCTCCTTCAATATTTTAAAAGCCTCATTAGCCTTAACGTCCCAAACAAAAGGAACTCCTTTCTTCAAAAGTCGAGTAATTGGAGTCACCAAACTGGAGAAGCCTTCAATGAATCTTCGGTAAAAGTTGGCAAATCCCAAAAAACTCTGGATCTCCTTCACCTTCGTTGGAGTAGGCCAATCACGAACCGCTTCCACCTTTTTCGGATTCATTTCCAGACCACTAGGAGTGATCACAAAACCTAAAAATTCCACTGAATTCGTATGGAACTGACTCTTCTCCAATTTAGCGTAAAGATTATTCTCTCTCAATTTTCTCAAGACCTGTCGAACGTGAATTTTGTGTTCCTCCAAACTTTGGGAAAAAATCAAAATATCGTCAATATAAACAATAACAGAAATATCAAGAAATTCCCGAAGAACCTCATCGATAAAAAATTGAAAAGCCGCTGGGGCATTGCAAAGACCGAATGGCATCACTTGGTACTCGTACAGGCCAAATCTGGTCTTAAATGCCGTCTTCCACTCATCCCCCTCTTGAACTCGTACAAGATGATAAGCCCCCTTAAATCCAATTTAGAAAAAATGATGGCACCTTGAATTTGATTTAACATCTCAGAGATGAGAGGGAGCGGATACCTATTTTTACTGTCATTCTATTTACCGCCCTCTAATCTATACAAGTTCTGAGGGAACCGTCAGATTTTGGCACAAAGAACAATGGTGAGGCAGCCGGCGATTGAGAGTGCCGAATAAAACCCTTAGCCAAATTTTCCTTTAAGTATTCTTTCAAATAGTCATTCTCTTTTTCTGTCAGGGCATAAACCCTACTGCTAGGTAAAATAGCTCCAGGCTCCAAATCTATCCTGCAGTCAAACGGTCTATGAGGAGGCAACTCTCCAGCTTCCCTTTCATCAAATACATCCCAAAAATCTTGATAACAAGTAGGAAGTTCACCCACTATTGCTCCAACATCAAAACCTATTGCCCCTCTTTCTGCAAGTGAAAACGAAACAGAATTCACAAATCTTTCTTCCTCTCCATGACTTTTCCCTAAGAAACAATGTTCCTTACAAAAAGTTGATTCTAGGGATACAATTCTTGCACTCCAATCAATTCTAGGATTATGCAGAGTAAGCCAGGGCATACCCAAGATTATTTTCAAGATTGGAGCATCAATTAATTCAAAAGAGATAGTTTCCTTATGACCTCCAGTTAACTCCATCTCAAGTACCTCTGTATTATGAGTGATTGGACCTGAAGAAAGAGATGTACCATCAACTGCCCTTACCTGCTCAACTTCTTTCTTAGCCACTAAAGGAACACCTAAACTCTTTGCCAATCCTCTGTCCATAAAATTTCCTGTAGCCCCTGAATCAATAATAATTGGCCCAGAACCTAAGATTTTCTTTTCAAACATTAAGGATACGTTCACAGTTATATGAGGAACAGCTGTCTGTATTGTGTTAGCAACTTGTTGTACTCTGCCTGAAGAATTGAAGATCTTCTTGGAGGTAAAAGGACAGTTTTCAAGGAAATGACCAATCCTACCGCATTTTAGGCACAAATTATTCGCCCTTCTTCTTGTCTTCTCTTCCTTTGACAACGGACCTCTCACCCGACTCTGCAGCTCATTTCCCTTTGACTTAACTTCCCTGTTCACCACCTCAACCTTAGATCTCTCTACTCTTCCTGGAAACCTAACTTCCCCCTGAGAACGTCTACGCTCTAAACGTCTTTCGGTTAAACGAAAATCTAACCGAACTACCAAATCAATTAGAGCATCTAAAGTAGTTGGTCGTTCCAAAACACCAGCCAAAGCATCTTTCAATTCATCTTTTAAGCCCCGATAAAATAAGGAAGCCCTCTTCTCCTCTGGCCATCTACTCTCTAAAATTAAAGTTCTAAATTGAGTGATATAAGAAATCAACTCCTTTCCTCCCTGACGCAGCTCCAGTAGTTCTCCATCTACCTCTAGAGATACCTGTCTCTTATCAAACATCTTTTTAAATTCGGCCTGGAACAGGGAATAATTATTCAAAGCCAAACTCTTTTGACTCACCAAGAGACTTCCCCACGCAGATGCTTCTCCTGATAAATAAGATAATGTAAATGTGACCTTGGAAGCATCCGTTGAAAATAACTCGGGACGACTTAAGAAATGTAATTCACACTGAGTCTGAAAAATTTGAAACTTTCTCGGATCTCCCAAAAAACGCTCAGGAGCAGCCAAAGGAACTGGCATAACTAAAGTTCCTAAACCACCCACCACTTCCCTTGAAAGTCTATGTTCTTGTACTTCCCCTACTCTCACCAACTCAGGTGGGTTTCCTGCACCTTCCGAAACTTCCACTTCTTTTTCTTGTATTTGTGTTACCTTTAAATTTAACTCATCTATTCTTTTATTAAGATTTGAGTATTCAAGATGAGCCACCCGTAACTCTTCTCTAATTTCCCTAACCATTTCTCCCAACGCCTCCATGGCTGTCTCGTCGGGGTTCATACAACTTGGGCAGACTTTTTCTTTTTTATGGGCCTTTCATTCTGACAGGCTGAGATCCTGGTGTCTGCAGAACCTGCTGAGCCCCCGACAATCCACCCAAAATGTGGCACTCTGAGCTGATACTATAAACTGCTCAGTTTACCTCACTTCCAGGGGAAAGGGGGAAGGGACAAATTAACAAACACCAGGCTGGAAGCTAAGGCTAGCTGGTTCTTCACCTGTAGTAAAACATAAACATATAATACACCTTGTTATTCATGGGATACTATACTAACCTTAAGTATCAATATCCTTTACCAAATAAAGTAAAAACCATACCTGGAACTTCTCTACAAAATGCCCAGAGAAGTGATAAGCTGACTAGACTTCCTTACTAGTTGACTTGAATCTCAACGATCATTCAGCCTTCTTAGTAGGTCCATGAATGTGAAATTAACTTTGCAGGTAATCTTCTTTAAACTCAAGAAGCTTGAACAAAGTCTTACGTTCATTAAAAGTAAATGGAAGTTCTAGTGTTTCTGGAAAGTATTTATATTTCTTCTTTTTTTATTTTAGAGAGTGTTTTTACTTAAATAAACAGTTCTTGAAACTTGCGTCAAAAATCTCACGTGGAAATCTCTTGAACTCGCATAGGGATCCAAACTGAGTGAAGATCGTTGAAGCACTGAAGATTAAACCGCAGGAAAAACCACACGCGCTTATCCAAGGAGCGAGTAAACTCACACGCGCTAAAATCGAACCGCGAGAGAAAAAACCACACGCGATTAAACGAAAACACGCACACGCGCTGAAGTTCAACCGCGGGAAAAAATCCACACGCGCTTAGTCCAAGATGCGATCACACGCACACGCGCTGACGACAAACCGCGGGTAAAAATCCACACGCGCTTAGTCCAAGATGCGATCACACGCACACGCGCTGAAGTTCAACCGCGGGAATATCCACACGCGCTTAGTCCAAGATGCGATCACACGCACACGCGCTAAAGTCGAAACAGCGGGAAAAATCCACACGTGCTTAATACAAAATGCACACGCGCGGAAATCCAACCACGGGTAGAAAAAACACACGCACAATAGTATCACGCGACACCAAAGAGCTCGCGCAAGATACTCAAGCGAAGACTCTCACGCGCAGGCTTCTGTTAATGGAAAAACCACGCGCTTGATGGAAAACGTAGCGTAGCAAAGCCAAACATATGACAGCAATATAGTTCTTAGTAAATATTTTTCATATGAACTTGAAAATCAGATTAAATCTTCTACTATGACATTATAGAAAGAGTCTTGAATTTTAAAAGGACTTATCTTGTGAAGAGACTTTGAAATTTTTTTCTTTTTGGATAACTCGAAAACTTCTTACTCCTGTTCAGTGCCAAAATGAATCTCCGCAAGATTCCTGTTTGCTTTTCCAAATAAGCCGCTCGACCGCTTGAAACTTGAAACCCCTGAACAAGTTAAGCAGGAGCAGCTTAATACACGACCTCTCAGCTGGGCAAAGACGATGAAAGGCAGTTTAGAATGTTCACTGTCTTCCCTATAAACAATCACCAGCCAATCAGAACTTAGACTGAGGACCTCCATCTTGGCTTGGGGCATTCTCCATAGACTGCAATGAATGTTAAGGGCAAAATTGGCTGTTTTAAAATTAAACTCATAATAACTTCCAAAAACCTTTCTATACTAATTTTCCCCAGACCTAATGTAATTCAGAATATGTCACTGTATCCTAACAGTACCTGACACCACCACACTTTGCATCGTAACAGTTCTATTGTGTTCTTACATCCTTGATTACCACCTAACTCTGAATCATGGCACTCCTTCAGCATGGAAATCGTAAGCTCTTCTGAAGGGAGGAATAGATTATTCTCATTATAAGGAGCCCTTCTCGAACCTCATGCACCAGATCCTTCCCTGCCCAATTACGCATTTGATCGAGTGACATCTTCCTCCGAATTTCCTGTAACTGATCTTCAGCCACATTGGTACCTTCTATTAAAAAGCAATCTGCCAGTATAAGAGCTTGATTGGTATCCAAATGTGGTTGTTCACTACCTGGAATTTGACGTGAGAGAGCATCAGCCTTGCCATTTTGCCCCCTGGGTTTGAATGTGATGACAAAATCATAAATCAGCAAAGAATAGAGACCATTGAAGCTGCTGAAGTGTCAGGGTCTTGGCGGTCTTCAAAAATAGTACATTTTAGTGATAGGTTAGAACAGTCACTGTATGTTTGGCCACCAGCGAATAATGTCTCTATTCAATAAAAGCTGATTTAATGGCCAACAACTCACATACCGAAATAGTATAATTCATTTCTGCGGGAGACAGTTTCTTGGCGTAAAAAGCCACTGGATGGAGTGCCCCAGTATCAGGATGATGTTGTGATAGAACAACCCCTAGTGCCAAATTTGAAGTGCTTGCTTCAACAAAAAAAGGTTGTTCAGCATCTGGATGATGTACAATTAGCCCAGAAATAAACCTTTCCATCAAACTCTGGAATGCTTGATTTGCTTATGGTGACTAAATAAACTTTGCCCCTTTCTACAAAAATAGGTGTGATTAGTTGAGAAAACCCATGAATGAATTGACGGTAAGAATTGGCAAACCCCAAAAAACTATGGATCTCCTTGACAAAGGTAGGGATAGGCCAATCTCTCAATGCAAATACTTTTCGTGTGTCCATCTCCAATCCCTGAGGAGAAATTGCAAAACCTAAGAATTCCACTTCTTTCGTGTGAAATTGGCTTTTCTCCAACTTGGCAAAGAGATGGTTTTCATGTGAACACTGCAAAACCAAGTAAACATGAGTTTGATGTTCCTCTTCAATATGCAAATAGATTAGAATATCGTCTATGTACACCACCACAGTAACGTTCAGAAATTCTCTAAGCACCTCATCGATGAACAATTGGAATGCTGCTGGTGCATTGCATAAACCTAAAGCCATGACCTGATATTCATATAAACCAAATCGAATCCTGAACACAGTCTTCCATTCAGCTCTGCTTCTTACTCTGACTAGGTGATAAGCTCCACACAGGTCTAATTTGGAGTATATCGTGGCTCCTTGAATCTGATAAAGCATAACAGAAATGAAGGGCAGAGGGTATCTATTCTTTATCGTGATCTTATTCAAAGCTCGATAATCAATGCAAGTCTGGAGCATTCCTTCCTACTTTGGCAGAAAAAAAAGTGGCAAAGCTGCTGGTTACTGAGAATGCCAAATGAAACCCTGGGCCAAGTTCTCTTCTATGTACTCCTTCAAATATTGATTTTCTTTCTTGGTCCATACATTCTACTACAGGGAGTTGCAGATCCAGGTTCCAGGTCTATATTACAATCGTAAGCAGTGCTCCAGATAAGATTTTGAGGTGGGAGTATTTTACGCATGATTTTTCAAATTAGAGAGTAAATGCAATATCAAGAGAGTAAAAATTTGTTTTCTCCTCTGCAAGAGAATATAACGTATCCAACACATACTATAGAATAGTATATTTTAAAGCACAATATGCAGAGAGGTGATGGAAGTCTTTCTTGAAAATAACAGCTTTAAAGTGTTACTGCATTTGTTCCAAGTACATTTTTCTGAACAAATACAGTAAAACGTTAACACTGGCAGTTTCGGGGAAAGGCTTCCCTCGCCTCTCTGCCTAACAAAATGCAGGCGCGCACATCCAGGGGGGCACCTAGGCTAATATTTAGGTGGGGCTAACCCTTCAAATGTTGGGAGGGCCACCAACTTCAGAGACGGTGGAGAAGTGGCAAACTTACTTGTATAGGGGCATCTAACTACATTACTCATTGTAATGAGACTATTCCAGTGCAGCTTCAATGTTACAATCATTTAACTCTCTCAATTTAAGTCTGAAACACCCACATCTTGTAGATCCTGAAGGTCCTAGAAAGTGTGAAAATGGCAGATGGAGTGCAATGAAAGATTCAATATCCTAACATAACAGGACATTGCAGAGTGTGGGGCAGTTCTCTGGACGGCCCAATCAACATCAGTGGCTGGGAGCAACAGGGGAGAAAATGTAATGTTGGTTCTATCACAGTCCGCTATACTAGAATCTCTGGTGCACTGACTGGCTGGTGAGACTGTCTCCCTGTCAAATACAGTGTTATGAGACTGGGGGAGGGCCAGTGCAGCAATAATGCAATTATATATGCCCCATATAGAATTGCATTATTGCTGCACTGTGATGTGCCTGTGCCTGTGTTTAACAGTTAACTGCTCACACACGTTTACTGGAAGATTGGCTCTTCCTATAGGTCTTTCCATACCCCCTTAAACACTCCCTTGTGCACCCTCTTCTTAAGAAACCCTCTCCCGATCCCTCCTGTCGCCCAATCTCCATCACTCCCTTCCTGGGCAAGCTCCTGGAGAAACTGGCCATCTCACAGCTTAATCACCATGCTGAATCTGCTGGTAGTCTTCATGACCATCAGTCTGGCTTCAGAGCTGCCAGAAGCACGGAAACTGCTCTCCTGAACATCCGTGAGGACCTGCTCTCGAACCTTGACTCCAACACTCTGTGTTCTCATTTTGCTTGATCTTTCTTCTGCCTTTGATACTGTCAACCATGCCATCCTGCTCAACTGTCTCCGTGATAACCTGGGTATCACTGGTCAGGCTTTGGCGTGGCTGACCTCTTTCCTCTCCAATCGACCCTCCCAGGTCCAACTGGGGTCCTTCCTCTCTGACATCTTTTTCTCTACCTGTGGTGTCCCCCAGGGATCTAACCTCTCTCCCTGGCTGTTCAACCAGTATCTGGCACTCCTTGCCCACCACATCCCCGCTCTCTGCCCCAACTTTCAGTGCTATGAGGATGATAACCAGCTCATTTTCAGGCTACACTCGGCCTCCTCCTCTCCTTCCCTCATCTCTGACTGTCTGTCTGCTATCCAGGAATGGTGTGCTGCCAATGGCCTCTGCCTTAATGCCAGTAAGACTGAGATTCTACTCATCGACACACCCACTCCCTCCTTCCCTGTAGCTCTCTGGCCGGCCTCTCTTGGCCCTCTTCCTGCTCCTACCTGCAAGGCAAAAAACCTCAGAGTCATCTTCGACTCCACACTCTCCTTCTCTCCTCACATATCTGACGTCTCTAAAAAGTCACACTACCAGCTGCACCTCCTCAGAGGTATTCTTCCTTTCCTCTCTTTCCCCCAGAAGCTCACTGTCTCCCAAGCCCTGGTTCTTTCAAAGCTGGACTACTGTAACAGCCTCTATCTTAGTCTGCCTGCCTCTTCTCTCCGCCCTCTGCAACTTATCCAGAACAGGACTGCAAGACTTGTCCTTGGCCTCAAGCCCAGGGACTGTATCTCTCCAGGACTGAAATCTCTACACTGGCTCCCAGTGGCTGCGAGGATTAAGTTCAAAGCCCTCTGCATTGTCCAAAAGGCCTTGTGGGGCCTGGGGTCTAAATACCTTCAACTCTCTCTTCCTAAATATCTTCCTTCTCGAGCTCTTTGCTCATCCGTCTCCAACTCCCTCAGGGTCAGCCGCTTCTCCAAGCAACGAGTTGGGGGTAGATCTCTGTCCGCGGCAGGCCTCCCTGAAACTTGAGGAGAACCATCTCCGGTTCCGGAAGCACCTCAAAACCTTCCTCTTTGCTTCTGCTTTCTCTCCCCCTCTCCCCTGCTAAATTCTTGACTGAAACTGCACTGAATCAGCAACTGGGCCACTCTCACCGATCTCAGTCCTTGGCCCAGCCACTCTCCACTTGCACTGCCTCCCTGGCAACCCCTGCACTGCGGGACTGTCTCTGTATCCCTACAGCCCCCCTTCCCAGCACTTGTCTGCACTTACCTTGCACTTGCCACCAGCTGGCCCTAGTATTTATTTGTTGTTCTACTTACCCTGTACTGCACTTTCCCCCTCCCTTTCCCCTTGCACTTTTCCCTTTCCCTTCACCCATGCACTTGCGCGATCTGAATGACACCTGGCCTAGTAGGATCGCTGTCTGTCTTCCCCTTGTTCCCCCCCTCCCTGCCTCATCGCGCCTTGAAACACTTGTGTATAGGTGGTTTACAAATGCCATATCATATCATATCATATAGGAAGGAGGGGCTTAGGGAGAAACTGTCACACTGTGGCTGAATCCACCTGTTTTTGATGTTCAAGCATCTGCATCAACTGGACGATTTGCAGATTCCAATTGTGAGGCTGCTAGGTCAGACTCTTTGTAATTGCTCGACCTTTGAAGAGATTTACTGCACTGTTAAAGTCAGCTGTAAATGCACAGGATTGTGTGACTAATTGTGCTGCGCGGTGTTGCAGAGCTATGAATGGGTTTGCTAGGGTCACACTTAGCGGTCTGGTTCAAGGCCCCGCTTCTATCACTGAAGATGGATAAATCATTTTCAACTCAATGTTAATGTTAAAGGCTATTTATACTGTGCAGTATCACTACTGGAGTGGTCCCCTGGCACTCTGGTGGATCTGAATGGAAAAAGGGTAGGTTGGGTTAGTAGGCGTGTGAAAAGTACAAGAGAGCTGTGATGTGCTGTTGGGAGCTTCAATTTGGTTAATACCGTTCGCTGTGCTTAGGTGTGCTTTTCGTTTGGTAGCAATCATGTGCTGTTGTGCGAAGACTATGGGCCTCATTACACGGTAGGCGGTAAGGGTTTACCGGTACCGGTACCGGTAAATCCTTACCGCCTTACTACGAGGTCCCTTTGTGGGTTGGGGAATTTAACGCCTTCTTTTTCCAGGCGTTAAAAACCAACCCGCAAAGGAACCCAGGGAGCTGATTACGGTACCGCAATTTGCGGTGCCGTAATTAGCACCTTCCCCATTCCCATTATGCCCTATGGGGCAAAAATGGGAATGGGCAAGGGCAATGGTGGAAGGGGGAATTACCGCCTCGCCAACCTTCGAATGGCCCGGTAATTCCCCTTTCCACCAAGGCGGTGCCAGTATTTTACCGGCATGAACCATGGCGCTAATAGTGCCATGGTTCTCCGCCTACCGTGTAATGATGCCCTATGTGTGGTCTGTTTTGTTTTTGCAGAGTAGTGAAATGTGTGCGGTTCGTTGTGCTTCGAGGTATGATTGTGTTTAGTCGGAGTTTGAGAGGTGTATGCAGAGTGGCGAGTGAGTTTTTTTAGTAGGGTTGGTTAGCGGTATCACTATCTAGATGTGACGCATGCTAATCTCCACAATTCTATCTAGATGTGATGCATGCTAATCTTCACAGTTCTATTTAGATGTGACGCAGGGATAATTTTCACAGTTCTCTCTTGATGTGACGCAAGGCTAATTTCCACAATTCTGACTAGATGTGATGCAAGCTAATATTTACAATTCTATCTATATGTGAGACAAGGCTAATTTTCACAGTTCTATCTAGATGTGACACATTCTGGGAGTAACCTCTAGGTATGAAGGCAAGTTATTAACAGTGTTATAGTTATACATGCAATGTTCTGTTGCTAGTAATCTCCCTAAATTACACCTGCACCTCTTCCTCATCCCAGTACTTTAGAATTAATCCACATTAACATTGTCTTACATTAAAGGAGGATGGTACATGGCATTCATGTTTTTGATGTCAATTATGTCATACACATTTTCAATTTCTGGGCTCTGTATGTGTTTTGTTGTTTCTGATAGTTTAATCCTCATAGGCTATCAGGATTATCTCATTGCAGTAATCTGATGGGTGGCGGATGCTTTTCCAGGTTAATGGGCTCTTTAGAGGAGATACTTAATCTGCTTTTACTGGTAGAATGGTCCAAATGCCGATTACAAACGGAAATATGAAGTCATAGTAAAAAAACAATGACACAAACTATAAACAAACATGTGTACTACACAATGTGTATTGCTAATCAACTATTTTGCCAGTCACATTCAAAAGGCTGCATTTGACCCATGGTTGCATTGAACACAATTTTAGTCATTTGACACACTGTGCTGTAGACATCACACAGGCCCCACCACCCAGAAGCTGTATTTCCACAGTCTGCTAGAGACAGCACTAATATGTGAGTGACATGGACATTTGCACAAGCTACATTAGCCGCCGCAGAGCCCTGTCATTTATTCCATAGCTCTAAACATGTTTAGTGTTCTCCTTAAACGGAAGATAGTCCATGAAGAACACTTTTTAGAGAGTTATGTCTGCTTGGGGGATGATCCCGTTAAAGAGTACCCGAAAGATTGGGCTTTTGTCGAGGCAAAATTAACATACCACATCCAAAATAAAAACATGTTATGTCCCTTCGAACATGAGTGGTAGCAATTAACCCTGTTCAGATTCAGCCAAAT
Organism: Ambystoma mexicanum; assembly: GCF_040938575.1. Classification (NCBI taxonomy): domain Eukaryota; kingdom Metazoa; phylum Chordata; class Amphibia; order Caudata; family Ambystomatidae; genus Ambystoma; species Ambystoma mexicanum. The sequence goes on from NC_090940.1 coordinate 338,448,656, forward strand.
AAATCAAGGGCCATGCATGACATTGTTGGTTCTTCCGTTTCAGGCCGGTCCCCGTCCCCAATCAAACTCACCAGACAGAACCTGTGCGTTTTGAAGAATTGATTTAAAAAGCAACCGCTTGTAGCGATTCCTGTGCTAAGCAAATGCCCTTTCCACCATGCCCAAAAGTGTGTGTCCTACTCCTATTGCAGTAATATGGCACAGCAGTTGATTGATTGTTTATTTGTATAGCGCCTATGCACAATGTGCTTCAAAGCGCTTCAAGGAGGGAGGGAGCATGGGAAAATACAGTAACATTCTTACAGGTCCTTGAAACAAATCAGAATGTGAAAAATAGCTATCATAACAGATAGTACAAGTGCATGGAACAACAAGGGAGAGGATAGGGAAGGAAAAAAAAAGGAGAAACAATACAAGCATTAACATTATTACGCCTGGAGGCAATTGTTGCAGTGCAAGAGTGATAAGAGGAGGGGGAGGAGGGGAGGTGGGAGGGAGAAGGGAAGAGGAAAGGAACAAAACATTTGACTATCTTAAAAGGGTCAGCGACTTACCAAGATAGTGCTGGGGAGGGAGTGTGAGGAGAAAACAAGGAGGGAGGGGGGAGGACAGACAAGCTTTTATCAGAAGTCAAGGGGCTGTGATAAGAGTAAGTGCTAAGATAAAAGAAAGATGAAAGAGGAAAAGAGAGGAAGGGCGAGAAGCTGAAGGAGGCAGGCAGCTACAACCAATATGCCAGACGGCAATTGGGGTAGTGCCTAGCTACACAGGACAGGGGAGGGAGAGGAAGGAGGGGAGGGGAAGAGGCTGCAAAAGACAGGCGGCTACAAATTGTTATGCCAAACGGCAATTGGGGTAGTGCCTAGCTTTCACAGGGCATGGGAGGGAGAGGAGGGGGGAGGGGGAGAGGCTGCAAAAAGACAAGCGACTACAATTTGCTATGCCTGATGGCAATTGGGGTAGTGCCTAGTTTACACAGGGCATGGGAGGGAGAGGAGGGGGGGGCTGCAAAAAGATAGGCGACTACAATTTACTATGCCTGACGGCAATTGGGGTAGTGCCGGAGATTACAGAAGGGAGGGAAGGCGGTGTAGGGAGGGGAGGGGAGGAGAGACGAGGGGGGAGGAGAGGGAAAGGATGCAAGGCAGGAAGGGGTGAGGAGGAAAGGGAAACATCACAACATCACGGAGGGCAGGGGGGGTGAGGGGTGGACTTTATGAGAAAAGGGAAGAAGGGGAGAGGAGGGGACTGTAAGAAGGGAAGGGTGGAGAGGAGGGTCCCTGAGGGAGATAGGGGCCATAGGGGACACACAGACACACTAGGGGGACATTGGGGGCAGGCAGGCACACAAGGGGGGCAGAGAGGGCACACAGTCACATCCGGGGGGCAGGGGGGGAACAGACATACCCGGGGGGCAGAGGGGGAACACAGACACACTCGGGGGGCAGACGGGCACACAGACACACTAGGGGGGCAGTGGGGGCACACAGACACACTGGGGGCAGAGGGGGCACACAGACACATTCGGGGGCAGAGGGGGAACACAGACACACTGGGGGTAGTGGGGGCACACAGGCACACTGGGGGAAGTGGGGGCACAAAGGCACACTGAGGGGCAGAGAGGGCACACAGACCCATTCGAGGGGCAGTGGGGGCACACAGGCAAACTAGGGGGGGCAATGGGGGCACACAGGCACAATTCGGGGGTAGAGGGGGAACACAGATACATTTGAGGGGCAGTGGGGGCACACAGGCACACTGGGGGGGCGGAGGGGGAACACAGACATATTCAAGGGGCAGTGGGGGTACACACACAATTACGGGGGCAGAGGGGGAACACAGACACTTTGAGAGGCAGCTGGGGCACACAGACACACTTAACGGGGGCAGAGGGGGAACACAGACACATTCGAGGGGCAGTGGGGGCACACAGACACTTACAGGGCAGAGGGGGCTCACAGACACATTTGAGGGGCAGTGGGGTCACACAGGCACACTGGGGGGGCAGAGGGGGCACACAGGCACATTCAAGGGGCAGTAGGGGCACACAAACAATTACGGGGGCAGAGGGGGAACACATACACATTTGAGGGGCAGCTGGGGCACACAGACACACTTAAAGGGGGCAGAGGGGGAAGACAGACACATTCGAAGGGCAGTGGGGGCACACAGACACTTACAGGGCAGAGGGGGAACACAGACACATTCAAGGGGCAGAGGGGGAACACAGACGCATTCAGGGGCAGAGGGAGAACACAGATGCATTTGAGGGGCAGAGGAGGCATACTGGGGGTGCAGAGGGGGCACACAGGCACATTCGAGGGGCAGTGGGGGCACACAGGCACATCCGAGGGGCAGTGGGGGCACACAGACACTTACGGGGGCAGAGGGGGAACACAGACACTTAAGGGGACAGAGGGGGAACACAGACACATTCGAGGGGCAGAGGGGGAACACAGACACATTCGAGGGGCAGAGAGGGCACACAGGCACACTGGGGGGACAGAGGGGACACAGACACATTCGGCGGCAGAGGGAGAACACAGACACATTCGAGGGGCAGTGGGGGCACACAGACACATTTGAGGGGCAGTGGGGGCACACAGACACATTCGATGGGCAGTGGGGGCACACAGACACATTTGAGGCGTAGTGGGGGCACACAGGCACATTCGAGGGGCAGTGGGGGCACACAGACACTTACGGGGGCAGAGGGGGAACACAGACACATTCGAGGGGCAGTGGGGCACACAGGCACATTCAAGCGGCAGTGGGGACACACAGACACTTACAGGGGCGTACCTTGGTGGACAGGGGTAGACCGGGCCAGGAGTGTCCGAGTGGGCCTTGTGAGGAGGGCAGGCCAAGCCTGCCGGCCTCCTCATTGGCCCAGTTGTAAGTGGCCATGCCCAATCACAGGCACCCAGCGTTGAAAACAAAAGCACACTGGCGCTGATGGAAGGAAACTGCCATCTTGGAATAGTCATGCCTCGTGGGGTCAGTGAGGCCAGCACACAAAAAAGCACATCAGCAGACACACGACTCTGCCAAAATGCTCAAATGCTCAGACCCATTCGAGGGGCAGTGGGGGCACACAGGCAAACTAGGGGGGGCAATGGGGGCACACAGGCACAATTCGGGGGTAGAGGGGGAACACAGATACATTTGAGGGGGCAGAGGGGGAAGACAGACACATTCGAAGGGCAGTGGGGGCACACAGACACTTACAGGGCAGAGGGGGAACACAGACACATTCAAGGGGCAGAGGGGGAACACAGACGCATTCAGGGGCAGAGGGAGAACACAGATGCATTTGAGGGGCAGAGGAGGCATACTGGGGGTGCAGAGGGGGCACACAGGCACATTCGAGGGGCAGTGGGGGCACACAGGCACATCCGAGGGGCAGTGGGGGCACACAGACACTTACGGGGCAGAGGGGGAACACAGACACTTAAGGGGACAGAGGGGGAACACAGACACATTCGAGGGGCAGAGGGGGAACACAGACACATTCGAGGGGCAGAGAGGGCACACAGGCACACTGGGGGGACAGAGGGGACACAGACACATTCGGCGGCAGAGGGAGAACACAGACACATTCGAGGGGCAGTGGGGGCACACAGACACATTTGAGGGGCAGTGGGGGCACACAGACACATTCGATGGGCAGTGGGGGCACACAGACACATTTGAGGCGTAGTGGGGGCACACAGGCACATTCGAGGGGCAGTGGGGGCACACAGACACTTACGGGGGCAGAGGGGGAACACAGACACATTCGAGGGGCAGTGGGGCACACAGGCACATTCAAGCGGCAGTGGGGACACACAGACACTTACAGGGGCGTACCTTGGTGGACAGGGGTAGACCGGGCCAGGAGTGTCCGAGTGGGCCTTGTGAGGAGGGCAGGCCAAGCCTGCCGGCCTCCTCATTGGCCCAGTTGTAAGTGGCCATGCCCAATCACAGGCACCCAGCGTTGAAAACAAAAGCACACTGGCGCTGATGGAAGGAAACTGCCATCTTGGAATAGTCATGCCTCGTGGGGTCAGTGAGGCCAGCACACAAAAAAGCACATCAGCAGACACACGACTCTGCCAAAATGCTCAAATGCTCAGACCCATTCGAGGGGCAGTGGGGGCACACAGGCAAACTAGGGGGGGCAATGGGGGCACACAGGCACAATTCGGGGGTAGAGGGGGAACACAGATACATTTGAGGGGCAGTGGGGGCACACAGGCACACTGGGGGGGCAGAGGGGGAACACAGACATATTCAAGGGGCAGTGGGGGTACACACACAATTACGGGGGCAGAGGGGGAACACAGACACTTTGAGAGGCAGCTGGGGCACACAGACACACTTAACGGGGGCAGAGGGGGAACACAGACACATTCGAGGGGCAGTGGGGGCACACAGACACCTACAGGGCAGAGGGGGCTCACAGACACATTTGAGGGGCAGTGGGGTCACACAGGCACACTGGGGGGGCAGAGGGGGCACACAGGCACATTCAAGGGGCAGTGGGGGCACACAAACAATTACGGGGGCAGAGGGGGAACACATACACATTTGAGGGGCAGCTGGGGCACACAGACACACTTAAAGGGGGCAGAGGGGGAAGACAGACACATTCGAAGGGCAGTGGGGGCACACAGACACTTACAGGGCAGAGGGGGAACACAGACACATTCAAGGGGCAGAGGGGGAACACAGACGCATTCAGGGGCAGAGGGAGAACACAGATGCATTTGAGGGGCAGAGGAGGCATACTGGGGGTGCAGAGGGGGCACACAGGCACATTCGAGGGGCAGTGGGGGCACACAGGCACATCCGAGGGGCAGTGGGGGCACACAGACACTTACGGGGGCAGAGGGGGAACACAGACACTTAAGGGGACAGAGGGGGAACACAGACACATTCGAGGGGCAGAGGGGGAACACAGACACATTCGAGGGGCAGAGAGGGCACACAGGCACACTGGGGGGACAGAGGGGACACAGACACATTCGGCGGCAGAGGGAGAACACAGACACATTCGAGGGGCAGTGGGGGCACACAGACACATTTGAGGGGCAGTGGGGGCACACAGACACATTCGATGGGCAGTGGGGGCACACAGACACATTTGAGGCGTAGTGGGGGCACACAGGCACATTCGAGGGGCAGTGGGGGCACACAGACACTTACGGGGGCAGAGGGGGAACACAGACACATTCGAGGGGCAGTGGGGCACACAGGCACATTCAAGCGGCAGTGGGGACACACAGACACTTACAGGGGCGTACCTTGGTGGACAGGGGTAGACCGGGCCAGGAGTGTCCGAGTGGGCCTTGTGAGGAGGGCAGGCCAAGCCTGCCGGCCTCCTCATTGGCCCAGTTGTAAGTGGCCATGCCCAATCACAGGCACCCAGCGTTGAAAACAAAAGCACACTGGCGCTGATGGAAGGAAACTGCCATCTTGGAATAGTCATGCCTCGTGGGGTCAGTGAGGCCAGCACACAAAAAAGCACATCAGCAGACACACGACTCTGCCAAAATGCTCAAAAAGTACACAATCATAACATGAAGCAGATGTCACACCTCAGAGTTCAATTTAGCCAGAGTCACAAAGTCAACTGTGGCACCATCGTGCACCGGACATAGAGCCCAGGAGGGGGCTTACCTACAGATGTTAATGCAGGGCCTCAGGATGTGAAGAGGAACGCATTGTTCCAGCCGCTCTGGTCGCTGTAGAAGGAGGAAATGAAAGCTAGCATTTGCTAAATATGTGTTCCAGCGCCATCTACTGGAATGACAGAATAGGGGAATTCTCAAAGTACTGTGGTCAGCCTGCGTAAATCGTACGAAAATAAAAAATAAAATGTGACGTATTTACATTAATTTACTGTGTAAAAAGCAGCAATATGCTCCTTATCTGGAGGGCTGATCGTAAAATATGTGCGGTTGTACCTCTCCCGCTTTCTTATCATCAAAAACATCTTTGAATTCTGCATAACAACTTGGCAACTCTCCTATTGCTGCTCCTATAGAGTGACTCTTCCCAATTCCAGCTGAAAGACTTACTCTAGCTCCCTCGGAAGGATTAGAATCAATTATGGATAAACTCCCTAGGCAGTGTTCAATGCAGAATGCAGAAACAAAAGTCACACTTCCTTTCTCCCAATCAATTGCTGGATTATGCTGAGTTAACCAAGGCATACCTAAGATCATCTTCAACTGTGATGCATCAATTAACTCAAATACCACCTTTTGGTTATGTTCTCTTACAATTCTTAAACCCAATGGAACTGTTTCATGAGTGGTAGGCACCGAAGACAGCTGTGTGCCATCTTCTGCTCTTAACTGCATAATATGGTTCTAGATCTGATTGATATTCCCAAGGTTTTTCCCAAACCCCAATCCCAAAAATGTCCTCTAGCTCCCGAATCCAACGTAACAGGTCCCTAACTAACCAACCCCTCCTTAAACAACAAGGATACATTTAAGGTTATTTGAGAAACAGCCATCTGCAAGGTATTAGCTACTTGCTGACTCCTATTAGACGGTGCCATAAACTTCTTAGGACATTGTGGGCAGTTTCCTGCAAAGTGACCTTCCTTACCACAGTAAAGGCATACATTATTCTTTCTTTTCTGTTTCTTCTGCACTGAGAGGGGATGAGGTTTAGAAGGGTAACCCAGAATTCTCATCTCCCAAGAAACGTCCTCCATTCTACGATACTCACTTTTTCCCCGCGGTTCTGAAACATCTCTCCCCCGTCTCTTCTTCCCGTATCTCATTTAACCTACAGTCAACCTGCATTACGACATCAATGAAACCCTCACAAGAAGTCGGCCGGTCAACCACCAAAGCTAGCGCAACCTTCAGCTCTTCTGTTATGTTATGTTATTTTATTTGTAAGGCGCCAAAGCCCGAAGGCATCTAGGCACTATGAGAAAAAAAGTAGAGCCCTATCAAGGACAACCAGATAGCTGGAAAGAGCATTATGAAAACAGAAGGGTCTGCAACTGTTTCCGGAAGATCAGAAGATTAGATGTGTTACGTAGAGATGCCGGAAGGGCATTCCAGGCCTGTGCGGCCTGCACATGAAAAGCGCAGCCATTGCCACAGGCTCTTTTCACTCTATCTACTTGTAGAGAGCAGGTCTTAGCTGAGCGAAGAGATCTACTTGGCATGTATAACTTCAGCCTGTTCTTAAGATATATAGGTGCATCACCATAGATGCATTTATGACAAGTTGTCAAAAGCTTGAATTGTATTCTAGCTGAGACTGGCAGCCAGTGGAGACTCCTCCTAGCTACAGATGTAGGCTCTATATGCTTCATCTGGAAGACGAGACGTACCTTGGTGTTTTGAATTTTTTTGAGTCTTTGTAGATCTACTTTCTTTGCTCCTCCCAAAATGGTGTTACAGTAGTCCACTCTAGGCAATATTACGGCCCGGACTAGTTTCTTGCGGTTTAACTCTGAGGCCAGCGGGGCCACTTGACGAAGCACTTTCAAATAGTAGTTGGTGCTTTTCACAGCAGCGTCAACATGAGCCTTGTTGTCTCCGCTGGCTTCCAGATAGGTGCCCAAGGTCTTAAACTCGGGTACTACTGTTATCTGACATCTGTCGACCAGAAAACTGTTATACTGGAACCCAACATCTCTCTAACTTGTTTGGGGTCATATAACATAAGCTCCGTCTTGGTGGCGGTAAGGCATAGCCAATTAGGTGTCATCCAGCTCTTCACCATTTGATAGACCCGATCTAAGTTTTGTTGGTCCTTACTGTGGTCCCCACCAACCTCCAGTGCCAACTGAAAGTCGTCTGCATAATTGCAGAAAAAGAGGTCTGCATTCTCAAGATCCCAATATAAAGGGATAATGTAAATATTAAAAAGCAGGGGAGAAAGGCAAGCCCCTTGAGGGACTCCAAAGATAGTGATCTCAGCATCAGAGTCACTCTCGCCCCCGTGTACTCGGGAGCTACGCCCCTCAAGAAATGACTTGAGCCAGGTTATTGCGTCCTCTGAGAGACCTCCCTCATAGACATGCAATCTAGCAAATTCCTGTGATCTAGCAAGTCAAAGGCTGCCGATAGGTCGAGTAACATCAGCAGCCCCGACTTGGCAGATTCTAACCCAGACAGCATGTGCGTCTGCAAATCCAGCAAGGCACTCTCAGTGCCATGGAAACTGCAAAACCCTGATTGTTTGTCATGCAAGATGTTTCTTTCTGCCACATGTGCCTGCAATTGTAGCGTAGCTACTTTATCCACAAGCTTTAAGAAAAAAATAGTATTTGTAATTGGTCTAAGGTTTGCGGCATCGTTAGGGTTAAGGCCAACCTTTTTAACCAAAGGGGTGACTACTACATGTTTTATAGATGATGCGATATGATTGGTACGGAAGGAGGAATTTACAAAGCAACAAAGGAAAGGGGCAAATATGTCTTTGTGCTCTAATATGGTTTTAGATGATAGAAGTTCACCTGGGCAACTTGTAGGATGCATGCTTCGCATAATATTACAAATATCTGTAGTGGTATGTTCTTTGAAATTAAACTTAGCTTGGGGTTTTTGAGGAGATTGTTCTCCTTTGATTGAGGATTTAGATGTGATTTTGGATTGAAGTTGTATCTCCTCAGTGCTGTCGTGAATAGGTTCACTAAAATAGCACTAGGGGTTATTTTGGCTAATTCTTGGAGGATTTTATTTTGGGCTGTTTTTAATTTATCAGCAAAGGCTTTTTGTACCTTTTTACAATCGTCCCTAGTGGGTTTAATGACCGGGTTTATACTGGCAGGTTTTTCCCAAGATCTCAGGAGACTAAAAAGCTCTTTAGTTTAATTCCCAGCCTTAGTAATTTGATTATTATAGAAGTTATGCTTAGCTTCCACAATTTTCATCTTATATTCCTTGGCCTTAATTTTCCATATTTCTAAGTTTTCTGGGGTGTTGTTTTTTTGCCAGGTATGTTCCGCCTGTCGTTTGACTGTTTTCACTTCTGCTAATGCTGGAGTAAACCATTTGTGATGGTTTTGGGTATCTCTGACCTTTCTAACTTTCAGTGTTGCAACTTGATCCAGCATTTTTAGAATTTGATTGTTATAAGTACTTCCGGACGATCAGAGTCCTTGTTAATATTCATGATCGTCTCCAAACATTTTGAGAGGATAGAAGGCGTAACCAACTTAATGTTCCTACCAAGCAAATCATGCGTGGGTTCATGTTTCCTGGGATAAGTGATAGGAAGTGTCAGTCGGAAATGAAGGGAAGAATGATCTGACTTATTGCACTTCTTTCAAAGTGCAATAGAAAAGAGAAGCTAAAGGTGCTAAAGGAGTAGGAAGATGATTTACTCCAATATACCTTACCGACCTAGCCTCTCCCTCCCCCTTACTAGTACCTGCCACCTCCACTTCTGGCTGCAACTCAGGGGGCTCATGTGGGAAAGATAAATCCACCAAGGTCTGTTTCTTCTCCTGTAAAGTTTACCCCTCCACCTTGTGACTCAGGATCTTATTTTCCCTGCAGGACTGCCCTAATTCCTCCACTACTTCTCTAAGCAGGATCCATAAAGATCCTACAGCTATTTCTGCGGGGTCCATGAGAGCTCAGGCAGTAATTTATCGTGATCCTTTAATACTGTCAGGATCATGTAGAATTCAGCAGAAGCTGCTGGGAACACAGACCTTCTGAAGCATTCAACCACCGCCCTTTTTTTTTTACAACAGGTGGAACGTTTTTTGCCCCAAAGGGAAAGGGGAATGGGACAAAATAATAAATAACAGATCCTTGCCTTGGAGTTCTTAACTGCTGTGGCAAAGACTGAATATGAGACACTTACACAATTACTGTACTGTCATTTTCTAAGCATCGCCCCCCCTTTTACATCTTCCTCCCACTATCAGTCTATAAGCATACCTGAAACCACTGCTTAGAGCATATTGGTGAATAGTTAAAGCTTCTGTAGAAATCTTTAAAACTGCTGCTGGGAATAAATTGCCTCTGACTTCTCTTTTGCAGTCCCCAATTGATTCTTCCTATGTTACCCTAGTTGCAGAAAGTGCATTCTCCTTTTTGAAGGAGTCTTTTCCAGATGCGTTGGAACTTGAACTGATTTACAATTGCTTTAAGACTTTACTGTGGTGGGAAAGTCTGCAAAGTTCTTTCTTGCTCAATAAACAGGATGGTTTTGAATGAGCAGCGTAGAGTGATGGAGCGTTTAACCTGACCTTTGTGCGCCAAAGTCTAGTGGGTGACTGATAATGGGATGGTAGCATGGTCAGACTGGTCAAGTGGGATAGGGACTGCAATGGCGATGTAGGGCAATGATGTGAAGACTAAGTCTAGGGTGTTGCCTTTGTTATGTGTGAGGAGTACACACTTTGCTTAAAGTCCATGGAAGTGCTGAGTGCAAAAAGTGTGCTTCCAGTGTGGTTGTCAGCCTGTGAGTGAGGGACATTAAAATCACTGAGAAAGACATTATTTGAATGTGCTAATTTGGTAGAGGAGAGTAAGTTGGAGATGTTTGCAATAAAAGAGATACTCCTGTGAGTTGGTCTGTAGATGAGGTGGAATGTTATGGATTCCTTGTGCGAGGGAGCCGGCAGGTCAGTGATTGAAGTTAGCTTGTTCTGGGAGAGGGTACGATTGAGCATGGCAAATCGCTCCTGTGGATGATTGCCACTCTGCCTCCTGCCCTTCCTAGCCGGTCAGCATGTTGGATGGAGTAGCCTTCGGATAGGAAGATGTCAAAAAGATGTGGTGAGGATGGGGTAAACCATATTTCAATGAAGTGCAGGGCATCATGTTTGTTATATATGAGATGAAATCATCAATCTCTACAGCATGAGTGACTGCTGAGTGAGCATTAATAAACATGAGAGGGCGTGTGCATGTGGTCAGTGGGTGTTAAATGGGGCAAGGGCAATATTAATGAGGTTGGCTAGGGTAGCTTGCCGGGGCCCCTGGGGCACGTTGCCATTCAAACCCTTGTGAGAGTGGAGATGGGCTTTGGAGGGAGGAGAACCATGGTGATGTCTTTTGCAGATTAGCAGTATTAGCGATTTCTTTGGTGAAATGCAGGATAGCGGGGCAAGCCCTTATTTAGTTAAATACTTAATGATGTAAATGAAATATTGTTCCCAAAAAGTGAGACAAACTATATATCATGTTGTGCATCAAAATAAATGATCTGTCTTCCTGATTGTCTTTTCATTTTGTTCACAGGAAGTACATAGAAGACATCCTTTTGATGTTTTCAAAGCATAATCAGACACAATTGCTGCATTAACAACTTTGTTTAATAGAGTGCCTTGTTTTTACATAGAAGTGACAAAACATGCATGTTTTGATGTATTAAAATAATATGTTGTGCCCCAGCCTCTTATTTAAAAGCTTTTCAATTTGGCTACCTGTGCGATATAAAATAATGCAAAATTAGTCCCAGAAAGATACAGTGCAGATCTTCCTTTATGCGAATAAAGTCAGCTGATATGCGATTCCACATAATTCAACATATACTGGATGTCCTGTCAATGTGTTTTCCATAATGCCCTATTGTTGTTTGCAAGTGGCACAATAACTATCAATTTTTATTTAATATAGTATGCCATCACGTTATGTTCTTGATACATTTACTCCACATTTCAACCCTGCACATTTGTCATAATAGCACCTACAACATTCCTCCCCACCACATACTAGACAATAGGCTAGCCTACCTCTATTTGATGCTACTCAGCAAATAAGGTCATATGTGCACCTCTGATTTACTCCTAGTCTACTGCAAGTAAGTCAGGAGTAAATCAAATATAAGTCAAGAGTAAGCCAAAAGTAGGTCAGCATTCAGTGACGATTATCCAGAGGTAAGTAAGGACTAAGTCAGAGTTGTACATGGCAATTCCTTGGTGACTTAAATACCCTTGCCAGGATTAATCCAGAGCTAATCATAGTACCTTCTTTGTCAATTGGCTATTATGTGATCGTGACTTTGCCATATTTGTGCATGACTGTGCCTTAAGAGACTTTGGAAATGTAGTAAATTATTTGTCGTTTTGATTGCTGTGATTAAATAATGTCTCTCCTTCAAGAATAGCCCCTAGGGTATAATGACCATTGGTTATTGCATCTTAAATCAACTCTGAATTGAACAGTCAGAAATAATGTTCACTGTGCCATTGCTCTCTTGTTTTGTAAAATATCAAGACACATAGCTTTTAATCTTTACTAAATGACATTGTTGGAGAATCGCGTATTGTTCCTAAGACATGAAACTGATCTGACATTTTATTTATTTTTCATGTATTCAGGTGAACCGTTGGATTGAAATACCATCATTGATAAAGCAATCTAGAAAGTGCCATCATTTATAAAGAAATATATTTGTCTGCAAAAGAAATAAACATATTTTTCATCTGACCTTCTTGTTTCATGTTTACTGAGCATGAGTATAAACAATTGGCATCCGGTGGGTAAAACTCAACATTTGCACACACACCCACCTCTCTCTCTCTCTCTCTCTCTCTCTCTCTCTCTCTCTCTCTCTCTCTCTCTCTCTCTCTCTTTCTGTCTCTCTCTCACTCAGTCTCAATCACTCCCCTTCTCTTTTTTCACTCCCTTTGTCTCCTCTCTCTCTTTCTCTCGCTCTTTCTGTCTCTCTTTCCCACTCTGGCTCACTGTATGTCCCGGTCTTGTACCATTTGTGTGAGTGTCATGAGTCAACCACACATTTGTTAGAGCAACTTGAGCAGTTGCTGACAGCTCCTTCACCAGAGAAAAAAGGCAGCTAGGTATTGTATTGCATTGTATTGTAGCAGTCATTTATATGGGACCTTCTCCGATTTGTATGGCCTCAACACGAATTGTGGCAGGAAAGCCCTCAGGGACCGAGGTCCAGATATGAGGAGGATTAATATGGGTGCGTGTATTTGGTCAAGGTTATTTTTTAGGGGCTGGCTAGGCTCCAGTCAGCAACCCGAGAGGTCAGGCACATGTATGGGTGCTGAGGGAGGTCATAACAGAGCGCCAGTGAAGGAGACTCGATATGTACCCAGCTAGAATGAGATTTGTTATAGGTTGTCGCAATAATGGAAGAGGTGCTGAGGCAAGTCTGGAGTTTCAGTGCGAGAAATTATGTGACCAGCTAGACCAAATTTGTCATAGTCATAGCTGAATTCTAAAGTGCGTGGTTGAATTGCAGTGCCTGCAGCAGCTGTCCACTGAAGTGGTGTGTGTAATACATACCTTGAGCTCAGATGGAGCTTATCTTTGATGTCACTATGTCCGATCGTCTGTGGGGAGGCAAAGCCAGCTACCTTTGAGGGTTATTCTGGACATTATGGACAGGCTATCCACGGGTCAAACCAACTGCCCTAGAACATCTTCTAGGTGGGACAGACAGGCTACCAGTAACTAGGATAATTGGATTCTCTAATCACAAGAGACTGGTTACCTTTATAGACTTACTACATGTTTTCAAGCATCGCCATATGTTAACCAAAGGGGTATTCTCAGTGCGCCAGATACGATTTTGAGGTGGGAGTATTTTACGCATGCTTTTTCAAATTAGAGAGTAAATGCAATATCAAGAGAGTAAAAATTCGTTTTCTCCTCTGCAAGAGAGTAAAACATATCCAACACATACTATTGAATAGTATATTTTAAAGCGCAATATGCAGAGAGGTGATGGAAGTCTTTCTTGAAAGTAACAGCTTTAAAGTTTTACTGCGTTTGTTCCAAGTACATTTTTATGAACAAATACAGTAAAACGTTAACACTGCCAGTTTCGGGGAAAGGCTTCCCTCGCCTCTCTGCCTAACAAAATGCAATTGCGCACATCCTCCAGTGGTGCACCTAGGCTAAAATTTAGGCGGGGCTAACCCTTCAAATGTTGGGAGGGGCACCAACTTCAGAGACGGTGGAGAATTGGCAAACTTACTTGTGTAGGGGCATCTAACTAAATTACTCATTGTAATGAGACTATTCCAGTGCAGCTTCAATGTTACAATCAGTTAACTCTCTCAATTTAAGTCTGAAACACCCACTTCTTGCAGATCTGAAGGTCCTAGAAAGTGTGAAAATGGCAGATGGAGTGCAATGAAAGATTCAATATCCTAGCATAACAGGACATTGCAGAGTGTGGGGCAGTTCACTGGACGGCCCAATCAACTTCAGTGGCTGGGAGCAACAGGGGAGAAAATGTAATGTTGGTTCTATCACAGTCCGCTATACTAGAATCTCTGGTGCACTGACTGGCTGGTGAGACTGTCTGCCTGTCAAATCCAGTGTTATGAGACTGGGGGAGGGCCAGTGCAGCAATAATGCAATTCTATACGCCCCATATAGAATTGCATTATTGCTGCACTGTGATGTGCCTGTGTTTAACAGTTAACTGCTCACACACGTTTACTGGAAGATTGGCTCTTCCTATAGGAAGGAGGGGCTCAGGGAGAAACTGTCACATAGTGGACGAATCCACCTGTTTTTGATGTTCAAGCATCTGCATCACCTGGACGATTTGCAGATTCCACTTGTGAGGCAGCTAGGTTAGACTCTTTGTAATTGCCCGACCTTTGAAGAGATTTACTGCACTGTTAAAGTCAGCTGTAAATGCACAGGATTGTGTGACTAATTGTGCTGCGCGGTGTTGCAGAGCTATGAATGGGTTTGCTAGGGTCACACTTAGCGGTCTGGTTAAAGGCCCTGCTTCTATCACTGAAGATGAATAAATCATATTCAACTCAATGTTAATGTTAAAGGCTATTTATACTCTGCAGTATCACCACTGGAGTGGTCCCCTGGCACCCTAGTGGATCTGAATGGAAAAAGGATAGGATGGGTTAGTAGGCTTGAGTGTGAAAAGTGCAGGAGAGCTGTGATGTGCTGTTGGGAGCTTCAGTTCGGTTAATACCGTTCGCTGTGCTTAGGTGTGCTTTTTGTTTGGTAGCCGTCATGTGCTGTTGTGCGAAGACTATGTGTTGTCTGTTTTGTTGTTGCAGAGTAGTGAAATGTGTGCGGTTCGGTGTGCTTCGAGGTGTGATTGTGTTTAGTCTGAGTTTGAGAGGTGTATGCAGAGTGGCGAGTGAGCTTTTTAGTAGGGTTGGTTAGCGGTATCACTATCTAGATGTGACGCATGCTAATCTCCACAATTCTATCTAGATGTGACGCATGCTAATCTCCACAATTCTATCTAGGTGTGATGCATGCTAATCTTCACAGTTCTATTCAGATGTGATGCATGCTAATCTTCACAGTTCTATTTAGATGTGACGCAGGGCTAATTTTCACAGTTATATCTAGATGTGACTCAAGGCTAATTTCCATAATTCTGACTAGATGTGATGCAAGCTAATCATCACAATTCTATCTATATGTGATGCATGCTTGGTTTACAGTAACAATTTATTTACAGCTACAAAACTAAGTACATTCTGGGAGTAAACGCTATGTACGAAGGCAAGTTGGTAACAGTGTTATAGTTATACATGCAATGTTTTGTTGCTAGTGATCTCCCTAAATTACACCTGCACCTCTTCCTCATCCCAGTACTTTGGAATTAATCCACATTAACACTGTCTTACATTAAGGGAGGATGGTATACGGCAATCATGTTTTTTATATCAATTATGTCATACACATTTTAAATTTCTGGGCTCTGTATTTGTTTTGTTATTTCTGATAGTTTAATCCTCATAGGCTAGCAGGATTATCTCATTGCAGTAATCCGATGGGTGGCGGATGCTTTTCCAGGTCAATGGGCCCTTTAGATGAGATACTTAATCTGCTTTTACTGGTAGAATGGTCCAAATGCCATTTACAAATGGAAATATGAAGTAATAGTAAAAAACAATGACACAAACTATAAACAAACGTGTGGTCTACACAATGTGTATTGCTAATCAACTATTTTGCCAGTCACATGCAAAAGGCTGCATTTGATACGTGGTTGCATTGAACACAATTTTAGTCATTTGACACACTGTGCTGTAGACATCACACAGGCCCCACCACCCAGAAGCTGTATTTCCACAATCTGCTAGAGACAGCACTAATATGTGAGGGACATGGACATTTGCGCAAGCTACATTAGCCGCTGAAGAGCCCTGTCATTTATTCCATAGCTCTAAACATGCTTAGTGTTCTCCTTAAACAGAAGATAGTCCATGAAGAACACTTTTTAGATAGTTATGTCTGCTTGGGGGATGATCCCGTTAAAGAGTACCCGAAAGATTGGGCTTTTGTGGAGGCAAAATTAACATACCACATCCAAAATAAAAACCTGTTATTGTCCTTCGAACATGAGTGGTAGCAATTAACCCCGTTCAGATTCAGCCAAATAAATCAAGGGCCATGCATGACATTGTTGGTTCTTCCGTTTCAGGCCGGTCCCCGTCCCCAATCAAACTCACCAGACAGAACCTGTGCGTTTTGAAGAATTGATTTAAAAAGCAAGCGCTTGCAGCGATTCCTGTGCTAAGCACATGCCCTTTCCACCATGCCCAAACGTGTGTATCCTACTCCTATTGGAGTAATATGGCACAGCAGTTGATTGATTGATTGTTTATTTGTATAGAGTCTATGCACAATGTGCTTCAAAGCACTTCAAGGAGGGAGGGAGCATGGGAAAATACAGTAACATTCTTACAGGTCCTTGAAACAAATCAGAATGTGAAAAATAGCTATCATAACAGATAGTACAAGTGCATGGAACAACAAGGGAGAGGATAGGGAAGGAAAAAAAAAGGAGAAACAATACAAGCATTAACATTATTACGCCTGGAGGCAATTGTTGCAGTGCAAGAGTGATAAGAGGAGGGGGAGGAGGGGAGGTGGGAGGGAGAAGGGAAGAGGAAAGGAACAAAACATTTGACTATCTTAAAAGGGTCAGCGACTTACCAAGATAGTGCTGGGGAGGGAGTGTGAGGAGAAAACAAGGAGGGAGGGGGGAGGACAGACAAGCTTTTATCAGAAGTCAAGGGGCTGTGATAAGAGTAAGTGCTAAGATAAAAGAAAGATGAAAGAGGAAAAGAGAGGAAGGGCGAGAAGCTGAAGGAGGCAGGCAGCTACAACCAATATGCCAGACGGCAATTGGGGTAGTGCCTAGCTACACAGGACAGGGGAGGTAGAGGAAGGAGGGGAGGGGAAGAGGCTGCAAAAGACAGGCTGCTACAAATTATTATGCCTGACGGCAATTGGGGTAGTGCCTAGCTTACACAGGGCATGGGAGGGAGAGGAGGGGGGGAGGGGGAGAGGCTGCAAAAAGACAGGTGACTACAATTTACTATGCCTTACGGCAATTGGGGTAGTGCCGGAGATTACAGAAGGGAGGGAAGGCGGTGTAGGGAGGGGAGGAGAGACGAGGGGGGAGGAGAGGGAAAGGATGCAAGGCAGGAAGGGGGTGAGGTGGAAAGGGAAACATCACGGAGGGCAAGGGGGGGTGAGTGAGAGGTGAACTTTAAGAGAAAAGGGGGAAGAGGAGAGGAGGGGACTGTAAGAAGGGAAGGGTGGGGAGGAGGGTGCCCTTAGGGAAATATAGGCCAGAGGGGACACACAGACACACTAGGGGGGCATTGGGGGCAGACAGGCACACCGGGGGGGGGGCAGAGGGGCTACACAGACACACCCGGGGGCAGAGGGGAACAGACACACCCGGGGGGCAGAGGGGGAACACAGACACACTCGGGGGCAGAGGGGCACACAGACACACTGGGGAGGCAGTGGGGGCTCACAGACACACTGGGGGGGCAGAGGGGGCACACAGGCACACTGGGGGGCAGAGGGGGCACACAGACCTATTCAGGGGGCAGAGAGGAACACAGACACATTTGAGGGGCAGTGGGGGCACACAGGCACAATTCGGGGGCAGATGGGGAACACAGACACATTCGAGGGGCACTGGGGGCACACAGGCACATTCGAGGGGTACTGGGGGCACACAGGCACACTGGGGGGGCTGAGGGGGAACACAGACATATTCGAGGGGCAGTGGGGGCACACACACTTACGGGGGCAGTGGGGGCTCAAAGACACATTCGAGGGGCAGAGGGGGCGCACAGGCACACTGAGGGGCAGAGGGGGCACACAGGCACATTCAAAGGGTAGTGGGGGCACACAGACACACTTAACGGGGGCAGAGGGGGAACACAGACACATTCGAGGGGCAGTTTGGGCACACAGACACTTACGGGGGAGAGGGGGAACACAGACACATTCGAGGGGCAGAGGGGGAACACAGACGCATTCAGGGGCAGAGGGGGAACACAGACGCATTCGAGGGACAGAGGGGCACACAGGCACACTGGGGCGCAGAGGGGGCACACATACAAATTCAAGCGGCAGTGGGGGCACACAGACACATTTGAGGGGCAGTGGGGGCACACAGGCACATTCGAGAGGCAGTGGGGGCACACAGGCACATTCGAGAGGCAGTGGGGGCACACAGACACTTACGGGGCAGAGCGGGAACACAGACACTTACGGGGCAGAGGGGGAACACAGACACATTTGAAGGCAAGAGGGGGAACACAGACGCATCTGAGGGGCAGAGGGGGCACATAGGCACACTGGGGGGGCAAAGGGGGCACACCGACACATTCAGGGGCAGAGGGGGAACACAGACACATTCGAGGGGCAGTGGGGGCACAGAGACACATTTGAGGGGCATTGGGGGCACACAGACACATTCAAGGGGTAGTGGGTGTACACAGGCACATTCGAGGGGCAGTGGGGGCACACAGGCACATTCAAGGGGCAGTGGGGGCACACAGACACTTACGGGGGCAGAGGGGAACACAGACACTTATGGGGCAGAGGGGGAACACAGACACATACGAGGGGCTGTGGGGGCACACAGGCACATTTAAGGGGCAGTGGGGACACACAGACACTTACGGGGACGTACCTTGGTGGACAGGGGTAGACCGGGCCAGGAGTGTCCGAGTGGGCCTTGTGAGGATTGCAGGCCAAGCCTGCCGGCCTCCTCATTGGCCCAGTTGTAAGAGACCATACCCAATCACAGGCACCCAGCATTGAAAACAAAAGCACACTGGTGCTGATGGAAGGAAACTGCCATCTGGGAATGGCCATGCCTCGTGGGGTCAGTGAGGCCCGCACACAAAAAAGCACATGAGCAGACACACGACTCTGCCAAAATGCTCAAAAAGTACACAATCATAACATGAAGCAGAAGACACACCTCAGAGTTCAATTTAGCCAGAGTCACAAAGTCAACTGTGGCGCCATTGTGCACCGAACATAGAGCCCAGCAGGGGGCTTACCTACAGATGTTAATGCAGGGCCTCAGGATGTGAAGAGGAACGCATTGTTCCAGCCGCTCTGGTCGCTGTAGAAGGAGGAAATGAAAGCTAGCATTTGCTAAATATGTGTTCTATCGCCATCTACTGGAATGAAAGAATAGGGGAATTCTCAAAAAAGTACTGTGGCCAGCCTGCTTAAATGGTACTAAAATAGAAATAAAATGTAGCGTATTTACATTATTTTACTGCGTAAAAAGCAGCAATTCGCTCCTTATCTGGAGTGCTGGTACTAAGTGTGATTTCACGGATACCTGTCTACAACTGCTGTGCGTTACAAAGGCTAAACTAAGTAGTTTTATGTGCAATGGCGGGATACCGGCCTATATCTTAGAGCCTCAGGGCGGGCTAAACATTATAAGGTGTAAATGATCTAAAGTCGAAGTTTGATCGTGTGCTAAGCTTGGGCTCACGTTGAATTAGCCGGGTCGGCCCACCATGATAACAGCTGACATTTGCCGGAGTGTTTGTGTGTGAGGTGTTTTCAGTGATTGATGTCTGTAAGGTGATGTGTGTAAGGTGCTAAAGTTATGTGGGCTATTTTTTTTTTACAAAAGCAACTAATAAACAACCATTGACAAAGCCAACTGTTTTGACTTTTATGTGGGCATAGGAAAGGCATTTTACAGTCATTGCCACAATGGTACTAGCTGGCCATAAGTTGACAACAACTGGCAAATGGTGTTAACACCTTAGTATATTATGACAGTGCCCGGCAAAAGTCTATCTAATACCTGTACTACAGTAAAAAACTATAGGCTTTGCGAATGTTTGTTATTAACAGGAATTCAGCACAAAGAACAGATGTAAGGACACACTCTTATTGATTACATCAAGTGCTTGAAGACAAACTTGGTTGAGACATTCCTAATACACCAGGAGCTGGTTTATATTTGCAAATATGCCATTACCCCGGGCATAGCATGGGCTTTCCCTTAAACACCAATTGCTAGCTCAAAGAGATCCTGGCAAAGGCTGTTTTAGATGGAGATGAGTGGGAAGGTTCATAGGAAGACCCTGGCCATGAGTGGTCAGTGAGAGGATACAAATCCAAACAATACCTGCAGCCTGTGAGACCCCCTCATTTCCCATCTCTCTCCAAGCTTCAGTTCTCATGCCAATAGTTGTGACTTTAAGACAGCGCTTAAAGCACAATTTAATTGCCAAAACGTTAAAACATTTGGAAAATCAAGTACATAATCTCGGCATTGTGCTACTTTTTAAACTTGATTCTAGAGCTTTCAAGTTTCAAGTGGCCATGCATGGGAAGGACATCAAGTCCTTTTCTCACTTTGGATCCTGGGAACCTTTTTCTTTCTCTGTAAAATGCAGGAAAACTGCAAATCCCAGAATTCCAAGCAAAAACAAGATTGGATGACCTCCTCAAATAGGTCTATGGCAAACTTGCATGCTCCGTGATTCCTAAATTCCTGCCACGGCACTAGAGAAACATTTGAGCTTAGAATGCAATGTTATCAGTGAGCTGAAACATACTTCACAAAAGCACTTTAACCCTTTAGGTGCCACCGACGAGCCGGCTCGTCGGTTTTGGCACTCTGTTTTGCTCGATCCCTGCAACGCAGGGATCGAGCAAATCTGTAATCCAACCCCCGGGCTATGTGAGGGGGAGGCCCCCCTCACTGTGATGGGGCTGGATTACCTTCAGTTTCATGTCGGCGTGCGTAAAGCACGTCGGCGTGAAACCGAAAGTAATTTTCACTGCAGCAGCCATTTCGGGCTGCTGCAGTGAAAATACAAGGTGAGTCTTCACCTTTCTCCGCCTCGATCTCCGGCTGTATTTCAAGCTGGAGATGGAGGCGGGTATCGTTGGAAAGGGGAGATTCTCTCCTTTACAGCGATAACCATTGTGTGGCATTGCTGTCCGCGGATCGGGCGCAGGGCGCGCGATCCGTGGGCCGCAATGCCACCGGATCAATACAGATCCGTTTGTGACGCGGGGGAGGGGGGGCTGCTTACTAGGTAAGCATGGGGCCTCAGTGGCAGGGACCCCTGGGGGCAGATGATCACTGCCCCCAGGGGTGAAAAAAAAAAGGCGAGGGAAGGGGAAGGTGGGAGGAGGTTTGGGGCCCTGGGGCCCACTAGGCCACCAGGGAGAGACGAACAAGTGGTGTCCCTTGAAAGGGGAGGTTCTCCCCTTTCCAAGGACACCACTTACATGACACATTGCTGGTCACGGATCAGTGCAGAGCGCTGATCCGTGACCAGCAACCACTGGACCACCATGGAAACGTTTGTGAGGTGGGGGGAGGGGGGCTGCTTCAAGTAAGCAGCCCTCCCCCCCGGCCCAAAAAGCATGGGGGCACATAAGTGCACAACCCTGGGGGCAGATGGCTGATCATCTGCCCCCGGGAAGGGGGCAAATAAATAAATAAAGAAATAAATAGAATGGGGGCTTGGCCTGGGATTTTTTTGCCCCCAAGAAATGGTGGTGGCCCTCCCCCTCCCACACCAAGTGGAAAGGGGGGCCACCCCTTGTAGCCCCCCCTGGGGGCAGATTTATGGCCCCAGGCAGGAGTAAATGAGGTGGCCCCCCCATCCAATTGATGGGTGGGGGGGAGGGCTACCAGGAATTAGTGTGCAAAGGATGGGGCCTGCAGGTTAGGCCATCCCTGGGGGCAGATGGCTGATCATCTGCCCCAGGGAAGGGGGCAAAACCAAAAAAAAAAAAAACATTTCAAAAGGGAATTTTGTGTGGGATTGGGTGGGGGGCACTAGCCACCAGGGATAGATATTACAGAAATGGGGGTTGCCCCTCTCCCCCTCACCCCAAGGGGAAATGGGGGCACCCCTTGCAGCCCTCCCTGGGGGCAGATATCTGCTCCTAGGAAGGGGCATCTGACCCCAGGGAGGGCTGCATGAGATGCCCCTCTCGTACCTCGCATGTGTGGGTGCACCTACCGGGGGCGCAAAAGGAAAAGGGTAACCCGCTGGTAACCCCAAGCCTTTCGCCACAGCACAATTTGTTCATGTGGGCAACCTACAGATTTGGGCCTAGGGTGTCGAAGCCAGCAAAGAAAACAGGGAACCCCATGCATTTCCCAAAAGAGGACACCCGTGGGAATGCACAGAGGTCTGACTTGCGCGAAGCGGCCCAGAATATACTACCCAGAAACCCTGGCAATGTCCAAATTTGGGGGTAAAAAACACAATTCCCAGACATTTCACTCTGCTCAACCACCGAAACATGCCGCCAACAACAGATATCATACCTTCCCGCGTTCCCACAGGTGTACCAACGAAAACGGTACCTCACATGTGTGGTTTCACCCATCTAGCCGCAAATGAGGTACCGTTTTCATCGGAACACCTGTGGGAAGACGGGACAGTAGGCCATGTGTTGTTGGGGGCGTGTTTCGATGGGTGAGCCGAGCGAAATGTGCGGAAAATGCATTTTTTTCCCCACATTTCGGACTTTGCGGGGGTGTATGGTTAATAACTTCTGGGGCAATTTGGGCAAATCATACCTCTGCGGATTCCCACGGGTGTCCTCTTTTTGGACATGCATGGGGTTCCCTGTTTTCCTTGGTGGCTTGGACACCCGAGGCCCATATCTGTATGTTGTGCCGGTCAGCAGAGCGTCTGAAATTCCGGGCTGAAAACAGACTTGGGGTTACTTGTGTTTTAGGCTTTCCCCTTGGCGGCCAGGTAGGTGCACCCACACATGTGAGGTACCGTTTTCATCAGGACACCTGTGGGAACGTGGGACAGTAGGCCATGTGTTGTTGGGGGCGTGTTTCGATGGGTGAGCCGAGCGAAATATGCGGAAAATGCGTTTTTCCCCCACATTTCGGACTTTGCGGGGGTGTCTGGGTAAAAAAGTCTGGTGCGATTTGGGCAAATCGTACCTCTGTGGATTCCCACGGGTGTCTTCTCTTCAGAAATGCATGGGGTTCCCTGTTTTCCTTGGTGGCTTGGACACCCGAGGCCCATATCTGCATGTTGTGCCGGTCGGCAGAGCGTCTGAAATTCCGTCTGAAAACAGACTTGGAGTTACTTGTGTTTTAGGCTTTCCCCTTGGCGGCCAGGTAGGTGCAGCCACACATGTGAGGTACCGTTTTAATCGGGACACCTGTGGGAACGCGGGAAGGTAGGCCATGTGTTGTTGGGGGCATGTTTCGATGGGTGAGCCGAGCGAAATGTGCGGAAAATGCGTTTTTTCCCCCACATTTCGGACTTTGCGGGGTGTCTGGTTAATACATTCTGGGGAGATTTGGGCAAATCATACCTCTGCGGATTCCCACGGTTGTCCTCTTTTCGGAAATACATGGGGTTCCCTGTTTTCCTTGGTGGCTTGGACACCCGAGGCCTATATCTGTATGTTGTGCCGTTCGGCACAGCGTCTGAAATTCCGGTCTGAAAACAGACTTGGGGTTACTTGTGTTAGGCTTTCCCCTTGGCAGCCAGGTAGGTGCACCCACACATGTGAGGTACCGTTTTCATCGGGACACTTGTGGGAACGTGGGACGGTAGGCCATGTGTTGTTGGGGGCGTGTTTCGATGGGTGAGCCAAGCGAAATGTGCGGAAAATGTGTTTTTTTTCCCACATTTCGGACTTTGCAGGGTGTCTGGGTAATAAATTCTGGGGCGATTTGGGCAAATCATACCTTTGCCAATTCCCACGGGTGTCCTCTTTTCAGAAATGCATGGGGTCCCCTGTTTTCCTTGGTGGCTTGGACACCCGAGGCCTACATCTGTATGTTGTGCCGGTCGGCAGAGCGTCTGAAATTCCGGTCTGAAAACAGACTTGGGGTTACTTGTGTTTTAGGCTTTCCCCTTGGCAGCCAGGTAGGTGCACCCACACATGTGAGGTACCGTTTTCATCGGGACACTTGTGGGAACGTGGGACGGTAGGCCATGTGTTGTTGGGGGCGTGTTTCGATGGGTGAGCCGAGCGAAATGTGCGGAAAATGTGTTTTTTTTCCCACATTTCGGACTTTGCAGGGTGTCTGGGTAATAAATTCTGGGGCGATTTAGGCAAATCATACCTCTGCCAATTCCCACAGGTGTCCTCTTTTCGGAAATGCATGGGGTCCCCTGTTTTCCTTGGTGGCTTGGACACCCGAGGCCCATAGCTGTATGTTGTGCCGGTCGGCAGAGCGTCTGAAATTCCGGTCTGAAAACAGACTTGGGGTTACTGGTGTTTTAGGCTTTCCCCTTGGTGGCCAGGTAGGTGCACCCACACATGTGAGGTACCGTTTTCATTGGGACACCTGTGGGAACGCGAGAAGGTATAACATTTGTTGTGTTTGTGTGGTTTTCATAACCCTTTCATTTCGCAAATGCGACCTACATTTATTTGCTGCTTTAGCCACCATACTCTTTTGTAACCTGCACAAGTCACCTACCCTTGAAAAGGTCTGCCTTTGCTCTTTCAAAAAATGTATGCTTTCGGTTCCTCACCACATTGGTTTTCCCGATTTACACATGCTAAGTGCATCTGTTCAGGCCGTGAGCGTAAAACTCCTGTGTACCATGGCTCAGTGTTTGGCTTGTGGTATTGCTTGTTTTGTAAAACACTACAAAAAATGTGTGCTTTCCTAACTGCAAGAGCCAGGGGAATGTAGCGGAGCATTGCTTTTCTCAAAATTCATAGAAGCCATTGCCGTACCAAGCCAACCATGTCCAACACATGCCTTTTTTTCGGTCATTTTCCCGCTTTTCCCCCAATCTATGGCATTTTCCCCTACCTAGCGTTTGCCTGACCTACGCAAACCACCCCTTCTTAAACTTGGAATTTTGTCTACTTTTCAGAAATATATGCCTTTCCGTCCTCCAATTCGGCTTTCCTACCCTTTTCTCCCATTCCGTCCATGAATGTCCAATTGGCAAAAATGGCCAAAATCGCCTACCTCTCACAAAACTGTTGATAACCACATCGTTTCCTCTCAAACTGTTCTTGAAAGCCAGGAAATTGGGGAACTCAGCACAGCAAACCATTTGTTCCTAGCTCTTACAAGAAAAAAACCGCAGGCTTCTTTGTACATCATTTTAATGGCATTTTTTGAAAAACCCCAACATTTTCGCCCTTTTTGCTTATTTTCTCTCACCCCTGTACAGCAACCTAGGATTCCTGGGTGGCATTACGACCGCCTACATGTGGGGGAAAAAAGGAGCCAAATTTGGCTGAGATATCTCATGTAACAAAAAAGTTACAAGCCACTGAATGGCCACATACCAAAATCACCAAAAAAGGCCCAGGCACTGGGGAGAAATCCCCATGGCACTTAAAGGGTTAATTAGCCTCCATCTACAAAACAATAATTGGGGGGATTATCGTGATCAGCACCTAGCCAATCTTAACACCCAGCTCCCTTTTTGAGTCTCTAGAACAGGTGAAACACAATAAAATGAGTTGCTGTAAATATTTCATGAAATGTTATGGGAATTGTAAGGATATGGCATTTGGCCACTGAAAAAGAATTCTCAGAGAAAGACAGTTATGTGTACACTTAGACAAATTAAAATTGGAGCTCGCAACACACAGAAAACACATTTTGCATGTAATAATCAAGGACACACAACTATTTCTCGTTTGAAGGTTGCTACTGTGCAAATGTCCCATTTAGCACCGTAACAACACTGGTTACAATAATTCACTTTTGAAAATCCATATCATGGATTCTCTTACCCATTGTCCACAAAACCTGTGGTCCAGAAATTACCAAAGTTTGATGGAAGAAAGGTATTGCATGAAAAAGACAATTTGTTTTCATTTGATACAGCTTATTTAAAGAGAAACACATTAATGGGCACTTAAGTAGTTAAATGTAAGGAATGCATTCACTATATAGAATGTAAGGACGGTGATCAATGGACGCTGCTGTGTTAAAGCTGCTCATGAGCAATCCCAAATCAGAACACAGTCTTGTATTCCGAAGACATGTTTGGAAGTGCACACTTTAAGGTACAGACCGTTTTAGCTTGTCAAATGAAATTGAATTACTTTACAGCTTTCATACTTTCCCATATCAGGATTGAGTCGTCTCAAAAAGTCAGATACAACCGTTGGCTCTGTCAATGGTTGTTTTTAACACAACCTCAGTGCAATGAACAAACATAAACCAAGGGACTGCATTCACACTTGGTTGCAACATTTGTATTCCACTGATAGCATATTTTACAGCTGAAATTAAGCCATTAACACTCAGCAAACAGCTCAGAAATAAATCTGGTAGGCCAAAGTAAGATGTCACTACTTGATTAAGATAGTTAATAGAGATCCCAGGAGGATGTGGTTATTAAGGGCATGGCTGCCTTCAAACTCGGGTCTGGGTTCGTGGTCCCTGAATGGGGAAATACCGGGCCATTCCAACTTTGGAGGGCCCGGTATTTCCCCATTCAGGGAACCCTGACCCGGACCATCCTCATTCCCATTTGAGCCCCCATAGGGCTCAATGGGAATGGGGAGCATGCTTACAACGGGCCTGTTAATGACGGGCCTGTTGTTAGCATGCTGGTCCCCTCGCGGGACCGGCAAAGGACGTCTTTTCTGACCAGACGTCCAGAGCGGGTCCCGCGAGGGAACCTCGTAATGAGGCGGTACGGGGTTAACGGCGCCAGCACCTTTACTGGCGCTGTTAACCCTTTACCGCCTCACTCATAATGAGGCCCAATATGATGGTCGTCAGAATGAAATCCCTGAAGAAGCAAAGAAAATGAATGATAAAGAAGAATGGTGATGTCGTCATCACCAGTGACGTCATAACAAAGTAATGCTGACGAATAGAGAAGAGAAGCAGAGACTAAAGAATGCAGACAAGTCTATAAGACATCAAGAAAGTATCGAGCCTGAAGACATCTTGGGATCAAGATGATGAAACTTATGCTGCAGTCATAAGGGCGAGAACAAGCTATTTTATATGTATAAACATGCAAAGAAATGCACGTAGATGAAGTATTCATAAAAGGCTAGCTTTATAGTGAACAGATTGTGGCATGCACCAACATTGTCAGTGGAGGATGGATGCTCCCACTACGTATAACAGCACTGCTGAGCAAAAGAAGGAAGACCAAGCTTTTTCGTTTGTCGCAGTCAGAAGACAAGTGAATTAACGGAGTGAAACTCAGGAAGGCGAAATTGGATGAGCCAAGAAGCCAAGGCCATATCAGACTGTGGTGAGCGGACATTGGATACAAATCCTGTGAAAGAATTAAGCTTCTGTTCAGAAGGCCTGGACAAAAACAAGAAGACGTCAGAGGTTTATTAAAGAATAGTATTTTAATACACAGAAAAGCTCTATTTTGTGGTCTTGACTCATGTGGGGCGAAGAAGTTGGGCAAGCATGATGGTCACACCTACGCATGAGGGCAGAGCGTGCCTTCACTACCTTAAATTTTCCCGGAGCAAAGAACATGTTCAAGGCCGAGTTCAAAAGACCTAATTGACATTAGACCACTGAGGTGATGATGGATGGATTTAATTGGTGGGAAGCTATGGTTAAGACTAGCACATCTGCACCTGGATGTTCAGCCTACGTACTGCCAACGTAGGTTGAGAGGGCACTGACAGAGGTTAGAAATTAACCAATAATAGAGGACTGCATGATCAAGGGTCCTCTAGTTGTATAACCAATTAGACGTCATATATTTAGTGACGTTTGGAGTGATACATTTTAGGGAAGGGCTTAGTTGCCCCACCTGATGTTGAGAGACCTACCACGTAATTCCACTACCCTAGACGAGTATGGATCGTATACCTAGATGATCCTTGTAGATTCTATCACACTCACCATTAGGTTTTTGTAATTTGCCACGTAGGATGATGTTGGTGATACGTAGGTTAAACGTCACTTATGACTATTTTTTTACTATAAGAATGTACGTTTTTTTAATGCTTTGAGAAGTCTCAAGCGAGATCATGAGGGATGTTTATTGATGTCCGTTGTACTCCCTGTTTTAGATAATTGCGATTAAAACAGTATCTCTTTCTCTAATGCATTGCTAACCTATCTTAAAGGGCTGAGAAGGAACCTCAGTTCATCAGCATCAGAAATAGGAGTAAAAGATTCCAGAACTGTCAGCACCAGAGATGGCAGCTTAAGTACTGAGCTCCTGCACCTGTGTGGATATAACTTTCCCAATGATGGCTGAGACAACCTGTTCTGCTGAGACCACCCAGCCTGCTAAGAGACAAAAGGGGGGAGATGATAATGGAAGTGACAAAAGAGATGACAAGCTACTTGAGCTGCTCACCCAGGTGACGGTGGATATTGCTGATATCAGAACAAGGATGATAAGTGCTGAAGAAAAATACCTGAATCTACAGACTAAGGTTGTGGCTGTTGAGGATCATCTTACAACTATGGATGAAATAACATTACGACTTGTTGATCAAGTGAGACAGCTAGAACTTCAAAATGAGAGACTGGCCCTCATTACAACTCAGGCGTTAAGGGTTTAACGGCGCCGTCGGTACCGTTAACCCTTAACGCCTGATTACAAGTGTCCCTTTGCGGGTTGGTGTTTAACGTCTGCTTTTAGCAGGCGTTAAAAATCCAACCCGCAAAGGGACTTTGGAGCTAATTAAGGCACTGTAATTTACGGTGCCGTAATTAGCGCCTTCCCCATTCCCATTATGCCCTATGGGGGCAAAAATGGGAATGGGGAAGGGCAAATGGTGATTGGGGAATTACCACCCCACTCACCTTGGAATGGGGCGGTAATTCCGCCATCCACCATGGCGGAATCGTAACCTTAGCGGCATGGACCATGGTGCTAATAGCACCATGGTCCTCAGCCAAGGTTGTAATGAGGTCCACTGTCTCTCAAGTTGTCTGAGCAGGAAAGTTTTTCTAGGAGGAATAATGTGAGGATTGCCGGTTTTCCTGAAAATATAGAAAGGGGGAATCCTACAGTATTTTTGGAAAAAACTCTGATTTCTATACTTAACTTGGACCCAAAGATTTCATTGGATATAGAAAGAGCGCATAGGTCTTTGGGCCTAAAACCAGCCATTGGTCAGAGACCCAGACATTTTATGATAAAATTTCTGAGATTCCCACTGGGTTCATGAATTGTGTGCTGGGACTAACCAAGAGGAGACAGGGTGGGCCTGCTTCACCTTCAAGATAACTGGCCATATGCAGTAACTCTGTTCATCCACAGAGTGATAAGCTTGAAATGCTGTTGAATCGAGTGGTACAGCCAGTGTTTAACTATATTTTGTTTTTTGCATGTAAATAACTGAATTTCTCGACTAAAAATAAATAAGTTGCATGGGTAAGTGTGTAACTTGGGGCTCATAAACTATTAAGACTCATGGTTTAGTGTCTGCCAATCAGATCCAGTGACGTATGGGCTTTATGTTCCACCATATGGACCCAATTTGCAAGGAGGCTGTTCACCCTTTTAATTTATGAACTCCTGGGGTCAGATCATCAACAAATCCATGCTCTGTGTCAGCCTTCCATAGTTAAGGTAAAATGCGCTGATTTCAAGCACTGCGTGCCCGCAAGAGTAATGCAGTCATTATAGAGGCGTTGTGTGCCGGGTTGATCATTGCTAAACTTGGCATCTCTTTGATATTGATATGGGCAGTTGGCCTCTCTTGCAGCGAAGCCGAGCAGCATGCAGGATAAATGGGGATAGGTCTGCTTCGATTGTCTTTAGAAAGTGAAGGCAAAGCAGGATGGGGGTGGAATGGAAAAAGGAGAGCATGTGAGGGGCCAGAGAAAAGGCAGTAGATACACATTCTAGAGGTGCGGAGGCTGAGAAATGTGTTGCTCGAATGTTGGGAGGGAGGCTCCTCGCTTTCCTGTACTTGGTCGACTGGGGTCTCACAGCTTCAGGAATGGCCAGAGGATACTGTGTGATGTAGTGGTATTTGGTGGGCTCAGCTCCCCTCCCCCCCTTGGTTCACACTGTCTGCATGGCTTGCAGTTTAGATCCACCCATTTTCCTGTTATATTACATACAGGATGTGCTGACGTGCTGCAGCGTCCCTGAATTTCACCAACTGTGTAAAAGGGGCCACGCAATGACGGGGGAATGAGGCACATGGAACGGTGTCAGATCCTATAGCATGCTTAAAACATATGGGCCATAATCTAGCCTTACAAAGTTAGAGTAATGTAGCAACATAATGCTAAGTCTACACAGTTCATTCTGTTTGTAGAACTAAGTAGTAAGGTAACACAGGCAGACTAGAATGTTTAAATGAAAGGCTCAAGAACCCTTTTCAGACTGCCTTGCTGCACTACCCTGCACAGTGACACAACGCGGCTCAGTAATTATAAGTCTGACCCAGCCCTAAAAAAAAGAAAAATAAACAAACAAATAAATAAATAAATAAAAAAGGAGACTGCTTTTCCACACTTCCCCGGGTCCTGCTGAGGATTCACTGCCTCGCTGTGCTGTAGGCTTAATGTACATTCCTAGCTCTTAAAAAGCATTGTGGTGAGTGGTATTGTGCGGAAACACTAACCAGTAAAAAAAAAGGTTTTCCAATTATAAACGTTCATAGTTAGGAATATTATGTCCCAAATGTATTCAGTAATCCGCCACCAACCATCATAAACGTTCACAGGGGTTTTCACTGTATGGTATGATGGTTTGTACTACAGGCACCACAGACGGGGGAGGCAACAAGTTACGCCGGTAATGATTGTTAAACCCAGCACAGACATTGTTAAGGACTTTCCACATCGCAATGTAAATCAGACCCAAACCAGTCACTTGGCATGACAACAGAAGTGTTTGAATGTATGAATCGGCTTCCTGTGGTTGAATATCAAAGGACGACTCGAGATTATTAATGACCCCATTACTCATGGCCAAGGGCTCTTACGGCATAGTGACGTGAGAAAGACATGCCAAATGGCGTTTTACAAGGCTGGTATCCCTCCGTATTATTATGATGTGTGGTTGGAAATGTTTAATGCAATGTGGCTGCAGACCCGTGCTTCAGATGTCTGCAGCGTATGTTTCATGTGAGGGCCTTCTGCGTGTGCTATTTGTGACATTAGCATGATGTGCACCATACATTGCTCTGCAGTGATGGATCTTTGTAGTTTAGAGGCATCCATGAGTGAGCGGAAAGGACGAGGAAGGAGCGGAAAGGGCCGTGTGTGGGAGTGGGGGAGTAGAAGGAGGTGTGCCACACCGCCGCACCCCCGCCATTATTGGAAACCCATCCGCTGTGCAGGGGATGAAGAGTCCAAGTGAGACATAGCTCTCAACTCACCCTCTTTTGGCGGGTGTCACCCGCCCTGCAAAGGGCTGACTCACCCGCCGAGCCTCATGCACGCCCATTCATTCCAATGGGCGTCTCACCCGCCAGAAACAAAATCGGGTGATTTCACCCGCCTTTGCGAGACACATGGTTGAGAGCTATGAGTGAGATTGCAGGTCCCCCAGTGACTTTCCGAGGCACTAACTATATTCATTAATGACAATGGCATGACTGTACCCTGCAATTGCAAGATCTAGATGATTTTTTTGGAAAAATTGATGTTCCAACGTTATCTGAGGAAGGCAGAACTTTGCTTGATGCACCTATTGCTGTATCAGAAGTATTGTTAGCAATTGGTGGTTTACACAATGGAAATTCTCCGGGTATAGATGGGTTGCCTACTGAATTTTATAAATGTTTTGATGTGCAGCTAGCACCGGAATTGTGTGAGTTGTATAATCGATTTTTGATGGAGGGTATTTTGTGTCCGTCAATGAGGGAAGCTGTTGTAACAGTTGCTCCAAAACCAGGGAAGGATGCGGCTCATTGCTGCAATTATCGTCCTATCTCATTACTAAATGTGGATATGAAGTTCTTTTCTAAGATATTGGCAAATAGGTTAGATAAATATATGGGAGGTCTGATTGATAGGACACAGGTGGGTTTTATGAGACAAAGACATGGGTATGCCAATAATAGGACTCTATTAGATATTATGCATTTGCCGGAATCTGCAGTTAGTGAGACTTTATTTATTTTTTTGGATGCTGAAAAGGCTTTTGACAGAGTTAATTGGTCATTTCTAAATTATACTCTTGAGAAGGTGGGATTTGGGCCATTATTTATCAATGCTATTGGGGCTCTGCAATCAGATTTATTGGCTAGGGTCTGGGTGAATGGGGGATTTTCTGTTCCTTTTCGATTATTTAGAGGTACAAGACAAGGCTGTCTCCTTTCCTTTTTAATTTGGTTCTAGAGCCCTTGTTGACCTATATCAAACGGAATGGTGAAATCAAAGGGTTGTGTGTAAGGGGTGGAGAAATCAAAGTCTTAGCATATGCAGATGATGTGGTGGTAATACTGAATAACCCGAGGGAAGGTGGGCCTATTTTAAAGTCTATAATTGAAGAGATAGGGAAGTTGTCCAGTTATAAAATCAATTGGGGGAAAACGGTAGTCTTTCCACTGGGTGTTACTCTTGATTGTGATCGGTTATTGGGATGGGATTGTAAATGGAAAGCGATTGTGTCAAGTATCTAGGTATTTATCTGGTCGGGATGTTAATAAGCTGGTTGAGTACAATGTGAATAAGTTAATAGAGGTTCTTCATAGAGACATTAGGAAGTGGCGTTGTGCTATCTTAAGTATTTGGGCAAAAGTTAACACAGTTAAAATGGTGCTGCTTCCTAAGGTTTTGTATCTCATACAATCAGTTCCACTGCAGTTCACCAAGAAAATATTAGGGCGTATTGATAAAGTCTTCCAAGAATTGTTATGGGGTACTGAGAAAAGAGCTAGGATCCTACGTTATATTATGATTTGAAAGGTTTGCGATGGTGGGTTTGGTTATCCTATCCTGGGGAACTATTGTAAAAGATTTTTACTTAAAAAATTGTTTGCTTTCTTAAATGAGGATTTGGACATAGCACCTTGATGGGTGCGAATTGAGAGAGAAATGTTGAATCCATTAAATGTAAAGAGTTTATATTCTCTGGGAAAATTGCCTCGACAGGCATTGAATCTGAAATCTATTGCTGTTACAAAGGATGCATTGGTCTCGTTGATAACAGATAATGGTCAAGGGTTGCATATGTATAAAGAAGCTTCTTTATGGTGTAATCCTGGTTTGCAGGTTAATAATAAAATGTTATATTGTAGAAGTTGGAGTAATAGAGGTGTTTTGATGATTGGGGATGTCTGGAACGATAATGATGAGATGGTTTCCTTTGACTTTTTGAGTAATAAATATGGACTGAGCAGGAGGGAACAGGGAAGGTATAGGTTGTTGAAAGATTTGCTTGCTGAGCGGCGACAGATGTTAGGGTTAAGATTTGCGCAGAAACCGGAGGTATCTGAATTGTTTGCTGTGATGCAACAGAAGGTGTCGGATATCATGAATTTTTATACCTTTAGAGAGTGCTTGGTTGGCCTCGTGGGAGAGGCTGAGACTGAAATGTTCTGAAGAGTTGGGCAATGATATTTCAGAGGAAGAATGGGAACAAATCTGGAAGGTACTGGTTAAGGGGAAAATTGACTTAACTTTGCGTTATGCTCATCAGAGGGTGTTGGGTAAGATTTATTGGACTCCGCTTCGTATGTATGATATGGGATTGAAGGGAGATGATGTTTGCTGGGGGTGCTGGAAGGAGAAGGGTTCTCTGTTGCACATGTTGTAGTGCTGTGATAAGGTGAAGGAATATTGGAAAGAGGTGTTGGACAGGGTTGATGCGATTTGGACTATTACTTTTCCACGGAACCCGTTGTCTGTACTTCTGTTATCTCCAAGATGTGGGTGCAGTATTGCTTATGTGACTAGAAATTGGATTAACAAATGCTTACTTGTAGCTGTCAAACAGGTGTTAATGGTCTGGAAAACGAGGAAGAAACCTCTTGTGGAGGGTTGGTTGTGTGATATGAAGATTCTTTCAAGGTATGAGAAATGCTTATTTTCTAGGCAGCAAAAAGTTCCAGTATATGGAGAAATTTGGGGACCCTTCAATGATTTTTATGGCAGTGGATGATTTTATGTCATAGTATGAGATTAATGGCTTTATTTTTTTCTTTTAAGTAAGGGGGGTTGGGATGGGGGAGTGTGTTTTATGTATTGTCCTTTGTCCTGTTTTGTCTTGTTGTCTTGTTGATCTGTATTGTTCGATGATACTTTAGTGAATATAAGCTTGGTATTTATATATGATTTCAAATTGATATGTTGGATCTTTACTTTGCTTTGTTGTTGCATGTGTTTTGTTTTCTTTTTGTATTTTTACTGTAATCATTAATACTTCAGAATCAATGCATGGTTGTAATATATTTTGTGGAAATTATAAATAAAGTGTTTAGAAATAGGAGTAAACGAGGATAGGGATGGGAGTGGAGATGGAGGGGAGGAAGGAGGCGAGGAAGTGG
Organism: Ambystoma mexicanum; assembly: GCF_040938575.1. Taxonomy (NCBI): domain Eukaryota; kingdom Metazoa; phylum Chordata; class Amphibia; order Caudata; family Ambystomatidae; genus Ambystoma; species Ambystoma mexicanum. Next base: position 338,483,272 of record NC_090940.1, read on the forward strand.
AAGAGGGGAGAAGAGAGGAACGTAGTCAAAGAACGTTGAATGAAAAATAGTTGGATAAGTACAGACCATAAAGGGAGGAATTAAGAGCAGGGCTAGGGGTAGGAGGATAGAACAAGAAATTAACTAGATATGACAAGGATGGGGAAAGTAAAGTTAAATAAGATCAGGAAAGCAGCATTTATTAGGCAGAAGAACATCTGAATCATAGGAAGAGAGAAGACAAAAGTGTAAGTAGAGGTCAGTAACAGATTGAGTTTTTCTCCAACGAAGTTCAGCCACCACCAGGAAGTCTGAAAAGAACAAAGTTTGGGAGCGAGCCAAAGTTAAGATGGTTTCTTCAAATTGGAAGATATTAAGCAGTGCAGAGGATGAAGGGAGTTTGAAGTAGAGAAGAGGGAAGCAGAAAGAAGGGCTACAACTTTTTGTACATTTTTGTACATTTATATTAAACTGGAAATAGAAATGTGTTATACACAATATGGAAAAAGGATTGGTTTACACCATGGAAAGTATTTGGTCAACGTCACTATGACACTAAAGTATTTCCACGTACTACTTGTATTACCTCGAAGCCTCATTTTCAGTTTTGTAATCCATAGGCCTTAAAACTGTTTGCTCATGAGTGGATGCATCAGGGATCATGTTAGGGAATCAAATGTCTTGTTCTTAGATACCTCACAATTGGCTTTGCGATTGAAGTTGTAGTTCAAAACATCGGGCGAGACAAACACTTCTGAGGTCTAGGCTAGAATGACTTTTGACCTCTTGCTTAAATCTAGGTAATGTTTAAGTCTGTTTAAAGGCTGATTTGTGTGGCAGAGTGGTGTATTATGGGATTGGTTTTTCACTTACCTGGACAGAAGTGGGTACAGTGATACATTAAGTTCAGCTAGTCCAACCATTAAAGAAGGACTAGAGTATTATTGATATGATATGGTTACTGTGCCATTTAAAAAATATTTCCAAGCCACCATCAAGCTTACCTATAAAGAATTCTATACCAACCCTCACATTTATTTACTTAGTGAAGTACAACCAGATAAAGCACATAAAGATTGCTACAATTAACATTACGATTAGCATGTGCCCCTGACATGTGTCCTACATTTTGCAGCACGACTCAAAGAACTCAGCAAAGTTGGCCACATAACTCTGACATCATCAGGCTACACTGGCTCACACTGCAAGCATGCTTTCTGTTAAAATTCTGCTGCACATTCTAAAATGCTATTGCCCTGAGGTCCACAAGCTACCTTACTGAGAGACTCAACATCTCCAGAGGCCTACGATCCACCAGAAGTAAGGACATGTGCAAACCTGAACTCTGCCAGCACAGGAAGGAAATAACCAAAAGAGAGGACTCCTCTGTCTATGCCCCCAAACTAAAGAATCTACACCCTATCAAAATCAAACTTGCTCCCTTTGCTTCTACACTTCAGGAAAAAGCTCAAAAACTCCTATTCAAGGAATGACTCCTCCCTTAATGCTAGGTCCACATACTCTCCTCTTCACACCAAACCTGAGAATGGGTGCTCTGCTCCCCTTGCTACATCCCCTGGTTGCTTTCAGATTCCTGGGATCCAATGGCCATCCTGCCCCTCCCCCGTTGTTAGCTCCCTGCTCCCTTGAGTTTCTGCTCCTGTCACCATGCCCCCTCTATGATTTTGAAAGGGCTCGGTTGATTACAGAAGTTAGTTGTGCAATCAATAAAACACTTGTGTATAGGTGCGTTATAAATGCCATATCATATCAAATGCCATATCATAAATAATGTAATAATAATACATTAAACACTAAAAGAAATTAGCGCTGAATGAAATCAGTCCAGCTTTTTTCTCAAATATTTAAAGATGTACACAGACATGAGTTACCATACACATTTCACAGGAAGGTCCTTTAATTTATGTGGCTCCTTCAAAGTTATAATATTTTCTAGTGTTGGCAGAAAACTGGCCCGCCAACTTTTCCATTTGTATGTATATGAACTTTAGATTGGTGTAAGGATACGTTGCAATGTATCACTCTGTCTCCTTCCTGTTGTGAATGCATCCTGTCCTGATGCTTTGGCAAATGTGAGAGCCACATTGTGGCCAACAGAATGCAACAAAGGAGAGAGAGCAACATGAAAGGGCACTGAGGAGGCAACTCCACACGTGTCCTGAATGATTTGAAGAAAATGTCAACTTCTCTCTCAAACTCAATAGTATAAAAAAGCAACTTCTCCTTGAAACCTCAATATTCTCAAGAAATGTGTAAAACCTCACTCAAGATAGACAATTTCCAGCCATCAGTTTCCATTCCATAAGGTCACCAGTCTGTCAATCTCACGTTTGCACCCACAAGGATAAGTTGTTGCATTGGTTTGGCAGAACAAGTCAAAGTCTACAGCGCTTGTACACTGAAGAAATTAGGGAAGCACTAAAGCTGCAGGTGGCTGAGGGGTGTGGGAGCACTGCCAGATGCCACCCACAGTTAAGAACCTAAATGAACACAGACAGTTCTCAGTCTCACTGCGCTGAACAGTGCAATAGTGACAGGTGTTCCAAGTAATTCAAAGAAGGAGGGATTTCTCATGAGTCCAATGAGTTTAGTAACAAAGTAGCCTGACACGTGTTTCGAGTCATCACCGACTCTTCATCTGGGGCTAAACATAATGCACAACACAATGATGAACAAAAATAGTACAGCACAACATAATCAGTTTGAATGAAAGTCGTCCATTGTGAAAGAAAATCAATAAAAAATTGATAAGGACATTAGTAAGGACATTCAACCAAAAGGGCAAACACAAGTGCAGTTAGGCCAAAAAGAACAGCAGTTACAGCATATATATTAAGATGAAATCAAATAGCAACAAATAAAAATAATAAAAAATAATAAATAAATAAGACTGGCACAGTACCATATTAGAAGGGGATTGAATTGAATGGAGAATCCATAGGTTACGGGATGCATGTAAGAAACACGGGTAAAGAAACAAACAAGTTGCAAGGAGTTAATTATAATGCATCCACGGAACAGCTATAGCAGCGCAGTCAAAGAGGCAAAAGCCGCCAAAAAAAACAAAATTGGAATCATAAATAAAAGGTACCTGAAAGTTTCAAGAGCTAGCCTAACCAATTAAGTATATCGTGGCCAGTGCCAGATGCACTCTCTAAAAAGGAAGAGAGAAGAAAAGATTTTTATTTTATATGAAGTGTTTAAATACGCTGTTCAAGCACAAATGTGAAATTAAGGAAGAACAAGAGTGTGAGATTAAATGACAAATCATACCTCACTGCTTCGCAATTGCGGAACTCTGTAAGGGAAAATAAATTCCCTCAGCATCACTTAAACATGGACAAATTCACCTAACAACTGTGATTGCTAAAATGCAGCTACCCGGAGTGCCAGAGGAAACCCAAAACGCAAAAGAATGGCATGCGTGTGCAAATAAGAATGGGAAAAGCTAAAAATTGACTTTCTCTAAACTTAATTGAGACGTGCGGATGCACTAATTGGAAGTATCATAGTGGCCAGAGGGCTGTGAAAAACCGTCTTACCTGTGCAATGCTGCTGAACTGAATGAAATGAAAGTAAGCCCAGGCAATAGAGATAGAAACAGGACTATTTAAATACACAAGGTATTTTAGAACATGACCGATTAGGTCAGGAAAGAAAACCGCCATATTGGAATGATGGAAATGAAATGAATACCTCAGGAGTGAATTTGCCCCAAAAAGTAAGGAGCTTACCAAACGCCGCAAAAAGGCAGAGATTAACCTGTTCTGAATTTAAAAATTAGCAGGGCTGGAATTCCACAAAAATGTATATAAAGTGCGTTGCACAGCAAAAAATGTACTAATTGCAAGAAATGGAGACCCGGAGGGCGCCAAGATAAATATATACTAGTAAGGCCTGAGAACGAAAGGAATTTTGCGCCTCGTGCATCAATTGCTGTTGAGCTGAATAACCAAAAGGAAAAACGGGTTCATATAGATGAAGGGGATTAAACCGCAGAGAATTGTGACTGCTAGAGCATGCTAGTAGGAACCAAATTGGGGAAAGATGTTAAATAAATTGTGCATCTGCCATCTGTGAATGCGCTGCTATAGAAAAATATGAGCTAACGGGACTGCAAACAGTCATTGTAGAGGAATCACTAGACCCCACACAATTATAAATGACCACTTGGGTGTAAATAAAGTACTCATGTCCACAAAAAAAAGGGAGGGAAAACATGATACCTGTGTAAAATAAAGAAAAGAGCAACAGTAGGTTTTCACAAAAAGGTTGCAAATTCATGGTCTGAATTTAGACCTCTAAACACAGTACAATATTGACAGATGAGTCTCGGTTCTAACTGGCGTAATTTGAGCGTGAGATTGCCCCCTCTAGGTGGCAATGACACTTTGCAAAGGCCCGCAAATCAAATGTTATCCTTACTATCTAATTAATGCAGTTTTTGCCAGTGATTGCTAAATGTTGTATTAACAGAGGGATCAAGCCAGTTGGCAATGTCAGAATCTAAATGGAGCAGGTACCAATGTTTCTCCAGAATTCTGTGGATCTTGTGACTATCTGAATTGTATCTAGTAATAAACCTGATTTACGTGGTTAGACTCTGCCTGTGCTGCTGGTTTATACAAATGTGGATTCTGTAGCATGTGCAAGTACACTCTGGAAACTCCAAAGGTCTCCTTTGGAGATAGACGAGACCACTCTATTAAAACATTCCTCAATTGCAATTCAAAGTTCATGGTTTACTGTATTATTTGTACACGTGGATTGCAATATATAGGCAGCACCATCAGGCCCCTTAAGGCTCGTGTTCGGGAATATCTCGCCACAATTGGCAGCCAGGAATCCAAATACCCACTGGCCAATCACTGGCAAAAACTGCATCAATTAGATAGTAAGTATGACATTCGATTTGTGGGCCTTTGCAAAGTGGCATTGACACCTAGAGGGGGCAATCTCACGCTCAAATTACGCTCAGTTAGAAGCGAGACTCATCTGTAGATATCGTAATGTGTTTATAGGTCTAAATTCAGACCATGAATTTGCAACCTTTTTGTGAAAACCTACTGTTGTTCTTTTCTTTATTTTACACAGGTATCATGTTTTCCCTCACTCAAGATAGAGAATTTTCAGCCATCAGTTTCCATTCCATAAGGTCACCAGTCTGTCAATCTCACTTTTGCGCCCACAAGGATAAGTTCTTGCTTTGCCCAGGCTTGGTAGTCTTTTGACAGATTGTCGGCCAATCAGGTATCTGCTTTTAGTACAACTCTCCTGTAGCTCATAATGTGCTCTTGCTCCTTTTCCTGGGCAAATAATGGATCCGAAGCCCATAGTCCTTCGATTTTCACTCAAAGATAAAGCTGTGCTGGACTAAAGTCTCAGCGCAGTGAGTGTGTAGGGGATTGAAAACAGGTTTCCATGCCCAAATTATGGGAGTTCAGTACAAAGTGAACCTCTATTTACCTATTATTCCCAACACTGATTTGGCCTGGACTGGAATAGGCCAGCTCCTCACTCACACTCCGTAAGCATATATCTTAACAAAAATTGGATATTACTGAACCATATTTAAATAACTTAAATAGCAAGGACCATTAAGAAAGGTGAATCCAAACATCGAAATCTGCTAACTGTTAAAAGTACTCATCTTAAAGCACTTATGCTTAAGCATATTCCTCTACTCATCCTACTGAATTTGACTGGAAATTTACCTGCAAGAAGTCAGTCATATAAACCTGTGCCGATGAGTAGTATGGGAACTATGCCCTTTGAAATGTCAAACATTGATAAAGCCGAACCCTTCCGAAGTGCCCATCATTTCACAAATACTAAGCCAACCCACTAGGCTCAACTGCAGCCGGTCACTGCAAACATATGCTAATTTGGTCTGAACGAAAATAGGATGAGTGAGTTCCAGACCTAGATCCATGGGGACAAGAAAATAAGGAGTATTCTTCAAACTCAATCACCACTGCTGTTACTGTAGATGATAGAACATAAGTGCCTAATACTAGATAGCAGTATAAGGAACACCAAAGGAAAGATTGACTGTGCAAATCTCCACCATCAAGAAACTAAAAAACAGCCACTAAGTGTAAGAAGACATAGGCCTGTTCGAATGAATTCAAAGTCAAACACCCTAATACAGACTTAATGATACACAAAGACTACTCATAGATGTATCACATGCAGGCTATTGGACCAAACATCAGTAAAAGAACATACAGTTTACATTAAACAGGCTAGAAATGTAAACCCAAGAGAAAATGTAAATATACAAGGTGGGTAGAAATAACCACAATTTAATATGTGGATGAAAAGTTGATTTAAATGCTCTAGAACTCTCCAAGCAGGAAGAAGCAGAACATCCTCCTTCCAGGTTGAAATTGGCCATAACAGAAAAGATCTATATCATTCTCTCTAAACAGCATTGAACTGCACTTACCATAGGAATGACTAGCATTGATTTCTGTAAGTTAGTGAGCAAGTAACCCTCAATATTTAATCAAATGGACATATGTTTAAAGTGTTTTAATGGATTCCTAAATCTGCTAGTGTTCTCACCCAACAGAAAAGGATAGATCAGTGCTATTGAAACTGTATGGCTGGCCCGCTGGTGTGAAGGATGTCCAGCAGGGACGCATAGCTCTTTAAAAAGAGATTACAGTGACTGGTTTTCAAAGACAAATAATTAATATATACTGATGCAAAAGAGAAAACAAATATTTCATGTGGAATTATATGTAATTATCCTACCATTTGGCACGGGATAGGACAATGCTCTTCTTTACCATCCATCTAGGTCACCGTCAGCCCTTTCTTTTATACCTCCGCCTGCCATGTCTATCAACCTCCCTCTTATTTTTGTTGCCGCATCACATTGTCTCTCTCAAAGCCCAAATGCCACACAGCTACTTCTGTGGCAGTCTGGATTGTGTGTGCTCATTTTATAATTCTCTTCCATTTACACATAATTTAAAATTTCTTCAGCATTTCATTACACTCTTTATTCACTCATTGTGTTAACTAATATTAATACATCTAATTCTTCCTCCGACCAGGGCTCTCTCTCTCCCCTCTAATCACCCTTTAATTCTTATATTCAAGAAGCTAAGGCTAAATCCATTCTTCTGCACAGTTGTGTTTTTCACCCATAATACCCTTTCTCTGTTGTCAATTGATTTTCAATCATGGTGTCCTCTGATGCCTCCGCTGCACATCCCGACAACACTGGTATTTCCAAATTATTTAAATTCTAAGATTATTCCCACTCTACCTTTCACTCTGCTACTCTGCCTGCTTTTATATGCTCTTGATTGTTACTCCTCCCTTCTTACATGTCAGCCTTCTTTTCGACTCCCAGTGAGCTAATCCTGCTGCTGCTGCAACTTCTGAACTGCAATCATCATTTCTAATCTCCACCAGATATGTTCTCATCTGGCCTTTTCCAATTGCTATTTTCAAGATCTATGTTTTGTCTTGCAACTTGTATGCCTCCTTAAAGCAAGCATGCACCCTTTATTGCTCTTTTAGAATTGGCTCGCTCAGTACACTACTGTTTCTTACCTCAGTCCTATGTTCCTTTTGTTCTGCTTCTCAAAGCTTCCTGATCATGACATTTCATTATCAAGCCTTATTCCCTTCCGCTTTTACCATATATTTCTTTTGACTTGCAGATTGAGCTTCTCTCATTATATCACTCATACAATGATCTCTGTTTCGCCTTCAAAAACCTTCCACAATCCTGTGTTTAAGTACCCACTGCTTTTAATACTGTTAACACTAATCTACTCAGCAACCATTTGAATTGGGGACCGCTGAGATAACCCTATCCTCATTCTTCTGCAATCTCTCAGTTCATTCTTATGCCATCACCTCGGCAGAAACATCCCCCTCTTCAATCAGGTAAGCCATCCATAGAGGCTTAGTACTGCCACAATTCTATTTCCCATGTTCATGTTTCCTCACTCCTAGACTCTTCATTTGCTCTTCTGTCACTTCTAAATCGGCACACCTCAATTATTTAACTCCATCTCTTGTGTAACACTAATGATTTTCTTTTTCTATAATACTCAACACAACTTGTGAGCAACAAAAGCACTAAAAGAGACTCAAGAAATGCAACAAAAAAAGGAAAAAGGACCCTAAGTAAAGGAAAGACTTGAGATATGTATACTTATAGCCATTGAATACATGTTCAGATTGTCTCCTTGATGTTTAGCCAGAGGGAATGTTTTGCTTTCCAGCAAATGACCACAAACTGAGAACGCAATGAATAAGCCTATAAAAAGGATGCTGCTGAACAATGGTCTACACTAGGGATCTTCAACCTTCTGGTCGCCAGATGTTTTGGACTACAACACCTATGACCCCTCACCATTGATTATGCTGGCTGGTGATGAATGGAGTTATAATTTGAAATATAAGGAGAGCCAAAAGTTAACGATCTCTGATCTACATACATGCGTACAACCATGTTCATATTCTGTATCAACAGCTTTTCTGTAAATTCAGAGCACAAACGGGAATATCTCAAAGCACACCACTACACATGATTGTGAGCATACTGTCCACAAAAGGACAGAACCACCTGAGTATGATGGCAAAGTCAGGTAGAACAATAGTTTCTCAGAATGCATTATGTGCCTCTAACCCACAGTCTACATACTTCCATGATTAGGATGTTCAGTGTTTGAATGATACATCATTTTGGGAGATGCAGAAGCAGTCGCAGAGTGTATAGAGAGGTGGAGAGAGAAGCTAAATACAATCAGAAGAGGAGAAAGTGCATACAAAGGAGTTGTGTTCAACCAGAAGCAGGCAGAGGCAAAGCAGCAGAACTTGTAAGCTGGCTGGGAAGCCTCGACCAGTGCAACAAAGGACCCACAGTGTTGTGGGCCACAGGAGGCGCTGGCCATCTGATACATCCACACAACATATCGTTTACAATCCTAAGATCGGACCCCTTATGGCAAAGCCTTTGCAGGACAAGATTGAGGTGTTGTGCGCCACAGGTGTTTGGAGATGAAGGGGTAGTGGCGCAGAGTGTGAGTAGGCTGCACAGACGTCAACCAGAAACAACCGAAAGAGAAGAAAGGTGTGGGCAGTGGGAGCAGCCACTACTGCTCTCTATTTAACTGCCCGGCCTTGTGCGTACTTATATTAACTGCCTGGTTTAACGTGCTCTGTCTCTACACAACCTTAGACTTTTCCCTCTTGCATTTAGCCATACTTTGTGCTTTGTGAGTATCTGCTGTGTCCTGAGGCTGCTATGCCTCCTCATGGCTAACTCCTGTGTTCTAGGTCTGTTTACCCCTCTAGGATCCCACCCCACTGTTCACTGTTGGTAACTGTTGTGCTCTCTAGGTCTGTTTCCTCTTCTAGGTTCCTATTCCACTATTTGTATCCGTTGGTAACTGTGTTTGCTGTGTCCACTAGGCTCTCTCCCACTCTCTAGGTTCCCACTCCACTGTGGTTTATGTTGGTACTGTGTTGTTCACCTGCCTTGCTTCTTCTTCTTGTGTTCCCTACTGTGTGATTCCCCCCACTTTTCTGCACATTTTGCATTGTGCTGCACTTGGCTATGCACCTCTGACTCGCTCTCTCTCACTTCCTACAACTTTCCTCCTCGCACCCTCTATGGTGCTCTCCATTTTCCCCATCTTCTCTAACTGCTACTCTATCTCCTGTCCTATCCATCCCATTAAGTCTGGAAGAAAAAGGTTCAAGAGGAATATCCTGGTTTCCAATAGCAGCGCTTCCTCCAGACAGACTCTTACCAACATCCTCTTTGTCGTTCCCTCGCCAGACCTATGGACCCCTCATATGGTCTGTGCGCTCTCTCCTTTCTCCTCTTCTCCCATTAATGGTGGCACCCAGTGGGAGGTCCTTGTAGCCTCCTTCCATTTCTCCAAAGCCTTCATCAATGTCTATCTATCTGTCTATGTTCCAGGGCTCTCAGCCCAATCTCCTCCTTCTGGGCAGGCATCTCCTGCATCTTATCAACGTCCTCCCTTCTCCTCCTACTCCTTCTACACCTCTATGGCTGCTCTGCTACCTCCTTCCTCCTCTGCCACCTCACTGGCACCCCCCTCCTCCTCCTCTCTGGCCCCTTTGCTACATCTGTCTACTGCCCCCTCCCCTTCCTTCTCCTCTCTGGCCACTATGCCACCTACATCTTCTGCCTCTGCCCACTCTTTGGACCATCTACTTCTTCGGCTGGGTGTTTCTCACTCCTGTACCCCACCCCGGAAGTCTTTCAAATGAGGCATCCTAATCTACATCACTACTCTCAACACTTGTTCTGCTGTCAAACACTCTTCTGACATCTGCCACCTCCTTGAAGACCTTGACCTGGATGTCCTCACACTCACTGGGACATGGTTCACGGCCAGCTCTGTCACAAGTTTTGACAATCTCCTCCCTGAGGGCTACAAGATCCTCTCTGAGCCCAGAACCAACTGGCCCAGAGGTGGAGTGGCTCTGATCTTTCCAGAGTGGGTCCAAGCTTCTGCATTCCTACACAGGCCTAGTCCTCCTTTGACTGCCTTGCCTTTTTCTCTACGCTCCAGAATTTATGTGCTGGGGCTGTACGGACTGAGAGGTGAGGCTGTTCATATGGTCATGCTGAACTTGCTAGTTTAAAGCCACTCTGCTGTATTGTTCTGCACTGCAAAATACTTAAATTTTCATGCTGCTAAATTTATTTTAAAAACTGTATGTGCACTGAATTCCGGCATCTTAATCCTGCTTGTGTTCATGGGTGGATGCTTTAATATTGGAACACAGTTATTTTAACTGTGTGGGACGCCGTAGTTACAGTCTGTCCTCTTTCTTTTTCCTGAAGGGGCGGGCTTTGATTTGTCTTTCCTCTACGCTCCGGCATTTATGTGCCAGAATGAACGCCTGAGCAGCGGGCACGCTGTCAGTGTGCTGAAGGCACGCTTAAGGCAAGCCTGTCTGTGCCCGTCCGTGCAACGGACACGCAGGACAACAGACAGATCTACTCACGGGAGCAACTTCTGTCGCTTGCCCCACCCAATGGGATATTTCCATTGGGCTGGATTAGCCCAACTACACTGGCTGTGTTTAGTGAACCCCAGTAGCAAGTTCGCCAGAAAAAGCTAGCTATTATTCCCACGCTGCTGTTGCTTAACACGAGATCTCTACCGTTTCATGCAGATGATATTTACAATCTGCTGGTAGACCACAACCCTGAGTTTCTCTTTCTGACGGAAACCTAGCTTCAGGAGAACTCTTCACCCTCATTGGTTCAGGTCTTGCCTATTGATTATAAAATCATTCATGTGGACTGGCTGCCCCCCGGGTGGGGGGAGGCGTAGTCATAATGTTTAAATCCACCATGGTGGTCTTGCAGCTCTGTTGCCCACATTCTCTGGTGATGGAAGTACTTTTGCTTAGATGTGTGATATTTCCCACTCTCACATACCACTTCTTGTTGATTTATCGCCCTTCAGGTACATATACTGCATTTTTGAACGCAATATGTCAAGATACAGTACGATCAACCCTAATGAAGATAAGGACTGATCAAGGATCACTACTGTTTATCAAACACACAGCAATATAGGAAAAAGTATCTATATTACCAACAGCAAGACAAAGAGAGAAAAAAACAAAATATGTAAAAAAAAGAAGCTGATGCAAGGACTGTAAGTCCCAGATATACCAAATATACCCACCTCCCAGAAAATACATTAATCAGGGATAAGTGGGGGTCTTTTAAAGAAAATACCTGCTCAAGGGAAACCTAATAAAGTCAATGTTGCTTCATCTTGAGGACAGCCTTTTATGACAAAACAACAGAAGTAGCTCAAAAACCTTTTGTTTTTTAAGGAGCTATTATAAATAAAATTGCCCAAATCCTAACGTGAAGACACAATATCCAAGGGAAGATTTGGGTATTTGACCACCCTTACGGTCTAGTATGTGGAAGGACCTCCATTCGAAACACACCCACTTGGTGGTTTTAGGGGATCTTAATCCCAAATTCAACAAACCCAGAGCTCCGCCTCTTAATCTATTTTTCACTACTATGCTGGATTTAGATCTTCCTCAGCTAGTATCCGGCCCTACACATTCCCTAGGCAACACTCTAGATCTGGTACTGGCCAATGAAACACTGGTATCTGTCTCAGCGATGGAACCTGTTTTATGGTCTGACCATTTCTTAGTGACCTGTAAAATGAAATCTGCCTTGACACCCGTTAGACAACCCCCGCCTCTTATTTGGGCGAGGGGATGGTGATCGGCCGACTTATCGGAAGTGGCCTGATTAGTCAAAGCCAAATGCCTACCGACTGACGATATCTATCTATTGCCACCCTGTCTGATCTGCTCCTTGAAGCCATTGATGTTGTCGCCCCCCGTCAGTTTATTCAACCTCGCTGGCTGCCCTTGGCACCTTGGTTTAAGGAAGATCTTAGAGCTGCTCGCCTTAGGCTTAATCAATCGGAGCACAAATGGGAGTACAGAGAATGTTCTGCTGCTTATTGCTCGGCCATAACTGCTGCTAAGAAGCTTGATTTTGCTCATAAAATTGAGACAGCCTTATGCCAACCTGAGGCTCTCTTTGCTGCAGTGAAGTCGTTATCCCACTCTGACAATCTTTCCCCCATGCTCAGTCCATCTAAGCCCATTGTGATGCCCTGTCCCAGTACTCTATCTCTGATATAGAGATAATTTGTAACAACATCCAGATGTCTGTCTCTCCACTTTCTCCTAAAAGTCTCATTCCGGTCCCCAGTAACCCACCTACTATGGTACAATGGTCTTAATGTCTGTCCTTCTCTGAGGAGATAGTATCCATGGCGATACAATGTATTAAATCATGTTGTCCCAGTGATGTGGTTCCCCTGACCATTATGAAAGTAATCTCCCGTGATCTTCTCCCTGAGCTCACTCAGGCTGTAAATGTCTCCTGTCAATCGGGGGTTATCCCAGCTGTAATGAAAATGGTAACAGTGATTCCTCTTCTGAAAAAACCCTCCCTGGATCCATCTCTTCCTTCTAATTTCCTGCCTATTTCTTTACTCCCTTTCTTTATGAAATTACTGGAATCTCTGGTTTCTCCTCTTCTGTCTTCCTATGTGGAACCCTCTACTCTACTTGACCTGGCTCAATCTGGTTTCCAGCTTTGGAGAGGCACCGAAAGTGTATTGGTCTCAGTCTTTGATGACATGGTTAGGCTGGTTGATTCAGGTGGGGTGGGTGCGCTGATTCTTTTAGACCTGATAGCAGCATTTGACACCGTAGCCCACCCTATCCTGTTGACTCGCCTATCTGAAATGGGCATATCAGGCCATGTACTTTCCTGGTTCTCTTCCTTTCTGACTGATCGCACTCAGGTGCTCTCTATGACCTCTTTCCTATCGAGCGCCTGCCACTTATCTTGCGGTATCCCACAGGGATCCGCCTTGTCCCCCATTTTTTTCTATATCTACATCTGGCCATTGATTTGTCTCATCCGCTCCATCGGCGTCAGGTTCTATTTGTATGCAGATGACACCCAGATCCTGATACGTTTAGAGCTTGATCGGATGAGTCGCAATTGGCTGAAATTGAATGGGGACAAGATGGAGGTCCTGGTGATTGGTGCCCCCCTATTCCTACTCTTTGGGTGTCTTCTTTCTGGACTTCACTTGGTGTCCTTCCGTTCCCGGGGTCCAAGGTGAGGAATTTGAGAGTACTCCTTTTGTTATCTCTCTCAATGAAAGATCAACTGTCTGCCGTTTGTAAATCGGGTCACTTTCACTTAGAAATCCTAAGGAAGGTCCTCCCTCTGATACCAGCAACTCTCCATTCGCCTGTGGTGGCCGCCTTGGTGCTGAGCAGACTTCATTACTGTAATGCTCTATATCTGGCTCAGCCCAAAGGCACCACCCAGCGACTTCAGTGTCTTCAAAACCTTGCCACCCAGGTGGCTACAGGAACCCCCTTTGGGGCTCACATCTCCCCTGTGCTTCACACCCTGCATTGGATCCCCCTCATGCAGCGGATTAGGTTTAAGGCCATGTACATTGTGCACAGAGCACTTCACAGGCAGTACCTTCAATCTAAATTAATCTGCTAAGTCCCTGCCCGCCACCTTCGCTCTGCTGAAGCCGGCTTTTGGGTCATCCCGAGGTTCCGCCGATCTCGTATTGGAGGCCGCGCTTTTTCGGTCGTTGCCACTCAAATGTGGAACAACCTACCTAGGACAGTCAAGAATGTGTCAAATCATCTACAGTTTAGGAGAATACTCAAAACCACCTTGTTTTAGTTCCTTGGCTCTCCTCATTGACTTACTCTTCAGTCTCTGCTCTTTCTAGTGCCAAGATGCCTTTGAGTGAACGTGCGCTGTACAAGTGACCTTAACATAACATAACCAGCTCTCTATCTCTACTGGCCTCTCTTTGATTGTGGGAGCTATCTACAGGCCACCTAGCCAGGACGCCCTCTTCCTCTCAGAATGGGCTGACCTCTCCTCTTCTCTTCTTGCTTCTACCTCTCAACTTCTCCTCCATGGAGACCTCAACATCCACCTGGAAACCTGTAATCCCGCCTCTGGACACTTCCACAATCTTTGCAACACTCTCTCCCTTTCCATTCTATCTTCTGGTCTGACACACTCTGCTGGACAACCTTGGATGTTCTCATCTCCTCAGACATGCCCCTCTCTAACCCTCTCACCACTCCTCTCTCTTAGACTGACTAGTTTCTGCTGTCCTACCACCAGAAATGTTTTGTTCCCCAGGCAAAGCCTACCCCAGCTCTTCCACCTTCCTTCTCGGTCATTTGGCCCATGAAGCCAGTGTCAGTGGATGTCTTTGCTTCTCCCTCCTCTGCTCCTCCTACTCTGGTGGCTGACTCACACTCTGACACAGCCCTCTCTAACCTAAATCTTTCTATCTCCAACACTTTGGACATCCTTGCCCCTGTCATGAGAATCCATCTGAAGCCGACCTCCAAGTGCAAATCTTGGTATGACTCGACCATGCCACCCTGAAACACAATTGCAGGGTGGCTGAGAGGAAATGGAGGGCTTCGGGTGCATCCTGTGACAAACTGGCCTGCCACCTGCTCCAAAGGCAATACAGACACTCTGTCCTCTCCAAGATGAGGGTCCATATTCAAGCCTGCATCTCTGTGGCAGTAACAATATGACCAGACTCTTTAAAATATGCAAGGAGCTGAACAATCCTACTGCAGGATCCACCTCTCCTGTTCCCTCCCACACCATCCGTATGGCTCTGGCCTCTCATTTCACCACTAAAAACTCAGGACATCTTGCCCTCGCTTTCCTCTCCCTCTCCCTCTCCCTTTACCTCTCTCATGCCCCCTTTGGCTGCCTCTCTCTCTTCTCTTCATTTTTCATACTCCTCTCTGACAACACCTGACAATGTTTCTAGATAAGTCTGATTTATGAAAGTGTAGTCCAAAAAGATTCTTCCTGCTCTTCCAGAACCATCAAGGATAACATTGCCACCCTCACTACAGACTTGGCCAATTTCTACAATCATTTTTTCGTGACAGGATCTTTCCCCTCTCTCCTCAAGCACCCCCTTGTGCACTCCCTACTAAAAAAAAAGCCTTCTGCAGATCCTATGTGTCTGGCTATCGCCCGATTTCTATCACTCCTTTCATGAGCAAACCCCTAGAAAAGCTGGCCATCTCCCAGC
This sequence comes from Ambystoma mexicanum, assembly GCF_040938575.1. Taxonomy (NCBI): domain Eukaryota; kingdom Metazoa; phylum Chordata; class Amphibia; order Caudata; family Ambystomatidae; genus Ambystoma; species Ambystoma mexicanum. The sequence continues at coordinate 338,498,955 of NC_090940.1, forward strand.
GTATGCTCTCTTTCAGGCTTTCCTCAGCCTCCTCTCCTCCCTCACTCATTCCTAACTGTCTATCCGCAAATCAGGATTATTGCACCTCCAACGATCTCTGCCTCAATGCCAGTAAGACAGAGATCCTTCTCATTGGTACCCCAGCTCCCGATTTCCCTCTCTCACTCTGGCTGCTCTCCTTGGGCCCTCTACCCTCACCTTCCTGTGAAGCAAAAATAAACCTTGGTGACATCTTTGACCCCACTCTCTCCTTCTCTCCTCACATCACTGACCTTGCCAAGAAGGCCCAGTTGCAGCTTCTACCTTTTCTCCCTTTCCCCCAGAAGCTCACTCTCTCCAGAGCCCTGGTTCTCTCCAGTCTGGACTACTGCAACACCCTCTTTCTCAATCTGCCTCTTCGCCCCCTGCAACTAATCCAGAACAGGACTGCAAGACTGATGCTTGGCCTCAAGCCCAGGGACTGTACCTCTCCAGCCCTGAAATCTCTCCACTGGCTTCCGGTGGCTGCAGGAATCAAGTTCAAGGCCCTAAGCATCATCCACATGGCTTTCTGGGGTTGGGGGCCGCACTACAGCCAGCTCTCTCTGCTGAAATACCTTCCTTGTAGAGCCCTTTGCTCAGCTACCTCCAACTCTCTGAGGGTCAGACTCTTTTCCAAGCAGAGAGTGGGGGTAGATATCTCTCCTCTGTAAGTGCCTCCCTCTGGAATGGCCTCCCTGCTCTGCTTAGACTTAAGCTGGACCACCTGAAGTTCCAGAAGCAACTCAAGACCTTCCTTTTCTCTGCCTTCTCTCTATTGCTTCCTTGCTAACTTACCTGTTTGCTGCAAGATTTGTGTGTTCCAAAGCCCATTACAAATTTGTTTCGGGCACAGGGATCAAGAACGTCCACTAGGAAACCATGGACTTGGAAATCTCTCACCCTTTGTGGGGGTTCTTGCTATATCTCACTGCAGCTCTAAAGGCTGATCTCACCGCCTTAAAGTGGACATTTATACTGATAGGCCCTTGTTACAAGTCCTGGCCAATGTCAGTAGTCAGGATTGGTTAGAGAAGGAGGCTCCGCCCATGCAGCAACCAGATCCAACATTATATTGCAGGCGACAGCACCTGGCCCCCTTGGTCACTGCATCCCTAACCCTTAGAGGATAGTAGGGCACTTCACCACAGATGAGAAGATTGCCACTTGTAAGCTTGGAGGGCATAAGGAGACAGGATGTCAGAGATGGATACCGTAAAGCTCGTGGTGAGAAGGTATACAACTCAATCATGTTGTGTACTTACAACTGAAGCGTGCACTCGCCGCTGTACATGTGATCAAGGGTGAGCTGAGTTTGTGCAGGGCCAATTTCAAAATGATAGTTGGGGGACACCATCTCTACAGCTGGGAATTGCAGAATAGAATATGTCAACGCAAATGCAATGATGAGGTCTAGTTTTAGGTTTTTAAATGTAAAAGCAGAGTGAAAAAATTGAAATTCGTTTATTGGGCCACAAAAATGTTCTCTTAATGTGGTTTTGTATCCCCTAGACACATATCTGATCACACAATACATTTGCAATGGTACGAAGTAAGGAGCCGATAAAGGATTGTTTTTAATTGACTGACTTTAGAGTAGGAAAATCATTCTGAAATATTAAAACAATAATTCCTTGCTTGCGATCAAGAGCTGACTGTGCCCTGAATCAAGTGAATCATTCCTAAATATAGAACTGCAGGGCAGCGGGTTTGGCAATGGATTTTGAATGGCACATCTTTGCAGTTCACAGCTTAGCATGGATGATGCAAGTTTCCTAGGGCAAATGCAATGGGTAATGCCCCTGGGTTGATCAGTAATCTCCAAGCATATTCGCTGCCCTACGCCAAAGAGGAGAAAGCCGGGTGATGAATGCATCATCACAGGTATATTCACCGCTTTTTTAGAGATAATGGGCCTCATCACATCTTCTTGCAGTGGTACATTTTTGGTGGCAATTTCATTTTGCAACTTTTTTTGGGTGGTCAAAGAATTGCTGCGTGTTTTTCCGCACTAGCGAATTGTGTCTGTGGTGGTGAAGTGGAGGATTTGCCTCCCACCTACTTTAGCAATGTTTAGCAACTACTGATAAAGCGACCATTCTTGGTTAATCTTAAGAAATCCCACTGGAGTCCTATGGACACCAACAATGGAGATGTCCACTGCCTTACCACCATTTATTGTCATGCAGGACATTTCTGGGACTGAGTGTCGGTAACGGTAAATGAGTTTGGTGATTATTCATGGTGCGGTCCAATGTGCACAGCAACATACAGTCAGCACCATCCTCAGTTCGCTTTGATGCATGAATAGTTCATACGTGTGGGAAGAGCTTGATTATATACTTGTACATAGAACAGGTAGCTCCCCGACCTCCACCCGACGCCCCTCCTCTGCATGAGTCAAATCTGACCTTTGTTTATTTATTTGGTATAAAACACAGGTGCACATATGAAACAGCTAAGATGAAATACTATGAACACCAACCAAAGAACACTGTTAAGACTGAGTAGAAATAAAAACTCAAGGATATACCACCAACAATACATCTAATACCAACTTTATCAAACCGGATTCTGGATTCCCAACACAACCGCAGCCCAAGGCTGCAAAACCTGTCATGATTAACACATTTTAACAGTGGCAACTTTGCATTATAAACCTTAGAAGCTAGTACCCGCATTCAGAACATCAACATAAAAAGTAACACGGCACATTTTCCGGCAAGATACAGTGAATTTGTAGTGGACAATTCTCTCTAAGTGGACTCACACATCAATTTTAACATTACCCAAAACTCCCAAGTGAAATTTTCAAATGACAATGTTTTTGCAACAATGGTTTACATTTTCCACACAGTGCACACGTGAGATGCACAGGGTAACCTGTTCCCTTTTTTCCAAATTGTAATTAGATGTAGTTTAGAGGTCTGCAACATATGGCTCCCAATACGTTTTTGACTACATCTCCCATCACACCTAACCAGCCCAGACAATGGTGAGGTTGAGACATCATGGCTGTCTAGTCCAGAAATATCTGAAGAGTTAAAGTTTGCAGATCCCTGATGTAATTTAACAGTCAATATATATAACCATTCTTATTTTCACCTACTTTTCACGCCTGCTCCCTGCTCCCTCGCTGGAATGTCCATTTTCCCATCTCTGTGATGACCGTCGATCATTAGCAGCTCCCAAAAGCGTTAGCCAGCACTGCCCCTGCTGCCTCCGTAAACTGTCCCTACAACAAAAACCGCCTGGTAATAATCCAAAAGTCACCCGAATTGATAACCCTTGACCGAACTAAATCCATGTACATTTCAGCGTAGGAACCTAAAGTCTCACAGCAGCAGAGCAGGCAGGTGCCTGAAGATGCCAGTTAGTGAGGGGCGTCACGCTTGGCACGGCCCTGCTCCGAGCATTCTAAAACTCCAGGCCCGGTGTTCCAGGCAGCAGTTAGCTCGTGTCTGAGGACATCTACAATAACAGGAACATGCGTGTAATCCAGGGACTCGAGTTCCAACGGCTTCCCTCCCGTGAGCTTTTCAATTTGTTTAAAAAATGGGGAATTAACCTATTTCATATTCCCATGAAAGTAAATACACCATTGTCACTTACTGTCCGTCTTTTATGTTCGGTTGCCATGATCAATGTCTCTTTCAGGAAATATAAAAGACTTTCGCATTGATCAGCCCTTGCTACAAATGAACCCCTAAAGTGCTCGCCCTTTCCTGAAGCAGCTCAATATCCACATTCACCTCTGCTGCAAAAGCACTGCCAGATACGTGAAAAATAAGTAGCCTACACTTTGCTGCATGTGTTTTAACAAATGATCATGTTTCATTTTTATTCATTTTATTATTATGAATTGATTTGCTTGTTTCAGGTCTACTGCATTCACGTGTATAGAAACCCTTTTAGAAAGTTACACTTGCATCTTGTCAGGCAAACCTGCTCCCTGGATTCCTACATGCACCTGGTTTCAGTATCTTCTTGAATCTCCCAAAACAAGTTTGACCCATAGCACCTAAGAGCTCATTCAAGCTGTTATTCGAGATGATCTGGATGTTTCAATGCATGCAATCCAGGTCATAGACTCCTCTCAAGTTCTGTTTACGATTTTTACCACTGGAGATTTGTTGCGTTCTGGGTGGTCCTCAGAGGGCAGTGGTGATAGCTACCATCCTAAATTTCCAAAAGTGCACCCAGATCCACTTCTGCTACAAGGAAGCTAAATGCCTATTGTCTCTCCTTATTTAGTTCTTCCACCTGTGGGATGTATTGACCCACTCAACAGGTTTTCCCCACATCACCAAGCTGCATTTGTGCAGAAACAGCAAAATGGCTGCGCTGGCTCCTGTGATTGCCATGGCCTCAGAACTGCGTTTTGCAACACCAAAAAGATGGCTGCACTTTCTTGCCAAGCATACATTGGGCAGGATGGAACCAGGGGACTCCCCGAAGGAGTGTGCCAGTGCTATCTGACACATACAAAAGGAAGAAAGTGAAAAAGCAGCGTTGTTTTGCTGCAAAACCCCCAAATCCCCGTAAAAAATGATTTTTCACCTTTAAAACAAATGCTGCTTTGATGCTAATTCCATTTGTTCATTCTGAAATCACTGTGATTAATAAGGCCCTGCTATGCCCAATATAGCTCATTGTGCCTCAGCAAAACCAGGCACGATTTCTGAATGACAGGCCCTGTCAAACCAACTATGAGAGAAATCAACAAGGAACTTCACTTTTTACTCGCACTGGAACAGCGTTTATTTCTTTACAAATGTATCAAAGCTTGGTAGTTCAAAAGAGGCTCTGTCTGAACCACGTCAGTTTTAATGTATCTGTGCTTCAGCTAAAACTCCTGCATTCAAGAAAATGACTATAGCTGCTAAGACAGTGTGGGAATTTGATGCTACTGCCACCAGCTCCTTCTGTACCCGCAAATAGTTGTGCCACATCACAATTGCATATCTCCTAACCGCGGGTATGATCTCCAGTCACTGGTGAGTTTAACTGCGTCTCAAATATGGCCAAATAATTAGCTTATGCGGTAGCCATGGCTATTCGGAAAAATTATGAAAACATTTTGATCCTACACTCCCAAGCCTTTACCAAGTGACCCCAACATCAATGCCACCTCCCCCACTCCCCTAATGTCCTCCTTACCTCCCCTACCCTCTGCCATTCCCGTTTCTGTGACGCAGTTTCAATCAAAATGTTGGCTAGGCACTGTAGAGGAGCAGGTGGACATGTCATCTCTAGCTCCCGCCCCCTCACCTCCATCATATTGCGACAGCAGGTGAAGAGCACTATTTGGGACACCAGCTTTTATCCGAATACTACATCGAGTGTATGAGAGACAATATGCACTCAGACAACCGTATCAAATCTTCCCCCGCTTTGAAAGGGTGGAAGGATGGCTGCATACACCATCGGACATCGAAGAGCTATAAGTGACATTGCACGAAGGCTGAGTGACATCATGAGGGAAAGACACTAAGATGTACTGAAACAATATGCAAATACCTAAGGATAAAGAAGTAACTGAAGTAAAAAGAAAAACATGTAATCGAAGACTAAGAAATCATATGCACTAAAGAAATAAGTGCTGAGAGATAAAGTGAATGTATATATGCATAAACGCAAGTTAGTTGAGACATATAGAAGCTTGCTGCATAAGAAAACATAATGTGGCTAAATTGGCCATTAGAAAAGGATGGACGCTGGACTCGTGTTGAAACCAATCAAGCTACCACAGGCACAGACTAGAACTGCAGAGTCAGAAGGCACTGCAAAAACAGTTTTGTGTGAGGAACACAGAGGAGTCTATTGACCTGGGATCAATGATGACACATCAAAGAATAATTGCAGGGCACAAGGGGAGTCAAGAGGATAAGCCATGTGGTAAGACATATTTCTCTTAGATTAAGCTAAGAAGAAAAAATCTGCCAGCGCCAAATATTGGATAATCAAAGATGCAAAAAAAAAAGTCTATGCAAGGTGTAGTGAGCAAGTCTCAAGAGGGGACGAGGAGTAATGACACCCAGCTTAATTAAATCAAATAGCAGTAAATAGAAGGACGAAATTGACAAAATCATGGTCTCCTCACACCTGATTCAGAGGTCATTAAACTCCAGATGAAGATAATGGTGTATCTACATTCCCTTGAATGTTGCAGAACAGAGAACAGGCTGAAGGTCCACTGTAAAGAAGAAACCTTGGTTTAGGGCCTGACCGATGAAAGATGATGGACAAATTGGGCAAGTGGGTAGTAGACTGACGTTGCTCTCTGCATCTGAGTTTTGATTTGCCTCCATGCTGCTAACGAGCCAAAAGTCCAAGGTTGGGAGGGAATGCCAAGGGTCTATGTAGCAACATGCTATAGAGTGTTGCATAAGGCCAACCCACTGCTGTTATTCTGCTATGAACTGAATCATATTATATAACAGGTGCGAGACTCATAAATTATGATATGATATCACTTGTATTTAAGATCATCACAAAGAACTGCAGCACCCTTTCTTGGTCAGCCACTAACTTCCCAACAGTTCACATGTAAACATTCCAGGCTCTTAGAGTTCTATGATGACTCAAATGCTATGTTCCAAGAGAGAGTTCTGTGACATGGCTGATGATGAATCAAAGGTAAAGTTGTACTGTGTGAACTATATGCAATAAAACACTTCTGCTTCCCTTACAACAAGAGCCTGAAACTTTAAAAGCAGTTACCCAGTTTATGTACATTAAAACACACCTATATACCACTTCTCCTTCCCTTACAATAAGAACATGAAACTGTAAAAACAGCCAACTTATGTACAGTGAAACACACCATGGACCGGTGATTCACTGCAAAGGTATATGACACAGCAACCATGATATAGCACATGGGGTGACCTGAGAGGTTTTTTATTAATATTGTGATCTGTAAAGTTGTACTCTTTACCAGCCTCTCTTTATTCCACACACCCCCTCCCTCCAAATGAATGGCATTGCCAAGATCTTCACTCACCACCTTGACTTTGGAATATTTAGAATCAGTTTTCCACATGTGTAGTTTAATCTTCCCCTCATCTCCTCTCCCAAAACTCTTCAAATTGCAAGCATTTTTTAAATCATACCACTCCTTACAAATACCTCACCTTATCTCTGACCTCCTAAACATTGACACCTATCATTTCGGCATGCCCCATCCATCCAGGAACTTAGAAAGTATTGGGCTTCAGACCCAGCATCAACTCAAACAGCGTGACTCCAGTCACTGGGTGTGGAATGTTCCTGTACTGACACATCCGCCAAAACATCTCTCTCCTCCAATCACCTCCAAAATGTACCGACATCCTTATCCCATCCATTAAGGTCCTATTGTATGAATCCATGCAACTGTTGCTTTGTGGATGATACAATGCAGTTCTTTTTTGCTTAATACTCTCTTAACCACAACTGAAACTCCTTGGAAATAAATTGTTGACCATTGTCAGTCACCACCACAGATGGCCACTCTTTTCTCCAAAACATGTTCTCAAGAAATGTTATCACATTCATGGAGGTGATATCCTGGTCAATACCAATCTCTTGACATTTTGTGAGCAAATCCATCACTACCACAACATAATAATCTTGCGCACCACTGAAATTCAACAGACCCAAAAGATCCATGGCAACGGTACCCCACACCACCTTAGGACTCTCTGGTACAACCATGGGTGGTGTACTTGTTTCCAAAATCTTATCACTGTCATTGCATCCCTCACACTCTCTAATTCGCTCTTCAATAAACCTGGACATTCCTGGCCACCAAAAATCCATGCGAATGACTGCCTTTGTCCTCCAGATTCCCATATGAGACTTATATACTAGATCTACCACTTTTTCACACATACTCTCTGGAACCACTAGTCACTGCCCCTTACACAAAATTCCACCAGTTACACACAACTCATCTTTAATCCTCCTGTACTCCCAGCAGTTCACATGTAAACAATCCAGGCTCTTGGAGTTCTATGATGACACAAATGCTATGTTCCAAGAGAGAGTACTGTGACATGGTTGATGATGAATCAAAGGTAACTTGGTACAGTGTGAACTATATACAATACAACATATTATACATATTTAGAGGTGTTCAAGGTGGACATCCAGTGATATTACTAATACCTATATGATGTAAAGGTACATATGTTCCCTTAACCAAGTCCTCCATTCAATAGGTTTCACAGTTTGACACGTAGGATGATGTCATATATGACATAAATTGAGGTATACAATCTTTGTGTAATCAAAATTGAAATGTGAGTGTGCAGACTACAGTTTGTTGCTCGCCAGATTGCCCTTCTTTATTCAAGCTGATAATAAAGTAGTACTTTGCCATATTCTTTGAGTCTGTCCGCTTATTTGGGTCTGAGATAATTATTGGTAATTTCATCGAGCACATGAGATGCTTCACAGTGCTAGAGCACATTTTGGTAGCAGTGCGAATGGTTCTGGTCCAGTCGGCCTGTGCCAAGTTCTAATCTCTCTGACTATCGACTGCTTTCGCCATTAGCCAGAAGATCGTGGAGCTTCCTGTGGAGAGCGCGCGCAAGACATATGTGTGGAAAGAAGTGTTCGACAGTGCCCTTTTGACAAAATACATGTCTGGGCCTCGCAGGTGCCCCACGAACCGAAGGCAAACTGGTCGATTTTGGAAGAGTCGATATTGAGAGACTCGAGCTGAGCCACGGATGTATGTAGAGCATTGAAATTGGCAAATATAGGGGGGGGACTGTATTGTGAATATATGTATATAAGTAACAGGACTTTTGGGTATTAGAAAGAGAAGAAATAGATAGCTCGATTCCTGGTTCCAAGAGGGGCGGAAGGGTATGCACTAAAACTCTAAATAGGGATATTATTTAAGGATTCCTGAGGCAAGGCCATAAAGAAGAATGAATAAACTCCAAAATGGGGTCAATAATTTGATGATATACATTTACTAAAGATAGTAAAGGAAGGAATATGCAAAAAATTAAAAGTGCACATGTGTATGGGGTTATAAATATGTCAGTATAAAAATTTGATTGCATTTAGATTAGAAGATATAAAAATATAGTATAAAATTAAGGTAATCAATTAAGGTAATCATCAGATTTTTAAATAAAGGGATTGACATCAATAAGAAGGATACAAATTAAAGGGGAATAACAAATTAATAAAGAAGAGGTTCTTAAAGTATGAATAATAAAACAATGAGACCACATAATTGTTAGAAAGTGTAAACAAAGGAATAAAAAGGACACCACTGCATACATTATTTTAAACTGGTTAAAAATGTGGTTTTCTGGTAAAGGGCGGTGATTGATGGTGCCTGCTCAAATTAATCATTGTGTTATATTTGATAAAGTAAATAAAAGAACACATTTTTTGGTGAGTATTGTAGTCGAAATCGACTTTTCACCATGGGGGACACTCCCCTTTTACATCTATGCAGGATACTGCCAAATTATACATCTAAAATAAGGCACTACCCTGTGGAGTGGGTGAAAGGCACGACTGATAAAACACTTATGCCGTGGCCCCAAGAATGTTTGTTGTAAAAAAACGTATTGTGACATATGACAACATATTTGCATGCTACATATAAGGGGAAGAAGTTGCAGAAAAGGTTGTCCATTTTAGAGTTATGGAAGATGTAACAGAGCGAGAAAGAAGATCCGCTGAGAAGGAGTGGATGCTTAATAAGCATAAAGGGAAGGATGTAACACCTTCGGCTCCCCTTTCCCCTTCTTGGAACAAGAGCGCAAATACTAAGAAGCAGGGATTTTAACCTTCTTAAGAAATTAAAAGCAGCCAAGTGGTATGTTAATCCAACATACAAGCCCCCTGGTTATAGCAGTGAGGACACTGTGGAAGAGAGCAAAAGTAGAGAATGTGAATATATGTCAATAAGCGATGAAAGTACACTGCGTGATGAGAGAACAGACAGGCAGGATAGACAGAATGAGATAAAGAAGCAAAGAGACAGATGTGATGGACAAAGCTAAGGAAGTAACAACAGGATAGAATGAATGGATGGGAGGACAGATAATACTTAAACTAGACTGTGAATGCAAAAAGAAGATATTGAGGCTGAGTACCCCTAAAGGAAATACACCAAATGCGGGTTCAAAAAGATACACAGATTTTTATTCTACAATTGAACAGTTTTCAAAGGACAAAGCAACAGATAGCTATCAGGCCCTCAGTACAACACAGTGAATACCAGCCCTGTTCGGTGTGTGCAGTGACTGGGGATGTACATCAAAATAGTCACACCTTTTATACAATCCAAAACATGATGTCTAGCCCACTTGCAAGTTAACCATTTTCCCAGGCTAGAGGTTCATGCCGAGTTTGTTCCTAATGTATGCATCTATAGAGCTAGGGGTTATCCTTAATACATTTGCCAACAAGTTACAATAGCAACAGTGTGTCTTCGGGTTCAATATTAAACCTTCGTACATATCTTGGACAATATAGTCAAACAAGTGTTCACATTAGATGCTCGAACAGTATTGTGCATAATATATGCTCATGGATTAGTTTCGTTGGCACAGGTAATCCTCTATACACAGGTCAATGAAGGACAAGGTCTCATTACATGACCCTTACATTTGGCCTGCGGACAGTTTACACATTAACTCGTATGCGGAGGACAAGACGACCAAGTTACATTCAGAACGACACTGTCCACCATCTTAGAACACAGCGAATACCAGCCCATTTCGGTGTATGCAGTGAGTGGGGCTGTACATAAAAATAGTTGCACCTTTTATACAATCCAAAACATGATGTCCAGCCCACTTGCAAGTTAACCATTTGCCAGGGCTAGAGGTTCATGCCGAGTTTGTTCCTAATTTATGCATCTATACATCTAGGGGTTATCCTTAATACATTCACCAACAAGTTACAATAGCAACAGTGTGTCTTCGGATTCAATATTAAACCTTAGTACATATCTTGGACAACATAGTCAAACAAGTGTTCACATTAGATGCTCAAACAGTATTGTGCATAATTTATGTTCATTGATTAGTTTCGTTGGCACAGGTAATCCTCTATACAAAGGTCAATGAAGGACAAGGTCTCATTACATGACCCTAACATTTGGCCTGCGGACAGTTTACACATTTACTCGTATGCAGAGGTCAAGACGACCATGATACATTCAGAACTACACTGTCCACCATCTTAGAACACAGGGTGACATTAGAGTAAGAATCAAAATGGCGGATGAACCTAAAATGGCAGATAACACGGATCTAAGGTCAGGACCTTGCAACGCGGATTTCTTCGCAGAACGACTGGGCTTAGGCCAATATATACAATAAAGAGGCATGATATGATTTCTCGTTCGACAAGACGACAAGGGCATTGATGGGGTTAGAGAAAGGGAAGAAAGAGAAGAGCAGGAAAAGAAAGAACTAGAACAAGAGAATGACTTGTTGGGAGGGAGTCCCAGGTATGCCAGAGAGACACTGGAAGTCTGCAGACTTGGAGGACCCAACGCCCTCCCCCAGGATGCATGGACTCAGTCAACGGCAAGTTCAAACTGCGTTTCATTACAGACAAAACCAACAGAGATCAGCATAGGAACAGGAAAAATTCATGCACTTCACGCTCTTCCTCGGCTCGCAGGCCAGTTTTACTACCTAATGCCATCAGCATGATGTCACAACTTGGGCCCTTCTCCAGAAAACCTATTGGGCCAACCAATTGGGTACTGAGTATTGTACCGCCTATTGTGGACAGTATATATGTTATTCTACAGGCCCTTGAATGTCAGGTGGCTGGCCTGGTCCATTCCAAAGTCACTAACTATAACAATGCTGCAGTGTGATGGACTTACCAATGGTTCTTGTTATTGCTACCCACCCCTAGGATACTAAACTGTGGTTGTTTAGAGCTGACGTCCCTGGGCCTGGGATCCGCACAGGTTCTCAGCTCTCTGTGTACCTCTTCAAGGATGACTGTGTTTAAATTGTAACTTGTGTACACTGCCTTAGCTTATAAGAGTGTTCTCCTGATCAGCGCAACACTTGTTGTATATTGTTGCATACTTGTCGGTGTCTGTGTCTGGCGGCCTGGGACCAGTATGCCTTTCCCACCGCTGCTTGCTGTCCATTGTCTGCTTTGGCCGCGTCACATGTTCAGAGACCACAAATTTCAGCTGTGCAGCTCTGAATTATGAGGATTTATTAGCCTTTTCTGCAGCTGCTCCCTTTGTTGTCTGGGGATTGGATTGCCATCTGTATCTCTTGGCCTTGGCTGTGGGTTCTGTCTCACACGTCTTGTTCTCTGTCCAGCCTGAATCAGCTCAGTTCGTCTCTTGCTCTAAAGCCTGGAGCCTGCTTTAATTTTCCTAAACTTTATAAAGCGGCTTCTACAGTGTCCATACTATTTTACATGTCCATAGGTTAGTCACACTTTGTCCTGTCAGGTCCCATGGTGCTCCTGCACTTCCATAGGGTTATCTGCATGTAAGCATCTGCAAGCTTTGCTCAGGATCTATTGTGCCTTGCATTTTGTCCATTGCTGGGTTTGACTAATGGTGAAAATAATGAAAGCAATGACAGTATGTATATGTATCTGTCCACTAACTATAGAACATTACGCTTGTGTTCTTCATGTGTTTGAGTGTGTGTTTATGTCCTGAAGTGGGGATGGTATGTGTGCTTCATGTCTAACGCTGCTATGTTGTGGTGTCTCTAACGACATCATCAACATGTCTTCTTGATGCTTCATCCAGGCTGTCAATAGAGGTATCCTTGTTCATGGCCTGTGGCTCTTCATCCACACAGATATAGGTATGCACCGTCCTTGGTCTGTATGGCTGGCTGAGTGGATACCTCTAGACATACTTCTCAATCATGAGTCCATTGGTAATTCATCTGAAATAGAATGGGTGATTGCAGTGTCTTCTGGCCTTCTTCCTTATCATGAATTTAGTATAAGGGGGATGAGATGGTAAGCTTCCCCATCCCTCTTTAAGGACAAGAGAAAGCATACAAGGAAGATAAGGAAAAAGAGAGGAAGCAAAAGAAAACATGAATAAGTTACGAGGCAAAGAAATAAAAAGACACACTAGAAGAGATGAAACAAGAGGAGATAAAACACAAAGATTGAAAGTACATAGGTTGCAAAGAAGGCAAGAGGAAGAAGAGATGAGAGAGATGAGGGGAAGGGAAGAAGAGATTAACTGGAGTAGGGGACAAAGGGACGACCAAATAGATTGTCTATCCATTAAAGGCATGGTGCTGATTGAAGCACGAGAATGATCAGAAGATGAGAGAGGGTCACAACAGCCCAACAGAGAGCTGCAAGGAATAATGATAATATAAACATGGGCGGACGAGCATGATGCAGAAAATATAGGGAAGAGGATTGGGAATTTATATAGGCAAGTGAGGGATAAAGATGTCTATAAGACCAAAGAGAATGCCGACAGATCTTTATCGAGGGCAACAGGAGGACGGTCAGATGATGTATTACGAGCATAGAACGCTGTGTTTAAGTAGATTATAACTTTATGACGTGGAGAGGGATGATAGTCATACAAGCTACGGCAAAATGATGTCAGACTAGTTTTATTTGCTATTTTCATTGTGCTGCCATTTTTTGAGCTTTTTAATACCTGGAGCTGCCTTGCTATTTTGAAAGCACACGTTGTTTCCCACTATTGCCTGCTTATTTGACTGTTTTTGGCCCTTCCAAAATGGCCGCCGTGGTCTTCTTTGTTGTGTAGGCAAGCTGTGCTGAACCACCTCTCCCTGTGCTGCACTCCCATTGGTTGCTGAGTGTTTTCTTCTATCCAATCAGGGACCGGCAGGCTTTAGCCAGCCCTCTCAGCAATACCCACTTTTAAGGCCCCTGTCTGCTCCCTGTCCGCTAATTGGGGTCCTCCCTGCATCCTAACCACAATGATGCTGCCACCTCACTCCTCTAAGAAATCCAGACTGCCTTGACTTTGCCTCCTCCAGAACTATGGGTCAGTTCCCTCCTTATGGAGTCCCTCCCACCGCCTTTGACTACCACTGTTCTTTCTGCTTGTTACTCCCATGTTGTCATCCTGATATGCAGTGCTTCCTAAAACCCTTTGCTAACATCTGATTCCAAGATTGAAAAGTCAAATCTTGCTGTTTTTGCTTTGGGCTAAAAAGTCAAATCTTGCCGTTTTTGCTTTGTGTTAAAAAGTCAAATCTTGCTGCCCATTGCGAAATTCTCTGTATTTTGCTTGAATACTGTTTCTTCTCTGTAACTTGCCAGCCCAATGACCTCACCACTCTCTTTTGTCCCATACCTACCTGCCTTAGCCCCCCCACTCCCCGCAGTATCTCCATCCTCTCCTCGCTTCCACCCCAATGGTGCTTTCTGTTTCTCCTATCTTTTCCAACTGCTTCTCCATTGACTATCCTTCCCTTCTCACTAAGTCTGGTAGGAAGAAGTTCAAAAAGTATATCTTGGCCTCTAACCCTGGTCTTCCTATTGCCGACACCTACTCCAATGCTTCCGCCAGACATACCCTCACCGACATCCTCTTTGTCGTTCCTTCGCCAGATCTATGGACACATCATATGGTCTCAGTGCTCTGCCGTATCTCCTCCTCTCTCATTAATGGTGGCACTTGCTGGGAAGTTCTCATGGCTTCCTTCGACTCCTCTAAAGTCATCATTAATGTCTACCTAAATGGCACTGTCATGGTCCAAGGCCCTCAGGCCAATCTCATCCTCTTTGATAGGCGCTTCCCTCACCTCATCAATTTACTTTCATCTCCTGCTGTCCCCTCCTCTCCCCCCTTGGCTACCTTGCCCTCTCTCTTCTCCTCCTCCGCCGCTCCGAGGCTCTTTCTCCTCCGCAGGGCATACCTCTTATCTGTACTCCTCCCCGGAAGGTCTTTAAGGCTGGCAGCCTTCTTCATATTGCCACTCTCAACTCTCGCTCTGCTGTCAAACATTCCTCTGACATCTGCCACCTCCTTGAATAACTAGACCTTGATGTCCTTGGTTTTACTGAGACATGGTTCACGGCCAGCTCTGTCACAAGCTTTGACACTCTCCGCTCTGCTTGTTACACGATCCTCTCAGCACCCAGATCCTCCTGGTCCGGTGGGGGGGGTAGCCCTGATCTTTCCTGTGTGGATTCCTGCCTCTATCATTCCCACTCAGACCTACTCCTCTTTTGAATGCCTTGTCTGTAGGCTTTCTCTCTCGCCTACCCATTCTCTTACTGTGGTTACCATCTACCGACCTCATGGTTAAATCACCTCATTTCTTTCTGAGTGGACAGATCTCTCCTCCTCCCTCCTGGCCTCCACGACTCAACTCCTCCTCCTCTTTGACCTCAATATACATTTAGACTCTCCTTGCTCCTCCTCTGTACTCTTCCGTGACCTCTACAACTCCCTCTCCCTGTCCATCCTCCCCTCTGGCCCGACTCACTCTGCAGGGCACACACTCGATGTCTTGATCTCCTCTGACCTCCCCCTCTCCATCCCTCTGACCACTCCTCTCTCCTGGAGCGATCACTCCCTCCTCTCCTCTCATCTCTCCCTCTCTTCCCCCCCCCAAGCCAAGCCTACCCCAACACTGCCACCTACCTTCTCGGACATCCGGCCCATGAAGCGTGTGTCAGTTGAGGCTTTTGCCGCCACTTTCTCGCCCCACCTCCACCTTTGGCTGTCTCACATCCTGACACAGCCCTGTCTCTGTCTACTCTTCAATTTCTGATACATTTGATGCTCTTGCCCCTGTCATGAGGATCCGTTTGAAGTCCAAAGCCAAGCAATTCCTGGTATGACTCTGACCTAGCTACACTTAAACGTAAGTGTAGGGCGGCTGAGAGGAAATGGAGGACTTCCTGTTCATCCTCTGATAAACTGGCCTGTTGCCTGCTACAAAGGCAATACCGACTCTCTGTCCTCACCAAGAAGCGAGTCCACATTCAAGCTTGTGTCTCTGTGGCATCTAACAACTCGGCTGAGTGTTTTAAAAATCTGCAAGGAGCTGGCCAACCCTGCTGCAGTCTCTACCCGCCTGTTGCCTACCAGGCTTTTTGCAATACCCTTGCCTCTCACTTCATTTCAGAAACCCAGGAAATCCTGTCCACCCTCTTCACCCACACCCCTCCTCTCCTCTCCCCATCTATGCTTGCTGACCCTCCTTTAGCCACCCCCCACCATCCTTCTCATCCTTTCCTCTTTTCTCCCCTGACGAGGTCGCTAGACAAGTCCGATCTATGAAAGCCTCGTCAAAACAGGTTCATCCCTGCTCCTCTAAAACCATCAAGGACCACATTGACACCCTCACTCCGACCCTTGCTGATTTTTGCAACCACTCCTTAGTGCATTATCATCTCAAGAAACCCACAGCTGATCCTTCTTGTCCAGCTAACTATCGCCCAATTTCCATTACTCCTTTTCTTGGGAAACTCCTGGAAAAGTTGGCCATCTCTCAGCTTAACTTTCATTCTAATTCTGTTGGCTGTCTGCATGACCACCAGTCTGGCTTCAGAGCTGCCAGAAGCACAGAAACTGCTCTCCTGAACATCTGTGAAGATCTGCTCTCCAACCTTGACTCTAACATTCCCTCTGTCCTCATCCTCCTCGATCTTTCTTCTGCCTTCAACACGGTCAACCATACCATCCTGCTCAACTGTCTCTGTGAAAATCTGGGCATCACTGATCAGGCTCTTGTCTGGCTGACCTCTTTCCTCTCAGACCGACCCTCCCAGGTCCAACTTGGGTCCTTCCTTTCATCTATCTTCCTCTATACCTGTGGTGTTCCCCAGGGTCTAACCTCTCGCCTTGGCTTTTCAACCAATACCTGGCAACTCTCGCCCACTGCATTGCCACTTTCTCCTCAAATTTCCAGTGCTACGCTGACAACACTCAACTCATTTTCAGGCTGCCCTCTGCCACCTCCTCTCCCTCTCTCATCTCTGATTGCCTAACTGCCATTCAAGATTGGTGTGCCGCCAATGATCTTTGTCTGAATGCCAGCAAGACGGAGATCCTCCTCATCGGCACACATTCACCATCCTTTCCCCTCACTCTCTGGCCGGACTCCCTTGACCCTCCTCCTACCCCCACCTGCGAGGCTAAGAACCTCAGGGTCATCTTTTACTCCACCCTTTCCTTCTCCGCCCACATCTCTGAGGTCTCTAAAAAGTCAAATTTCCGACTGCACCTCATCAGAGGTACTCTGCCTTTCCTCTCCTTCCCCCAGAAGCTCATGGTATCCCAAGCGCTGGTTCTCTCTAGCTTGGACTATTGTAACAGCCTCTTTCTAAATCTAACTGCCTCTACTCTCCTCCCTCTGCAACTAATCCAGAACAGGACTGCAAGACTTCTCCTTGGCCTCAAGCCCTGGGATCGTATCTCTCCAGCTCTGAAATCTCTCCATTGGCTCCCAGTGGATGCAAAGATTAAATTCAAAACCCTCTGCATTGTCCACAAGGCTTTCTGGGGTCCAAAATACCTTTAGATATCCCTCCACAAATACCTCCCCTCTCGAGCTCTTCGCTCCTCTACCTCCAGCTCCCTTAGGGTCAGTCGTTTTTCAAAGAAACAAGCTTGGGGTAGATCATTGTCTTCATCTGGGGCCTCCCTCTGGAACAGCCTCCATGCCACTCTGAAACTTGAAGAGAACCATCTCTGGTTCCGGAAGCACCTCAAGACCTTCCTCTTTTCTTCTGCCTTCGCTCCCCGTCTCCCCTGCTAATCTGTTCTCTCTTGGTACCGTGCACCTGGCCACCCTCTATCCTACGGGCCCAGGTACCTGCTCAGCCTGTCACCCTCCCGCACTGCCTCCGGGCCACCCCTTGCACTGGGGTCTGTATATGTACCCACACAGCCCCCCTTTTTCTTCCTGCACTTATCAGACCTACCCTGTCTGCTGCCTTAAACCTAGCACTTGCAAATTGCTGGCTGCACTAAAACTGTTTGCTGCCTTTATTATTTATTTATTGTTATTTATCTGTTTCTCTTCTGCTTCGCACTTTCCACTTCTCCCCTCTTCCATGCACTTTTCCCCTCCCCCTCTCCCATGCACTTGCACGTTCTCAATGTCACTGGGCCTAGTAAGATCGCTGTTTTGATCTCCCCTGTTCCTCTCCCTTGCCTTGTCGCGCTCTGAAACACTTGTGCATGAGCACGATAGAAATAAAATATCAATATCAATATAAATAAGAAAGGGAGGAAACCAAGTAGACGCGAAGAGAGGGCACATGCAGTTTTTCAAAAGGCTCAAGTGTAGAGAAAGGGGTAAAATGATCAGACTTCGAGGACCCTAAAGTAAAAACACTAGAACCAACACCATATACTGAGCTACCACAAGCACGATAGTGCAGTACGGGGGACATATTCCCACCTTATGTAAGCAGATTAAGGTCACTGCCAGGACAGAGAAAAATGGGCGCGACTAGCCCCACCTGGAAAACGAGAAGTGTAGGCGGATATGATTATGGATACGAATGTACATAATTCCTGTTATTAGAGAAGGGGGGGGCAACCACAATATATACCATGGCCACAAAATGGACAAGGATCATTTGAACTGCAAATTACCTTATTTGATTTCAGGTGCAGGAAAATGAATTTATGAGTTAGGGAGAATGACATCTGGAATGTCAATAGCAATAGGCAACATAAAAGGCCTGTTGGCAGTCATTATAAGGGAGAGGACTGATGACATTTGGAAATGAGCAGGGTATGCAGGTGTGACTGCACAGAACACTACACACGATGGAGGGCCATTTAATAATTGCAGAGCAGATGTATGGTGGGCACTCAGGGTACAATATCCGTTACATCAGACATGGGTGCGATTGTGATTAGTCAAATGTGCGATGATGAATATCCTGTAGCCTTTGTTCAAGGTATTCAAGAGCGATGACGTCTTGAGACAAGAGAATCGTGGGATAAAACAGTGGCATTATTTTACCACATTTTATGCCAGGGACTGCCCAAGCCAGTGCAAAGGCAGATGAAGAAACAGGTAAGGATGGAAGCTAAGTGATGGCCAGAAATCCAATTAACTATTGTGCATCATTGCTGATTGTTACAGAAGAAGAATAAGAAGAAAGCTGAGAGTAGAAAGGAGGAGGAAGTGAAGTTAGTTTAGAAACAATTGTCAAAGCTATCCATAGAAGGAGCAGTATTGATGAGTGGGGAAGGTGTGATGACACAAGAGATGCGGCCCGCAAGCAAAGCAATGTAGTGTACCCTATGGATCAGACTGTGTAAAATTATTGGCCTAGGGGAGGAGGACAAGATGGATTTCAGAACCCTCAGGGAGAAGGAGGATTTAATGTTGGAAAGCCACAACAATGTTGGAATTGTGGGATGATTGGACTTATAGCCAGAACATTTAGAAGTAGAGGGGGTATGTAGCAAAATTGTCAAGCTCCAAGAGGGGGCATGGGCTATGTTCCACAATATAATACAGAACCACAGGAGTATTATGCCCAAGATCAGACTCAGAATCGGACATGTGCACCGCTAACACAGCAAACACAGCAAGCTCCATTACAAACGCAACTGCCACAAGGGCAGTCCCAGCAAGTGCCTATGCAAACACAACACATACAAACTCAGCAAACGCAAACACAACAGGCCATGGTACCGCAATGGAATACAATCACAGGAGTACCGCAAACACCCAAACCTAGATTAGAGAGTGTGGTGGTGGTAGGAGGAAATCCTTTCACCGGTACAGGGATGAATACATATATCCACAATAGGACATTCCACAGAGTGGCCTGAGGTGTTCAGTATTATCAGTAACATCGGACCCCCAAGAGGAACCAAGGGTCAAGGTAACGATTGGAGGCAAGGCATTTACGTTTCGTGTAGACACTGGAACAACTAATTCCTGTGTCCGTGAGGGAAAATACCCAATGTCAGGCATTGCCATGAATGCGCAGGGATTATGTGGGGCGATGAGCTTAGTTTCTTTTACAGATGAATTTCCAATCTCTATAGGAGAACATGACAAGTCTATGCCATTATTATATTCTCGGCAGATACCAGTTAACATATTAGGGTGCGACTTGATGACAAAACTTAACATGACAATGGGCCTCATTACAAGTTTGCCAGTCCGGTAACAACGGTGACGGTAAGCTATTGACCCCATTGTTACCAGACCGGAAAACTACGAGTTCTGCTCGCGGGTGCCTTTCAGCCCACCATGTCGAACCTGCACCCGCGAGCAGACCTCGACGGATGCATTGGCACAATTCAGGAATGGTGATGGTGCATCCGGCCTCCCCATTCCCATTGAGTTCATTGGAACTCAAATGGGAATGGGGAGTAATAATTACTGGCACCCAGCAATGGGAATTTACTGGTCTGGAATGCCTTGCTAAGTCCCCATTGCCAGGTACCGGTAAATTCATGACTCCGACGGCAGCCATGCCGGTATTTACCAGCACGGCTACCGCCGGGGTCATAATGAGGCCTGATATCTTTTACTGATGAAGGGATAGTGTGCACCACTACAGGAATACATTATATGAATGTGAGAGAGTGTATATTAGCCTTTACAGGCCAGAAAGCATTATGAGAAGTCCCTTTAGACCGAGAAGTATTTTTGTATGAAGTGACTTGATGTTTTATTATCATTGTTACCCTAGTTGGTAGGTAGAATATAGAGAACACCTGAAGAGTTTTGTTTAGACCAGAAATACCTATGGATGATGAAGAAGGATAGGGTATCCCCATAGAGTTGGAAGCAGCATTGGTCTGAGAAGAAAGGGTAGTTGTCCATGGGACAGATGACAAGGGAAGAGGATGGAGAGCAGTGATAGCTCTCAGTGAAGGATATAGGTTGACAGACTTGACAGACAATGAGCTTATCAGAGATGAGTATTCAGATGATGAGTTAGTATTTTTCATAAATCTCACTTATTGGATTAAAGTAGAGAATAGACAAATACCACAGAGAATGGCAATGGTAAAAAAGAAGCCATAATTTTTCCAGAAAGATTTAGAGAGAGTGCCAAATATTTTATGTACTACTAGTCCTTATGACGTGGGTCTATTGAAAGGAGTACAAGCAATCCCACCACGTTCAAATCCATATCCTATGTCAAGAGAAGTGGGTGAAGGTATATTTCAGACTATTTCCTCTTAATGAAGCAGGGACTATTGGTGACATCTGTGTCCCCATGTAACACGGCTGTGTATCCAGTGAAGAAATCAACTGGGGGTTTATGGAGATTTATTCAGAATCTCTGCCCCTAATCAATATTGTTGCAGCAGAGTTCCCTTTAGTTCCAAATCCTGCTAAAATATTATGCAACATCCAATCTAAGGCCAAACATTTCACAGTTATAGATTTAAAAATGTATTCTTTTCAATTCCCCTTCACGAGGACGCAAAAGATTTGACTTCATCTCAATCTTTAACAGAGTCCTCCAGATGGACCTAAGTAATGTACAGCTGGAGAGTGCAATTATTCAATACATAGATGACATATTAGTATGTAATGAGACAGAAGAAGGATGAAGAGAGGATTCAATTCGACTCATCACCATATTAGCAGAGAAGGAATAGAAAGTAGACAAAGAAAAATTACAATACTGTCAGGAAGAGGTTCTGTATATAGGACAGTAGATCTCTCAAGAAGGGAGAAGAGTTACACCTGAAAGACCAGAAGCAATTATGAAGACTTCAGAACCAAAAACAGTGAGGGAAATGCAACCATGTCTAGGCCAATAAAATTATTGTAGGGCCTGGGTGTTTGATTACAGCACATATATTCAACCACTTGTAAAAGGACTTAAAGAAGCACAGGTAGACAAAATTAAGATCCAAGTCCAACCAGACCAAAATACGTGTCTAGAGTTGCTGTTGGTACTCTTGTTCAGAGGAGGATTGCCTAGCATTTTGGTGCTGGACTGCCCCAGGGCAAGACAAAGACTGTTATGTTTTGGATATTTCTCCTCTGTGAAAGATAGTGAGCTATAGAATCTGGGTAAGGCCCTTGTCATGGGGACTTATGTCCGGCAGAGGGACTGCAGGAGCCCCCTTGTTTTTTGCATATTCTAAGTCACTTTGGGTCTCACCCTAAGTTACTAGGGGAATCCAGATGTGGACCCTTGTTCACTATTCCTAGAGAGGCACAGCTCCAACCTACTGATGAGGTCGAACCACCCGAAAAACATGTCTGGGGTTGCTGTTGGTACTCTTGTTCAAAGCAGAATTGCCTAGCATTTCAATGCTGGACTGCCTCAGGGCAGGACAAAGACTGATATGTTTTGGTTATTTCTCCTCTGTTGAAGATAGTGAGCTAAAGAATCTGGGTAAGGCTCTCATAACCGGAACAAATGGACTCCCAGGACCCCCCCCTTTGTTTTTTGCAGACAAAAGTAAGATAACATGGATAGATGTAATGACTGAAGGATTTTAAGAATTAAAAATGGTGATTAGTACAGCCCGTGTGTTAGCAATTCCAGACTATCATGAAGAATGTCACCTATTTTCCCAATCAAATGGGGAAGTTATGACATCAGTCTTTACACAAATAATGACATTAGGACATGGATCCAAACCATTGGCTTACTATAGTGTGATTTTAGATCCATTAATGAAAGGGCATTACTGTTGAGAACAAGCATTAGCTGCTGCCGAATTTTCTTTTGAAAAAGCCTCAAGTATTACAATGGGGTGTTCAGTGACATTATTTGTTGAGCACACATAGTTTGCTATTCTAGAAAAGCCCAAAAGTACATTGACCACACAAAGAGCATCAGGATACGAGGTCATTATTTTGAATCTTGCGATAAAAATTGCTAGATGCAGAATTGTGAACCCAGCAACATTCATAGCAGAACCAGTAGAAAATGATGACTATGTACATGACTGCACAATATATACTGAATTTTATGATGATATTCCCTGTGTTAGAGAAAATGCTCTTGAGGGCGGAACATTTCTCTTTATTGACAGTTCTTAGAAAAATGTCCAAACAATGGTCGAAAGACATACTGGATCAGCAGTAGTAAAGCTGAACTGAGAGGGTGAATTTGAAGTAGTGACAAGTGAGAGATTGCCTTCGCATTGTTCAGCACAGGCTGCTGAAAGCTGAATTATTGGCACGTATGCCACACCCCAGAGAGATGAGGATGAGGAAGTGATGGTATACTCGGACTCCGCTTATGTGATGCCAACTGTACACGCAGGTTTGTCACGCTGGAAAAGTAGGGGGTTCCTACGCACAGACGGCACACCATTGTAACATGCGCCCCTATTGAATGAGCGTATTGAAGCACTAAGACTCCCATTGGCTATTGCAGTCATGAAATGTACAGCCCACACTGAAAGAACAGACATGAATTATCACGGTAATGAAGCCGCAGATTTAGAAGGCAAAAAGGCAGACTATTCCCAGGTCATTTCGAATTTTGAAGTAAAAAGTGTTAAACAGATGACAGGAAGGTGTATGATGGTAAAGGAGGGTTTTCATATGTTATATATTGTTCAGTTAATGAGTTGCATGGTCGAGCCCCACAGGAAGAGCAAGATTTATGAAGAAAGCAGGGTTGTTCTTCATCCCACACCGAGGCAATATGAAGGCAGGCTAGCACTGGAAAGCCAGTTATGCCTCTAGCATTATTGAGGGTAGCGCTGGAGCAGCTTCACTACTCTGCGCATATGACTTGAGAGAGTCTTGCTGCTACAATTGCAGAGTGTTGGTTTTCACCAAATTTATTAGGACATTTTGCACAGTTTATTGTAAATTGCATTGTGTGCCAGAAATCTACTGCAGGGCACACTTTGAGAACAGTGAGAGGAGCAATCCCCAGGCCCAATAGTCAATTTCAGAACCTACATATAGATTGTGTAGATATGCTGCAGATATGTGACATCTATAGGTATGTGCTGGTCATGGTATGTCCCTTTTCTTGATTAATTGAGGCAAGTCCATGAACGCACCACTATGCCAAATGCACTGCCAAGTTCCTTGTGTGGGAGGTTTTTACAAGATTAGGGCCCTCATTAGGACCTTGGCGGAGGACCATGGCGCTATTAGCACCATGGTCCATGGCGCTAAGCTGCCAACTCCGCCATGGGGGTTGGCGGACTTACCGCCCCATTCCGACCTTGGCGGGGCGGTAAGTCCCCAATCCCCATTTACCCTTCCCCATTCCCATTTTTGCCCCATAGGGTATAATGGGAGTGGGGAAGGCGTTAATTACGCCACCGTAAATTACGGTGGCGTAATTAACAACAAGGTCCCTTAGCGCCATGGATTTTAACGCCTGCTAAAAGCAGGCGTTAAAATCACCATGGCGCTAAGGGAACTCGTACTCAGGCGGTAAGGGGCGCCATGGTTTACGCCGGCGTAAACCCCTTACCGCCTGGGTCCTAATGAGGGCCTAGGAGTTGTTTCCAAGATAGGGTGTGTATGAAGTCCTGCAGTCTGACAATGGACTGCATTTCATAAATGAACTATTTGAGCAGGTTACTCTTTTATTAGGAATAAAGCACTCTTCTGCCCATCCCCCACAGGTGAATGATATTTGTGAACATTTAAACAGATTACTTAATGAGAGGATAGCCAAATAAATATCACTTTAAAGAAGGGGTGGTTAAATTGCATACCCCTTGCATTATATGCACTGCAAAATCAGCCTGACGCAGATCACCAACTAATTCCTCATGAGTTGATGACAGGAAGCCAAATGAGAACCCCTCTTGCTCCTCCAACCTGGTTAGAAACTGATGCGTGCAGTTTAGTGAAGACATTAGGTGATTAATTGCATGATTATCTGGCAACTATGACTGCTAGTGCCTGTTTCATTTCTCAACAGATCAAGAACCAAAGGGAGGGGTCAAAGAGGATTGAAGAAGACCACCAACCAATTGATCCTGACAATCTATATAAGCAACCTTGTTTATATCAAGAGGACCAGGAGCTTTTATGCACATTTGTTCACACTAGGAATAAACTCTGTTTTGAGGGAATTTACCAGGATGGAACAAGTTACTCCTACAGCTGTCAAATTACAAGAAAGATGATCCTGGCTGCATCTGCATGACATCAAACCATACAGAGGAGATACATTGACCCCTCCTGCAGCTGCTGACAGTGAAGCAAGAGAAGAAGCTCTGAGTATGCAGACAATATCGACAAACAAGAAAAAGAGTCTATGGAGTAACAAAAAAAATGTGTATAAAAAATGGACATTTCTTGAATCTAATAAGGAATGAATGGACTTGCAGCTATCCTGGAACTTCTTTTAGATAGGAATAAGGAACAATGTGTTGATGTACCACAGCCAAAAAAAAGGAGTACACTGAAACCCCTATGCTACCAATCACAATAACATTACTTACATTCTTGTATGCTGTTTTTACCTACATATTGCAGTCTTGCCCAGTTCTGATAAGGCGACATGTGGAGATTGTGACATTTCTTGTCAATCCTAAAAACAATCCTATTATTTTCAGAATCATTGTGGCAATTGTTGTACAGTTTCTGGTATAAAAGTGTGATTTACAAAAAAGAATAACAAAATTATATATTGAACTAAAACAAAATGCGAAGGTTTCAAAATATAAGAGATTCACTGCCATCAAGAAAGTTGAGGAGTTTTTTTGGAATGGTAATTGTGATTTCATTCTGTCTTATGATTTGTCTTTTCTTCCTTATTATCATGGCATTTAGACACATAATGATTAAAAATACAGATACAGTGGTTCACAATGAACATTTCTTATAATGCCTAACGAAAGCATGAGTCACATCTTTCCAAACATTATCAAACAAATTGTTTGACTTCAAAGGGATGCTGTTTAAGATAATGATGATATGAATACATATCTTGATAATTCGGCCCATTTAAAGAATACCATGTTGTATCAGCACACGAATGAAATTGGAGAGAAAACATCATATGAAAGCTACTACATATTTTCTCACATCCCCTATGTCATGACTGCAGCTAGAACATGATCTGAAATGCCTCAGCCATCTAGCAGCGTACACAACCAGAGGACAATTCAAAGGAAGATGGGCAATCCTACTATGGCGATCAAGGAGAACAGCCCCAGATCAACATGCTAATGTGAAAACACAAAAGATGGAAAAAGAGGTAGGCTGGATGAGCAACATGTTTGTATATTCATCCCTGGCTAGAGAACAAATGAATGTTGAAATGAAGAGGATGGAATGGTCAGACATACTAGGAAAATCAGGAGTACCAGGATGTTGTGAGAGACCTCAGCAATTGGTGTATGGATGAGTTGCCCGTAAAGCAGGATGGGAAAAAGGAATGTTATCTTGCACCGCACACTTATTGAAGGAGGAATTAGTAAGCATAGTGCAAATAGTAAACAACATGTGCCATAAGTCATGGTGCCAAATATTCTAAGGTACTAATGTGGGTTGACAATGAAGCAGGGTGAGTGGCCTTAATGCCAGTCAATAATGCGACAACATGCTTCAGGAACAAGAGCCTGGTTCTTGTTGGAGAAAATAAAGGATGCAAGCAGACACTCGAAGTACCAGGAATGAATGGAGGAACTGCTGTGCTGAAGGATTGATATTGGGCCTGTGGATCCAGAGCTTATATGCAGTTGCCCAAGAATTGGGTAGAAATACGTTCTATTGTGGGCATACATGTTCCTGAATTAGTGATTCCCCAAAGTTACCTTCATATCGACGAGTTCCTGAAAATAAATGAATACCAGAGAAAGAAGAGGTTGCTTAATCTCCGTCGGCGGAAGTGGGAGAAATATTTCTCATTAAAGTCAGTAGCAGCCTATGATGACATTCCAGCAGTCATATTTTATTCAGCAAGATGGCAATGATATTTACATCTATATTTATGCCAGGAGTCCAGACTGCAGTGAATGCCAAATGATTTTAGATCACCAGATGGAGCTGCTTTACATGATCAATGTGACAATAAAAGGATTTAATGCAATCAAAGAAGAACTAAAGCCCATTACGCTTATGACCCTCCAGAACAGGCATGTCCTGGACTTAATTACAGCAATGGAAAGAGACGTGTGCATCAAGATTGGGCCTTCTTGCTGTAGATTGGATGGAGAAAATTGAACCTTGACAGAAGCAATATCTATGCTGACAATACTGCATACAACGATGGAAGAAGAAGCTGATCAGCCGGAAGACGATCATTGGTTTTTGTCTCTGTATTCAAGGATTTCAACACGGCTGGCAAATGCCTTCAAATTACTTGGAGCAATACTAGAATTGGTATTGCTAGAATTCTGTCTTATAATGATCATTTTAGTACAATGCAAGAAGACTGCTAAGAAAGCTGTTGAAATAAATGTCTTGATCAATGTGAATCATGGTCATAAACCACAGAAAGAAGACACCAACCATGAGAATATGGAGAATAGTTTTCTGGCACACCCAGGGATTAAGTTTCATTACCTTAAGGATCATAAGAACTATATTGGACATTGGATATTCTGCCAACCGACCAGAGAATGCTGTCACATGACTTGGAGTGTGGATGACCATATAAAGAATGCTGGTGACACAAGGGAGGTGGCAAAAGTATTGATTCCAAAGAAATAAAAGCATGAAGAGAAGATGAAGAGGAGTTGGTTGAGGAATCAACCTGAGATAGGAATGTAGAGGATCAGGTGGACATGTCATCCCTTGCTCCCACTGCCTCACCTCCATCAAATTGTAACAGCAGGAGAACAGCCCTCTGTGGGACATCATGTATTATCCTAATACTGCATGAAGTATGTAAGAGATGATATGCACTCAGACAACCATTTCGAATGTGCTCTCGCACTGAAAGGGTGGAAAGATGTCTGCACTCACCATTGGACATCAAAGAGCTATAAGTAGAATTGGACTAAGGCAGAGTGAAGTCAGAGGGAAAGACACAAAAATATGCACTGAAACTATATACAAATACCTAAAGAATAATGATGTAACTGAAGTAATAAGATCAATATATAATCAAAGACTAAGAAATCATATGCACCAAAGAAATAATTGAAGAGAGATAAAGTGAATGTATATACGGAGAAAAGCAAGATCATTGATACATATAGAAGCTTGCTGCAGAAGAAAGCATACCGTGGCTAATGTAGCAATTAGAAAAAGATGGACGCCAGACTCCTGTTGAAACCAATCAAGCTACCTCAGAGACAGACCAGGGCCACAGAGTGAGAAGGCACTGGATAAACAGTTAAGTGTGAGGAACACAGATGAGTCTATTGGCCTGGGATCAAGGAAGCCACATTAAGGAATAATTTCAGGGCACAAGGAGTGTCAAGAGGATAAGCCAGGAACATAAGACATATTTCTCTTAGATTAAGCAACAAAGAAAACATCTGCAACATCAAACATTGGATAATCAAAGATGCAAAAAGCCTATGCAAGGTGGAGTGAGCAAGTCTCCAGAAGCCAAGAGGAGTCATGACATCTAGCTTCATTAAATCAAATAGCAGTAAATAGATGTACGAAAAAAAGGGATATTCATTAAGCTCCAGATGAAGAAAATGGTGTACCTACACTCTGTTGAACATCCCAGAACAGAAAACCGGGTGCAAGGTCATCTATAAAGAAGAAGCATTGTCTTAGGGCTTGACCGATTGGAGATGATGGACTAATTGGGCAAGTGGGCAGTAGTCTGACATTGCTCTCTGCACCTGAGTTTCATATTGTTTTTGTGCTGCTAACATGCAGCAAGTCCAAGTTTGGGAGAGAATGACAAACGATCAGAGGTTCTATGTAGCAGCATGCTATACAATGTTGCAGAGGCCAACCCGCTGCTGTTATTGTGCTATAACATGTGTTATACTTATTTAGAGGTGGTTTAAGGCATGCCCTCTAGATAAGGGGCATCCAGTAATATTACTAATACTTATATGATATATAGGTACATTTGTTCCATTACCCAATCCCTGCCACCAATAGGTTTTACAGTTTGCCACGTAGGATGACATCATAAATAATGTATATTGAGGTATACAACCTTTAGTAATCAAAACTGAAGTGTGAGTGTGCGCACTATAGTTTGTCGTTCGCTAGATTGTCCTACTTTATTCAAGCTGACAATAAGGCAGTACTTTGCCAAATTCTTTGAGTCTGTCTGGTTATTTCGGTCTGAGAGCGAACAAATTACTCATGTTCTTTTGGAAGAATTATTCTTTATTATTTTCGGTCTGAGATCATGATTGGTAATTCTATCTAACAAATGAGACGCTTCAAGGTGACAGAGCACACTGCGGTCATACAGCCGCAGAAACACACAACATAACATTGGCCTGTGGTAACACAGGGTACCCAATATAGCCGTGATTACATGGGCAGTGCAATGACAGGTTCTGCATATGCACGCCAGTTGCTTTTGTGATTAGCCACACATAAAATAGTGCCATATGATTGGCTGGTGTAGGAACTATGGTTATAGATCAATGTGTAAAAAAAAATACATATATATATATATATATATATATATAGGTAAACCAATTTGGCTAAAAGATGGCGCTCTCCCTCATTAAGTGGCTGGTGCTAGGAAAACAAATTTAGCCAAATCCGTATATGTCAAGAAAACGCACAGGCCCCTGAACGGTTGTAACACTTCAAAAAACCGCTCAGGCAGGCATATGCAAAAAAATATTCCAGCACACAACACTTTAGCTATTCTAAAATGTCATTTTATTTAGGCATAATACAGCACATTACAAAGACAGGGATAAATAATGCATCCCTGTGACAGACACAAGGTGCCATAAAGCACTCACCCCACGGGTGGATGAAAAGTCACGCGTTCCGTCTGAATGCTCAGGCTTCCTCAGACCTTCTAGAATATAAATATATTACATGGCCACTGTAGTGGCCATGTAGTTATGGTTAAGTTGGTGTTTCCATAGGAAGAGCACTTTTTGGGCGGCTTATAACTTCGCTCCCCCTGGACGAATCCTCACCAAACTTTGCAAAAAAAGTATATGGCCCACTCTGAATGTTTTTGCAAAGTTTGGCGAGGATTCGTCCGGGGGGGGGAAAGTTATAGGGGGGTCCCAAAACTTTTTTTTCCCATAGACTGAATGGGACGGATTTACACCAAATTTGCGGCAGGAGCGGCGGCCTGGTCCCGAAAGCATGCTTTTGCAAATTTGGTGTAAATGCGTCCAGTAGTTTTTTTTTAAAATGACCAAAATGTAAGGCAAAAAAATTAGTGATATCTGTTTTCGCTTCGCGGATGGACTTCCCTGTTCGCTCCGCGGACAGCACCCCGATTGGCCCATGGCCTTGCGTCATGTCCGCGGACATGTGACGTGTTCGCTGATTGGACGGCGAGGGGCGTGGAGCACGTCAGATTTTCTGTGGCGCCTGCCATCTTGTATTCGCCGTCGACCGCGTACAGCGCGGTGAAACGTGCATAAAAAATTGTATTCAGTGCCCTGTGTTGGTGTGTAAGAGTGTTTGGGGAGGGTGGGGGAGTATGAGATAGGTTCAATGTTTTGTTTTTTTATGTGCTAGACGTTTTTGTTGCGTTCGATTTGTCCGCGGAGAACATGGCTGTTCTGACATTTTGTAAATAAACTAAATGGTGGGGTGTTTAGAGGACGGAGTATGTGTCATTTTTGTTCGCAAGGAAGGCAAAAATGAGCTATGAACACTCGCGGTGTACTTAATTGTTCGTAAATACACAAAATGGGGGTGTTCTGAGAACGTTGTTTGTATTGTTCGTTGTCAGGGTGAAACGGCCTCATTACGAGTCAGGCGTTAAGGGGTTAACGGTGCCGTAAACGGTGCCGAGCCTTAACGCCTGATTCCGAGGTCCCTTTGCGCCATGGTGAGTTTAACGCTTGCTTTTTGCAGGCGTTAAAATCCATGGCGCTAAGGGACCATGGTGCTAATTATGCCACCGTAATTTACGGTGCCGTAATTAGCGCCTTCCCCACTCCCATTATGCCCTATGGGGCAAAAATGGGAATGGGGAAGGGTAAATGGGAAATGGGGATTTACCGCCCCACTCACCTTGGAATGGGGCGGTAAATCCGCCATCCACCATGGTGTAAACATAGTTTACACCATGGTGGTAAGGTTACGACCCAGGCGGTAACTTACCGCCTGGGTCGTAATGAGGCCCAAAGTGTTTTAAGACCACTCCTTTTGTCCACTAATAGTACAATTTCCTATGGGCCTCAACCGACTTTTTGTCCACTAAAGAAACGATAAATCCGTCTGGTGTGCGCTGACATTATGTGATAATACTATGACTGGCGCTATTGACCTGGCTGACTTGCTTTTGCGACACTAAATCATATCTCCCGCCCCTAAGCCTGATATTATCAAAGCATTCATATTCCCCGCCTCTCTCCGTGACGTTACAGGGTGCGTCATCAAACGCGCCCAGTCCTCTCCAGTCCTAAGTGACTTTACACAGAACCCAGAAGACAACAAATATTATGTCACAACACAGCGCGCCACAATTCGGAATATGACACAGTGATTTAAAAGCAAACAGCAAGATTGTAAATTTTGTAAAGTACATTTATTTGACATCAAATGTTTAGAGAATATTCAGCAATTTGCATTTGTCTTTGTTGTGGATCCGCAAAAGTTCATGTTGAGGCACGCGATGTTCCTTTGCGGTACAGAGGGTGTTAGATCAGCTTACAACTCAGTGCGCCACAATTCGGAATATGAAACTGTGGTTTAAAAGTAAACAGCAGGATTGTACATTTGGTAAAGTACATTTATTTCACATGAAATGTTTAGTGAATATTCAGTGATTTGCTATTGTCTCTGCTGTCGATCAGCGAATGTTTATTTGGAGCCAGGCGTTGTTCCTTTGCGGTAGATAGGCTGTTGTTTATGATAAAAGCAGTAAATGGTCGCTCTGATAATCGGAAGGTTGCTCCAAAAACGAGCCATTAGACCACCCTATTGGTTGGTATGGTGTTTGTAGCCGCTAGTACTGCGTAAGGGCATATTGGTCCTTGGCGATTGTCCCATAAAATGGTGAGGGTCATGAAGTTGCATATTTGGACCTGCACCTGGCAGTTGAAGACCCCATCCGCTGGAGTCTGTAAATCGTGACATAGGCAAAATGGGGCCACATACCTGTTTTAAAAAACATAAATTAGTCTCACCAGCCGATCTTCATTAAAAATCATCCTTTTATTTATTACGGCATGAAACTATTTGCTATCGAAGATAGTGCAACGGAGTATGTTAATAATAAAATAATAATATTTTCCCATTCATATAGCGCTAAGAACCGTGAGGTATCTAAGCGGTGCTTATTATTAACCACGGTGTGTGGTGCTCATTTATCGACCACAGAAGGATGAAAGGCTGAGTTTGGCCTTGCAGGGATTCGAACTTGCGTTAGCAAGCTGTGCACGGATGTCAAAGCGAGCGTTGTACTCGCTGTGCCATTTGACAGGCTACAGTGACGTGGCACAGCGAGTAGAGCACTTGACCGCCTATAGACCGGTTAAATTATTTCTATTAACCCACCCTGTGTCGTCTGCCTTTTTCAGAGCCCTCTAAACAACAAGGGATCAATTCAGTGGTGATAGTGCGCGGTAGAAAACATTATGCCACTTTCAACGAACAAGTTCAACTTGAGCGGTCTTTAATGCTGCGCTATTGTAATTATATTTGGCATAAAATAATCTAAAGGGTTACTTACAGTACAATTGCAATTTCCATTGTCTACTGGTGGTGCAGTCCCAAAATACGACTCCGCGTGTGCCAACGATCTTTTGCATAGTGATATAATATATAAAAGTGGTTTTGTTTCATAGATTTCCTCCTTATCTTCTCTTACGTTTTAGCAACACTCCTTCAAGAGAAGTCTTTCATCACAATCTCTGTCTGTCAAGGTAAAAACACAATACAACCTTATAGTCCGCTTTGTGAGCCTCTCCAGGGCCTGAGAAAAAAATGGAAGCAGCTGACCTTCACTGTGAACGAACATAAATTCTTACTTTGCAACATTCTGTGTAAAGACATCTGTAGAAGTTGGTTTTTGCACGCCATGTTTGTATATTTTTTTCGTGATATTAAAAAAAGTTTGTTTAAAGGACGTTATGGTTTTAAGGACAGCCGAAAGACCCCTGAAAATCGCAAGTTATGGTAAGCTATGAAAAATAACTCGCGCCACCACCGTGCACTGCTAAGACTAACACCCAGGACATCAAAGATGACATCGTAAATGTCATTGATGAAATCACTGATGACATCACATGTGTATGTACTTTTCATGGAATTTGTGTACTAGGGATTTTTATTATAATGTTGCGAAAAAAGTGTCAAGGATATTGCAATAAATATCATACCGTTATTAGTGCTTTGAACGATGCATTGATATAAATAGCATTGTATTATGGGATTCTATTTAATATACTGAGCTACTAATGGAGAAACATAGCATTGTGTGCAGAGTACAAGATGAAAGTATAATATTTGTGATGTTAATATGTTGAATAATGAAATGATAATTGTCCTGAAATGTTCGAAAATTCACAAAATGGGGGTGTTCTGAGGACGTTATTCGTATTGTGTGATTGCTTAGCTGTATGCAATGAGGGAATGGCACAGAGAGTAAAGTGGACGCCGTCCGCGGACACCGCGGCTGTTTGTGGACAGGGCGTGCTACATCCGGGTTTTTCCAGGAAATCCAACATGGAAAGAAGACTGTACGGATCAGCCAATCAGATGTCGAGGTTGTGGATTTATGTTGAAAGAGACTGTGTGTGGTGAAGATGGCAGAAGTGGAGAAAGTCAGGATGTTGGTGCTCGGAGATATGTTTGTGCATGGTTTACAGCAGTACGCTGAATGCAGGCATGTTGCAAAGAACTTTGATGTGAAAGGAGTGGAGGTGGTGTGGAGCACTGTGCCTGATTGCAATGTACAGGGAATTGTACAAGTTTTTGAGGATATGGCCACGATGAACAGTCCGCATGTGGTAGTTTTGCACTATGGTGCTTTCCATTTGGGCAACGTCAGTGCCCCTACTTTGTTGGCTGATTTGGAAAGCTTGGTTCAAGCCGTAATGAACATCCTTCCAAATGGGAAAGTAATTTTTTCTGGATTACTACCTAGGGCAATATGGGACAATAGTTCAGTTTTTTGTCCTCAGCAAAACATTGTTAGGTGTATCATCAACCGAGGCATGTGTGCCTTCATGCTTAGAGCTGGTATGTTCTTCTGTAACAATGAGAATATTGATGCCAGTAATGCTGTTAATTTTAACATGGCATTTCTTTATCTTTTACGGGAAATGCCTTTCTATTTTGGAATGTAAGGGTTGCTTTGGAGAAGGTTATGTAAAGATTTTAGGAGTAAAGTAAGAAAAAAAACAATAAAAAAAAATACAAAATAACAGGTGCCTGTCAAGCATCTGTAAAAAAAAACGCCTCTTTTCAGAGCCAACTTCTATGTTACATGTATATGAAGTCAGGGATATTATGCTTAAGTTGTGCTACTAAAAACCTATGAAATTCAGTGAAAAAACTTTGTTAAAGGGACGTTATGGTTAAGTTGCGCTAATAAAAAGCTATGAAATTCAGTAAAAAAAACTTTGTTAAAGGGACGTTATGGTTCAAAGAAAAAACGAAAACCCCCTGAAATTCAGCAGTTATGGTAAGATAAGCAACCATAACTCGCGCCGCCACCGTGCACTGCTAACACTAACACCCAGGACATCAAAGCTGACATCACAAATGTCATTGATGACATCACTGATGACATCACATGTGCATTTACCTTTCATGAAAAGTCTGTACAAGGGATTCTTAGTGTAATGTTAATAAAAAAAGTGTCAAAGATTACTGGAATAAATATCAAGTGCTATCAGTGCATTAAGCTATGCATTGATATAAATAGCATTCTATTATTAACTTCAATCCAGTATTCTAAGGTACTCATGTAGAAACATAGGCATTGTGTACAGCATACATGATGGAGGTGCAATATTCATAAGCTTGCCATGTTGAATATTGAAATGATAACTGTTTTCATATTAGAGTTTTGCGTACAGTGAAACTTGTGATAAGTAGGTAATAAAACCCACTTACTACATAATTGCATTATTATACACAAATCACAAAGAGACAACACCACATACAAATATGAATATATACAAGGGAATTGAAGTAGGAAAAAGAAACAGCAATAGTAGCAGAAAGTGTTCATAACCTAACTGATTACCTTTATGGAGATAAGTGATTGCTCTGTTTCAAAGCTGTTACTTACCCTAGCTATATATATCACATGATGTGCCTGGACCCTAAGGAAAATAGTGTGAGTACAACATGTAAAAATATGAGCATATACAGGGAAAATACAGTAATAAAAAAACATCAAAAGTATCAGAAAGTGCTGATAAATCTACTGATAATTTTAATGCTCAAAAAGGATTGCTGTCTTTCAAGGTTGTGACTTCTCCTATGTATATGTTTCATATGATATGACTGGACCATAAGGGAATTATTCTAAGAACATACTTGAAGGATAAGTCTACGTATATAGTAATTTACAATTTTTAATTCCTGACTGTTACTGAAGAAAATCATGTGGCCTAGATATGTCAGGAAAGGAAATAAAGGGAGAGCCAGCCATGTGATGTCATCAGTGATGTCATCAATGACATTTGTGATGTCATCTTTGATGTCCTGGGTGTTAGTGTTAGCAGTGCACGGTGGCGGCGCGAGTTATGGTTGCTTATCTTACCATAACTGACGAATTTCAGGGGTTTTTCGGTTTTACTTTGAACCATAACGTCCCTTTAACAAGGTTTTTTCACTGAATTTCACTGGTTGTATGCAGTTTTTCCATGACATGGGTAACTGGACCAGACATACTTTTTCGATCTGTGTGATAAAAGAAAAGATCATATGTTAGAGTAGGTAGTTCATAATGAGTTATTGCATTGCATAATAGACATTTCTGTATGTTTTTGATCCTCATATTTAGTACTTTACAAGTACCATAGTTCAAACTGGTCTACTGCACAATTTGCTCAGTTTATGTGTTTGTTTTCTAAATCATTGGGTCTGTGGAAAAAAGAAATCCATGCTGGATAAAAAAAAACCTTCTATGTTGTGGTACAATATATTTCTTTCATTGTTTTACTGTTTATTTCTTGTTTCTTGATAATCCGTATCTGTTGGCTTGTTGCAGATATTTGGGGCAATTAGATACCTGTTGGAGCATTCTAATTGTTTATTTCTAATTTTATGCTATTCATCTATATGTTGGGTTGTTGCAGATTTTTTGGGGACCTGTATATTTCTTGTTTGATTTTAGTGGTATTTATTTATCTGTTTGCTTGTTGCAGAATCTTGGGGCAGTTAGATACATGTTGGTGTATTCTAACTATGCACAGTTTTGAAGTTCAAGTTTTGCTTATGTTCATACACAGATTATGTATAACATTTTGGTTTTAAGAATATAAAGTAAGCGTTTACAAGATTTGATGGTAATCCCTGCTTTAGAGTAATGGTAGTATCATTACATTCAAACCATCCACATTTCTTTTTTTATATATTTGCAGTGTAGTGCCCTGCATTGGTTGTGGTTCCTGCGTGGTAGATTATACCTATCATTGTGAAGGTTTTCTTACAAAGTGATACTTGACAATGTGTGAATCCAGTCAGTTACAGTTGTTTTTGGTACCATGTTCATTGTAACATAAAAGCATTACTATTACGTATTTACTATGTATCTGTATTTGTAAGGTGGAGTGATTATCTGAATTGCAGGTAATACATAATCTGCCATGGTTTGCATTTTGTACAAGTTGCTGAAATTGAATGGATTCACAGTTAGGTATGGATACATACACAAAGCGTTCATTAGAGACGTGTTTCTGTGCCACATGGCTGCAGAGAGTTCATATATGTTTCTACATGTATGAAATCAGGAAGATTTCATTTATATGTATGTTTTTGTTTCCACTACTTGTAGTAAGTACATTAGAAATTCTTTTGGATCCTCTTGTGAGTTTATAGTGAATTTGACCATTCCAGCACAGTAATCCAATTCTTGTCTTATTCCATGAACACTGTAAGTGTTGTCAGGATTGTTGTTTGCATTTCTATGAAGGACTAACATTTGCAAACACAATTGGTCTGTAATGTTTAGGTAAATGTTCTCAATAATTGGTGGCAATTGGAATAGAATATTAATTGCTACATTAGCGTAGCAATTTACAGCAGTTATATTTGAAAATTTGAATGGACCTGACAGTTCTGTGTCGAAGTGATTTGTTCGGAGTGTGTGTTGCTTCTTTGAAGAAGTAGTTGAGATACTTTTGACTTCTTTGGTTGTGGTACTTGATGAAGTATTAGTTTCTGTGCAGTTGCAGTGATATCCTGTATCTTTTCAGTTGAAGTAGTTTTCTTTTACAATGTTTTGCTTTTTATGGAACAGGATAGGTTTTTAGATGGGGGTGTAGAGTGAAACCAGCCTATTGTATTCTAGAATGCAAGGAATATCTGCATTTACTTTACTTGCATCAAAGTTGATTAGAAATAGCCTATCAAGTGTACGTAAGTGTGATAGTGCTACATAGATAGCTCATGCCTTCTTTAAAGACTGTGCTACCAATATCTACTAATGCTTTATCTAGGGAAAGACCTTGTGATTTGCGAATGGTAACTGCGTATGCTAGAGTTAGTGAAAATTGTTCTCTGCGTACATACATGTCGTTGAAAAGAAGGAAGCGGGCTGGTGAGAATCCTATCCTTTTAACTTCTGATAGTTTGTCAAAGAGAATATTGACAAATTGAATGTTGTTGTCATGTGGGTATGTTTGAAAGCCAACAACTGTACCAAGGGCTCCATTAACTAGTCCTTGCTCCACGTCAAGGTTACGTTTAAGCATGACTCTACAGTTTAAAGATAATTTTAATATTTTCTCCAAACCAGCTGTGTTGGAGATAGAGTTTTCTAAGGTATTTAGTCTTTTTTGTGGCTTGTTGACACATGGGTAGTGCTGAGCAGGTGAGCGCTAGATTCTTGGAGACCCTCTGGGCCTTTTTTGTGTAAATTGTTTATTCTCCAGTGCCCCCCAGGCCCGCGTGCACCCATGTCCCTCCCGGCCCCTGATTTCCTGGTTCCCCACTCCCTAGCTCTCCCACCTCCCCTGATTGGTCCACTAACTTCACCTACACTGTAGGTTTAAGGAGCCCCCTTGCTCCTTACCCGCACTTCCCATTGTGCTGAGCAGGTGAGTGCTAGATTCTTGGAGACATTCTGGGCCTTTTTTATGTAAATTTTTATTCTCCAGTGCCCTCCCGGGGCTGCGTGCACCCCTGTCCTTCCCGGCTCCAGATTTCTTGGTTCCAGCCTCCCTAGCCCTCCCATCTACCCTGATTGGTCCACTAACTTCAACTACACCGTAGGCTTAAGGAGCCCCCTCGCTCCCTGCCCGCACTTCCCATCGTGCTGAGCATGTGAGTGCTAGATTTTTGGAGACCCTCTGGGCTTTTTTTGTGTAAATGGTTTATTCTCCAGTGCAGCCCTCTTCCCCGCAGCCCATTCGGCTAAGGACCTGAGGCAAAGGACGACTCCTTCAGAGACCTCTACAGATTGTATCTGCAGGTATCCGCAGGAGAAGCAAGAAGCCAACAATAAGTAAGTGTGGTAAGGGTGGGGCCAGAAGCAATTACTTCACGCCATACTACCCTACCACTCAACTAAAGAAGCCTCGCTATTGTAAACTCATTATACCTGTGGCATAATTGAATTTAGAAACTCTGTCCTATACCTGTGGAAAGTTGAATTTAGAAGTGTGCCTAATATCCTTTCTGTGAAAAGTTGAATTTAGAAGTGTGCCCAATAGCCTCTATGCGAAAGTTGAATTTAGAAGTGTGCCCAATAGCCTCTCTGTGCCCTGGCTGATTATAGAAGCGTGCCTAATATCCTCTCTGTGCAAAACTGAATTTAGAATTGTGCCCAATATCCTCTCTGTGAAGAGTTGAATTCAGAAGTGTGCTCAATATCCTCTCTGTGAAAGTAGAATTTAGAAGTGTGCCCAATATCCTCTCTGTGAAAGTTGAATTTAGAAGTGTGCCCAATATGCTCTCTATGAAAAGTTGAATGTAGAAGTGTGCCTAATGTCCTCTCTGTGAAAAGTTGAATTTAGAAGTGTGCCCAATAGCCTCTCTGTGCTCTGGCTGATTTTAGAAGTGTGCCTAATAGCGTGCCCTTGTAAATTTAGACGTGTACCTAACATCCTCTCTGTGAAAAGCTGAATTTAGAAGTGTGCCTAATATCCTCTCTGTGAAAAGTTGAATTTAGAAGTGTGCCTAATATCTTCTCTGACCCCTTGCTGATTATAGAAGTGTACCTAATATCCTCTCCGTGCAAAACTGTATTTAGAAATGTGCCTAATATCCTCTCTGTGAAAAGTTGAATTTAGAAGTGTGCCCAACATCCTCTCTGTTAAAAGTTGAATTTAGAAGTATGCCCAATATCCTCTCTGTGAAAAGTTGAATTTTGAAGTGTGCCCAATATCCTCTCTGTGAAAAGTTGAATTTAGAAGTGTGCCCAATATCCTCTCTGTGAAAAGTTGAATCTAGAAATGTGCCTAATATCCTCGCTGTGCAAAACTGAATTTAGAAGTGTGCCCAATAGACTCTCTGTGCCCTGGCTGATTTTAGAAGTGTGCCTAATAGCGTGCCCTGGTCAATTTAGAAGTGTGCCTAATATCCTCTCTGTGAAAAGTTGAATTTAGAAGTGTCCCTAATGTCCTCTCTGTGCCCTGGCTGATTTTAGAAGTGTTCCTAATACCCTCCCTGTGCAAATCTGATTTTAGAAGTGTTCCTAATATCCTCCCTGTGCAAACCGGAACCTAAAGTGTACCCAATATCACCCCAGTACAAAGCTGAACTTAGAACTGTGCAAAGTTTAACTCAGAAGTGTGTCTAATTTCCTGCCCTGGTTGAATCTAGAACTGTACCTAATAGCCTCTCTGTGCAAAACTTGAATTTAGAAGTGTGCCTAACATCCTCTCTGTCTAAAGTTGACTTTAGGATTCTGCCTAATAGCCTCTCTGTCTAAAGTTGAATTTAGAACTGTGCCTAATAGCATGCCTGGTTGAACTGACTAGTGTCCCCAATAACCTCTCTGTGCAAAGTTGATTTTAGAATTATGCCTAATAGCCTCTCTGTGTAAAGATGAATTGAGAAGTGTGCCTAATAGCGTGCCCTGGTGAATTTAGAATTGTGCCTAATATCCTCTCTGTGCAAAGGTGAAGTTAGAAGTGTGCCTAATAGCCTCTCTGTGCAAGACTTGAATTTAGAAGTGCGCCTAAATATCACCTCTGTGCAAACTTGAATTTAGAAGTGTCCCTAATATCCTCTCTGTGTAAAGCTGAATTTAGAACTGTGCCTAATTTCCTCTCTGTGTAAAGTTGAATTTCGAAGTGTGCCTAATAGCCTCTCTGTGCAAGACTTGAATCTAGAAATGCGCCTAAATTTCCCCTCTGTGCAAAGTTGAATTTAGAAGTGTGCCTATTAGCCTCTCTGTACAAAGTAGAAGTTAGAAGTTTGCCTAATAGTGTGCCTTAGTCGAACTGACTAGTGTCCCTAATAGTCTCCCTGTGCAAAGTTGAAACTAGAAATGTACCTAATAGCGTGCACTGGTTGAATTTAGAAGGGCACCCAATAGTCCACCCTGGTTGAATTTGGAACAGTGCCTAATTTCCGCTCTGTGTAAAGTTGAAATTAAAAGTGTACCTAACAGCCTCTCTGTGCAAAACTTGAAGTTAGAAGCGTGCATAAATATCCCTTCTGTACAAAGTTTAATTTAGAAGTGTGCCTAATATCATCTCTGTGTAATGTAGAATTTAGAAGTGTGCCTAATAGTCTAATATCCCCTCTGTACAAAATTGAATTTAGAAGTAGGCCTAATATCATCTCTGTGTAAAGTTGAATTTAGAAGTGTGCCTAATATCATCTCTGTGTACAGTTGAATTTAGAAGTGTGCCTAATAGTCTAATATCATCTCTGTGTAAAGTTGAATTTAGAAGTGTGCCTGCCTAAAAGCCTCTCTGTGCAAAACTTGAATTTAGAAGTGTGCCTAAATGAGGGGGCGCTGTTGCCCACGGGAGAAAATGGCCGCTCCTGTGTGAGCTCCGGAGTGAAGCAGGGCCGTAATGCAGATATAACTGTTCAACGGGTCCGGTTCTACTTCTATGAAACATGGATTGAATGGCATTCACTACTGAACGGGACTGCGAAACCTGGAAGCCAACCGTGAACGACTCTCCGAGATAAAGCATTATACGAACTCCACGGAAAGCAGGGAACAGCGCCTGAAGTCAAGCCGGAACTCAAGGGGAGGAGCCCGGCAGAAGTAGGCGCGCTTGGCGCCCAAGACACAGGAGGCCCATCGATATCGGGGCCTGCTGCGGGTGCTCCGCTCCTCGTAGAGCGCCTGCGGGGACCCCCCATTGGCTCCCGCCATTTCCCTCCTTAAAGCACCGCTGAACGACCGGTGCTCGGCCCCTGCCCGGCGACGAGAATCCACCGACGAATTGCAGGAGCGGTACCCCCTTGGCGATCACAACGCAGATAAGTGGGGTGGCGAGGGGGAGGTGGCAGCACTGCACTAGGCGCAAATCCCCCGGCCCCCGCAATATATTTGGGGTGAATTACAAACATACACGGAAGACAGAAACGATTAGAAAGAATTTCGGCTTGTACGTGGC
The DNA here is from genome assembly GCF_040938575.1 of Ambystoma mexicanum. Lineage (NCBI taxonomy): Eukaryota > Metazoa > Chordata > Amphibia > Caudata > Ambystomatidae > Ambystoma > Ambystoma mexicanum. The sequence continues at coordinate 338,540,662 of NC_090940.1, forward strand.
GGACAGTGTGTACCAAGGCGGGAAGTGAGGCCTTTCAGGGACACTCTAGAACTGCATCTTCACAACAAGCGACCAGGGGGCTTTCGCGACAGACCGTATCGAGCTCCTACCACAGCACTGGTGCCGCGACACCGAATTCGCACTACCTGCAACAAGTATATTGACACAGACCCCCCACCTCTGATAAGACTTGCCGTGAAATGAGTGGTGTGTTAACCTGATCAGGCCTGCTGTGTGCTGTGCACATCGGGGGCCACAACCGCACATTGCAATTGCTGCCGTACTTCGATCAGAGAAGGCAGAGCCCGTTAATCCTGCTGAACAATCAACCAGAAAAGGGGGATAATGCCCAAGAATTTTGGTCCCAAGAAGAACAAGGGGGCTATCAACAAATACACCACGACTACCCAGAAAGATCCAACACCCGAGATGGAGGAGGTAATGATCCCGCTCGACCAGCAGGCTCCCCCGACCACTTTGATGGACCCTTAAGCGGTCTTCCTCGCAATGCAACAGGGTTTTGCAACACTCAATGACAATCTTGACGGGATCACCGCAAACATGGCGTCCATTAAAACAAAACTGGACAAAACGACAACACGTATAACGGAGGCAGAAACAAGAATATCAGGCACTGAAGATGCCCTTTTCAAGCCCTGAAAAGTACGGTATCCACGATGGCGATCGAATTAGGAACGGTGAAGACTAAATGCGAGGATTTAGAAGCGAGGGCAAGACGAAACAATATTCACATAGTGGGGGTGCCGGAGGAAGCGATGAAGGGCTCCATGAAAAAGGGAGTTGAGGCCCTCCTGCGCACACTGCTTGGGGACCCTAGGTGGTCACCAATATTCATTATTGAGCGGGCTCATAGGTCTCTGGCCCGAAACCGAAGCCGGGAGCATACTCTAGACGAATCATAGCCCGTGTGATGAACTACAGGGACAGGGACCTGATACTGAGGGCGGCGAGGGAAAAGCAGGAGCTGAGATGGGAAGCCAACGTTATACGGATCTTTCCAGACTTCACACTGGCGGTACAACAAGAAAGGAAGCTATTCAATGGGGTTAAGAAACTGCTCCGCGTACAGCAGGTTCAGTACACCATGCTTTACCCGGCAAGACTTAAAATTCAATATCAAAACAAGATCCACTTCTTCACCTTTCCCGAGGGAGCCGCCAGCTTCATAGAGACATATATCCCCACTCCGTCGAGGAGCACTGAAGTTAATGAACAGGAGTAGTCTTCACGGGTGCACATTAACAGAATGTTCAACTAATGATGCATAAGTCCTGTAACATCGGCTCCCCCTTTTGGGGGCAGCTCTATGTGGGGGCGGGAATGTTTCAGTAGGTGTGATATGCTGCAGTGCAATGTCCCCCACAGACAATAACAAGTGTGAGAGCAACATATGGAATCGGTTACCCTTATTCAAAGTTTAGAAAGGCACAGGCCCTGGGAATCGCTGTAGGCCCCCCTGTAGCAGGTGCACATGCAGTTATAGGGGGGGAAGGGTTGGGATCCTAAAAGCACAGTTGAAGTTAGGGGAACTGTGAGGGTGGGGGGAGGGGGAGAGTTTAACACGTTGGGCGGGAGTTATGTTAAGGTGGGGAAGAAAATAAAAAGCACACAGGTAATGTACACTGGAAATTCTGAAAGTATTGTAAAGAAATATTCGCAAACACACGTTCACGATCACTTCATGTGGAATGGCTGAAACAGGCATTGATGATATTAAAGTAATGAGCTGGAATGTTCGAGGTCTAGGCTCCAGAGTTAAGAAACGGAAAATTATAGCATATATTAACAGACAGACCCCCAAGATTCTCTTCCTACAAGAGACGCACATTGGGCCACAACAGGAGGGGCAGCTGGTTCCGAATTGGGGAACACGCCAATATTACACAACTTATTCGAGTAGGGCTAGAGGTACAGCAATCTTGTTACACAAGACCTTGCGGTTCACGTTTCACGTGCAAAGAAGTGGAATGTGATTCTGGGGGGAGATATGTGTTAGTACATGGTACTCTATGAGATAAAGAGATATTCCTCCTTAACATATACGGGCAGAACATAGACGACCCAGAATTCTACTCCACAATCTTCGGGAAACTGGCAAACTTCCCCACGGCCCATTTGATATGCGGGGGGGGACTTTAATACCATTCTTGATGTGAATATTGACCTACTTCGACACAAGTCAGAGCGTTAACCAAAGCAGCACAGACAATTATCACACACATGGCAGATTTGAAACTGAAGGATGCATGGAGGACGCTTCATCCCTCTGTGAGAGGATACACATATTACTCGACAGTACACGACATGCACTACAGGATAGATGTTTGGTTGGTGGTTAACACAGTATTATCATGGGTCACAGACACTCAGATACTCCCCAGGAAATACTCAGATCATTCCGCCTTACTGATGGCGTTGCGAATACCCGGCGCCGTGGTGGGCAGGCCCCCATGGAGATTCAAACCGGCTGCGCTACCAGATCTGGCCTATAGAAACGCAATGGACCAGCACATACAAGAATACTTTGATCTCAATGAGAACTCAGTGTCCTCTCTCGCAATATTGTGGCAAGCATTTAAGGTGTATATAAGGGGCGCATCCATATCAAAAGAAAGTGGCATCCTCAAAGAAATTAGAAATAGATTACAACGACTAGAAGCGCAAATAGCATTAATACAAGCCCAATACGTGCTTACTCCAACACCACAACTCACTTTAGATATGAAGAACAAGCTAGACGAATATACAGAGACAGCGGACCAAGAGATCCGCTACTTTGACAAACCGGCGGCTGCACGCCGCTACGGAGCAAGTGAACGCCTCGGGAGGTTGTTAGCCAGAGCAGTGAGGGGAGAAAGGGGATCAACAGATATCCCATGTATGCAAACAGCAGATGGCTTGGTCACCACCGATCAGGGTAAGATACGTGACACATTCCACGTATTCTATGAAGAACTTTACTCACCTCAATCCGACGCTACGGATTCGGAGATTGAACATTATCTCTCCCCATTCCCAATGACATTACTGGCGGAGGATACCAGGGAGTTGTTGGAGACTCCGATAACAAAGGCGGAAGTTGTGGAGGCAATTGAGGCACTCCCCAACGGGAAGGTCCCTGGCACCGATGGCCTTAGTGCAGAGTTCTACAAGTAGTTTAAACATCTGTTAGTACCCAGACTACTGGCAGTGTGGACCGAAGCCCTAGATAAGGGAGAGCTCCCCGAGACCACAAGAGAAGTAATGATAACGCTACTGCTCAAATCAGGGAAGCCCCCGGATGACTGCGGGTCTTATAGACCACTATCATTAATTAATACGAATGCAAAGGTCTTGGCAAAGATACTCGCCACTAGGTTAACACCTTTGATGCCATATATGGTCCACGAGGATCAGGCAGAGTTGATTCTTGGCAGGTCCACGGCCACTAACATCAGAGGTTTCCATGAGATCCTGACTACAACACCCTCTGATCAGCAGGCTATAGCCGTGTCACTAGATATGCGTAAAGCATTTGACATGGTATCCTGGCCCTTCCTATTCAGGGTCTTGCGAAATTATGGGTTCGGTCCAAACTTCCGGAAATGGATACAATTACTATACACAGGCCCCCAGGCCAGAGTTAGAGTCAATGGCACCCTAACAGAAAAGTTCGAACTACGAGGGGGCACTAGACAGGGTTGCCCATTGTCACCATTACTGTTCGCCCTAATAATAGAACCACTGGCGGACATATTGAGGACTCGTTACACCGCATACGGGCTGAGGATAGGGAGTAAACTGCACATTATAAATCTATACGCAGATGACATTTTGCTGTACCTAAAAGACCCAGAAAGAACATTGGGGAGGGTCCTGGCAGAAGTAGAAATCTTTGGTAGATTCTCGGGCCTACGACTTAACCCCAACAAATCAGAAGTGTTCCCCATTACTGAAAACACGAGTAAACCCCATGACCTGCATGGCCTACTGTGGTGCCCGACACATATTCTGTATCTGGGAGCGTGTATTGCTAGGACGGCCCAATTATCGCGAGCACTAAACTATAACTTGCTGGCAGATGCTCTATGTATTAAGTTGAAGCGTTGGAGTGCTCTCCCCATTTCAATGATGGGTAGGATTGCATTAGTAAAAATGATAATTCTCCCAAAGCTTTTTTATCTATTTAGTACGGTGCCGGTCTGGCCGGGGTGAGCCTTATTTACCAAGATGTCTAGCGCATGTGTCTCATTTGTATGGGGTGGTCACCCTAGGGTGAGCTGGAGGGTACTAACTGATGTCTACCCAAAGGGTGGTTTGATGGCAGCGGACCTCGACCTATACTACTTGGCTGCACAGGCACAATATGCCGCCCAGTGGGCTACAATATTTCTTAACCCAGCGGGCCCTGTACCGAGCCAGCCCGAAAAAGAGGCTGTGTTGGCGCTACACCAACTTACGAGGCCAACTCCCATGCATTACAACGCCATGAAACCATCAAAGGTGGTGACTACGGCATGGGCCAAAATAGTTGAGATATTTGACATGGATAACATATACCACCCGAGTATGCCCCTCTGGGGCGACCCCCAAACACCCTTCAGTATAGATGGGGAAGTAGCCCGCCACTGCTCCTCCAGGGGCATATCACAATGGGGTCAACTGTTCACGGATGGGCACTTTATTCAGTTGGATGATATCAAGGACGTAGTGGGGAATATGCACGGGACCAGATGACAGTATACCCGTATACAAGCAGTCATACAAAGTATATGCCCGACTTTTCCTAATGAACCACTGCAGAATATGGGATTGGGATATATGTTCACGGGGGGATCTCAAAAGATAACGGCGTCAGCACTGTATAAGATTATAGTCCAAACACGCCTGATAGAGCAACGCACAACTAAGACCAAGTGGGAACAAGACCTGGGAGAGCAAATTGAAGACGATGAATGGTCCCGACACTGTGCACTTACCAAACAGATTTCATGTAATTCTAGATACAGGCTATTTCACTGTAAGATAATATAAAGAACACACTACACTCCCATGAAGCTCAAACGCATATATCCGACCATGACCGGGAACTGCCCGAGATGCAATGCTGAAAATGCAAACATTTACCATATGTTATGGGCATGTGTAAAACTGAGGGGATATTGGGAGGAGGTGTGTCTGCCCATAGATGGGATGGCAGATCAACCAGTGGAATGGACCCCACGGATGTGCTTGTTGGGGGTAGTCGAGAAAATGAACCTGGTATGGCGGAAACTGCAACTTAAGTCTGCTTCTAGCCAAAAGGGCGATTCTGATCGAATGGAAAAGTGCAAATTCCCCAACCAAGGCGGACTGGGATAGAGACATGGTATGGGCAAACGATATGGAGGAACTGTACATAGACTCGGTATTGCCTGTTTCCCAGCCAAATTATATATGGGAAAGATACAAACTGTACCTACTTGAAAAGGCCGAGCAAGAACACTCTGACTCTGAAAAGTAATTGAAATTGTATAATGCATGAACATATCAGTACTACAGGTAAGTGTTTGTATTAACTGTGTGCAACAAAAATAAAGAATATAAAAAAAGAAGTGTGCCTAAATATCCCCTCTGTCCAAAATTTAATTTAGAAGTGTCCCTAATATCCTCTCTGTGCAAAGCTAAATTTAGAAGTCGACCTAATAGCGCACCTTGCACAAATTTAGAAGTTTGCCTAATAACGTGCCCTAGCTGAATTCGAAAGTATCCCTAATACCCTCTGTGTGCAAATTGAACTTGGAAGTGTTCCTAACATCCTCTCTGTGTACATAAAATCCCTCTCTGTGCAATAGTGTACCCATTAGCGTTGAGTTATTAGTTGAATATAGAAGCATCCCTAATAGCCTATCTGTACAAAACTGAAATTTAGAAGTGGGCCTAATAGCGCCCTTGCTTGAATCTAGAAGTGTGCCCCGATTGAATTTAGAACTACAATTCGAAAGTCCTCTTAAACTGCCCTTAAAAGTCCACCTAAAAGCATACCTGTGGCATTGTTACACTCAATTTCTCCCTAATAGCCTACCTGTATTCCAGCTTGCTAGAAGAATGTCTACCCAACAGCGTAACTGTGCTGTAGTTGCAACTAAATAGGCGGCCTAACGGCATATCCTAAGGTCTAGCTACACTTCAAAATGGCCTAATATCTGCAGCCTAGTTACAATTAGTACACTAAAACCTAGAATAAGTGAATAATATCACCCTGCTTAGTGGGACCCTGAAACCAAGACTAATCTCACCCAGTGATATAGCCGAACTTATAAAGTCCAATAAAGTGTAAGTTGCACCTGAAACTACACCTAATAGCACGTACTAACCACGAGTGCACCCATTCCACCAGGGTCAGCCGGAAACGACCACTGTGGACCGCCTCCACTCTCTGGTCAGCCTGGCCTCCCATCCCCCCCTTCCCAAATCATCCCACCCTCCTTCACATCCCCTACCCTTCCCCTTTCCAAACACCAAGCCAGAGGGGCACGATGGTGAACCAACCACCCTAAGACCACTGCTCCCCCGAACCGCACCACCGACCAGCCTACGTTGATCATGCCCGTTCCCCTCACTATCATACTGGGCACACCCCGCCCTGCAATCATGCACCCCCTGCTTTTCCCACTAACCCCCACCATCATCCCCCCAGACCACACCCTTTCCCCTCCCTAGAAACGGCACGCCTAGCCCTAGCAAGAACAGAAGCCTCATCCATCTCCCCCTCCTACCCACCTACCCTCTCTCACACACCAATCGCAACAAAGACACTAAAGTCGAAACGTACCTGGTCCCCCTCAATCTCTCAGCACTCATCGCCTCCCCTGTCTTGACCCACCACCTCATTCCCCCAATCACCACCATCCCCCTCGCTTCACCCTTCCTGAAACCCCTCTCCCTCGATTTCTCACCGACTGCAACTGAAACTCCTAACTGCCCACGCCCCACCTTCAAATCCCCCGTGCCAAACCCAATCACCCTAACACACACATCCATCCACTCCTACCTGAAACCCACCAACGTTTCGGCTCGCCCACTTTTCCCATCGATCATCAACCACCCCACCCCTCTCCCTCTCCAGTTTCCACTCTCTCCCCCAACCCCCTTCCACTGCAGCTCTGACACCAACCTCACCTACCGAAGTGAATTGCATCCAGTTTTAATGCCCGATCCATAGCAAAAAACAGACACAGCATCTTTGACCTCCTCGCCTCTGACAAACCAGATCTGGTTTTCATCACCGAAACTTGGTTCTCTGACGACTTTGCTGCAATCGCCAATGAAGCCTTCCACCCGACTACTCCCTCATCCCACTGAACCGTCCCTCTAGTGGTGGGGGAATAGCATTCGTCTTCAAGTCTCACTTCCACGCCTCATTCATCGACAATCAACCTTTCATTCCTTCCTGCAAATCACTCCTCGTTAAACTATCCCTCTCCCCGTCGTTCTCACACAGCTTCCTAATGATCTACAGACCCCCTGGCTATGATAGACAATTCTCAAAAAACCTCTGCGACTCTATTGCCACCCTTCAACTAAACCATCCCAACCTCACCCTTCTTGGAGATTTTAACATATGGCTCGACATTCCCACCAACCCTATGACACACTCTCTGGTTGACGGTCTAGACGCAATTAACCTCCAACCCCACATAAATGACCCGACTAACTATAAAGGGCACACTCTTGATGCCATCTTTAGCCTCCACAACAGGATACATCTAAACCCCTCACCCCTATCATCTGGTCTGATCATTTCATTGTTTTGTTCACCATTCGCTCACCCAACCCGCTTCCCGTACTCGAATCTGAACCTCTGAATCTACGCAAATTTTGGAAAAAACTAATAATCGTACCTGACCTAGCCGATGCACTCCTCCAGTCTCCTCTACCTACCTGCCAACTCAACCAACAACTAACCCCTGACGCCTTTGACTCATGGCTCAACACCTCACTAATGCGGCTCACACCCTCTTGCAAACCATCAGCCCGCCATGGCATGTTCCCTAGATGGTTCACACCTGATTTGAAAACCACTAAACAACTATATAAATACCTAGAATGCAAATGGCAGAAAGACAAAACCCAAGAGAGCAGAGCCACCTTGGCCCGACACCTTCATCAGTACAAGGCCGAAATCCGGAAAGCAAAAAAAGCCCACTACAACTCCTGAATCGTAATCTGCAAAAACCCCAGCAAAGAACTTCACAAAATCATCTCCGAATTCACCAAACCAGCATGCACTACCACCGTCCCGACCCCCTCACAATCACTGTGTGACTCACTCTCTCTCCACTTTTATGCCACGGCTCTCAAAAGAACAAATGCTCTAACCACCAAACTGGCTCTCTTACATCCATCAGGCAACCCTCCCCCCATACCGACCAACCCACTGCCTGCGACCACAAGGCAACCAACTTTCGACTCCTTTAGTCCAATATCACCCGAGCAATTTCTCAAACTTCTCTCTGCCCGCAAACCATCTGGCTCTCCGCTAGACCCATGCCCGGCCACAACCCTCAAAGAAATGTTTGCTTCTACCTGCACAGGAGAACACGCAAGATCCATCATAAATGACTCCCTTTCCTCTGGTATTTTTCCTGACGCATTCAAAATGGCTCATGTCAAACCTCTAATAAAAAAACCTTCCCTCGACCCTCTCGAGCCCAAAAACTACCGCCCCATCTCAAAAACCAGGTTCCTTGCCAAACTCATTGACCGAACCGCCTACTCCCAACTAAATGCCTTTGTCGAAGCCAACAATTTCCTAGACCCCGCACAATCAGGTTTCAGAGCCCGTTACGGAATGGAAACCACCCTAACCTCAATCTGGGATAACCTTAAAATCATGGCATACTCCGCGGGATGCGCCGCATTAATCCTTAAGGAGCCCCCTCGCTCCCTGCCCGCACTTCCCATCGTTCTGAGCAGGTGAGTGCTAGATCATTGGAGACCCTCTGGGCCTTTTTTGTGTAAATTGTTTATTCTCCAGTGCCCCCCAGGCCCGCGTGCACCCCTGTCTTTCCCGGACCCTGATTTCTTGGTTCCCTCCTCCCTAGCCCTCCTGACTCCCCCAATTGGTCCACTAACTTCACCTACACCGTAGGCTTAAGGAGCCCCCTCGCTCCCTACAGGCACTTCCCATCGTGCTGAGCAGGTGAGCGCTAGATTCTTGGAGACCCTCTGGGCCTTTTTTGTGTAAATTGTTTATTCTCCAGTGCCCCCCAGGCCCGCGTGCAACCCTGTCCTTCCCGGCCCATGATTTCCTGGTTCCCGCCTGCCTAGCCCTCCCATCTCCCCCGATTGGTCTTTCCCAACGAGACGTGAGCAGGTGAGTGTGTGCCCAGGCCTTTGTTCTGCCCTCTAAAATGTGAATATATTTTTGTTCGATCTGCGTCCTAAAACCCTTATGCCCTGTGTTGTCGGCCTCTCCCTCCCCACTCCCGTTTCCTGATTCTGCAAGCCCTCCCTCCTCCCAGCCCGCCCCCGTACTGTGATTGGTCCACATGAAAAGATTCCCCTCCATAATCAGTTCTCCCAGTGAAGCCCTCTTCCCGGCAGCCCATTTGGCTAAGGACCTGAGGCAAAGGACGACTCCTTCAGAGACGTCTCCAGATCGTATCTGCAGGTATCCGCAGGAGAAGCAAGAAGCCAACAATAAGTAAGTGTGGAAAGGGCGGGGCCAGAAGCAATTACTTCAAGTCATACTACCCTACCACTCAACTAAAGAAGCCTCACTATTGTAAACCTGTTATATCTGTGGCATAATTGCATTTAGAAACGTTGTGCCTATACCTGTGGAAAGTTGAATTTAGAAGTGTGCCAAATATCCTTTCTGTGAAAAGTTGAATTTAGAAGTGTGCCCAACATCCTCTCTGTGAAAGTTGAATTTAGAAGTGTGCCCAATAGCCTATATGTGAAAGTTGAATTTAGAAGTGTGCCCAATAGCCTCACTTTGCTCTGGCTGATTTTAGAAGTGTGCCTAATAGCGTGCCCTGGTGAATTTAGAAGTGTGCCCAATAGCCTCTCTGTGAAAGTTGAATTTAGGAGTGTGCCCAATAGCCTCTATGTGCCCTGGCTGATTACAGAAGTGTGTCTAATATCCTCTCCGTGCAAAACTGAATTTAGAAATGTGCCCAATATCCTCTCTATGAAAGTTGAATTTAGAAGTGCTCCCAATATCCTCTCTGTGAAGGTTGAATTTAGAAGTGCGCCCAATATCCTCTCTGTGAAAATTTGAATTTAGAAGTGTGCCCAATAACCTCTCTGTGCAAAGTTGATTTTAGAATTATGCCTAATAGCCTCTCTGTGTAAAGATGAATTGAGAAGTGTGCCTAATAGCGTGCCCTAGTTGAACTGACTAGTGTCCCTAATAGTCTCTTTGTGCATAGTTCATTTTAGAAGTGTACCTAATAGCGTGCCCTGGTGAATTTAGAATTGTGCCTAATATCCTCTCTGTGCAAAGGTGAAGTTAGAAGTGTGCCTAATAGCCTCTCTGTGCAAGACTTGAATTTAGAAGTGCGCCTAAATATCACCTCTGTGCAAACTTGAATTTAGAAGTGTCCCTAATATCCTCTCTGTGTAAAGCTGAATTTAGAACTGTGCCTAATTTCCTCTCTGTGTAAAGTAGAATTTTGAAGTGTGCCTAATAGCCTCTCTGTACAAGATTTGAATCTAGAAGTGCGCCTAAATATCCCCTCTGTGCAAAGTTGAATTTAGAAGTGTGCCTATTAGCCTCTATGTACAAAGTTGAAGTTAGAAGTGTGCCTAATAGCGTGCCCTAGTCGAACTGACTAGTGTCCCTAATAGTCTCCCTGTGCAAAGTTGAAATTAGAAATGTACCTAATAGCGTGCCCTGGTTGAATTTAGAAGGGCACCCAATAGTCCACCCTGGTTGAATTTGGAACAGTGCTTAATTTCCGCTCTGTGTAAAGTTGAAATTAAAAGTGTACCTAATAGCCTCTCTGTGCAAAACTTGAAGTTAGAAGTGTGCCTAAATATCCCTTCTGTGCAAAGTTTACTTTAGAAATGTGCCTAATATCATCTCTGTGTAATGTAGAATTTAGAAGGGTGCCTAATAGTCTAATATCCCCTCTGTACAAAATTGAATTTAGAAGTAGGCCTAATATCATCTCTGTGTAAAGTTGAATTTAGAAGTGTGCCTAATATCATCTCTGTGTACAGTTGAATTTAGAAGTGTGCCTAATAGTCTAATATCATCTCTGTAAAGTTGAATTTAGAAGTGTGCCTGCCTAAAAGCCTCTCTGTGCAAAACTTGAATTTAGAAGTGTGCCTAAATATCCCCTCTGTCCAAAATTGAATTTAGAAGTGTCCCTAATATCCTCTCTGTGCAAAGCTAAATTTAGAAGTAGACCTAATAGCGCACCTTGCCCAAATTTAGAAGTGTGCCCAATAACGTGCCCTAGCTGAATTCAGAAGTATCCCTAATACCCTCTCTGTGCAAATTGAACTTAGAAGTGTTCCTAATATCCTCTCTGTGTACATAATATCCCTCTCTGTGCAATAGTGTGCCCATTAGCGTTGAGTTATTAGTTGAATATAGAAGCATCCCTAATAGCCTATCTGTACAAAACTGAAATTTAGAAGTGGGCCTAATAGCGCCCTTGCTTGAATCTAGAAGTGTGCCCCAATTGAATTTAGTAAAGGATTCCGAGAAAAAATCCCCAATGTGGGTAGGTGCGCGCACCCTTGTTCTAATTGGGTGTTTGAGAGGTTTGCAGCAGTGGCAGTGCGTAGAAGGGTAACTTCTCGGTACCCCTTCATATACAAAAGGATGAACAAAATCAATGTAGCCTGCCAATCAGCGCTCCCTCATAAACAATGTTAGGATAAATATTTGATCACAAGAGTAAACACTGTACGTCTATCGGAAAATGTGTTTAATCACAAAAAATGGACACTGCACGCCACGCCAACACGTGTTTCAGCCCTCTCCGGGCCGTCCTCAGGGCGTATTTGTGATTACAATGTTCAGTATTCTGATAATGAGCATTAATAAACCATGTCCATTTGCATAGAGACAATAGATAACCAAATTGTTGCCATTTTTGCAATAAAAGATTAATAATACAAGGACAAAATAAGTCCATCACAGTTTGAATCAAACATAATCCAAAAGAAACATATGCAATATAAGTATAAATACAATGTCAGCGAGGGGAGAGAGAAAAAGGGGGTTAACAAGGATAAGGGGTCAGGGGATAGAGGAGAGAAAATTATATTAGCAGGTTAGAGATAAGTTGATATATGTACATACGCTCATTATTAGATTTCCAAATTCCTAACACTAAATACCCATATATAGAACAGGTTATTTACATGGCTAGGTAGTTGCAACCAAACGGAGGAGTGGACAGTCCATTTATATAGTGTGCCTACTACCCAAGATACATAAACCATTTGATAGTCTCCCATCAGTGAGACCTATAATGAGCGGACAAGGGGGGGTCACAGAGAATTTAGCAACCTATATTGACTCATGTATTAAGGACCTAGTTCCAAAAATTCCAGCCTTTCTTAAAGACACAACTCATGTCTTACAGATCCTGAACAATATTGCATGGAAATCGCATTACCATTTGGTTACCCTTGATGTTACTGCCCTGTACACTTCAATTGATCACTCACTAGCTATTAAGACATTGGATTACGTCTTCAGACTGCATTCAGCATCATATGCAACTCATGTACAAATGTTGAAGAATTTGGTTGACTTTACACTAAACCATAATCAATTTATTTTTAACGATGAGTACTATACCCAAACCAAGGGGATTGCCATGGGAGCCAAATATGCTCCAGCTTTGGCTAACCTCTTTATGGCATATTTTGAGGACCTACATGTGTTTCATAATAATCCATATATCGAGTTCATTCAAATTTGGAGAAGATACATAGATGATGTTTTTGCAATATGGGCAGGCACACCAGAGCAGTTTCAAGAATTTATGCAATTCCTGAACCATAACCAATTTGGGATACACTTTACAGGCCATATTGATACTACTGAAATCGAGTTCTTGGATCTTAGAATCTATGTCGATAATCATACCTTACAAACTAGTACATTTCGTAAAACAACTGCAGTCAACTCTATATTGCATGCAAAAAGCAGCCATAGAAGAAATGTGATTGACAATATTCCTCGAGGAGAATTCCTAAGAGCTAGGAGAAACTGCAGTCAAGACGTGAACTTTCGTTTAGAATGTAAGTCCATAGAAACCAGATTTCAAGAAAGAGGTTACACGAAAACCAATATCAATCATGCACTTAGGAATGTGAAAACAATCACAAGACCTGCTTTACCGAGCTGCACACGCATTTAGGCGTTTAAAGGTAAGGGCCTCGTTCACTTAGTAGTACTGGAATCTTTTCAACTATTAAAACTTTATCCTGTGCTATTTACAATAGTGTTTTCATGTATTTGCCCAATTCAGAAATTGTTCGCATATTCGAGAAGCCAGGACTATCAAGCAAACTCCCCATAATCAAGTTACCTCATCTTGGGTAAGCGAACAAATAATCTGCTTTGTAGAGTTTGCCATTTTAGAATTTCGTAGCTGTAGTGACTATATTATTCCAACACACAGTTTACTTATTAAGCTATAACATATAATCGTACTTTCCTGCAAACACCAGCAAACACATATCCATTAGAGTTGGATGGAATTTGATACCTTTTTTTAATGGATAATAATCAGGCACACTATATAAATGGACTGTCCACTCCTCCGTTTGGTTGCAACTACCTAGCCATGTAAATAACCTGTAAATAACCTGTTCTATATATGGGTATTTAGTGTTAGGAATTTGGAAATCTAATAATGAGCGTATGTACATATATCAACTTATCTCTAACCTGCTAATATAATTTTCTCTCCTCTATCCCCTGACCCCTTAACCTTGTTAACCCCCTTTTTCTCTCTCCCCTCGCTGACATTGTATTTATACTTATATTGCATATGTTTCTTTTGGATTATGTTTGATTCAAACTGTGATGGACTTATTTTGTCCTTGTATTATTAATCTTTTATTGCAAAAATGGCAACAATTTGGTTATCTATTGTCTCTATGCAAATGGACATGGTTTATTAATGCTCATTATCAGAATACTGAACATTGTAATCACAAATACGCCCTGAGGACGGCCCGGAGAGGGCTGAAACACGTGTTGGCGTGGCGTGCAGTGTCCATTTTTTGTGATTAAACACATTTTCCGATAGACGTACAGTGTTTACTCTTGTGATCAAATATTTATCCTAACATTGTTTATGAGGGAGCGCTGATTGGCAGGCTACATTGATTTTGTTCATCCTTTTGTATATGAAGGGGTACCGAGAAGTTACACTTCTACGCACTGCCACTGCTGCAAACCTCTCAAACACCCAATTAGAACAAGGGTGCGCGCACCTACCCACATTGGGGATTTTTTCTCGGAATCCTTTACTACGGTTACCTTTCCCGGGGAGTGCAGCACAATACCCACTCAATAATCCTAATTGCCACCTAGAAGATGGCTAAATATTTACAGAACCGTGATGAGGATAGCGCTGCCCTTTTTGCCCCGCGTGGCACAGATAGTAATCCCTTCAAAAACCGGTTGCAAAAAACCGAAACACTGGTTCAAAAATTTATTAAATTAGAACGCTTAAGTAAAAAAGAAATCAATAAGTACTGGGAACAAGTATCATTGAAAAACTACCTCAAACAAGATATCATTCCCAGGGGCTTACGAATACTTATATTCCCAGATTTCAATCATCATGATGATCAAGATCTCGCTTCAGACTGGGAAGCTAATCTCACTGTGAGTTCTGAGAATATGATGAAAATCCTTGTACAACATGCTGAGAGGGAACATGCTAGAGTAACCGCTGAAATTGTTCAGATTCAAAAAGAAATCTCAGAAATGCCAAACGCTGCAGCTTCTAAAGACAAAAACTATGAGAAAATGCACAGTATCTTAGAAGATTACCAAGACGACATCAAAATTAGGAAATTTAGGAAATTCTATCGCGATGAACGAGACTATACTAATGACAGAGTCTACACATTTCAGACCAAGTATGATGGAGACCAATCACACATTAAGACTCCCAACATTTCACCAGTTACATCAGATCCTGACTCTGATCAGGAACCTTCAACAACGAATGCAACAGGGATACACAATATAGATGAAATGTCTGAGGAAAAACGTCACAATAGAAGAGGTTTTTTGGCTGAAATTAAAAGATACAAAAAGGGTAACGCTCAGAATTCTAATTCCAACTACAAGAATGTACGTTTTCAGAAAACACCCCCTTTAGGCATCAATATACCAACCACCCCAACAACGTCAGAGGAGGAAGAGGAAGAGGAGCTAAGAGGAGAGGGAACAGGAGACATAAGGAAAAGATTTACCAGATCAAGTCTCAAAACATCCAAACTAAGACCAATTCTCAAAACTTAGTTATTAATCTCTCTGCCAAACAACTATCACCGCAACAGATCAATGTTCTCAATTATGGCCTTTCTTTTGCACCCAGCTCGAAAGCCAATATGACTGAGGTCCAAATAGACCTCTATAAATTTACTAGAAAACTGAAACTGAAAAAGTATTTTCAGAATAAACCAGTATTCTTTCAACAACAGATTTCATTACCACCGATCAGCAGTAAAAGTATACAAGAGATTGAAAATGTACACCTTCTGGCGGACCTTGCAACGGACAATGCCCAATCTATCAGTGATATCCAAAGAGACCTAGGGATACACCAACGCAATATGGATATAACTGAACATAAGAACAGATCTAAATTCATGCCACCCATTTTAGGGGATAATATTATAGATGTGTTCTATAGGTCTATTACTAGGGAAATTCACCAATACATAGATGGTCAACATAAGGACTTTTTCAGTAAAAAACCCAATCTTTCCAAAACTGAACAAGAGGCACTTTATGAGCTCTCGGGTGACAACACCATTGTGATTAAGGAGGCAGACAAAGGGGGTAACATTGTTATCCTCAACAAAACGGATTATATTAGAATGGCACAAGCACACCTAGATACCCCTGGCTGTTACTGTAAACTGATGAGTAACCCGACAATTCAAACAGTACAAGAACTTAAAAGTCTGATTGGTGAGTGGCACCTAAAAGGGATGCTCACGGATGAGGAGAAATCCTTTCTCACTAACACCACACCACTCATGCCTACCTTGTACCTACTACCCAAGATACATAAACCATTTGATAGTCTCCCATCAGTGAGACCTATAATGAGCGGACAAGGGGGGGTCACAGAGAATTTAGCAACCTATATTGACTCATGTATTAAGGACCTAGTTCCAAAAATTCCAGCCTTTCTTAAAGACACAACTCATGTCTTACAGATCCTGAACAATATTGCATGGAAATCGCATTACCATTTGGTTACCCTTGATGTTACTGCCCTGTACACTTCAATTGATCACTCACTAGCTATTAAGACATTGGATTACGTCTTCAGACTGCATTCAGCATCATATGCAACTCATGTACAAATGTTGAAGAATTTGGTTGACTTTACACTAAACCATAATCAATTTATTTTTAACGATGAGTACTATACCCAAACCAAGGGGATTGCCATTGGAGCCAAATATGCTCCAGCTTTGGCTAACCTCTTTATGGCATATTTTGAGGACCTACATGTGTTTCATAATAATCCATATATCGAGTTCATTCAAATTTGGAGAAGATACATAGATGATGTTTTTGCAATATGGGCAGGCACACCAGAGCAGTTTCAAGAATTTATGCAATTCCTGAACCATAACCAATTTGGGATACACTTTACAGGCCATATTGATACTACTGAAATCGAGTTCTTGGATCTTAGAATCTATGTCGATAATCATACCTTACAAACTAGTACATTTCGTAAAACAACTGCAGTCAACTCTATATTGCATGCAAAAAGCAGCCATAGAAGAAATGTGATTGACAATATTCCTCGAGGAGAATTCCTAAGAGCTAGGAGAAACTGCAGTCAAGACGTGAACTTTCGTTTAGAATGTAAGTCCATAGAAACCAGATTTCAAGAAAGAGGTTACACGAAAACCAATATCAATCATGCACTTAGGAATGTGAAAACAATCACAAGACCTGCTTTACTAACCCAGTCCAAAAAACCAGCTGAATTTCCACAACATGTGAACTTCGTAACGAAGTATTGCAGTGACTCACAATTTATATATCATATTCTCAATAAACATTGGCATATTCTACATTTGGATCCAGATTTGGAGACCCATATTACTGAGAAACCTAGAATAATTTTCTCTAGAGCTCCTACACTTAGAAATTTACTGTGTCCCTCCTTTATGAAATCTGGTTCCGATAGACAGTCGAACTGGCTCACACAGAACATCAAACCTAATGGATTCCACAAATGTGGGACTTGTAATTTTTGTCAATTTGCCCTATCGCCCACTAAAATATTCTCTTGTCATGGCAATCTAAATTTCAAAATTACGGACTTCATGAATTGTCGCTCTAAATATGTTGTGTATGGAATTATATGCGTCTGCAAGAAAGTTTACGTTGGCAGTACCATCAGAGAACTGAGGGTAAGAATCAGAGAACACCTTGCAAATCTTAACAGCCAAGACATTAACCTACCATTTGCAAGACATTGGCAACAAGAACACCAGCTGGCACATAGAAAGGACATCAGATTTGTAGGACTACAACACATTAAACCACATGCCAGAGGTGGCAATCGAGAACTCTATCTACGACAAGCGGAAGCCCGAATGATTTGTAAACTTAGATGTGTTCAACTTGGACTCAATCAAGAACACGAACTCAATGTCTTTCTTTGATATCGCATGCATAATCTTTATCTAATGTTCGAAGTTGTTGCGGACCTGTGTGGCAGGTGTAGCACCACGGAAGGGCGGACTGTCCACTTGTAATTTAACTATGACACGTTAGATACCATTGGGCCAATAATTTGACCTACCACTCTTCAATTTCATCATGGTAATACAGCTAACTAGAGCTAGCTTTACACCAATGCGGCTAGTTTGCTTAACTTAGATTAATCATCAAATTATATTATCACCAATTTAAACCCAACCAATTGGATTTTACAATATCTTAGGCACCATAGGGTGTTTATTAACTTATATACATCCGATACCTTTCTTGAATGTGAAAACACTCAGAAACAATAAATTCTGGAGTCGTATATTCAGTTCATAAAGTAGCGCTAATGTAAGAATGTTAAGAGTTGTACTCGCACTAGCTTTAACATACCCCTGTTCGTTTATGCTCGCAAGCAATGGAACACTTGTATCAAACACATACAACGCTTTCTCTAGATCCTAATTGACTCCTTTTCTAACTCGAGTATTTCCCTTACACCGCCTGAGTTGCCAGGCAACGGCAACAGGACGATCACATGACCATAGCCATTAAACAGCCTGGCTGAGCAGCTATAGGCCAGCACAGCCGCACCCACATTCCTTCCAGGAAGCTGCAGACAGACGGCAGAAACCTGCCGAGCTGCACACGCATTTAGGCGTTTAAAGGTAAGGGCCTCGTTCACTTAGTAGTACTGGAATCTTTTCAACTATTAAAACTTTATCCTGTGCTATTTACAATAGTGTTTTCATGTATTTGCCCAATTCAGAAATTGTTCGCATATTCGAGAAGCCAGGACTATCAAGCAAACTCCCCATAATCAAGTTACCTCATCTTGGGTAAGCGAACAAATAATCTGCTTTGTAGAGTTTGCCATTTTAGAATTTCGTAGCTGTAGTGACTATATTATTCCAACACACAGTTTACTTATTAAGCTATAACATATAATCGTACTTTCCTGCAAACACCAGCAAACACATATCCATTAGAGTTGGATGGAATTTGATACCTTTTTTTAATGGATAATAATCAGGCACACTATATAAATGGACTGTCCACTCCTCCGTTTGGTTGCAACTACCTAGCCATGTAAATAACCTGTTCTATATATGGGTATTTAGTGTTAGGAATTTGGAAATCTAATAATGAGCGTATGTACATATATCAACTTATCTCTAACCTGCTAATATAATTTTCTCTCCTCTATCCCCTGACCCCTTATCCTTGTTAACCCCCTTTTTCTCTCTCCCCTCGCTGACATTGTATTTATACTTATATTGCATATGTTTCTTTTGGATTATGTTTGATTCAAACTGTGATGGACTTATTTTGTCCTTGTATTATTAATCTTTTATTGCAAAAATGGCAACAATTTGGTTATCTATTGTCTCTATGCAAATGGACATGGTTTATTAATGCTCATTATCAGAATACTGAACATTGTAATCACAAATACGCCCTGAGGACGGCCCGGAGAGGGCTGAAACACGTGTTGGCGTGGCGTGCAGTGTCCATTTTTTGTGATTAAACACATTTTCCGATAGACGTACAGTGTTTACTCTTGTGATCAAATATTTATCCTAACATTGTTTATGAGGGAGCGCTGATTGGCAGGCTACATTGATTTTGTTCATCCAATTGAATTTAGAACTACAATTAGAAAGTCCTCCTAAACTGCCCTTAAAAGTCCACCTAAAAGCATACCTGTGGCATTGCTACACTCAATTTCTCCCTAATAACCTACCTGTATTCCAGCTTGCTAGAAGAATGTCTACCCAACAGCGTAACTGTGCTGTAGTTGCAACTAAATAGGCCGCCTAACAGCTTATCCTAAGGTCTAGCTACACTTCAAAATGGCCTAATATCTGCAGCCTAGTTACAATTAGTACACTAAAACCTAGAATAAGTGAATAATATTACCCTGCTTAGTGGGACCCTGAAACCAAGACTAATCTCACCCAGTGATATAGCCGAACTTATAAAGTCCAATAAAGTGTAAGTTGCACCTGAAACTACACCTAATAGCACGTACTAACCACGAGTGCACCCATTCCACCAGGGTCAGCCGGAAACGACCACTGTGGACCGCCTCCACTCTCTGGTCAGCCTGGCCTCCCATCCCCCCCTTCCCAAATCATCCCACCCTCCTTCACATCCCCTACCCTTCCCCTTTCCAAACACCAAGCCAGAGGGGCACGATGGTGAACCAACCACCCTAAGACCACTGCTCCCCCGAACCGCACCACCGACCAGCCTACGTTGATCATGCCCGTTCCCCTCACTATCATACTGGGCACACCCCGCCCTGCAATCATGCACCCCCCGCTTTTCCCACTAACCCCCACCATCATCCCCCCGACCACACCCCTTCCCCTCCCTAAAAACGGCACACCTAGCCCTTCCAAGAACAGAAGCCTCATCCCTCTCCCCCTCTGACCCCCCTACCCTCTTTCACACACCAATGACAACAAAGACACTAAAGAGGAAACGTACCTGGTCCCCCTCAATCTCTCAACACTCATCGCCTCCCCTGTCTCGACCCACCACCTCATTCCCCCAATCACCACCATCTCCCCTCGCTTCACCCTTCCTGAAACCCCTCTCCCTCGATTTCTCACCGACTGCAACTGAAACTCCTAACCGCCCACACCCCACCTTCAAATCACCCGTGCCAAACCCAATCACCCTAACACACGCATCCATCCACTCCCACCCGAAACCCATCACCTTTTCTGCTCGCCCACTTTTCCCATCGATCATCAACCACCCCACCCCTCTCCCTCTCCAGTTTCCACTCTCTCCCCCGACCCCCTTCCACTGCAGCTCTGACACCAACCTCGCCTACCAAAGTGAATTGCATCCTATTTAATGCCCGATCCATAGCAAAAACCAGACACAGCATCTTTGACCTCCTCGCCTCTGACAAACCAGACCTGGTTTTCATCACCGAAACTTGTTTCTCTGACGACTTCGCCGGAATCGCCAATGAAGCCTTCCCCCCGACTACTCCCTCATCCCACTGAACCGTCCCTCTAGTGGTGGGGGAATAGCATTCGTCTTCAAGTCTCACTTCCACGCCTCATTCATCGACAATCAACCTTCCATTCCTACCTGCGAATCACTCCTCGTTAAACTATCCCTCTCCCCGTCGTTCTCACACAGCTTCCTAATAATCTACAGACCCCCTGGCTATGATAGACAATTCTCAAACAACCTCTGTGACTCTATTGCCACCCTTCAACTAAACCATCCCAACCTCACCCTTCTTGGAGATTTCAACATATGGCTCGACATTCCCCCAACCCTATGACACACTCTCTGGTTGACGGTCTAGACGCGATTAACCTCCAACCCCACATAAACGGGCCGACTCACTATAAAGGACACACTCTTGATGCCATTGTTAGCTCCCACAACCGGATACATCTAAACCCTGCCACCCCTATCATCTGGTCCAATCACTTCATTGTTTCGTTCACCATTCGCTCACCCAACCCGCTTCCCGTACTCGAATCTGAACCTCTGAATCTACGCAAATGCCGGAAAAAACTAATAATCGTTCCTGACCTAGCCGATGCACTCCTCCAGTCTCCTCCACCTACCTGCCAACTCAACCAACAACTAACTTCCCATGCCTTTGACTCATGGTTTAACACCTCACTAATGCGGCTCACACCCTCTTGCAAACCATCAGCCCGCCGTGGCATGTTCCCTAGATGGTTCACACCTGATTTGAAGACCACTAAACAACTATATAAATACCTAGAATGCAAATGGCAGAAAGACAAAACCTTGGCCCGACACCTTCATCAGTACAAGGCCGAAATACGGAAAGCAAAAAAAGCCCACTACAACTCCCGAATCGTAAACTGCAAAAACCCCAGCAAAGAACTTCACAAAATCATCTCCGAATTCACCAAACCGGCATGCACTACCATCGTCCCGACCCCCTCACAATCACTGTGTGACTCACTCTCTCTCCACTTTCATGCCACGGCTCTCAAAAGAACAAATGCTCTAACCACCAAACTGGCTCTCTTACATCCACCAGGCAACCCTCCCCACATACCGACCAACCCACCGCATGTGACCACTAGGCAACCAACTTTCGACTCCTTTAGTCCAACATCACCTGACCAATTTCTCAAACTTCTCTCTGCCCACAAACCATCTGGATCTCCGCTAGACCCTTGCCTGGCCAGATCCCTCAAAGAAATGTTTGCTTCTACCTGTGCAGGAGAACACGCAAGATCCATCATAAATGACTCCCTTTCCTCAGGTATTTTTCCCGACGCATTCAAAATGGTTCATGTCAAACCTCTAATAAAAGAACCTTCCCTCGACCCTCTTGAGCCCAAAAACTACTGCCCCATCTCAAAAACCAGGTTCCTTGCCAAACTCATTGGCCGACCTGCCTACTCCCAATTAAATGCCTTTGTCGAAGCCAACAATTTCCGCCTAACTGAAGATCTAATGTTTTTCCACAAACTACTGAAAACTTGGCTCTTCCCCTAAAAGAAACCTGTACGCAAACTAACCCAAACAGAATAACAGCATCTCAATGACACCAATCCAACAAACTACTAGATCTTGAATAACAATAAGACAAGTAACAATACAACATCAAGATCCATGCGAGAAATCGACAACTAATAACCACTAATGTAAACTAAAAGGACAAACAGAATAGAACGAGTATGGAAATTAAACACCTTTTTCCTGAGAGAATAGCAGATAGCTATGGCTATGTGTTTCAGAAAGCAAATTGTTTGGATTTTGGGAGATTCATGGATAAAGTGGTTGGAGGTGCACGCAGATCACTGTGGAGTAGCTGCAAATCTTGGATTCTCTCATGTGGAAGTGCACTAGCACGAAGTGCATTGAATGAAATGGGTGGATTTAGTACCTCTTCTTTGGTGACACTGCGACATCCAGACATTATTATTATTCATTGTGGAGGGAACACTTTAGGACCTGTGTCTGGAATCTCTTTGCAATTTGCAATGAAAGAAGGCCTTGGGAAAGTCATGGACATGTGTCCAAACTCCACAGTAATCTTTTCCTGTATTGCTCAGCGACAAATATCGTTGCATTCTTTTTCACTTGGTCCACAAATGGAGAAAGCAAGGTGCAATGTTAACAAGGCTGGTTGTGCCTTTTTGAGAGATGTTGGTATGTCCTCTTTTCAGAATGAAAACATTATCTTTTGTAGCACACACATTTTTCGCAGAGATGGATTACATCTTACTTATGCCGGCAATCAGATTTTTTGGTGAAATATACAAAATGCATTGCGACCTTTTTTGGAATTACAGCAATCCATTTTGCAGTAGGTGTTGACCATTTCAAGTTTTTGAAACACAAAAAACACCACCAAAAGGCTATTTTCAGAGCCACCACTTCCTCCCATAGAAAAGTGCAATGGTAGCACCCCCAAAAAATAAATGTCAGCGGACTGTCCGCAGACTTCTAAAAAAATGCACAGGGCCCTGCACTATTTATTTGTCACTTCTATTTTTAAACTGTGAAAGGTGGATCTGAAAAGAGCCTTTTTGTTTTTTGTTGTTTTATATTATATTTTGTTTTTTGAAACACGACACACAAGGAAAGGAGGGGAAAGGAGGGTAAGGAAGGGACACCAACCACGGGGATAAGAAAGGGCAGGTGGGGAGAGGAAGATGTAGGATGGGCCTTATTGAGGTAGGTCGCAGGCTTTCTCATGCTTCTTAACTGCAGTCTCGAAAGCACTCCGAAGGTTCTCCACCCTGCAGAGTACTGCGTCGCAGTACATGCACAATATTGTGACCCTCGAAAGGTAAGAGTCAACATCATCATGAATGGCCTGTGAGGCAGCTGGAGGGATGGACTGTCCCACAGGAGTGTCATTTGTGGTGACAGGAGCTGAAACGGAGGATGCTGCAGAGGAACTCAACCTACTACATTTATTGCAAGGTACAACCTTACGAATATCCCCACCCTGGAATGACTTTAGGTGTCCCTTCATTGATGTAGTACCAAAGCTATACGAACTAGGCTTGCTACGACTCAGCACCATGTGGCACTAGTGCAGATCACCTTGTTTGCATGAGCTTTTGCCTTTCGATCAACAGTGGAAATTAACTGCCACAACCAAGACTCACAATGAGTACTAGTAGTAGGGACTTCCATTACCTCATCCTCTTCATCCCTCTCCTCTGCATCCTCATCCCCTCTGCAGGCCCTTTGGGACTTAGTGGTGGTGGAGGGGGTGGGGGTGCTGATGCTGCGGCAGTAGCAGTAGAAGCAATTTGGGATGCCATCTGGAAGGTAAATAACCAGGAACCAGGAACCAAGAAGAGCAACCTGCACAATTGTCCTGTTGTAAATCTTGGAAATCCAAAAGCAGAATGAGGATCAGCTCTGGGGTGTGACCTTTTATAGGCGTGCAGGTGCGTGCTTTGCGGACACCTGTACTGGTCGCGGACACATCAAACTCCAAGAAAGGGCTCAAAAAGTTTCAAAAAAGTATGTAGATCGGCAGGGACATTGTCTGGGACATGTGCAATGGTGAACTTTTACTGTAAAATACCTTAGATTATTCAAAAACCCACTTTTTAAATGATCGGGGGTTCAGACAGTGATGACGTTGCGGAAACGTTCGCGAATGGGACAGCTGTTCACAGGATACTTAATGCACTGGGACGGTTGTGCGCATAGGCTCGGGTGTTCTACAGAGAGTGTTCGGGTCCCCGAACTAATTAAAAGTGCGACACACATGTGGCGGACAGTTGCGGACAGGCACGATGTTCGTAGGACCCAAGTGTGTGATGCGCATGTGCACGGGTGTTCTACGAACAGTGCTGAAGTCCCTGAATAAAATAAATGTGCGTCAAAACTTTGCGGACAGGTGGACAGGATATGTGTTCTACGGATATATTCATTCAGGTTGCGGACATTACCAACAGGGGGGTGTTCTTCGGACACCCCCATTTTGGGTGATTGCGGACAGGCAGACATCTTGTGTGTTCTAAGGACACCTCAATTTTAATTACAAACAGTACAAACAGGTATATTGTCCTTAATCACTCCCATTTTGGTTAATTGCGGAGAGGTGGACATCTTGTGTGTTCTAAGGACAACTCCATTTTAATTACGAACAGTCCAGACAGGTATATTGTCCTTAGGACACCCCCATTTTGGTTAATTGCGGACATAACGGACACCCACGCTGTCCACGGACACCCTAATTGCCTTTAAAAAGATATATATAAGACACAGGCATCTACTAAGAACACACTTAAAATTGTATTATTGTTTAACAGTACAGGGGGAATTAGAGGTTTGGACATGATGTATGGGAGAGGAGGAAGGGATGGAAGTCTCATCATAACATTTTTCTTGCTGGGGAAGGTTTGGGGATAGTTGACTGGGACATGGAGAGGGGGAACAGGTACATATGGTACAGTGATATTTACAGGCCGATTCATGGAATTAATGTGCGCTGAAAATATCGGCACAAGCGTGCAAAAACGTGCGATTCGCAGTGAAAGAGTGAAAATCGCAGTGCAAGTGCGAATATCGCAGGGAAACCAGCACACATCTATTCATGGAAGTCTGTGCGTGAGTAAAATCTGGGATGTGCGCTGAAAAAGTGCACGGCGCATGCCGGCGCACAGGTCATCTAACGGCGTGCGCTGAGGCCACAGCGAAAGTGCACATAGCGCGCCGCACATAACAAAAGTAGGCGGAACACGGGGCGTGACACGCGGAATGGGGAACAACTTGTGAAAATGTGTGCGTCACTGGGGAAGTACAGGAGCAAGTGCGCGGAACGCCCACACGCTCGCCTTCAACACATATTCATGAAATCGAATAGGGCAAAACAGCGCACGGGCCAAGACACGCACAGGCCTAAATACGTCCGCCACACGAAGGCAGGCGGTCGCGTCCCTGCGCATGAAAAAAATGTGCGCCAAAATGTGCGCCCACAAAAAGCAGGTATATACAGCTATGTAGAATGTCCCATACTGTGGGCCTCTAGGACAAATGATGTGCAAAGGGGTACGCGAAAAACATGGACATCTGCTGTGTGAAAAATAGCGTGTGCGTGTATTTCGGGGGTGCACGGGAAGTTCTACACGCTATTTGCCCTGGGGGAGCGGGGTACGTGTATTACAGGGGTTCGCGTGAAGTTTCACATGCGATAGGCCTGGGTACGTGTATTTCAGGGGTGCACGTGAAGTTTCACATGCGATTGGCCTGGGTACGTGTATTTCAGGGGTGCGCGTGAAGTTTCACACGCGATTGGCCTGGGTACATGTATTTCAGGGGTGCACGTGAAGTTTCACACGCGATTGGCCTGGGTACGTGTATTTCAGGGGTGCACGTGAAGTTTCACACGCGATTGGCCTGGGTACGTGTATTTCAGGGGTGCGCGTGAAGTTTCACACGTGATTGGGCAAGCGGGGTACCACTCACCGTCTACCTTGCGTGTAGAAGAATGCGTAACCAGCACCCACCCGCTGTGAAGTAATAGCGTGTGAACCCCAACGCCTGGAAAACACACGCACCGCACCCCACAAAAAACACATACAGGCCCGTGTGCGATACGTCACAGACGCACTTACGCGCTGAGGGCCTTTGGTCAAATGAAATATTATATGCGTGCTGATGCGCCTACACGCTAAGGGACTTTCCTCGAATTACACGCTGATGTGCAAGAATTTCACATGCCAAATCACTCCGTATCAAGCTGGCCACGCGAAAACACACGGAAGAGCACGCTCCTGCCCAAAAGGCTGAATTACTGCCCCCCAGAGCCCCGACCAGCCTCCCACGAGCCATCTGCTGCTGCCTGCCTGCCGCCATCGTGCCCTGCCATTTTGTGCCTGCACATCTGCCATCTGCAGGGGTCCAGTTGCTGTGTCCACCCCTGCTGGAACAGAAGACTCCCGACTGGTATACCATCGCTCCACAGCCCAGCCCCAGGACCCAGTTGCCCACCCACGCCTGCCTCGGGGGTCGCCATGTCGGGGGAAACACCATCTGAGACCACTGGCGACCCCCATCCAGAGGGGCAGAGGGCCACCAGCTTCAGTCATAAGGAAGTTGGTGCCCTGGTGGAGCTTGTCCTGGGGCATTATGATGCCCTCTTCGGATAATCACGCGCCAAGAAGGAAGGACGGGACAGGATCTGGGACGACTTTGTGGTTGCCATCAACGCCGAGGGGGTGGCAACCCGCAACATCAAGCAAGTCAAGAAGCGCCGGTAGGACTTGAGGTCCAGGACCCTCTTAAAGGCCTGGCGCCTCGTGGAGGGGGGCCGGGGCCGCATGAGTACCATCCAGCTGAGGGTCCTGGAATGCGTACGGCCAGCGCTCCACGCCCATATCCTTGAGAGGCAGACCCATCTGGAGTTGAGTGGTAAGTGGCCAAGCATTGCTGTGTGAGACAGGGCATGTTGCAGTGTGCTGGTTGTCTGATACTTGCCTGTATGTGTGACATAGGCCATGTGCGTATGTGTGTGTGCAGGGACATCATGGTCATGCATGTGAGACCAGTAATGTGTGAACCACATGGTTGGTGCATGTGTTTAAATGCAACATGGGGAGCTCTATGCGGAATGGACACATGAGAGCATGCCAGTCTCTGTTCCTGGACATGGGTGGGGGTGAGGGATGGGTGCTGATGCCATGTACATGTATGGTGTCCATGTCTGTGTGTCTGACCTGGGTGTCTGTGACTTGTGAATGCCATGGATGCATGACACATGTCTGTGACAATGTTCAGATTCACTGATGCAGCCTAGTCATCCTTGTATCCACTGTGTCTGGGGTGTACGAGGCCAGATGGATGAAACTACAGTGAAGTGTGTGCATGTGATAGGCATGACCCATGATGCATGTGAGTTTCACACCAACATTGTATGTTTCACGAGTCCCTTGGACATGTATGCTAATGTCCATAGCATGCGCCATGCCTGTTACTGAATGTGTTTTGCCTGCACTGACCCATGAGTTGTGGAGGGACATGATGGAAGTGATGTTTGACAGTGCCGCTCATCTGCCATTGCTTCCTGTCTAGGGGACCATTGTACAGTACCCTGATGCTTGTGTTCTATGTCTCCCTCTACACAGCGGCAAGTGCAGAAGAGGGCGGAGACAGCGCTGTGGAGCAAAGTGGCGAGGATGCCCCCACGGCTACATCGGAAGGGGTGGGTGAGCCCCCAAAGGGGCTTGCAACGGCGGAAGATGGTGTGGAACCATCCAGGTTGGTGGTTTCCACAGAGGAGGAGGAGGCCGCTACTGAGCTGCACATGGGACATGGTGGGGTTGGTACCAATGGTGCAAGTGGTGCAGTCCAGGGGAAGGGGCAGGAGGCAGCACAGGTTGCCGTGGAGGGGCCTGTGCATGTCACTGTCCCTGACACTGTGACTGCACCACCTTGCACCAGCAGGGATGCCCAATCCCAGGCCCGTCCGCAGGTAGGGGGGATGTCCATGTCATCTGACACGCCTCTACCTGCAGACGAGGGGACCCCTGGTCGTATGGAGAAGGTCCCGATTGGTGTTGTGTTGCGCACGCGTGACATTCGTGATGACGTGCGTGCTTTCCGGGGGGAGCACGCACGTCATCACGAAGAGCAGCGTGCCATCGTGGTCCAGTTGGGAGCGTCCATGGTCGGGGCTTTCGTACATGTGTCGGCCACTCTGACTACCCTCTCCTCTTCTGTGGATGCTATGCACCAGTCGTTTTCCATGCCATCTTCTGGCCCAGATGCCAGTAGGGCCCCCTGTGGACCTGCCCGGACCAACGCAGCCAGCTCGGTGGGGCTCCCATCCCTGTCACAGTCGGGAGTCGGAGGTCCAGCAGGGGTGGACACACCAGCAACTGGACCCCCGATGGAGGATGTGCCGGCATCAAAGGGCAGGGCACGTGCGCGACGGCGTCGGTGGATTCCATCAGCCTGGATGCCGTCGTGCTGGCAGACGCAGTTGCGTCGGAGGCAGCGGCAGGCTCGACGTGGGAGGCATCATGGCTCGGGGCCATCTACATCAGAGGGGCAGGCATTGGCCGCAGGGCAGGAGAACCCTGGAATGGGAGTGTCTTCTGTGTGGCAGCGGTTGGGCCAGCAGATATGTGCGGAGCGGCGGCGGGCGGAGGAGGAACGGCTCACAATGGTCAGGGCGGAGAACTCCATGCGCAGGGCAGTGAGGCGGGCTGAGTGCCTCGAGGGTATTCGCAGGGAGTTGGAGCTGGACACCGCATTATCCCTGCGAGACCTCGGGCCAGTGAACATTCCCGCCTCCAAGCCATTGAACAGGAGTTTGATGATGCCCTGGCCCATGACATCAACCAGTGAACCGTTGGACTTGCCGGACGCCATTGCATATAGTTCATTAGTGTTAAGTTTCCTTTCTTTTTTTCTTCCCTTTGGGGCGCATGGACTATGCCCCACATTTTTGTATATAGTTGTTTATTCTGTAGGCTTTTTTGAAGGTTTCCTTTGGACAGTTGGGCTCATAGACCCAGGATTTCATACTTGTAAATAGTTGGAGTGTGCATTTGTTGGCTTTTTCTTTTTTGATTTTTCATTGGAGCAATGGATTTTACTTTTTCATTTCGGTTTGGATTTGCTTTGTTGGAAGGAGACTTTGGAGACATTTTTGATTTCATATATTTTGGATTCTGATTTCCTTTTTTATCATTATGTGACATTCTGCATTGTTTTCCTTATGTCCATTGTTTGGTATTTGATTTTCTTTCACCACATTCTTTGTTCAATACATTTGTTCCCGTACTTCAATGTGTGGTATTCTCTCATTGGTTTCATGCATGTCACGATGTGGGTGCTCACATTCACTGGCACCCATTGTGTGTGTGTGACGGACATGTGCTGATGTACATACATGCCATTTGGGTTGTTTCATGTAATGGGCATTTCAATGTGGGGTGTATGTTATGCTTGGTTGGTTATTTGGGCAGGGGTGTCGTGCCGTGGGATTTTGGTGGACATGAGGGCCATGATTGTGGGTCATGTTGACATGTTGGGGGGGACATGAGTGGGACATGAGTGGGGGCCTGCTGGCAGGTGCCTCTGACTGCTGGGGGGTGGGGGTGCTGGGGGACATGAGTGGGACATGAGTGGGGGCCTGCTGGCAGGTGCCCCTGACTGCTGGGGGGTGGGGGTGCTAGGGGACATGAGTGGGGGCCTGCTGGCAGGTGCCCCTGACTGCTGGGGGGTGGGGGTGCTGGGGGACATGAGTGGGGAATGAGTGGGGGCCTGCTGGCAGGTGCCCCTGACTGCTGGGGGGTAGGGGTGCTGGGGACATGAGTGGGGGCCTGCTGGCAGGTGCCCCTGACTGCTGGGGGGTGGGGGTGCTGGGGGACATGAGTAGGGGCCTGCTGGCAGGTGCCCCTGATTGCTGGGGGTGTGGGGGTGCTGGGAGACATGAGTTGGTGATCATATTGCAACGTGACATGTGGCTTGGCTGAGGGGCATGCCCATGGTGGATGGGCTGCCTGCGGGACATGACCAGGGGTGCAGGGAAGTCCCCTGTGGTGTGGGCTGCCTGCAGGGGCCGTGGAGGGGGTAGAGGGGACACCTGGGAGGACCCACACTGCCAATTCACATGTAAAACTTCCCACGCACCCCTGAAGTACACGTACCCATGCCAATCGCGTGTAAAACTTTCTGCGCACCCCTGAAATACACGTACCCAGGCTAATCGCATGTGAAACTTCCCGCGCACCCCTGAAATACACGTACCCAGGCCAATCGCGTTTGAAACTTCCCGCGCACCCCTGAAATACACGTATCCAAGCCAATCGCATGTGAAACTACCCACGCACCCCTGAAATACACTTACCCAGGTCAATCGCGTGTGACACTTCCCGTGCACCCCTGAAATATACGTACCCAGGCCATTTGTGTGTGAAACTTCCCGCTCAACCCTGAAATACATGTACCCAGGCCAATCGGATGTGAAACTACCCGCGCACCCCTGAAATACACGTACCCAGGCCAATCGCGTGTGAAACTTCCCGCGCACTCCTGAAATACACGTACCCAGGCCAATTGCGTGTGAAACTACCTGTGAGCCCCTGAAATACACCTACCCTGCACCCCCAGGCCCAATCGCGTGGGAAACTACCCGCGAGTCCCTGAAATACACGTACCCAGGCCAAT
This sequence comes from Ambystoma mexicanum, assembly GCF_040938575.1. Taxonomy (NCBI): domain Eukaryota; kingdom Metazoa; phylum Chordata; class Amphibia; order Caudata; family Ambystomatidae; genus Ambystoma; species Ambystoma mexicanum. The sequence goes on from NC_090940.1 coordinate 338,571,770, forward strand.
CGCATGTAGAACTTGGGGCGCTCCCCTGAAATACACGTTCCCCGCTCCCCCAGGCCCGATCGTGTGTGAAACTTCCCGCGCACCCCTGGAATACACGTACCCAGGCCAATCGCGTGTAAAAATTCCAGCGAACAACAGTTATACACGTACCCCACTCGCACAGGCCCTGTCGCGTGTGGAAGTTACTGCGAAACCCGTAATGCACGTTCCCCGCTTGGCGTTTGCTGTTTGGCAGTCCGGTAAACTGGTCCAGGATTGGCGCAGCCCTTTGCTCTGGATTGGGGATTTTGATGGGTTTTCCTTGCGCGAGGGCTTTCTTGGGGGCGTAACTGGCGCTGCTGCAGGTTTGCTGCGCCACTCTGCGTCACGGCTGCTTTTGGAGGTGTAGGGGAGGACTGGTCCAGGAGACCCCCCTCGCCTGCGTTTTCTCCCCAGGTGAGGGCTATGGCTCATTGGGCGTCCCCACATGCCACCCGGGCCCAGGTGGTGGAGGGCTCACCCGCTGGAGGCATTGCCCACACGTATTGATTGCCCACACGTATTGACTGCCCACATGTATTAAAATTTAGCTAGGCCCAGAAACCATTTTGTCTGGTAAAGATGGTGTGAGCTCAGCGCACTGTAGCGCGGCCCCCACCCTTGGAGAGTCTCAGTCATCCCTGTCGCTGCAGCACCCTGGCAGATCCGCTGCGAGCACGTTCCCACGAACAAGACGGACATGAGCTAGCGTAATACACTAACATTGTATCAGTTCACCTCCCGCAGTGTATCATCTCTCCCAGCATGACCCGGCCAGCAGGCCCGGGAAATGAAAAGAACAGTAAAATGGTCATCAGCTGGCAGACAGTCTTTATATACTAATGTCAAGACCACTCGCAAAGTATGCTTTCTTCCACAATACCCCTTATATTACAAAAGCCTGTAAAATGTATAAACATAAGAAAGCATGCTTCCATGATATAAGCGATGGCGAGCCCACACCATTGCAGTTGGGTGCTAATAACAAAGGATCTATTTGTTACGTGTATCACTGGGAAACTTACACTCTATGGGCTTGCGCCATAACTGAACTAATGCTGCTAGAGGACACGAGAAGATGAATGTAACCATACAGAGGGCTTATGTGAAGGATGCACGAGAAGGCGCTTGTCATGTGTGCATGTCTAGGCCCCACATGTGCCACCACCGTCACGAACAGTGGCGGGTTATTTTCTGTGTACTCCACCAATTCTAATTCTACCTAACTTACTGCAAATATATATGCATATAACTAAATACTGTAGTTGTTAAAACATAATGTATGAATAAGGTGCTCAGACTGGGTATATTCGAGACGCATCCAGCAAAGTCTAAATGCATGTTTTGTATTGATTTGAATAAGTATCATAGAGTGTTCAAATGTTTGTGATGTCTTTACCTAAAATCGGCAACACACGAGGGAGATACCTTTGTGAAATACGTGCAAGGCCATTCCCCCTCCCACCCTGCGAAGACTGCCAAGGCATGAGAACAGAGGCCGCGCCGCACTGCTTTACCTCCCCCAACCAGACTGGAGCCGCTTCAAAGATTTGTAATCCCCTCTGTAGCACCCAAGGCCGCGGCCCGCCACCTGCATTATTTACAGCTCAGCAGTAAACCTCTGCCTGGACACACGCGCCCCCTCGTAAACCCCACAACCCACCGGACCATCTAAGACTTATGGCCCTGTGCAATCAGGACACCCAACACTTTGACAACACACAGAGGAACATCCATAACAACTTCTAACAAGGCAGAAAGACCTGTACCGCCCGCACCAGGCCCTGAAGCTTAGCCCCCCGACCTATGGCCCCGGTCAACAGGACACTAGTAACCATGTCCTGACGTATTACCTCCAGACCCCTCACAAGGTACATTCCTCCTGTGTTGCATTAACCTGTAGTATAACCTATTGGAAGATTTACTAAGGAGAATAATATTGAAATGACTGAATGACTGCAGTGTGCATGGCATAGGGCAACCAAGTCAGGAAAAGACATTCATCTCTGACACTGGCCACAATGGCACAACAACACCGTCCGGATGAACTCAGCCGACCTGCCAGGCCCAGCCCAACCCACGAGGCTGACCAGTGACGTCGTCCAGCCAAAGCCAACCACATCGCAGCAGCACCTATAGTTAGTCATCGCCACCTAATCCCATTAAACTTGTGCCCCCTATAGTGTGTAGGTTCTTATGACGTTTTTTGTAAATATATACGCCTGTCTTTGCTATTGTCAGACAGAGCGCTCTCGGAGTTTGCAGAGTTCTTTGCATGCCCTATTCTGATTGATAAACTCCCATTTACGCTCACCCGCACTCTGTCTTGGCCTTATTCCCATTTTGGGAGAGTCCTTCATTGTCTCTCATTGCGGGGAGGATCGTGCTGTTTGGGGACGCTTGCCTTCAGTGGTGACCCCGAAAGCGTGATTATTATTATTATTATTTCCCGATCCAACATTACCGTCCCCTTTTGGCACGAGAATCTCCGGTCGAAAAGGGATACCCACGGTGAGCCGGCTCCGGGAGGCTGCCCGCCAACGGCGACCGGTACACTAAGAAGTGCGCACTCAATAGAGAGAGGGTACGGGATCCCGGTTGAAAAATCCCCTTTGAGTACCGCTCGCCGGAGCCGGGGCTGACTGTTGAGCTGACGGCGACACTGCCTGGACGGACCCAGTTTCGGAGACTATCGGTTCAAGACGGGCACGTGAGTACTGAGTGCGAGCGATTGTAAGGGGAGCGGGGAGAGAAGTGTAGGACAGGTAACGAAGAGGGTGTACGCAGATCTACTAAAGATCATCTTAAATTTTCTTTGCTTTTTCTTTGCATATGGCCATTAGGATTATGAGGTGAATAAGAGATAAAAGTGACGGGAACCTAGCTCCGAAAGGGGGTGGAAGGCGGCGCCGCATAGTGCTATCTTGACTAGTACTGGGAATATATGAAGAAGTGGAATATGAAATAAAAGTGTTCAGCAAAAGGGGGCACTGAGAATATATTAGTGATCGCTATTACTTCTTTCTTTTCTTCTCTTTAGGGGTAGGGGGAGAATAAAAAGTGAGATTAACACAAACTTAGGGGAAAAGTAAGAGAAAAAGAGTCCTACTGAAAAGGGGGAGAGCAGGCTAACATATATATCCATGCGCATCCATAGATTGAAATAAGACGGACAGGGACAGCCGGCTAGGGAGGAAAGGGAGGGCAGCGTGAATGGTGAATTGAGTGGTACCAAGAGGTGTGTGCACCTCGTATGTGTTAGAAGACAATTTGATGTTGCGAATGTGTAAAACGGCTATAAATGTATAATAGTTAAATGGTCATGGTAATTGTGACCGGATAAAACTTTTTGAAGACAACGTTGATACAGTGAAGTGAGTGGGTGCCTTTTGATTTCTGGGTTGATATTGTCAAAATAAATGATGGGTTGCTCTTGTATGTGCCCCCCAAAGAGAACAGAGTAGAAATTGTGTACAGTCAGTTTTGTATTGTGCAGTCAAGGGGGGGGAGAGCCCAACCGAGCATAACATTGAATGTGAAGTAGAATACGAAAAATAATATTGATACTACATTTACATTGTAGTTGCAGACACACAGAGATACACAAGCACTAGGAGGGCACAGAGATGGGGGCTGAAACACCCTTATCACATATTTGTAAGAATCTCCCAGGGTACGCAGAACGGATTAAGAAATATCACGACCAATGGATAACTGAGCTGAAAGGAGAGGGGTTACCCCAGATATGGCCAGAGAGAGGGTAATTTGATAAGAGTGTTCTGGATATGGTGACCACATGCATTTATTTGAAGTACAAAGGAAAGCAGTTGCAAAATAGGAGAGAAATAGTAGATCTTTGGAGGTTATTTGAAGAGATACCACCGCCCAAAACACCAGCATTAAATCCTGATCTCCCATCCACCACAGACAATCCACTACTGATACAGAAATATGTCAAAGAAGTGTCAAGTGTAGCGCCACCAGTAGAGGTAATAAGTTTGTACCCGATATTAAACAAGCCTGTACCCGCAGAAGGATACAGTGACCCCACATATGTGCCTCCCCCGACAACTACTACACCCCACCGGCCCACGGCACCCCCACCATATGAAAGTACGAGAGAGCGAGGCCAGGCGAGTACACAAAGGATGGACATAGAGAAGCTCAGAGATGATTTACAGTCAAGACTGTCAATAGCAAAATATGAGCTCTCAAGGATAAAGGACATGTGTGGGCAAACAGCACTTAATGCGGCTAGATCAGGGCGCGCGTCTAGAGCGCCAAGTGAGAATAGAAAACCTGAAGAGGGGTGGAAAAAAGGTGAGATACTGTTCAGAATTGAAGAAGAACCGACACGAATAATTGAAATAGGGACGCGAGAGGAAGATACTGACAATGAAGAAAGGCCTATGGGAGACAGAGAGGAATAACTATGTGACATAAGGGACGAGTTAGAAGAAAGCGACAGGTTGAGCATGGCAATGGGAGGGGGAAGCGAAGGGGGGGATGGTACATGTTCGATGAGAACACTGGATGATGAGTGGACGGGACGATTAAGGAACAGAGTGGGGAAAATGGCATCACTGGGAACATCAGCAGGTAAAACGGGTCCGGATGGAACGACGAAAGGAAGGCTACAGCTCCCGTTGATACACAGGGGAGGAGGGAGGCCTAACTATATCCCATGGGCGCAGATGGATAAAGCCAATTTATTAAAGCTATTGCCCCCGTTATCAGGAGGGGCAAGTAAGTGGATATACGCCTTTGAGAAACATACTGCTGGGGTACCCCTAGCTATAGGAGATGTAAAAAGTCTGCTCGTATCAGCAGTGGGCGATCAGGCTGAAAGAGTATGGGTAAAAGCCGGTTTCCCGGGAGTAACGTTAGACTGTGACCTTCATGATGGGGCCTCCTTTAACACAGTGCGTGCCAGGGTGTGGGATGCCTTACGCGAAACATTCCCAGATACGCCAGACTTACAGTCAGTGATGCAGTGTACAATGAATGACGGGGAGGAGGCTATGGATTACATTTTTCGGGTCCAAGAGATGTGGAGAGCAGAAACGGGCACGCCCTGGTATCAATCGACATCTTTATTTTACTTCATTATAAAAGGAGGGCTCCCAAAGGAAGTGCAGAAGGCGCTCGACAAGATAGCAGGTATTGAAGCAAAGGGATGGCCAGAAATTCAGAGCATAATAGTACACCATTGTAAACGAATCAAGGAGAGGGAGAAGGAGGTGGCGCAGAAAAGATTGGCAGACGAGGCGAAGTTAGTACAGACAAAGTTGGTGAAGGTTGCAGCAGCAGTAGCTGCGCTCCCACACAGCAGGGAGGGAGATGATGAGGAGGAGGGGCTGATAGCACTACAAGGAAGGGTGGCAACTAATTGGGCAGGAACAGGACAGCGGCAGTGGAATGAGCAGGAGCAAGGCGGAGGTCCACAGTGGCAAGAGTGGACCCCTCGAGGGGGACGAGGTGGGTACAGGGGCCGAAGAGGAGGTGGACCGGGGTACGGGGGAATGGGAGGAAATGGATGGCAGGGTCCTAGAGGTGCACAAGGAAGTTGCTGGAACTGCGGGCGATGGGGGCATTACTCTAGAGAGTGCAGAAGCAGACCCAACAACGGGTTCCAAGAGGTAGAACAATATGGCCATCCCCACCCGGGAAGCCCATATGGCCTTCCGATGGGACAACAGCAACTGAGAAACCCAGGCCAGGGTAATGCTGGCCAGCAACAGGGACCCCAGTACAGAACACAGAACCACCCGCAAAACAATGACAGTGTGCAATACACGCCAGGTAACCCTTTCGCGGTACATGTAAACGGGGCCCCCGCGCCAGCACCTTACAACGGCATGTCAGTGGTTTCCGGAAGTGTCTTTAATGAAGGGGGGGCAATGAGACACCCCGCATAGGACAGCCCACAGAGAACACTTGCGTGTCCAGTTCTATCCACCACCTACAGTGCAGCAGAGGAACCATTGGTAGGGGTGCAGATAGGAGACAAGCAATTCATATTCATGGTTGATTCGGGAGCGGAGAAATCATGTGTCAGAGAGGGCCGATTCCCGTTATCTAACAGGAAGTTAGAGACGCAGGGGTACTCTGGGGCTGTAATTGAAGTTCCTTACACAGAAGCATTGGATGTAACAGTGGGGGGTAAAACTGTAAAGGCCCCCTTACTGTACTATGAAAACTCACCAGTAAATTTATTAGGGAGGGACCTCCTGAGTAAACTTAACATGACCATATCATTTACCGAGAGAGGAATAGTGTGTTCTACACCCGGGATATGCCCCTTGCGTGCGATGCTGGTAGTGCACGCCTACACAACCACACAGGAAATACGAGGGCTGCTACAAAATGAGGAAATGTTCATTGAAGGGCTAAAGACTTTGGCCCTCATAATTCCAGAGCTAAGAAGCATGGACTGGAGGATTCCAGCGGAATTCCTCTTCCGCCCCATAGTATGTCCCAACGCAGCACCAGGATCAGTGGTATCATTGGTCTTGCACGCTGTACAGGTATCAGCGAAAAGGATCGCTGTGATTGGAGTGGACAGGGAAGGATGTGAGTGGCGCACAGTGCTGTGTACAAACGCCAACATCGCCCTACGAGAGGTAACAGATGAGGATCTCTTTTCTGACACAGAAGGGGATGGCGAGATAGTAATGGAAATAGCGATGCCCTGTGACATTTTAATACAAGCCAGGGAGACCCCCGTCCAATTAATGACAGTGGTAGGAGCACCACCGTCATTTTTTGATGACGACATGAGGCTCGTACCAAACAATTTATGGACAACAGGCCCCCATGATGTAGGGCTGTTGCACGGAGTACAACCTGTGGTAATAAAACTAAAGCAAGGAGCAATTTTACCCCGAGTTAAACAGTATCCATTGTCCCGTGAAGCTGAAGAAGGGATAAAAGAAACAATAAATGCACTACTAGCACAAGGGATAATAGTGCCTTCAAACTCCCCATGTAACACATGTATTTATCCAATCAAAAAAGCGAAAGGAGGGTCTTGGAGGATAATACAGGACTTACGCCCCCTCAATGATGTAATTCAGAAGGAGTTCCCTCTAGTCCCGAACCCTGCATCGATACTATGCAGCATCCCGAAAGCGGCATCACATTTCACAGTAGTAGACTTGAAAAATGCATTTTTCTCAATACCCCTGGCTGAAGAGAGTAGATACCTTACAGCCTTCACGCTGGGGGGTAAGAGATATGAACACTGCAGACTACCACAGGGATACTGTGAGAGCCCGAGCATATTCAACCGCATATTGCATGAAGACTTGGGAAACCTATCAGTTGAGAGTACGATTATTCAGTATGTAGACGATCTATTAGTGTGTGCACAAGACGAAGCAACATGTAGAAACGATTCAACAACGCTCCTGACTTTACTGGCCAACAAGGGATACAAGGTAGACAAGGAGAAGCTACAGTACTGCTTGACTGAGGTCTTATACCTGGGACAGCTCATATCAAAGGATGGAAAAAGAATAATTCCCGACAGGGTAGAAGCAATAAGATCAGTAGGAGCACCCACAACAGTGAAAGATATGCAGAAATTCTTGGGTATGTGCAACTATTGCCGAGCATGGATATTAGATTATGCAGCATACACGAGGCCCCTCCTACAAGCACTCAAGGAAGCACAACAGGAGAATGAAAAAATACAATGGTCAGAAGAAATGAGCGAATCATTTCAATCATTGAAAGAGCTAATTTCAAGCGCTCCAGTACCAGCAAACCCCGATTATGGACGCAAATTTTACCTATTCTCACACTGCAAGGAAACACTCATGACAGCAGTACTGACACAAAAAACATCCTTAGGACACAAGCCATTGGCTTACTATAGTGGTACTTTAGATGCCGTGATGCAAGGCCATTTCGCGTGCGAGCAATCACTCGCTGCAGCCGCGTTCGCGATTGAGAAAAGTGCCACAATAGTAATGGGTTGCCCTGTGACATTGTTTGTGGAACATTCATTATTTGCAATACTTGAGAGATCAAAAAGCACACTGACCACACAGCGGGCGACCGCCTACGAGATTATATTGTCCAGCGCCAATATCCATATAGTGAGATGCAAGACAGTGAACCCCGCCACATTCATTACAGAAGCGTGCACACTCGAAGACATGCAGAACCACGATTGCGCAACTTACACAGGAGAAAGAGGGGAGGACACAGTGGTGTGTGAGAACGCTCTAAGCGAGGGGGAAGTGTACTTTGTGTATGGGTCTGCATCAATTGAAGTGGACACGGGAGAAAAACATGTTGGCGTGGCAGTAGTGAGGTTAGAAGATGGTGAGTATGAAACACTAGTACAATACCGCCTCCCATCACATTACTCTGCACAGGCAGCAGAACTGATTGCGCTCATAGAAGCACTACATGCAGCAAAGGGTTGTGCAGTGACAATATACACAGACTCAGCTTACATGACGACGACAGTACATGGAGGTCTGGCAAGATGGGGGCGTAGGGGATTTAGACGGGCAGACGGAACACCAGTACAGCATGCACAATTGTTGAAAGAGCTAATTGAGGCCCTACAAAACCCTACTGCAGTAGCAATAGTAAAGTGCCAAGCACATACATCCAACACAGATGTTGTGTCTTTGGGGAACGCGACAGCGGACGCTGCCGCCAAGGAGGCTTCCTATTTTCAGAAATACGACACAGGTGAGTACATACTTAAGCACAAAAGAAACGAAGAGCCCCCAGAAGGATACAACATGATGCCCATATCACAAATACTAGAATTGCAGGAAGGAGCTAGTGCAGAGGAAAAATTTATGTGGACAAAACGGGGGTGCAGCAAGTCGGGAACAGACCTGCTGTGGCGGCAAAATAACTCAGGGAAAGTGGTAATGCCAATACAGCTACTAGAGATTGCATTTCAACAGCCACACTTCCCTGCACATAACACCAAACAGCACATCGCAGCAGAAATACAGGAAGAATGGTTCGTGCCCTGTCTCCAGGAGCATGTGTCTCGATTGGCAATGGAATGTACAACATGCCAAATATACAATTCAGGAATGACATTACGTACTCTCCGGGGAACAATTCCTAAACCCATTGGCCCATTCAGAGAACTGCATATAGATTACGCAGACATGGGGGAAAGGTGTAATGGCGCGCGGTACATGATCGTGGTTGTGTGCCCATTTTCAAGGTGGGTGGAAGCAGGACCCTGTGCGCGACCTGATGCCAAAAGCGCCGCTAAGTTCCTAGTAAGGGAAGTGTTCCCGCGCTGGGGAATTTGTGACGTGATTCGCTCAGACAACGGCAGCCATTTTGTAAATGAGCTTTTCAAGGAAGTCACTACATTATTGGGAATAAAACATAAATTGTGTTCGATTTATCATCCTCAAAGTAATGGCGTAGTGGAAAAGATGAACGGACTGTTAAAGGGCAGGTTATCAAAACTATGCTTTTCATTAAAGAAGAATTGGATTTACTGTCTACCCCTTGCGCTATTTGAATTGAGAAATCAGCCAAGCAAAGACCACCATTTGTCCCCGCACGAGATCGTGACTGGGAGACGAATGAATACAGCACACTCTCCACTGCGCGAACACTCAGATGCTCACAGAAGCGCCGCAATATTGGGAGATGAGTTCACAGACTATTTAAGGAAATTGACAAGGGCAGCGCGCGTGATATCTAAGCAACTCTCCCCACCCTTCACTAGAGAAGAGGGTAACGTAACAGGATCTGTCACGGAGCCAGAACAACAGCTACAGCTGATGCCAGGCGACTTAATTTATGTCAGAAGCTTTGTGCGTCGGTGGAATGCACCACGATTCCATGGCCCATACGAGGTAATATTTTGCACGCCTACCGCAGTGAAGGTGAAGGGCTTGAGGTACTGGGTGCACTTGACCGATGTACGGAAGGCATATAGCAATGTACAAGAGGAGGTAGATGAGGAGGCGCAGACAACAGCAAACGATGAAGCAAACGATGAATGTCTGAATATGAACTTGTGTGTGTGTGTGTTGGTACTAGATTTGAATGGGAGAATAACTGATAAGGATACTTAAAAAAAAATTTTAAAAAAAAAAGAATTTTCTCTCTTTTTTTTTATCTTGTTGAATTGTATATAATTAATGGAATGACCAAATTATGGCCTGTATACACCCTTGTCTGTGAATACCCCTCCCCGCATCCCCACCCGCTTCCATTCCCCGTCAAATATATATTGGCACTAATGGTGCTAGCAAAATGTTTACATGAATGCACTTAATGCACTTTTATATCTTAAACAGGAGCTTCCATGGCATCTAACGGGCAGCCTGCAACGGATAGAATTAGTAGAATGAGAGAATTAGTATATGAGAGATGCAGATATTCGTATGAGTGTGGATTATCTGTATGCATCACATTGTTTTTTATGCTAATGTTTGGCCTGGTTACATATTGGTTTGTAGCGTTCATCTCTATCGAGATGAACGAGGGGGGAGGGAGTAACAGCACTACTGGACCCAATACAACTACAAGTGTCAATACAAGGGAAGGTGATTTTTTGATATGGGACGGAACTAAACTTGTATGGGGGTATCATACCACACCATACAGTGCTGTCATCTTACAAAGAAAAAAGCCACAAGGTGGAATGCAGAACAACACAGTGTCTCCACCAGGGGTATCTAATTACAATGCCCACAGTTTAAATGACCGAAACCCGTCTGCCATATCGTGGTTGTATAACACCCCCACCAGCCAGCCTGACCCCACACTAAACAACAACTTGCCAGATAACGTCAGGAAGGAAGAGGAAAAGCTACTAGCAATACACGAAATATTATATGATGCATGGGCCAAGGGGGGCGGGAATGAGAAAGGGGGGTCTAGTTTGTCCCTTACCCAGGGAGTTGGGAAGTACATGAGGAACAAGAACAACAGACGGAAGAGGGAAGCAGGGAGGAGGAAGTATGATGAGTACTATGGGCTAGGTCTAGATAAGATGGAAGACCCACGACACCCCCACCAAACAAATAAGTGGTATGCAGATATGAGTGCCACAGCTAAACAAACAACAAACGAGAATTGTTATGTTTGCTCCCTCATCCCTCACGCATCAGGTACACCCAAAGTATTGTTACCCAAAGAGTTGCCAATTATAGATGCCCAATGTCTCCTTCATCTCACGTTATGCAGAATTAAGAACACCTTCCAGGCACATGAAGTGACTTTTCAAATGCTGCAGAACGAGAAAACGTGCTACCCAAAACCGGCAGGGGTGGTATGTCTGAAAGAACCATTTTTTGTAATTGAAGGGACACTTTTTTCTGATAACAAGCGGAAGGATGAAGAAGTAGTGTGCAAAGCGGAAGCACTGAGAGGTGTGGCACCGGAGAAATTGCAGTGGATAGAAGAAACATGTACACCAGTATGGAAAGAACACATTTCAAAACTAACTTGGGTAACCACCATCGAAAAACCTTTCAAACTACAGAGCGAAATGGACTATGAACTGTGTTTTAAAGGAGAAGGGAGAACCTCCATGGGAACAAACAAGAGCTGCAACAAGACCCTCACCATCCCAGATCTAAGAAAAGGGACTGCGGCCCTTATGGACACGTACTGGGTATGCGGCAACCAGGCATACCTACACCTCCCCCCATCATGGAGTGGCAGTTGCTCAATGGCCACTCTGCATTCAGCCCTAATGGTGATACCCGAAAGCCACATCGATGGGAGCAAAAGGACACAGGAACGCATGCAGCAAAGTGTGGCTCAACCAACTGCAGAGTCACAAATGTATGTCCTGTCTTCCGGAAGCAAGGGAGAGGTGCTGACCCGTAACAGACGAGCATCAAATTACATATCAAAGGCATCATCAGAACTATTGGCTCAGATCCCAGACAAATATCGATTATTCAGCTCAGCAGAAACATTTTTTGCCTCACTCTTCTCAAGTGTCCAAGCAAGGGCAAACGCAAAATGGCTCCAGATAACCCGCTGGGAATTGATTCAGCTCGCAAACTACACTGAAGAAGGGTTCAATATAATAAAAGTGGAACTAAGAGCTTTACGACTGATGACCATGCAAAACAGGTATGTCCTGGACCTGTTGACGACGATAGACGGCGGTGTTTGCCGAAAAATAGGAAGTGCCTGTTGCACTTTCGTACCTTCTGAAGACGCAGAGAACGGCTCCCTGTCCCATGTGATCGAAGCAGTCCACAACCTAGGAGAAAAAATGAAAATGGAAGGTGGAGCAGAAGACAGTACATGGTTCGATAACATCTTCTCCTGGGTCCCTTCATGGCTTGGAATGACTGTGAAATTTTTGATGCCAGCTGTGGTGTTCCTCCTTTTAATTTTTTGCCTGTGCCAGGTGGGTCTTTGAGTTTGTGCTAACGCAGTACCAAATGGTGCAATGATGATGGTGACAGTGGGCAACTCACACGGTACAATAAAAACGATGCAAGAAGCACAAGTACAAACAGGGATAGATAACACACCAAGGTACCAACTGGTGCCTATGTACCACGATAAGGATATTGTAGATAAGTTATGGCACACCACCATCAAAGAGCCCCGTATACTAGAATGGTACGAGGAAGTTTGGGTAGATTTGGAAGGAGACGGTGGATGCATATATCTAACGTGTACTCCAGATGAATATGCCAGGAGAGGTGAGAGCTTAAGGGGGGTGTGCAGAGCCTGGATGCCCATCAAAGGAACTCCTGCATGGGATGAGGCAGTGATGGACGAAGCAGAATGTAGGAGGATAGAAGATTTAAAGAATTTGTTACTTAAGTAACGAAAGGGGGAAATGTAGGGGAGGACTGGTCCAGGAGACCCCCCTCGCCTGCGTTTTCTCCCCAGGTGAGGGCTATGGCTCAGTGGGCGTCCCCTCATGCCACCCGGGCCCAGGTGGTGGAGGGCTCACCCGCTGGAGGCATTGCCCACACGTATTGATTGCCCACACGTATTGACTGCCCACATGTATTAACATTTAGCTAGGCCCAGAAACCATTTTGTCTGGTAAAGATGGTGTGAGCTCAGCGCACTGTAGCGCGGCCCCCACCCTTGGAGAGTCTCAGTCATCCCTGTCGCTGCAGCACCCTGGCAGATCCGCTGCGAACACATTTCCACGAACAAGACGGACATGAGCTAGCGTAATACACTAACATTGTATCAGTTCACCTCCCGCAGTGTATCATCACTCCCAGCATGACCCGGCCAGCAGGCCTGGGAAATGAAAAGAACAGTAAAATGGTCATCAGCTGGCAGACAGTCTTTATATACTAATGTCAAGACCACTCGCAAAGTATGCTTTCTTCCACAATACCCCTTATATTACAAAAGCCTGTAAAATGTATAAACATAAGAAAGCATGCTTCCATGATATAAGCGATGGCGAGCCCACACCATTGCAGTTGGGTGCTAATAACAAAGGAACGCACCAGGGATCTATTTGTTACGTGTATCACTGGGAAACTTACACTCTATGGGCTTGCGCCATAACTGAACTAATGCTGCTAGAGGACACGAGAAGATGAATGTAACCATACAGAGGGCTTATGTGAAGGATGCACGAGAAGGCGCTTGTCATGTGTGCATGTCTAGGCCCCACATGTGCCACCACCGTCACAAACAGTGGCGGGTTATTTTCTGTGTACTCCACCAATTCTAATTCTACCTCACTTACTGCAAATATATATGCATATAACTAAATACTGTAGTTGTTAAAACATAATGTATGAATAAGGTGCTCAGACTGGGTATAATCGAGACGCATCCAGCAAAGTCTAAATGCATGTTTTGTATTGATTTGAATAAGTATCATAGAGTGTTCAAATGTTTGTGATGTCTTTACCTAAAATCGGCAACACACGAGGGAGATACCTTTGTGAAATACGTGCAAGGCCATTCCCCCTCCCACCCTGCGAAGACTGCCAAGGCATGAGAACAGAGGCCGCGCCGCACTGCTTTACCTCCCCCAACCAGACTGGAGCCGCTTCAAAGATTTGTAATCCCCTCTGTAGCACCCAAGGCCGCGGCCCGCCACCTGCATTATTTACAGCTCAGCAGTAAACCTCTGCCTGGACACACGCGCCCCCTCGTAAACCCCACAACCCACCGGACCATCTAAGACTTATGGCCCTGTGCAATCAGGACACCCAACACTTTGACAACACACAGAGGAACATCCATAACAACTTCTAACAAGGCAGAAAGACCTGTACCGCCCGTCCCAGGCCCTGAAGCTTAGCCCCTCGACCTATGGCCCCGGTCAACAGGACACTGGTAACCATGTCCTGACGTATTACCTCCAGACCCCTCACAAGGTACATTCCTCCTGTGTTGCATTAACCTGTAGTATAACCTATTGGAAGATTTACTAAAGAGAATAATATTGAAATGACTGAATGACTGCAGTGTGCATGGCATAGGGCAACCAAGTCAGGAAAAGACATTCATCTCTGACACTGTCCAGAATGGCATAACAACACCGTCCGGATGAACTCAGCCGACCTGCCAGGCCCAGCCCAACCCACGAGGCTGACCAGTAACGTCGTCCAGCCAAAGCCAACCACATCGCAACAGCACCTATAGTTAGTCATCGCCACCCAATCCCATTAAACTTGTGCCCCCTATAGTGTGTAGGTTCTTATGACGTTTTTTGTAAATATATACGCCTGTCTTTGCTATTGTCAGACAGAGCGCTCTCGGAGTTTGCAGAGTTCTTTGCATGCCCTATTCTGATTGATAAACTCCCATTTACGCTCACCCGCACTCTGTCTTGGCCTTATTCCCATTTTGGGAGAGTCCTTCATTGTCTCTCATTGCGGGGAGGATCGTGCTGTTTGGGGACGCTTGCCTTCAGAGGCTAAAATCCATGAATATGCTGTGGGCGGAAATCGATTTTAGCGCACACGCCTGGCGCAGACATTCGCACGGGAACACTGTGCGCCAGCTGCGTGTGCCACTTTTGTGCGAATTTCTATGAATTACCCCATTAATCTTTTCTTTAATGTGGTCCTCAATAAACTGTTTTATAAGATTTACATTTTTCATTAACATATCAATTTTTTGTTCCATTCGTTTCAAAGGATCTTCTAATGTCTCTCTTGGTATATTGCACTTATTGTCTGTATGGTCTGTTAAAAAATATATATATGTTAACTACACATAAAGTAATTGTTATTAATTGGCTTATATAGAGAAATGTTATGTCTACCATTAGTATCACTGTCTTCACTTATTTCATCTTGTGGGAAATTTTCTTCCATCCATTACAAAGTACTGGACATTTCTGTAAAAAAAAATAATAATAATAGTTTTAGTGTACGTAGTACAGAAAATGTATAAATATATGAAATAAACACTGTGAAATTACTAGTTTCTTACAAACATTTGGTGTTACTGCTATGTAGGTATGCTCCTGCTTTTTGCTGGACAGTTTCTGTGAGGTAATTCTGTTGGAGGCATATTTATTTCGTTTTGGTATATTCCATTGTATTCGAAACGCTATTTCAGTGGATGGTTGGTATCTTACAAATACAGTTTCCACTTCTTATTTATTATTAAATGTAATCTATGTATGTGGTGTTTTTTTAACACGTTTGTTGTTTTTATTGTATGATACAATAATGTAAGATACCCCCTGAGTTTTTGGATAGTGTTCATGGTGAGTGCATCCATCTGCGGACATGTGTGCGGTCCGCGGACATCAAAATCACTAGCAGGGCAGGGGTTCAGTATTTTCTATGTTATATGTATGTAAGGGAGTCTTAGTAAACATTTATAACATTTACATTATGTATATCTATATTCAGTGAAAAAAACATTGTTAAATGGACGTTATGGTTAAGTTACGCTACTAAAAACCTATGAAATTTAGTGAAAAAACGTTGTTAAGGGGACGTTATGGTTCCAAGTAAAACCGAAAAACCCTTGAAATTTGCCAGTTATGGTAAGCTCAGCAACCATAACTCATGCCACCACCGTGCACTGCTAAGACTAACACTCAGGACATCAAAGATGACATCACAAATGTCATTGATGACATCACAGATGACATCACATGTGCATTTACTTTTCATGAAAAGTCTATACAAGGGATTCTTATAGTAATGTTGATTAAAAAAGTGTAAAGGATTATTGGAATAAATGTCATGAGGTGCGTAGTGCATTAAGTAATGCATTGATACGAATACCATTGGCACAAATACATGTTATGGAAATAGGCTGAGAATGGTTCAACAGGGTGGAGATAACCTGCATAGAAATTCAGAAGAAGTTAAGTAGAATGCATAGAGTGTACATAGACTTAACAGGCTGAGTTGGTGGGGAGTCAGACTTGGGTAAAGTGAGTGGATTTCATATTAGTTACGGACACTTAATACATATGATGAGAAAGGTATACTTTCTGTTCTTCCGTCTGTAAAAAAAAGAAAGCATAATTATTTAGAGAAAATACTTTATGAAATACAATTAGAACAGTAATCATTGTGTCATTGGAAAAAAATAATCCAAAGTAGATACAAAAAAAACACTCACAAATCAATAAGGCAAGTGGGTGGGAATATAGTGCGTTGGGATACTTTGAATGGGTACGGGTACACAGGTTATAGTTGGGTGGGTGAGTACAGAGGCTGAACATATGGTGTTGTAAGGGAACTAAAACTAGGGTGGATGGCTGAGGTTGACAACGAGTACAGAAAGGTTCATGAGTGTCACAAAATACAAGTTCATGCTACTGAGGGCGTCCATTCCCCAAATACAAATCCCAAACTCAGAATAAATGGACACACTCCTGTAGGGAATGAGACCAGGAGAAATATTGCAACTTGAACAAAGTTTTATATCAAATAAAAAGATGCACGCAGATGACTCTGCTGTTCTGAGAGCGCTCTGCCAGATAATACATAAACAGTACATTATTTCATGCAGAATGTTTAGGGGGGGCAAAAAGACCCTTCCTCCCTTACACTACTAACTCTATACACAGAAAACCTGCTCCTATTTCAGCTCCGGCAACCACCACATCAATTGTAAGACCATCATGAGTAACCAGCATTTGAATGTGAAAAAACATGCTCGATTGAAAACAACAATACAATTTGTCACCCACATTCCTTACTTTTCCTTATTACTTTTAAAATATATTTCTCTGTAGTGTGTCCGATGAGCTGGGTTATTAGAATATTCTCATTCAATAGGAGATAGATCACAAGACATGACTAGACTTGCAAGAAGCCATGCCGGGGACCATCAGTTGCCCCAACTCAGAGAAAACTGCAGACAGCTGGAGGTACTTCATGGTGGAGGTGAATGAAAGTTTAGGAAAAATACAAACAAATAAACCTTCACCTCAGAAACTTGCATATAATAAGGGATATACTTGCATTTAAATGAAATGCTGTTGATTTAAAAATGTATTTTATAGGAAGCATTAAAGTTAAATAATAAATCAAGAATTAACAGCACTTAATCTGAGCAGGTGGAAAATAGTGGCAATATATGCCATCTGATAGCAGTGGTAAATATAGCTGACACACAACACTAAAAATAAACCTTTAAATATGTAAATATTGACTGACACTTACTTTCACATCAGCCATACACTCAGCAAGTTTACAGTATGACTTCTGCAATCAAAAAGAGAAATGTGCACAAAATGATGACTTTTATAGTTTCGAAATTGAAAACGACAAAAAGAGGACTACATGATAAGCAACCTATCACAGACAATTACACAAGTACAACAGTAACAAACAATTACAAACACAGAAACACAAAGAAATCCTTTTTTTTAACTCACCATTTTTGGCAGTGATCACTAAATATGGTGAGAGAACCAGAGAAGTCTGGTTGAAAATTCTGCTCTCAGGAGAGAAGATGTCGATAATGTTGACCCCGGTCAAATTTTTTATGGTGATCAAAAAAAACGTGGTAAACTATCCTCTCCCTCACCTGTGCATGGTATATGGTGTATGAAGTTATATGATTTGTATGATCTTTTTATCGTGTGGATTATGCTGGTTAAAAGTTGTCAAAATGTATAACCAATATGAACCACTTTAAATAAAATAAAAATAAAAATGCAGCAATAAACATCACCTTGTAGCCATGGATACACGTACATGTTTTACCAACTCAAAAACAAACCTTGACAACTGTTATAAGTTCAAATAAGACAAGGGTAAAAGACAGAAAATAAGAAAAACAAGTAAAATTGTGTGGTCTAACATCCACATAATAATATGATTATTGCACAAACAATGTATGGCTCAATAATGAAACATGCTAACATGCCTACGTGTGACTTCCCTTACATCATGCAGGTATAGAAAACACCCCAAGATGTTGTTCTATTTGTAAAGGAAACATTATTTTCTGCACCCTCAAGCCCTCTCTCATTCCCCCTATAACACTTGTTTCTATAATGCAGATTTGCTCAAAATGTTGGGTTACCGTGGCTATAACACATGGGCATATACACAACGCACCATTGGGCTGCATGTAGCTGCGGTAACACAGGGTATATAATATAGCCATGGGTACGGCACTGCGCAGTGACAGGTGCTGCCGTAGCCAAAGATAAGCACTGTTGTTGTTGCTGTGTTTAGCCGCACCTCAAACTGCACCATATCAATGGCTGGTGTGGTAGCAGTTGTTATCGATTAATTTTTAAAAACAAATAAAGATATGTATTTACATGTGTATAATTGTATGTATTCAGTTCTTCTTATAAGTTACATTTTAAAATAAATAGGGCCTCATTACGAGGTTGGAGATAGCCATGGAGCTATTAGCTCCATGGCTGCCTCCAAAACCCTACCGACTCCGCTCTGGTGAATGGAGCAATTACCGGCCATTCCAAGGTTGGCGGGACCGGTAATTCCCCATTCACCAGGGCCCTTCCCCATTCCCATTTGAGCCCCCATAGGGCTCAAATGGGAATGGGGTAGGCGCTAATAACGGTACTGCAAATTGGGAGGACCCGCAAAGGGAACTCGTATTAGGGCGGTAAGGGATTACCGGCACCGGGGCCCTTACGGGTGGCGGTAATCCCTTAACGCCCACCTCGTAATGAGGCCCATAGACAGTAACAGAGGATGGGGGTGTGGTGCAGTACCGTGAATACATTCAATGGCAATAGGAAGAAAAGGGTTCAACAGAGTGGAGATTACTGCATAGAAATATAGAAGATGTACATAAAATAGATGTAGTGTGTGTAGACCGTAACCAAGCTGAGTGAGTGGAAGTACTCAGATTTAGGTGACATGAGCTGACAAAACATAGTATTGGACTGTTGTTGTTAATACAGGAACCTAATCATACATCCACATAGGTAATGGCTGCAGCATGCACTATAGAAGTAGAATATTTTTTAATTGGTAATTTTGGATAGTAAAATAGTGAATGGTACCTTGTCAGAGTTTTCAGTAATGATAAGCATAGAATAAATAGCTAATAATTGCATACTTACTACATACCTCTGTTGGTACAAACAATACACCTCAAGACCTACAACGCATACAAATCTGAGGCACACATGAGGAGACTTAAGTAAGGAGGAAAGAAAGAACACCACCAAAAAATGACAGTAAAATGAAACTTCACAATTAAGTACACAAATAATGTGTATGTTTGAGGCTTGCTTATTTCGCCATGTATGCATACCATGTACTGAGGCCAAATCCTAAGGAAAGTGTCTTAACAAAATACAAGAAGGTTAATGTGTACATATGTAACACCTCTTAATTTGTAAAATTGTCTCTATCAAAATCCGGTGGCCTACATATGTCAGTGAACAAAAACAAGTGGCACAGATATGTGATGTCATCAATGACATTTGTGATATCATTTTTGATGCACTGTGTGTTCGTCTTCAAGGGTTTTTCAATTTTACTTGTAACCATAACATCCATTTAACAAAGTTTTTTCAGTGAATTTCATGGGTTTTTACTAATGCCACTAATCTGCTACAAGTATTATAAACCCTCTGCCCCAATATGTCAGATATGGAGCTTGCGGTCAGCGCGGCAGTACGTGGACCTCGGGTGGAATTTACAAGGCTCAGCATCATGGGGTAGAACCAATAAAGATGCCCAGCAACCAACATCTTATTTGGAAGCTTTGCATACCCTGTACTGCTGCGCTCGCTTACCCTTGGGTCTCGTGCACATTATAAATGAATAAAACAAACAAACAAACAAACAAACAAATGTACCTACAATCACATCTAATGTTGACAACATGCAAATATACATTTTGTACAAACATTTACGTTAAAAAATACAGATATATATATTTTTTTTAACACACGTTACAATGCAATGCACCAATCACAAACCATAATGGTACACTTCATATAATCTGCTCACTACAACTCTGCATACAGATTGAGAAACACCAGGTGCTTAATGGCAACACATCCTCAGTAAATAGTAAGTGCATTGTATTTACTTCTCTATTATTAGCTTTCATTATATAAACATTTGTTATAAGACAGAAGCCCTTTTTTCTCACAGAAATAACAGGCACACTTGAATGGTTAGTGGACAACTACTCAAAAGAACAAATGAGTGACGATAACATCTCAAATGATATACAATAGATATTTTAATGTTGAATTTTACCAAATACTGAAAATTCCAAACAAAAGCCCTATCCCCAACTTTAAATAATCAAATCATGAACTTGTCCAACAAATTAGATGAACTTAGTAATGATTTGACCTTGTACAGTATGTGAAAAATCATGTAATTAAAACAGTTCCCTATCACTGTCCTTCTTGCACATGTCCCCCTTGTCCAGCAATCATCTACAGCAAATTCAGAACATTTTAATGAAAGAGGCTTTGATGAGACCTCACTCCCTTCTTCACCTCATAATTATTGTACACAAATTCCTGATTCTCCCATGTTTGTTTCCCATTCTGATACCCCATCCCTTTCTTGAATAAATATTTGTTTTGTACTATAAACGTTTTGTTTATTGTTGTGGGATATTTCCTATTTTTTTTAATAAAACTCCCATTTCGACTATCTGGGGTGTCCAGACTCAAAATGGAGGTGGACCAGGACAGGCAAAATGTCCGGACATGTCCAGTTTTGCATGACATACTTTTAATTAGTGCCACAGACGTCCCCAGATGTCATCATGTGACCGCACCCTTGCAGTGTGAGGGGGTGTCTGCGAGTGGTGTCCGTGGCCACAGTTTAAAAGCGCACTTCCAGCCAATCTAGGGTGTTTCAAGCAGAAAGTGTACACTTGCACAGCTCCCAGACCCATTCTACGTTGATATGGCAACTTTTTTCAACTTTTGAAGGCCTTTTTTGTGAATCGGTTGTCCGCGGACAGTAAAACTGTCTGCGGACGGTTCCTCAGAAGGGACCTACCCATGACTTTTCCTCATTTTCAATTTGGTCTTCCAGGAGAGAGCACCTGCTTGCAGTTTACAAGTTCTTGCTTTTCTGCTTTGCAGATCTGTTTTGTGGACAGCACCCACTTCTGCACTGCTGTGCATATTGAAGAACATGGCATCTCTTATAGCCATTGCTTCTGCCCAGCCACCCCCACCACAACCATCACCACAATCATCATCTGCAGGGCCTGGAGAGGGAAACAGGTGCAGTGATACAGAAGAGGAAGTACAAGAGGAAGAAGATGATGAAGTGGAGGAAGTCCCTGTCACCAGTACTCTGAGGGAGTCATAATAATAATATCAATAATAATATTATTAATAATAGTAATAATAATAATTATAATAATAATCATGCCACAGGCTACAGAGGTGAGTTTGAGGCCATATAATTACGCATGTATGGGTATAAAGTATTTAAAATACATAGTTACTTACAACTGCAGTGCTTATTACTTTGTTCAAATACTCTGCATCCTGGCCACTACTACCACACCATATGACATCCATTGTGGCATATCAGTACACCACAAACAAATGTACTTGCATGGCCTTCATTCATGCACCCATGATTGCAGCCCCTCCCCACAGCTGCCAGAGTGATGCACTTCCACACCATATCGTACCCATTGTGCCTTGTAAGTACATTGCATATAACTGTGCTGTTGGGTGCATGGCCAGTGGCCATGCACTCATGACTGCAGACTCTCCCGACAGCCACCTGACTGATGTTCAATACTAGGGGTGTCTCTGTAGCTCTGAAATGCTGCACTGTTTGTGCATAGGGTCCAAAGTTTTAGGTGTATGGCCATACATTTCAATATATGGTTGTGAAGTCTCTTATAACTCCAACGTTTCCTGTTGGGTGCATGCTTGGGTGTATGTTATTCAGCGTGCAACCATGCACCCAAAAGTACACATCTTGTCCACATCCACCGACTACATGAAACCCATGTAGGCTTGTAAGTGAAGAGGTTATAGCTTTGTTTTGGGGGCATGGCCTTCAGCCTTGCACCCAAGAGTACACACACTCCCCACAACCAGACAATCCATACGCATTAGTAAGGGGGTATCCATGGGTGTGACATGCTGAAGTGTTGGTGGCCAGGACCTAGAGTTTTGGAAGTAAGGTACATGTCCTATGGTTATTGTATTCATCAGTACACCGTAGCATGTGCCACCCATGGCGGCATTATGATGAATACAATAACCATAGGAAAAAGTATTGCAATTACGGCATGGTGTCAATTTCAATGTTCCCTAACACCACACGTGTCCTTACAACTGTTACAAGTTGTTGGACCCCTCATTTTCTGTGCATACAAGGAGGCCATAGAAAATACATAATGAAGAAGGTATAAGTGTGTTATTGGGTGCATGCAGAGTCTCCCCACAACCACCTCAGTGATGTGTGGTAGTGGGTTTTTTTCTGTAGGTGTGGTATCCTTCAGTGCTTCTGGCCAGTGGCTTCCACCTCTAGTACTTATAACTTTGTTCTTGGGTGCCTTCGGCCATGCACCCAAGACTGCACACACTCCCCACAGCTTGCCAATCGAAACGCAATACTACCAGTGTATCCATGGGTGTGACATGCTGCGGTGGTTGTGGCCAGGGCCACAACCATTATAGCATGTGACACCCATGTGACACCCATGGTGGCGTACTACTGAATATAATAATAGCCATTGGGAAAAGTAATTCAATCACGGCTTGTTGTCAATTTCAATGTTGGCTACCACTACGCGTGTGCTTTCAACAGTTAGAAGTTTCCTGTCCACAGCATGGACTGAAGTGCTATCGTTATTACACCCCTCATTTTCTGTGCGTACAAGCTGTCCATGGAAAGTACATCATGAAGACCGACCCCCAGAACAAATGCATTGCTCGCCCATGTCTTACTGTCTGAACCTTTCCCAACGGTCTGTGACACAGCAAAAGAGTTTTATAAATAGAGCATGTGTATGCTGATTGTTGCTCCGCTTTCAGCGGATCCAAGATGTCGGGCGCATCCAAACAATCTGACACAGAACACGTCTCGCAGCAGCCAATGGGCAGAGACGTCGCGTGTCCGCGGTCATGATGCCAGCCCCTTGGCCAATCGGTATCTTGTCCGTGGACCGAACAGGGAAGTGTGACCACGAACCGGACATAGATATCACTAATTTTTTCAGACGTACTTTTTGATAATTTTAAAGAAAAGTACTGCATGGAAGGTCACCAAATTTACAAAAGCACGCTTTCTGGACCAAGCCCCTGTACCTGCCGCAGATTTCGTGAAAATCCGTCCAGTGGTTTGAAAAAAAGACATTTTGGGACCCCCCCTATAACTTTTGCCCCCCTGGACCAAACATCTCCAAACTTTGCAAAAAAATTCAGAGTGTCCCATACACTTTTTTTGCAGTTTGGTGAGGATTAGTCCTGGGGGAGCAAAGTTATAAACCGCCCAAAAAGTGCTCTTCCTATGGAAACAGCAACTTAACCTTAACTACTGTGGCCGTGTAATATATATATATATATATATATTCAGTGAAAACACTTTGTTAAAGGGACGATATGGTTCAAAGTAAAACCGAAAAACCCTTGAAATTCGGCAGTTATGGTAAGATAAGCAACCATAACTCGCGCCGCCACCGTGCACTGCTAACACTAACACCCAGGACATCAGAGATGACATCACAAATGTCATTGATGACATTATTGATGACATCACGTGGCTGGCTCTCCCTTTTTTCCTTTCCTGACTTATCTAGGCCACATGATTTTCTTCAGTAACAGTCAGGAACTAAAAATTGTAAATTACTATATTCGTAGACTTATCCTTCAAGTATGTTCTTAGAATAATTCCCTTATGGTCCAGTCATATCATATGAAACATATACATAGGAGAAGTCACAACCTTGAAAGACAGCAATCCTTTTTGTGCATTAAAATTATCAGTAGATTTATCAGCACTTTCTGATACTTTTGATGTTTTTTTATTACTGTACTTTCTCTGTATATGCTCATATTTGTATCTGTTGCACTAAGTACGGATAAGTACTGTTTGCTTGTTGGCTGAATCAGCTGGACACGCTGAAGGAAATCACCACGAGAATCCCATTGAGCCCGCTGCCGTGCCGTGAAAACGCAAAATAAATCGTCCAGGAGGACGTCTTTGCGTGCAGCGCCTGGCTTGCCTGACTTCCTGATCCACAAGGGCACTTCCTGGAGGGAGACTCCGCCCTTGTTAAGCACGTGACGTGCAAGTTACTCCTCCCATCCTCCTCTACAAATACTCTCTCCCTGGCGCACTCGCGCCGCGCACTAAGTACGGATAAGTACTGTTTGCTGGTTTGCTGAATCTGCTGGACACGCTGAAGGAAATCACCACGAGAATCCCATTGAACCCGCTGCCGTGCCGTGAAAACGCAAAATAAATCGTCCAGGAGGACGTCTTTGCGTGCAGCGCCTGGCTTGCCTGACTTCCTGATCCACAAGGTGATTGAGTACCCAGTCCCCCGTGTGTGTGTATTTAGTTGGACTCGTGTCTTATGAGCATATTTGGACATTATTTGGACTCGTGTTTGGATAAGCCTGTTATTGTCCTCACATACACCAAGCCTTACTAAGAGTGTATCCTTATTCTTTTGTTTAGGGCACTTCCTGGAGGGAGACTCCGCCCTTGTTAAGCACGTGACGTGCAAGTTACTCCTCCCATCCTCCTCTACAAATACTCTCTCCCTGGCGCACTCGCGCCGCGCACTAAGTACGGATAAGTACTGTTTGCTGGTTTGCTGAATCTGCTGGACACGCTGAAGGAAATCACCACGAGAATCCCATTGAGCCCGCTGCCGTGCCGTGAAAACGCAAAATAAATCGTCCAGGAGTACGTCTTTGCGTGCAGCGCCTGGCTTGCCTGACTTCCTGATCCACAAGGTGATTGAGTACCCAGTCCCCCGTGTGTGTGTATTTAGTTGGACTCGTGTCTTATGAGCATATTTGGACATTATTTGGACTCGTGTTTGGATAAGCCTGTTATTGTCCTCACATACACCAAGCCTTACTAAGAGTGTATCCTTATTCTTTTGTTTAGGGCACTTCCTGGAGGGAGACTCCGCCCTTGTTAAGCACGTGACGTGCAAGTTACTCCTCCCATCCTCCTCTACAAATACTCTCTCCCTGGCGCACTCGCGCCGCGCACTAAGTACGGATAAGTACTGTTTGCTGTTCGCTGTTTGTTGTGTTGTGCCTGGGCCGCGGATTGGGCTGGCAGCATTTGACTCAGCCATACTGCAAACGAGAAGGAGAGAAGAAAGGTGCTTAAAAAATCATATATAAAATTTAAAAAAAAAATAAAAAAATTAAAAAAAAAGAGGGAAAATTGTGCACTACGTGAAAGGGTAAGAGGCTACTGCCTGTACTATTATTTCCACCCATAGTGTAATCTCTACGCTACGTATCGTACCCGAGTGTGAGTTTAACTGTGTTTTATTTGTGGTAGCATGGATAAGGGGTCTTACACACTGAAATCTGGTATGCCGCCCATGAATAGTGCACTATTTAAAGAAGGAATTAATCCAAAGATAAAAAACATGGTGGGTATGCCGCACACTCCAACAGTCCCAATCTTAAAGAAAAAAGGAGCTACCTGTGCAGGGGAAAAAAAAGTGGGAAACAAAAACAGGAACCGCTTAATGTCAAGGGTACCTGATATCCGCTCATACTATAATCTGAATACAAGCACAGGGACAGAAATTCCCCAAGAACAACAACAAACCAAAAATTGTCATCTGAATCAAGAAAAGCTCACTGAGCTGAACAAGCGCCTTGACATGGAAGTAGCTGCCATTAAAGTAAGCGCACCTGTAATATTAACTGTTGGAGTGGGAAATGCAATCTCAGACACTACCATGGAACATGAGAGTAAACGGTGTGAAAATGATAAAGTGTTTGCACCTCAAACACTTGAAAAAATTGTTGAAAGTCCGCCTAAGCGCTGTACGATTGAAGCCCAGCAGAAACTAAGAGAGGCTTATCATAACTTGCAAATCACAGGTCAAGTAGATGAGGAAGCTATACAGTTTATGGATTGTAGCTCTGCTTCGATGAGCACAGAGGAAGTTGTATTTGTTCACTCCAACACAGGAGACTTAATGCAAGTAGACAGTCTGTCGCCCATTCTAATACAACATCAACATAACACAAGCAGGCATAGAATTGAAGAGGATGACATAATGAATGTATCACAAAATTACAAAGCAATGACATCTTTAGAAATGCTAGAATGCTCTGAGGAAGAAGCGTTTGTGAAATCACTCTCTTTTGCCCCTCCAACTCCCAGGCAAGCTGTAAGGGGAAATAAAAACCTTACTGTTGGGAAAGCACGGCCGGTGATCCAACATGAAAGTCCTGTAGAAGAGGCTGAGGCCCTGATTGAGAAAAATTCGGTCTTATTAGCAATGCACACAGCTTTGCTATCGTTGGCCAAACTATATGAAGCAATGGATCAAAAATGGAACTATCAAACGATATTATTGAATAAGTTGACAGACCAAAGTAACAGCTGTCAGGAAATGGGAGAACGAAGAGAGTGCATTCAACAATACGAAATATTTAGACATTGTGAATCAAAAGAGTCGGGAACCCAGACCACAATCCCCCCAAGTAATATGATCGACAGGCTTAAGACTCCTTTGCACCCAAAACAATTCAATTTTAGTGGGGCGTCAAACACTAGTAATATTGAAGAACCCTCAAAGCATCTGCTACAGAACGTCGCAAAAGGTAGCGATGGCGAGCAGTCCACGACTAAGTTAATCGTGGAAGCAACTAGTGAGACCAGTAATAGTGAAAAAGAACAACAGAAAACAGTTGTAAAACTGAACAAGCAAAACAAAGAGGCTCAATCCTTAACAAATAAAATGAAAAGCACCATGTCTGTAGCAAAAGGTGTTAAAGGGAAAGTAAAGAATAGACGAATTCTGAAGATAACAAGTGCTATAAAAGAAACCAGAGAAAAGTCAAAAATCGCTGATGAAAGCAGTGAGCATATGAGAACCATGCCCTTAAGTAGTATAAATAAAATTACACCAAGCCTATTCTACAAACCATTAAATGACTTAGTTGCAGTAGAAACAGCAATGAGAAGAAGCGAAAGCGCCCAACCCCAGGCACTCCCCAACAGTGAAAAGATAGATTCAAGGTGGGGGGGGGTTAAATGAGGCGCAAATGAGAGAAGAAATAAACAAAACTGTAGAAAACTACATGGCCAACAAGTTGAAGGAAACTACGGAAACTGGATCTAGCAAGATGGAGACAAAATCCATGCCAGGAGGTCGCCTAGTGAGAGGTCCCATAAACAACGCAATGTCTTCAAATAATGAGACAATGGAGAATGCTGGTATGAGAAAAACAGCACAATGGCAAAAGAACAAGAATATGAGCAAAGAAGTCTCATGTAAATCGAGGGCAGTGGCTCAGAAGAACAGTCACTGCTTCATACTGGAATGCAGGGACCATCCATTCCAGCAATTTGACTTGAATCGATCAAGCGTCATAAACATCTGCAGGGAGATATCTCAATTAAGGAACATTTCAACGTCGGACATCGACAGAGTTGAGTTCATGGATGATCAGGATCTGACACGATCCAGAATATCTATACACTCAACCATCCTTGCAGATATATTATGGCAGGCTAGAGATGCTTTCTTTCAAATGGGCTTTAACTTGTATCAAGAAGACTGTCAGTCGAATGAAGAAGTCGGAGGATCCACAAAGTGGATTCCCCGCATTTATGGTGCCAACTTTGCTGCATCAGATGAGGGAGGAGGTAATCATTCAGATCGCTCATAACAACCCATAGCAAAAGAGAAACTCCAACTGATATGTTGGAATACTCGGGGGTTCAAGCACTTTACAAATTCGGCGAATACTGAACTGGACAAGTTTGATATAGTGGTCTTGCAGGAGACATGGTTAACCGAAGCCCCAATTTGGGATGGTTATGAAATATACTTAGAACCAGCAATATGCCTACCGCGTGGTAGACCAATGGCAGGGCTTTTAGTTGCAGTAAAGAAATCAAAAGGCTTTATAATAGCTATGTATGACTCCACCACCCCTTTTATCCAAACTGTCAAATTGAAGAGTGGTTCACACCTACTTATACTCATAAACATCTATTGGGGAAGGTCTCATCTAACTGCAGATTGTTTTTTTGAACTCTGTCAAGAAGTATTTGCCAAAATTGCTAAAGAAGGAAATGTTGATCATGTAATGATCATGGGCGATTTTAACATGCATCTGTTGAATAAGAGGAAAAGAAAAAGAACGGTAGAAGAAAGAAGATGGCTAGCAATAATGGAAGACATGCAGTTATTTATGCTAAATGGGACTGTGGAGGGGGATACGCAGGCTGCTAACACATGGCATAATGGTTCAGCTGAAGCCATACTAGATTACATATTCGTGAACAGTGCACTGTTAAATCTAATCCAATCCATGACTGTAAAGTCAAAAAGGGAAAGTGATCACAGCCAACTCTGCTTGGTGTGGGAAACAGAAAAAACCCCCAATAAAAGCACTTGGGACACATATAATGGAAATATAATTATTAACAACAGGAGGAATAAAATCAAGTGGTCCAATACTTCCCTGCAGGATTTTGACAAACATTTGGCCACACGTCCAGGCTTGGATTACGTATCAATAATGCAGAAATATGCATATGTGAAAAACACCTCACAAGGACAAGGGTACAAACATGCTCATGTCTTTGACATTGATGTCAAAACCAAAAAAGCTAACATGAGAAAACAAATACGACTACTAAAAGATCTAACATTAGAAGAGAAACTTCCGCAGATAAGGCACTTACGGACAGTATATAAAAACTGGTTAAGAAGTAGAAAGGCCCAATGTTACCAGAGAGACAGTGAGGACATGCTTAAAAAAATAGCCTCCAAATCATCAGCGGAAATCTGGAAAGTCCTGAATAATGTCACCTACAAACATCAGTCATCTGTTCAAATTAACTCCATATCGGCGAAAACCTGGCGCGATTACTTCCTGAAAATATACCAGACACCAATGATGATCCAGCAAATACCTCTTAAAGGTACAAACTGGGATCACACGATACAATTCGATCAAAATGACATACTATTCTATATCTCAAAACTAAGCTCCTCAAGGGCCCCTGGCCCGGATGGGCTCGATAATAAAACCATCAAAGAAGAGATAGAAGTGTGGTCACGTATACTGACGAAAATATTTGCGGAAGTGATGCGCACCGGGTTGATCCCAACATCATGGAAAAAATCTATTCTAATCCCGTTGTTTAAGAAGGGAGACAGACTTGATCCAGGATCCTATAGACCGATAGCCCTCCTGGACTGTCCAGGGAAAATATTTGCTCGTCTTGTCTTGCATGAATTTAACAACTGGCTAGACAGAGAGAACCTGAGGGACCCCTGGCAGACAGGTTTCATTAAAGGTCTAGGAACAGGTATTAACCTATTCACCATAAATGCCATCATTGCAAAACAAGCAAGTAAAGATCTACCACTGTACATTGCATTCATCGATTTCAAAACTGCGTTTGATTCTATATTGAGGGAGCTGCTAGTGGTGAAGCTAATGAGAAACAATTGCCCATGGAACATCTTGAAGTGGATCATTGAGCTTCATCAGGGTACCTCACTTCAAATAAGATTAAACAGCGATGGTCTGCTGACTGACCCCATTGACACATCGAGAGGACTTAAGCAAGGGTGTATACTTGCCTCGGCAATTTTTAATTTTTTCATTTCTGAAATGGGTAAAGAGTTTTTCAACATCATAACTGATTCCCCAAAATTAGGCAAGCACGAAATTAAATGGCTCCTGTATGCCGATGATCTCCTCCTCCTATCAAAGACACCGATGGGATTACGCAATATGCTCAATGTATTGGAAAACTATGCCAAATGCAATGGTATGATCATAAATATTAAAAAAACAAAAGTGATCCAATTTGGAAATTCACAGCAAAGAAATAAAGATCATAGGTGGGTTTTAGATAATCAGCAGATCGAATCAGTGGGTGAATACATTTACCTGGGAGTGAATATTAACAATAGCCCTCAGGACACTCCATATGAAACCACTGCAACAATAAAATGGAATAATCTAATCTCCCAAGCAAAAATTATCAGTGGCAAATATTGTAAATTCACCATCGCTCCCCTAATGACATACTATAAGCAAAAGGGTCTGCCAATACAATTGTATGGATCAGAGACAAGACTATACAAAACACGCAACTATTGGGAGAAGAAAGAAGGAGAATACTGGAAAAATCTTTTGAAACTCTCGAAATCTACACCCATAGCCCTCATAAGGCATGAATTAGGGCTTATATCGATGCAAGCCACCTATAAATGGAGAGTATGCATGCTATACAGGAAATGTGTCCTGGAAGATCATAGGAATAGGCTGGTAAAACATTTAGCAAATTATGTAAAAACATCGAATGACAATTTTGCTAAGCATTGGAAAGCCCAAGCGCAGAGATTTTTGCAAGAAGCAGACATAGGGAATGAGCTTTTGTTACAAAATCCTGACAAAGCTAAGCAAAAGATCTGGGAAATGGATTGGATAAGCACTAGAGAACAATGTCAAGTCTATAAATGCTTTAGACGGAATCCTTTTGCCTTAAAATCCCTTGGTACCCCTGAAGAGTATCTCTTAAAATCACCAAATGTCTCGCATCGAGCAGGACTTCTGCGCTTGAGGTTAAACCAATGGAAAACCAGGGAAATTACATCTAGATGGTTTCCTGATGCTGTAAATTGTAGTCTATGTCGCTTCTGTAATAAGCATGAGGAATCACTAGAACACTTGCTCACTGAGTGTACAAAGTTGGATTGCTTAAGAGTTAAATACTTTAAAAACCTGTTTCAACACCGAACACACTTGGAGGCTAAAGATCTTTGGAAATTTATATTTCATGTGCACTCAAAATCAATAGGATATGCAACGGTAAACTTTCTAAATGAATTAAAACTAGAAAATGATGAAGAACAAAAAAAAACAAAGCTAAAAAATAATAACTAATACAGTCAAAACAAACAATAATGATATGCTATGCTGAGAACTGTATAAGCACCTTGCTCTGTATGCTAAATAACTGCCCTTTCTCCTTTTGTTTTTACACTTTTATAATTTCCTATTGTTTATCTTTTCCTTCTGTTTTATTATGAACTCAAAGGATTTACGCTTAGAATAGTTTAGAAATAATTTATGAGAATTGTGATCAGCTAAAGGAATATAATATTTATGTAGTATCATGACACATTTTATATGTTTTAATGAAGTAAATGGATTTTGTATTGAAAGGTTGAATTTTTCAGCCAAATCAAATAAAAAAAAAAAAAAAACAATATGTTGTACTCACACTATTTTCCTTAGGGTCCAGACACATTATGTGATATATATAGATAGGGTAAGTAACAGCTTTGAAACAGAGCAATCATTTCTCTCCATAAAGGTAATCAGTTAGGTTATGAACACTTTCTGCTACTATTGCTGTTTCTTTTTCCTACTTCAATTCCCTTGTATATATTCATATTTGTATGTGGTGTTGTCTCTTTGTGATTTGTGTATAATAATGCAATTATGTAGTAAGTGGGTTTTATTACCTACTTATCACAAGTTTCACTGTACGCAAAACTCTAATATGAAAACAGTTATCATTTCAATATTCAACATGGCAAGCTTATGAATATTGCACCACCATCATGTATGCTGCACACAATGCCTATGTTTCTACATGAGTACCTTAGTATACTGGATTGAAGTTAATAATACAATGCTATTTATATCAATGCATAGCTTAATGCACTGATTAGCACTTGATATTTATTCCAATAATGTTTGACACTTTTTTTATTAACATTACACTAAGAATCCCTTGTACAGACTTTTCATGAAAGGTAAATGCACATGTGATGTCATCAGTGATGTCATCAATGACATTTGTGATGTAATCTTTGATGTCCTGGGTGTTAGTGTTAGCAGTGCACGTTGGCGGCGCGAGTTATGGTTGCTTATTTTACCATAACTGCCGAATTTCAGGGGTTTTTCAGTTTTACTTTGAACCATAACGTCCCTTTAACAAAGTTTTTTCACTGAATTTCATAGGTTATTAGTAGCGCAAATTAACCATAACGTCCCTTTAACAAAGTTTTTTTTACTGAATTTCATAGGTTTTTAGTAGCACAACTTAACCATAACGTCCCTTTAACAAAGTTTTTTCACTGAATTTCCTAGGTTTTTAGTAGCACAACTTAACCATAATATCCCTGACTTCATATACATGTAACATAGAACATACTAACCCCCTCGTAGTGATTTTCATGTCCGCGGACTACCGCCATGTCCGCGGACACATTGAAAATCTGAGCGTGGTAAATGTAAATGTAAATATTGTGCCCCATTTCCCCTTTGAAGTTGGCTCTGAAAAGAGCCGTTTTTTTTTTTTTAGAGATGCTTGACAGACATCTGTTATTTTGTATTTTTTTTCTTGTTTTTTTTTCTTACTTTACTCCTAAAATCTTTACCTAACCTTCTCCAAAGCAACCCTTACATTCCAAAATAGAAAGGCATTTCCCGTAAAAGATAAAGAAATGCCATCTTCTTTAAAATTAACAGCATTACTGGCATCAATATTCTCATTGTTACAGAAGAACATACCAGCTCTAAGCATGAAGGCACACATGCCTCGGTTGATGACACACCTAGCAATATTTTGCTGAGGACAAAAAACTGAACTATTGTCCCATATTGCCCTAGGTAGTAATCCAGAAAAAATTACTTTTGCATTTGGAAGGATCTTCATTCGTGCTTGAACCAAGCGTTCCAAATCAGCCAACAAAGTAGGGGCACTGACGTTGCCCAAATGGAAAGCACCATAGTGCAAAACTACCACATGCGGACTGTTCATCGTGGCCATAGCCTCAAAAACTTGTACAATTCCCTGTACATTGCAATCAGGCACAGTGCTCCACACCACCTCCACTCCTTTCACATCAAAGTTCTTTGCAACATGCCTGCATTCAGCGTACTGCTATAAACCATGCACAAACATATCTCTGAGCACCAACACCCTGACTTTCTCCACTTCTGCCATCTTCACCACACACAGTTTCTTTCAACACAAATCCACAACCTCGACATCTGATTGGCTGATCCATACAGTCTTCTTTCCCTGTTGGATTTCCTGGAGAAACCCGTATGTAGCACGCCCTGTCCACGAACAGCCGCGGTGTCCGCGGACGGCGTCCACTTTACTCTCTGTGCCATTCCCTCATTGCATACAGCTAAGCAATCACACAATACGAATAACGTCCTCAGAACACCCCCATTTTGTGAATTTTTGAACATTTCAGGACAATTATCATTTCATTATTCAACATATTAACATTACAAATATTATACTTTCACCTTGTACTCTGCACACAATGCTATGTTTCTCCATTAGTAGCTCAGTATACTAGATAGAATCCCATAATACAATGCTATTTATATCAATGCATCGTTCAAAGCACTAATAACGGTATGATATTTATTGCAATATCCTTGACACTTTTTTCACAACATTATAATAAAAATCCCTAGTACACAAATTCCATGAAAAGTACATACACATGTGATGTCATTAGTGATTTCATCAATGACATTTGCGATGTCATCTTTGATGTCCTGCGTGTTAGTCTTAGCAGTGCACAGTGGTGGCGCGAGTTATTTTTCATAGCTTACCATAACTTGCGATTTTCAGGGATCTTTCAGTTGTACTTAGAACCATAACGTCCCTTAAACAAACTTTTTTTAATATCACGCAAACAATATACAAACATGGCGTGCAAAAACCAACTTCTCACAGATGGCTTTACACAGAATGTTGCAAAGTAAGAATTTATGCTCGTTCACAGTGAAGGTCAGCTGCTTCCATTTTTTTCTCGAGCCCCAGAGAGGCTCACGGAGCGGACTATAAGGTTGTATTGTGTTTTGACCTTGACAGACAGAGATTGTGATGAAAGACTTCTCTTGAAGGAGTGTTGCTAAAACGTAAGAGAAGATAAGGATGACATTTCTGAAACAAAACCACTTTTATATATTATATCACTATGCGAAAGATCGTTGGCACACGCGGAGTCGTATTTTGGGACTGCACCACTCGTAGACAATGGAAATTGCAATTGTACTGTAAGTAACATTAAAGACCCCTCAAGTTGAACTTGTTCCTTGAAAGTGGCGTAATGTTTTCTACCGCACACTATCACCGCCAAATTGATCCCCTGTTGTTTAGAGGGCTCTGAAAAAGGCAGACGACACAGGGTGGGTTAATAGAAATATTTTAACCGGTCTATAGGCGGTCAAGCGCTCTACTCGCTGTGCCACTTCACTGTAGCCTGTCAAATGGCACAGCGAGTACAACGCTCGCTTTGACATCCGTGCACAGCGTGCTAACGCAAGTTCGAATCCCGGCAAGGCCAAATTTAGCCTTTCATCCTTCCGTGGTCGATAAATGAGCACCACACACCATGGTTAATACTATGCACCGCTTAGATACCTCACGGTTCTTAGCGCTATATGAATGGGAAAATATTATTATTAACATACTCCGTTGCACTATCTTCGATAGCAAATAGTTTCACGCCCTAATAAATAAAATGATGATTTTTAATGAAGATCGGCTGGTGAGACTAATTTATGTTTTTTAAAACAGGTATGTGGCCCCATTTTGCCTATGTCACGATTTACAGACTCCAGCGGATGGGGTCTTCAACTGCCAGGTGCAGGTCCAAATATGCAACTTCATGACCCTCACCATTTTATGGGACAATCGCCAAGGACCAATATGCCCTTACGCAGTACTAGCGGCTACAAACAACATACCAACCAATAGGGTGGTCTAATGGCTCGTTTTTGGAGTAACCTTCCGATTATCAGAGCGACCATTTACTGCTTTTATCATAAACCAACAGCATATCTACCGCAAAGGAACAACGCGTGGCTCCAAATAAACTTTTGCTGATCGACAGCAGAGACAATAGCAAATCGCTGAATATTCACTAAACATTTCATATGAAATAAATGTACTTTACCAAATGTACAATCCTGCTGTTTACTTTTAAACTACAGTTTCATATTCCGAATTGTGGCGCACTGAGTTTTAAGCTGATCTAACACCCTCTGTACCGCAAAGGAACATCGCGTGCCTCAACATGAACTTTTGCGGATCGACAACAAAGACAAATGCAAATTGCTGAATATTCTCTAAACATTTAATGTCAAATAAATGTACTTTACAAAATGTACAATCTTGCTGTTTGCTTTTAAATCACTGTTTCATATTCCGAATTGTGGCGCGATGTGTTGTGACATAATATGTGTTGTCTTCCGGGTTCTGTGTAAAGTCACTTAGGACTGGAGAGGACTGGGTGCGTTTGATGACGCACCCTGTAACGTCACGGAGAGAGGCGGGGAATATGAATGCTTTGATAATATCAGGTTTCGGGGCGGGAGATATGATTTAGTGTCGCAAAAGCAAGTCAGCCAGGTCAATAGCGCCAGTCATAGGATTATCACATAATGTTGGTGCACACCAGCCGGATTTATCGTTTCTTTAGTGGACAAAAAGTCGGTTGATGCCCATAGGAAATTGTGCTATTAGCGGACAAAAGGAGTGGTCTTAAAACACTTTCACCCTGACAACGAACAATACAAACAATGTTCTCAGAACACCCCCATTTTGTGTAATTGCAACCATTTCGGGACACCATAAGTGTTCTTAGAACACATTCAGCTAGACAGATTACAATACGGACAGCGTCCTGAGGACACCCTCAGTTTGTGTATTTACGAACAATTAAGTACACCGCGAGTGTTCATAGCTCATTTTTACCTTCCTTGCAAACAAAAATGACACAGACTCCGTCCTCTAAACACCCCACCATTTAGTTTATTTATAAAATGTCAGAACAGCCGTGTTCTCCGCGGACAAATCGAACGCAACAAAAACGTCTAGCACATAAAAAAACAAAACATTGAACCTATCTCATACTTCCCCACCCTCCCCAAACACTCTTACACACCAACACAGGGCACAAAATACAATTTTTTATCCACGTTTCACCGCGCTGTATGCGGTCGACGGAGAATACAAGATGGCGGCGCCACAGAATATCTGACGCACTCCACGCCCCTCGCCGTCCAATCAGCGAACACGTCACATGTCCGCGGACATGACGCAAGGCCATGGGCCAATCGGGGTTCTGTCCGCGGAGCGAACAGGGAAGTCCGTCCGCAAAGCGAACACAGATATCACTAATTTTTTTGCCTTACATTTTGGTCATTTTTAAAAAAAACTACTGGACGGATTTACACCAGATTTGCAAAAGCACGCTTTCGGGACCAGGCCGCCGCTCCTGCCGCAAATTTGGTGTAAATCCATCCAGCGGTTCGGGCTGTAGCCGTGCCATTCAGTCTATGGGAAAAAAACAAGTTTTGGGATCCCCCCTATAACTTTTCCCCCCCTGGACTAATCCTCACCAAACTTTGCAAATAAATTCAGAGTGGGCCATATACTTTTTTTTGCAAAGTTTGGTGATGATTCGTCCAGGGGGAGCGAAGTTATAAGCCGCCCAAAAAGTGCTCTTACTATGGAAACACCAACTTAACCATAACTACATGGCCACTACCGTGGCCATGTAATATATATATAGGGTTCCTGCTAATTACCCTGTAATAAGCTTTGAATAAGAAGATTGGCTTTTTTAACCACTCTAGCAAATACCATGCATTGCAGCATTCATCGTCTGCTCACATGAAGCAGCAAACAATTACAATACTATGCGCTTCAACATTTTTCTATTTACAATCCTTGTGATGAAAGTAAAAAAAATGCATATGTGCATGTATACCGAGACTGTGTCACTGTTTCATAAAATAAAGGAAAAGCAGATAAAATAGATATGTAGACCATTTCTGAGTGGCACTTAGTGTCTGCCAGTTTAATATGTTAGCAGCACATGCATACATTCCAACATTACCCATTTCAATCTATAGGTGCTTATTAAGTCTTTCTTTTTTCCTTTGCATTCTTTCACTTCCAATTCCACTTCTCCCATTATAAAACTCAAACTAAAAGTCCCAGACTGCAAAGAAAAAAACACGACTAAATATCAAGATTCGAAATTGTGACATGTATATCAAATAAACATATACAATGCTGTGCTTTTCAAAATATGTTTGAGGATGCATTTTTAAGAAATTCAAAAAATGCATATCTGCATCTGTAGCAGCACTGTCTCACTTTTTCATAAAAGAAAGTCAAAGCAGATAAAATAGATCTGTACACCAAATCTAATTCATTACATCACTGATGACAACACATGTGCATTTACGTTTAATAGGAAGCCTCCACAAGGGATTGTTATTGTAATGGTGGCAGAAATCTATCAAATATTATTGGAAGAACTATCATGAGATAAGTAGGTCATGGAGGAATGCATTGCTATACACACCACTGTATTACACACTTCTTCACTGTACATGAAGGTACTCATGTGCAAACGTCGCCACTGTCTGCACCATGCCTTATGGAAGTGTAACCTTCAAAATCTTTCCATGTCCCACAGTGAAATCATGAATGCATTCGTTTTAGAGTGTCGAGTACTGTGAAACATGTAATAAGTAGCTACCCCTGCCTTATAACTACAATATTGCACTAGTGTACAGAAACCATAAAGACACCACAAAACATACAAACATGACTATATACAAGGGAATTAAAGTAAGCTAAAAAGGAACAGTATTACCAGAAACTGTTCATAACATAACTTATTATCTTTATGTACGGAAACCAGTGCTGTGTTTTACGCTTTCCTCTTCCCCTATATGTATATGTATCACATGATGTGAGTGAACCGTAAGGAAATTAGTGTAAGAACATATGAGAAGGGTGTCGTACACAAATATGGAACCTTTTGAATTGTTTGTTCCTGACTGTTAGTGAAGAAAAGCACCTGCCCTACTTATGGTAGTGAACAAAACAGAGGGAGCCACATGTGTGATGTCATCAGTGATGTCAAGAATGAGATTTGTGATGGCATCTTTGATGTCATGGGTGTTAGTCCTTGCAGTGCACACTGGTGGCACTAGTTATGGTTGCTTAGCTTACCATAACTGTTGAATTCCATTTTTTTTTAGTTTTACCTGTAACCATAATGGCCCCGTAACAATGTTTTTCCATTGAATTTCATAGGTTTTTCTAGTGTAACTTAACCATAGCGTCCCTTTAACAAGGTTTTGTGTTAGTGAATTTCATAGGTTTTTAATAGGACACTTTAAGCATAATGTTGCTTTACGGTAGTTTGTTCAGTAAAGAGAAACGTTTTTTAGTAATATATATAGACTTCAACTGGTTGGCGTATGTGTAATTACATGGCAAGTATCAGTAGGACTCCATAAGTGTCCGCATGTTCGCATCTTGAAATGCACTTTTAAGTAGTTGTGCAAGCACACGTGTTTACGTTCCACACCTAGACCCATGCATAGCTTATGCAGTGTATGCTAATATCACTACCCCTGTTGCCAGCCCTACGTATTCATGCTGTAGGCTACAACATTTAAAGTATTGCTTTCCAATTCATGGGAGGCTCTGCTAA
Source organism: Ambystoma mexicanum (assembly GCF_040938575.1). Lineage (NCBI taxonomy): Eukaryota > Metazoa > Chordata > Amphibia > Caudata > Ambystomatidae > Ambystoma > Ambystoma mexicanum. The sequence continues at coordinate 338,610,905 of NC_090940.1, forward strand.
TTTTGCAATGTGTGACTAAAGTACTCCTAACTGTATAACGGCCACTGCTAAACAAAGAACAGCAACCTGCACTCTGACGTGGGCGTGTTAAATGTGGCATTACTTAGATTTATCTGCTGCTTCCTTTTCCATGACCTGTGAAACTGATACATTGTGTGTGCACTGAGCAGTGAGACGTAAAGTACGAACAGTTCACCTGCCGGTTAGACAGTTGAAGAAAATATATAACTGCAAGTGGGATAGTTTGTAATAAGGCTGCAACATTGCAAAGCTGGTGCACCTTCCACATGCACATACTAGTGCATCTAAAGGCAAGTAAGGAAACAGTAAAATATGCAGCACTCAAACAAGCTTACTGGTGGTTGGAAAAACACTGTATGTGCATGGGTTGCACAGAATAAATGGCTTTGTGGCATAGGTAAAGAAGCTGTGGTTGGCATTGTTGTAAAGATTCTTTTATTCCACAATGTATGTATATCCACAAATGATACCGCTAACAGTAATGGCGTAGCATAAAGTGTTTGTACTGCATGTGACGACAACTTAAATTGAAGGATAAAGAAGCAGTGGGAGGGCTACCGCCTTTCAAAGAATGACGTTGGGTACTTTCATGTACAGCATTTGCCACATTTGCTGCGGGCAACAAGAGGTGCACTACTGTATGGCAGCAGAGCGGTAAAACAACCTTTCCAATACAAATGCTGTGCTACAGACCCTTACCTGGCAAAGGGCATTGTATTGTACATGTAGTGCAATGCGCTACTGTGCACAGTGGAGGTACATGGAAGTGCATTGCAATGGTCAATACAGGAGCATTACACTGAGTACCTCCTATGTAGGTGATGGCCACCCAATAATTCTGTCTCCCACTATGCCCCCTATAATATCTAGGCAAGTGCTGCCCCTTCTGTACCAGACTTTTCCTGGCTCTCCTTCTGTGGTGTGTATGAGAACATAATAATAAATAAAGATGCCCTGGGGAACGAAAAAAGGTAAGCAAAGAAAGCACCTTTCACAGATGAACAACAGAATTGCCAATGCGCGCATGCAGGGTGGGGGGCGTGGCATTGTGGAGAGCACTGTAGTGCAGTCCGTTAGAAAGGAGTGCGCTGTACAAAGAGGTTTCTTTACATGTTGCAGAGCGTTTTGAAGACAGTTGCAGAGCAACACTTACTGCAAGAAAATATCACTACTTGCAAGAAAGGCAGCAAGCCAATTTAGAAGGGGTGTGCAGAAATCGAGATAGCTAGCACAGTAAGTTGAACTTTGTAGGTAGGGAAAAGTACTCATGCTGTGAAACATCATAATGGCATGGGCGAAGATTGCCTTTGGCACATGACAAAGAAATGTACACATACACTTCTTTGCAATGTAAGGACCAAATAGAAAATGACACTGCCACATCGATAGCTGCATACTGCGATAGAAAGTTATGCAAGAGATCGGAAAGAAACGCATGAACTGGGCAAGTGCCTCCTTCATCGCAAGCGGCACTGGAACTCCTGTAACATGCTTTGCAATGTTCCCTGCACAATGAACAACAATAATATCGGCATGTTTGCGTATCACACAAACAAACCAAAATCAGGCACTTCATTGTACCTAGTCCATAGCAGTGCACATGTAGATCATAGATTGGTAAATGAGTACTGAGTGCACAGTGTTTTGCATTCACTTTCACCAAATGTATGTCGGCATACCCTGAAATCCGCACGCTTTGCCTCATAAAACACACACCCATAACGGCACCCTCTGCATTTCTGTGAACAAATACACAGTGTAGATCCGTCGGGCCGTACACACCACACCCACAAACATCATTGCCCAATCCTGTAACCGCTGTAGGCCCATTTCTATGGGCGTCATCTGCAAAAGGGGCATATGTACCACATGCCACCTTGCAACTATCGCAATATTTGCAGACTTTTCATGCTGCATGTGCACAGGAGTGGGGAATAACAGTGTTCCAGGGGAGCGCACATCGTTGGGTGTGGTGGCTCTTAAAAGAACCTTTTATTTGTGTTTGTGTTTGTGTTTTTTTAAGGTGTTTCCACTTTCTTTGTGGTTTTCATACGTGAATGTGTGTTTTGAACTGCAGCTCACAATCTTACAGTAGGATCTTCAGTACAGTTTGTAGATTGTGCACAAACATTTCACTGCCACTGGCCGAAATGCCATTTCCCTCGAAAAGGTGTATGTATTGGGAAGCAATGTTTACATTCTCACAGGAGAAAATCCCAGCAGCACTCAAGAAGTCACACATGCTTCTGTTGATGAGACCCCCCCTTCCGACTTCTGGCTGCAGACAGGAAGCATTGGAATAATGCCAGGTGATTCTCGGCAGTATACATGAGAAAAGCACCTTGGAAGTAGGAAAGATGCGCTGCACTGCATTCATCAAAATCTTCAGTTGACTCAACACACGAGTACAAGCCATGGAACCCAAAAAGAAGCCTACAAAATGATGCAGGATCACAATGTGTACAGTTGCCAAAGAGGCCACGCGTGGACATATTAGAAGCAGTCCACCGACACAGCACAATTCCATACCACTCCACAAAACCTCCACTCCCTCCAAACCTAAATTGCTAGACAAGTCTTCTTGGAGGGCATACACACACAGATCTTCCACAAAGTAAGCACCCACAGCGAAAACTGTGTGCCTTGCCATGTTTCCCAGCTGCAGTATACAAAGTTCTGGAAAAGTGAATCCCTCCCTTTCCTGTGATGCACACCCAGAACACCTGATTGGCCAAAGGCCATAGTCCCATTTTCATTGGGTAACATTGTGAGAAGGGCAAAATGTGGCACGTGCCTTTCCCCAATCACCACGAGGGAGGCACCCCGGTACAGCAGGAGGACTTCTTCGCCCTATTGGTGCTATTTTCTGTAACTTACACCCTGAGCACCTAATTGGGCAAAGAGCATAGTCCCATTTCTATTGGCCAGCATGCTCACAAACACAGAATGTGGCATGTGCCTTTCTCCAAGTACCACCAGGGCCGCGCCGCAGTAAAGCCGGAGGAGTCCTCCTTCCTACTGGCACACGTTCCTCTGACGCACACCCTGAGCATCACATAATAGGGCAATCGATACAGTCCTATTTCCATAGTCCAACATAGTGAGGAGCGTCGAATGTGGCACGTGCTAATCCCCAAGTACGTCGAGGGCCGGTTGCCAGTGCAGCAGGAGTCCCTCTTCCTATTGCCGCACATCCTAAGCAACTCATTGGACAATCCCCACAGTTCCATTTTCGTGGCCGCCACCCGCAAAATCCCTGCATTTGACTTTCGTACGGCCGTGGGGGAATAACTTGGATCCAGGGCAGGGGGAGTTCGTACTAAAGGGCGACTTTTAAAAGAGTCTTTTTTTTTTTAGATCACCTTTTTTGTCTGTTTTCAGTAGCTTTTGAGTTTTCTTCTACGCACATTAGTTCAGTAAACACCTCCCTGCATCCTGTAGACGAGCAAACAAAACTGTTTTTCCAATGGAGGACAACAAAATGCAATTTTCCTGGAAACACTTTGCATGTCCACAAGTAGCAAGGTCACTGTTGCGGAAGAACATTGCACGAGCGGACAAAAAGTGTAAATGCTTCTGTTTATTTGACACCTTCGTCGTCTGGCTCGGCACAACCTCCATGAGCATTAGGCCATGCTCTTCGCTGTATTGTAGATGAGAGAAGCACCTTGGCGGTGGGAAAAAGCGTCCTCACGACACCCAGCAACCTCCTCAGTATACGGGACAAATGTAAGCATGGCAGGTAACCCATATGCATGCCGCCGTAAGAAATTACGGTAACATCTACTACTAGAAACGTGGCGAGGTCTTTGCAAAGTGCATGCATAGCGACAAAATGGCACGTATACACACCATTCCACAATGTGTACAATCCTTCCAAACCAAAATTGACATCAATGTTTCTTTGCAGAGCACTGTTGTGCACATCTATTACGAAGGGAGCACCTACAGGCAACACAATAAGTTTCACCATGTCACACACCCTCGTCTCCCCTTCCTGTTAACCACACCCACTCTACTTGATTGGCTAATCCACACACTGCCCAGACAATTGGGCAAGGTGGCGTAAAGGGCAGATTTTGCCACGTACACCTCCCAAAGTAGCGTGTGGGCCGCACGCCTGTTAAACTGGTATAGTCCTCCTTCCCTTTGCACTTCCCTCTCTGCAGCTGAACCTCATTAGGTTACTGGTAAACAGGCACACACGCATACTCCAATCACATTAAAGGCACCATTATCGAACACTGTTCACTGTGCAACACTTGAAATGTACCATTACACATTCACAGTACAAATGTTGTGCCATTCCAAAGCAGCTGCACTGCAAAGTTCAATGAAAGTATGCACGATTTCTACATCTGCATACATCCACATGGCCACCCAGGATGTGGCACGTGCCATCCTGAAAGTACTGCGTACTCCACTACCTTTTTGTGATACTGAAGATGTGGGGGTGTGGGTGGTAAACAATATGAAACTAGGCAGGGGATTCAGTCTTCCAGAGTATATGTGTGAACGTTTTATTTTATTTTAGTTTTTTACGTGTGTGCAAGCATTTTTTTTCTGTATTTTCTCTTTGTATGTGTTTCTGTTTGCCTGTCCTTACAACATTCTGGTCAATGCTTCTTGCACAGTGCGGAAGAAAACGTCATTGCCAAAGGCGATCAAATAAATGCAATTTCTACGGAACCACTGCGTATTTTGCGACCTCATGATCTCATAGTGGGTGGAGCCAGCAGTCTGCATAAACCGACGCATACATCTATTTATAACACACCTTCCGACAACCGTCATGGACCCACACTTCTCTTGGTGTGATGCATGAGAAAACCACCTTGCCAGTAGGGAAAATATGCATCACTGCAGTCAGCAACCTCATCAGTAGACAGATTAATCGTCCATACGACATGTAACCCAAATGTCCACTTCCATAATGCACCACGACACAGTCCATGTTCCTGACGGACGCCACATATCTGCAAAGTTGAACCATCCCGCTGAAACTGCAGTCACCTTTACAGACCCAGAAAGCATCCACTCCTTCCAACCCGAAATTACCAGCAATGCCTCTTTGCACGCAACACCTGTGCAGATGGCGCACAAAGATATCACCGACGATAAGCACAGTCCGCCTCTCCATGTCGACCACCCTCATGACACAGTATTGTGACGAAATGGTAACACCAATTCGTATGAACCACACCCTAAACTCCTTATTGTCTATTTCCCACAATTTCATTTCCATTTCCACCCTGTTCATAATGGCAGGATGTGCACGCGCGCTTTCCCATCTACAGTGAGGGCCACAGCCCAATAAAGCTGTGCCAATAGTTCTTTCCTTTGCACGGTCACTTTTTGGAGCACTCCCCAAATTGGGTGTTGTCACATTTACCAATCGCATACAAAACCTCTGCATTGCATAATGTTATTTCTGAACACCTCTCCTTTTTTACTGTTCAACACTCTCAGTACACATTACGTTTGTTTGAAAGGCCCCTCCACCAGATATGTCTGCTAAAGAAAGCAGTATTGCAGCATCCACACACATCCTAACAAGCCGCCACACACCTTTAGGTATGCAGACAACATTGCAACCCTTTCCACACCCCCCGCAACACTGCACATCCAAGCAAGCGACCATGTGGGCACCCAAAATTATGCACAAATGTTACATACGTAGTGCCAGTTCTACCCATCTCCCTCAAGCCATAAAACACCCATGCACGAAAATGTGTCACACTTAGCAGAAGGCACAACCATAGTGCAGCCTGCACCACCCCTACGCACTACCGATCACACGCTATTGTGTCACTGCCAAACTATGCACACTACCTTCACAACATTCGGCCTACTTCAATAAATTTGCACACAGCAGAGTAACCAACCACATATAATCTTCCCTTCAACCATACCCACTTCCATAGTCACATTATGTACGCACTGCACCCTGTGGCCACACTACCCAACTTCTCACTGCACCATCTCCTGCCACACACCAAATACTGTGGCATGTTCCAACTATCAGCACAACCATAGAACGCACAATTCACGCTTTGCAACTCACTTGGTCTGCTCCTTGCACACATCACCCCCCGTAATTGAACAATACATGTCAGCATATTGCCACCTACCACTGTGCACATATGCAACACTGGCACAAGCATTGCACCCAGTGCCCACACAGCGTGACTTCTCTCTGTAGGAACTCCAACCACAGAGCATCACCATGGAGGTATGCAGTAACAGATTACAGCTGTTGCCATAATGTACAAACAAGACACTCACTCCTGCATCCCTGTGCACTTTAAATCACATACTATGGGCATACCCAGTACCATTCATAAAGTATTGCATCACTCCCAACCTACCACAATCTACTTGCAACAGGGGCCTATAATGGCTGAAATGGGCTCCACACCCATTCCTTACATGGCACCACCCTTTTACTCATGCACATTGAAAAATGCATTACTGGCGTGCATGTCCTCAAGGCCTAGGCTCTTGAATGCAAGGCCTACGGCCTACGGCCTTTGGCCATGCATCCAATGGTCTAGGCCTTGAACAAACTCACGGCAACGTAATGCCACCAAGCATGTCTCCATGTCAGCTTCCCCGATAATGCACACTGACACCACTGCTACCAACACTCCTACCCAACCTGTACACTGATATGGTGCTACGAAGCAGCAAATGCCAACAGTTAACATGAGCCTCGTGGGCAGCTACCATTTTGCACAAACATACCACACGTAGGTAGCAGCACTTCACTGCAACTCCCACACAACATAAAACATGCAATCACGAACATAGGTCGCACTTACCAGAATGCACAAACATACCACATCCTCCACCACCTCTACCCACAGCCATACACAAAGTACTGTGTCACTGCCAACCTACCCACAATCAGTTTGCAGCACTAATGCCACTGCAACCAATTGGCACACACTGCACTTTGCAAGCACCACCCTGCACCGGATGCAGACTGAAACATGCCTTCCTGCGGTGTGTATGATGCCGCCCTATGCTCCTCAGTGCATGCCCCATAGCCTACACACTATGGCCTTCGACCATGCACCCAAAGGTGTAATCATTCCACAGACCCACTGCACCGTTATTCACCCATGCATACCTCCATGTGCCCAACTACCGCTTTCCATCCACAGCGCACCGCCACCCGCGCTCCCACCCAACCTATCTCTTATGAAATTCACTCCTCATCTGCAATAAGCTGCCACTACTCACCACGAAAGCAGTTCTCCGCAAACAGGTCATGGCAGAAACTAAAGGACCGTTACTACAGCTGCCTGCAATCACCACAGAAAATAGTAGCCTACTTATGACACATGAACCACTTCTCACTCCCCCAGCCATTCTTTCCTTTATGGTCCCCGACACAATGCAATGGTACATTTTGCAGACCCTGCCAACCCTGCCTCCACCGCACTGTCCTCCGATACACCATGGTGGCTTTCCCAAAAAATGTTGACGCACAGCACGCTTCCCTCCAGCCAACCACTGGCCGCGTCCAAACTTCTCCGACACCATGCCGTATCACGATCGAATGATACTTCTGTCCACGGAGCGAACAGGGAAATGGGTCCGTGGAGCGGACCCAGATATCACACATTTTTTGGGACGTACATTTCAGTGTTTTGTAACAAATTAACTACTCCGATTTCCACTGAAGACACACAAGCACGCTTTCTGGCCAAGCCCCTGTTCCTGGTGCAAATTTGGGAAAAATCTGTCCAGTTGTTGGACCTATAGCCGTGCGCAAAGTTGTTTCCCCATTCAGTCTATGGGAAAAAAAATATTGGGCCCCCCCCTATAACTTTTCCCCACCCGCACGAAACCTCGCCCCACTTGGCTAAAAAATTCAGAGCCACCCATATACTTTTTTTTGCAAAGCTTGATGAGGATTCGTCCAGGGGGAACAAAGTTATAAGCCGCTGAAAAAGTGCTCTTCCTATGAGTTTAGCAACTTAACCATAACTACACGTCCGCTACCGCGGGCCGTGTAATATATATATTATATATTAGACAAATGTAGTGCCCTATGGATCAAAAGAGGATTTAGGAGAAGAGACTAGACTGCAATCCTAATCAATCATTATTCAATTTTATTGTTGTTTCATAAAAAAAGAATTGCAAAAATATTCACTAAAACATTATTAACCCTTCCATTGTATTCATTCATATATAACAAATATATAAAAATACCACAATGTTACATCAATTCATCATTAAGAACCATTTAGAGGCTTCTAGTCCAGCCTTAAAGTTTCCAATTTTCTTACTAAGAGGGGTCCTAAATCTTCAACATTCACTTTACACAGGACTTCCATTGTTTAATAGTTTCGATTTAGCAACATCTAGCCAGTTTCATCCAGATGTGTGTTAACGTCTTCTTCAGGATTTGTGAACTTTTAGCCCATTTTCTAACTTTTCAATTGCTAAAAGCTACAAACAAAATAAAACAATCTATTAAAATGACAGTTAAAAGTTGCAGTTCACATCTCTTTTCCTTATACGTCTTCATAATATTTACTCGAGGAGCAGAGCTTCACTTAGCTGCTCGAACTCTAACGTCTTATAGGTTACAACTCTAAGAAGTCCACAATCTGCTTGTGTTACTTGCAAGCCTATATATTAATAGGACCGTTCTAATCAGTTTTACAAATTTGATTAGAATTAAAGGACACAAAGTAATTGTGTATAATGATGGAAAAAATAAATTAAATCCAATGCACCGTTGTCTGACCGGAACACTCGGCTGACAGCATTCATCTCTGGCATAGCCAGTTACTCTAACAAGTTATGTTATGTCTAAACTTGCATTGGTTACTGTAAAGAGGACACAAGGTGAGGAAGGTGAGCAATAATTTATAGTTTATTACGGTGAGCCGAACAACCGCTCCTCCAGCTGTCTCCTTCTAACCGTCACCACCCACGTGAGCTTCCCCTCCGTAAACAAACAGAGCTCAGAAGCACGTGTGATGGCACGCGCCATGGAGCATTGCTGTTCACAACACATCTCCCCCCTTAGGAGGACAAACAAAATTTCACATTTAAAGAACTTCGTAATACATTTAAGATTTTGAAAATAACAAATACCCAATATAAGAACCATAGGAGATATAAAACAAAATGTGAAAATAACAATTGCAACAAATGTGGAATCAAAAAGATACCAACATCAATTAATAACGTTTGTAACCTCATGTTCTTTCCACACAATATATTATGAGTTCACTACATATAGTCTTTCATCCAAACTGGTTTGAACCTCAATCTCACTTTCCCAGCAACTCTGCATTCATTCCTACTCTTCAATTCCTCATTCTCACTCCCTTGTTTATCATGCTGTCCCTCATCTTCCAGTCTTTTATTTACACCATATGCTTTCGCAATTCTTCCTTTTGACCACACTTGACCTCCTTCCAAAATTACCACTGATTTTTTCACTGCTGATATCTTCCTTGGACTTAAATATTTACTTTCACTACATTTATTAACCAATCTGGGGTTCTTTACATACACTTTCTCTCCCACCTTCCACTCACGTTCCTTTACTTTCTCATGAACATTAAAATCTGTTGTACTCTTTTCTTGACTGGCATGTATAAGTCTCATTATCTGCTCTCTGTCCACATGAATCACTTTGGCAACACCCAACCAGCCCGGACACAATTTAGATCCTGGTTCTCTACTCTTCAGAGACACAAAAGGTGACACTCCCGTCACTGAATTTGGAGTGGTTATATAACTCCACGTCATTACATTCAACACTTCTCTCCATGGTTGCCAGCCTCTCATAGCTAATTGCAACCCTTCCTTCAGCCATCGGTTGACCCTTTCCACAAGGCCATTTACTCTTGGGTGATACAACGCTGTTTTGATGTGTTTTATGGCATAGCTTCTAAGACATTTTTTCATAGCTTCTGACACAAACTGAACCCCATTGTCTGAAACAAGTTCCCTTGGTACCCCTTCTCTTAAAAACACTCTTTCCAAAAATTTTATCAGTTCTCTAGCTGTGACATCTTTAACAGCTTCCCACTCAACCCATTTAGAATGGTAATCAATTAGTACAAACATAAACCTCAAACCTCGACCTAGACCTCTTATTGGACCCATAATGTCCACAGCAACTTTGGTCCAAGGTTCACTGGGAACAGTATTAGAACTCATTGGAGTCTCACGTACAACTTGAGTTTTATCACTCATCTGGCAAATCATACAGTCCTTCACCAATTTTTCAGACATTTTGTCGATCCGAGGCCACCAATAATTTTGGCAAAGTTTTCTTTTCATAGCCCCTTCCCCCGTATGACCCTCATGAGCAAGTTTAAGCAATTTGGATCTGACAGACTCAGGAGGAATAATACACCTCCCTCTTCATAACTTATCCTCAAAAATGTTCAATTCTTCCTTGAGCTCCCACCATACATCAAATTTCCTTTCCAAGGATTTCTTTTGGGGCCACCCCTTCACTGTCCACTCCTTAATTAACTTAAGATCAAGACAGCTTCTTCTCCCTGCAACCATGTTTCCTGACTAATCGCTTCCATCACTTCTGCTACTACTGACTCCTCAATAACTTTTTCATCTAGTTCAAATTCAATGTCCTCAATAGGCAACCTGGATAGGCAGTCTGCAACTATATTTTTCTTTCCTGGCAGAAAACTCACCTCAAAGTCATATGCATGTAGTCCTAAACCCCATCTACTTACCCTGGGTGAACCTAAAGCCCACCTGCCACTTTCAAATAATTGCACCAACGGTTTGTGGTCTGATCTAACAACGAACTGTCTACCCCACAAAAAGTATTTAAAGTGCCTCATGGCCCAGTACATAGCCAAAGTTTCTCTCTCTATAACAGAGTACTTCAACTCCGCTCCTTTTAATACTCTTGATGCAAATGCAATGACCCTCTCACTATTATCCTTGTTGTTTTGTACTAACGTGGCTCCAAGACCCAGTATACTTGCATCGACTACCAATACTGTCTTATCATATGGATCAAATCTTCCAATCGAAGGAGCTTCACATATCCCCTCCTTAATGTTTTCAAATGCTGCAGCACACTCTGGAGTCCATTCAAACTTGGCAGCCTTCTTGAGTATCATCCTTATGGGAGTTGAAACCATTGAAAAATCTTTAACAAATCTATGATAATATTGAGCAAGACCTAAAAAGAACCTCACTTGATCCTTACTGTTTGGTATAGGGGCATTCTTCACTGCTTCTACTAAGCTTCTCTTTGGTTTCACTCCAGACTCAACAATTTCATGCCCAAGGTATTCCACTATGTGGACCGTAATCTTGCATTTATCTCTCCTCACTGTCAAACCTGCTTCAGACAGTTTGCTCAATACCTTGGCTAAAATCAGATCATGCTCATCCACACTACTTGCATACACCAACACATCATCTTGAAATACTATAATGTTCTCTATCCCTTCTAAGATAGTGTCCATCACTCTCTGAAACACCAATGCCGCTGAGGCAAGTCCAAAAGGCATTCTACAATATTTGAATGTACAGAAAGGTGTTATGAACACGTTTAGATGTTGACAGTCCTCTTTCAAAGGAATTTGATGATATGCCTGGGAAAGATCTATCACAGAGAACACTTTAGCGCCTTTGAGAGTAGACAAAGTATCCCCAATTATCGGTAATGGATGTCTGTCCACTAGTATGTTTCTATTTACATCTCTCATGTCCACACAAAGCCTTATCTGTCCATTCGGTTTTGCAGCTACTACAATCGGGGACAACCATTCTGAGCTCTCACAGTGTTCTATAATCTGATCTTCTGATCACTTTCACAGCTGCCATCTCTCCTTCTTGCTTGTCCCCCTTCATAGTCGACATGTACTTATGCGTCTGCTCCATACTTCTGGCAGTTTCCACCGCTACTTCCAAAGATGCATCTTTAGTCAAAAGTCTCTCTTGAATCTTCATGTTGTTAGTACAACGTACTAACTGATCCCTTATTAGTGAATCCGTCAATTGACCAAATTCACATGTGTGACTCAGAGATCTCAATGCCGCTATGACGCTCTCTACTGGTTCATTTGTATCCTGTGTTCTCTGAAAAAATGTGTGTCTCTCAAAAGTTATGTTTTTCCTAGCTTCAAAATGAATTTCAAGCTTCTTTTCTGCAAGAGTGTACTGGTCTACATCTCCTTGGCCTTCTTGTGGAGGCTGCGGCAAACCTTCATATACACTTCGCCCCTCTGTGCCTAAATTATGCAGAAGAATTGCTTCCTTCCTTGCTGCAGCAAATTTGTCGCCTCCAATTGCCACAAGATATGTATCAAAAAGTTTTTTACACCTGTCCCACTGCATCGGTGGGACTCCTGGTTCCATTAGAAAAGGAGGAGGTGGGGCCATACTGGCTGCTGCCATTTTGAATCTTCAGAGATCAGAAACTTACTTAACAAAATAAACCTACATTTTATTGCAGCTCAATCTGAATCCAAAGAATATGTGTGCCTTACTATTTAAAGAACAATATTATGTTGTAATTTACATTCCATGCTTTCTCTGCAATAGTGTCAGTGAGATCAGACTCCAAGACTTACATCCTCTTTTAAATAGAGACTGCAAGGATATTAGGTATGTTCCCCTTTAACAATTGTAGTCGAGACTTATTTGTTTACTATCAAGTCCATGAGTCGGTGGGGCTCGTTTCGCAGTTACTTCCTTATGTGGGCGGACCGGGATGGCTATGCTGCCGCTCCGCTGTATACAGCATTGTTGAACGATCGGATGGGAACGCCCCTGTGGCCTTGCTCCTCCCTGCTCTCCCCGCGCCCCTTCTCACCTGGGAAATTTGATGGCAGAGATCGGGGTCGGAACGTTCCCGCAGGTGGGCCTCTAGGAGTACGTGCTGATTGAGGAGGCTGGCAGCAGGCTCCGGCGGCGCCTCACACTGCATTACCTCGGGCCTCAGGGAAAGCAGGGGCGCTGGAGTACACCAGCGGTCTCCTGACCCGGCCGGTGTCTGCTGCAGGTTGCTTACTGTCGCGGGCTCGCTGCAGAGTTCGTCCTCGTCGCCAATGTAAAGAGGACACAAGGCGAGGAAGGTGAGCAATAACTTCTAGTTTATTACGGCGAGCCCGCCGAACAACCGCTCCTCCAGCTGTCTCCTTCCAACCGTCACTGCTCACGCGAGCTTCCCCTCCGTAAACAAACAGAGCTCAGAAGCACGCGTGATGGCAGGTGCCATGGAGCATTGCTGTTCACAACAGTTACCTTAGCATTTGTTAAACAGGCTCCATGGTGTATGCTTCCATGGTAAGCAGTTTAAAAAAAATGTTTTCTTTTCCCTTTTCAATCTAGTCACATCATGTGCGTAGAGTCTGGCAAAAGGAAAATGAAATAAAGCCAAAGTCAACCATATCTCAACTTCAAGCCAGTAGTTCAAAATTCCTTTTGTATGTTATTTACCAACTCAATGCAAGTAATGACCATGTATTACCTGAATGTGTACTTCAGCGTATATGATAAGGCATAGTTAGCATTTTTATATGTTGTTTAGGCGATATTTTCATTGACTAGTTTTCAATGACATGCCTATTTTCGTGTTTCCTTCGCTGTTCAAGTGTGGAAGAATCTGCACTTTGAACTTTGTCTATGAAAGTAAACAAAGAAGGAAATGTAGCCTACGTTAGTGCAGTTCCAGCGGCCAGAAAACTGAATAAGAAGCAAAAGCAGAGACCACTTTATGTTACCTTAATATATTCTTTAGCGTGTCCCGCAATTAGTCATTCACATTTTGGTTAGCCAATGTCCCAAGGTGCACTCTTAAACTGGTTGGTGATGCTGCGTCTAATCTCGTGTTGCCTTTGTTACTCAACACTTAAAGGCGTACAACTACACTTAGTCTATAAGAATAAACAAATAAAGTACCGAACTCAGTGGCATTTACAAAGACGCTCTGTTGTTAATATTCCTCAGAAAGTGTATAATGAAATGTTATTGTGACAGAGCGTAATGCCTTTTTCCTCTCTCAAAAGGGTTCTTCTGATTGTACGAACGCGCTCAGTCATCTCGTAGTGCATTGCTCTGAATGCAATCCGAGGCTATGACGGGTTCTCCTTAAAAATAGAAGACGGAGCCCTGTGGTCGAAGTGTACCAAAAGAAGTAGTGGAGCTCTGTTCCCTGCTGGACTGCTTTCGCTCCCCACAAACCCCATCACACGCCCCCTCCCAAACACAATACACACACCCAGACACTTTCACCTGCTGTTTAAGGGAATGTTCAGTGCAGTGCAGTGAAAATGCAAGTTTCGACTTCTTCCAACACTTATTTTAAAAACGAAACCATTCCGGAACAGTTTCTTTTTAAAATAAAAGTATAGGAGCTGTAAAAGGTAATTAAAAAAAGTAGAGGAGCACCGCTCCCGACCGCTGCCGCTCACTTCGACCACTGCGGACCCCTCAATGTATTCTGCCACTTGCGTGATAGAAAGAGGACTCGACCTGCTTTTGTTCCTCTACTAAGCCACTCAAGGAAACATTCCACAACTAGAAACAATGTTCCCTGAGGGAACATAGTCACACTTATAGCATTACAACTGCTATATGTAAAGAAAAACCCAGCAATTGTATCAGTCTTTTGGATAAGTCGCATTGTAAACAATGTTATAAAAAATGTTGTCAAAAAAGTGTTGTAAAGACCAACAGACTCTGTACACTTTGTTTTATTTGTAATGAATTACAAAATGTGTGAACATACCCTGCCTTATTATACAATGTGAAAATAAATTTCACACCATTTCTATATGTAAGAGGGCAGTCATTATCTAATATGTTTTTAGCCTTTATTTCTCTCTGTCACAACCTCTACTGGAGAAAATTCTCCAAGATGTCATCTGAGACATTGACTCCACTCTTCTTGTAAATTGAGGCCCTTGGTCTAACTCTGGGTATGATAGAGTCACCACTATTCCCTTTGGGATAGTCTATTAGCTGTATTAGCTGCATCTGTTCCTACTACTTTTTCTAATGCCCACCATCGTAGGTCTTCACAGCTATGATACAGCTCCACAAAATGTGAAGCAAGCGGTGCAGTCATTTGTTTACTCCTAATTTTAGATTTATGTTTAGTTATTCTAGATTTCACAACACGAGAGGTCTTTCCAATACATGTTTTCTCACAGGGACATAGACATATTATCACATAGATAATATTAGTGCTTTTACATGTGGTGTGGTCTCTTAATATCCACGTTCTCTGATTGAGGGTAATGCTGGTTGTTACTGATGTAGATGCGCAGTTGCAACAGCCGCCACAGGGGTAATTCCCTAAAATAGGTGACATCCCCGATGTGATAGTTATCTTAGTTTGTTTGTCTTGTATGGTATTTCTATCAGCTTTGGAAACCCAGTCTTTGATGTGTTTACCCTTTTTGAAAGCATATATGGGTTTAGGCAAAGTTGGAATATTTAGTTGTGGTAGGTGCCAATGATTAGCTATAATTTTCTTCATTTTGCTGTGCTGAGTGTTGTGTGTTAGTGCACATACCAGTTGTTCATTGGTAGATCTTTTTTGAAATATTTTTTCAAAATTCTTCTCGATGTTGATGTCTAGCTCTTTTTTTGGATTGTTTCAACAATTTGTTCGGATATCCCCTGTTCTTCAATCTTTCTTCTATAATATTAGACTGTTTAGAAAAGTCCTCCAACTTGGAGCAATTATGGTGTGCTCTCAAAAATTGACCATAGGGGATATTAACTCGGAGCGCTTGAGAATGAAAACTTTCATGATGTAAAATGGTATTTCTATATGAATCTTTCCTAAATAGGTCAACCAACAGAACTGTTTTTCTTCTTTAATAGTTAAATCCAAAAACGGTATCTCTTTGCAACTTGTCTGCATGGTAAATTTCAGATTGGGATTAAATTGATTCATCGATTGGAAAAAAGCGCAATGGTCGCCTTTGGTACCGTCCTATATTATTAAGATATCGTCAATATATCTCTTATAAAATTGGCTACGAGAGATGCTGGAGACCGGGATAAAACAAATGTCAGTGAGTTTGATTGTTTGTGATTGGTTTTTGTTATTTGTGTAGCTCTCTGTGATAGGTTGTGGTGAAAATGTGGCATCCATTTTAGTAGAAGGCTTACAAACCAACTCAGCAGCCAAAGTCATGCAGCTCCAAGAGTCAGAGCACCTGTATGTGCTAGACACACTGGTAACAGATTGTTTTCAAAGCACCGCTACGGCTGAAGATTTCCACCAGCAGGACACCTTGATTCAAGAGCATACATGTCTCTTGGCTCCTCGTTTGTCACAAAAAACACAGTTTGCAAAAAGAAATTGCACGAGTCATAGTAAAACTAGAAACAACATAGCAACTAATACAGGTCATCATAACACCCTTTAACATCACAACCGACCATTTGATTGTTGCAATGCTGACCATGCCACCAGCAGTGATTCATTGATAGCACGTTTGGGCCTCAAAGCCATGGCAACAAAAGGGCAAAGCAGAATACCGCTCCTCAAAATACATCATCTAGCTTTGAAGCCAATTGCAGGCTGGTGTCAGCCTCCGATAGCCTGCTCCAAAAGCTACTGTCTGGCCACATGGCTGAAATTGGAGTGACTAAGAAAGTCCTATTGGAAGCAGCAAATGAAATTGTGAAATGGGGAAAAGATGTTGCCAAAAGAACTTAGCTTCAATCCCATGGTAATCATCAAAGACGCTTGTCTTTATACAAATCATCTAATCTCCCAATTGAATCCTAATATCTACAAAGGCGAGATTGAGGGCATATCAAAGACCTCACAGCTGGTCATTAACGAGAATGCACATCAGGGTGCAATACAACCCTTGAACAAATTGCCAGTGTCGGCAATAAAAGTGTAAGAGAAGACTGTTCTAAATACCCAGCGTGAAAGTGTTGCACTGGATTTGATGAGCGAAGCTGTAAATCTGGTTACACCAGAAGCTGATTGCCTGACTGCCCAAACTGGTTACAGTTCTGATTATATAACCACATGTTCATCAAGCTTAACAGAACACTTGAAAGAAATTGCTTCAGCTTTAACTGAAACTGTTAAAATACAAGAAGGAACCTCCCATTAAAATTACAAAATTCAAGGAAAAAACGAAAGCAATTTCAAAGCAATAATAAATAAATCCAGCAACAACAACAACAAACCAAAAAGATGAAAAACGTAATTTCAAAAAACACGCCTAAGGTAAATGGCTCAGGTAGATTCATACGAAACCTGAAGGCTCACCTCCTAATACAGAGAATCCTAAATCTGTGCTGAAGCATAAAGTTTGCAGTGAGCTTAACTCAAGCTCAGATTTAAGAGACTCCTCCTAAGCGAAACAACAGAGCAACAACTGCAGCACTCCAACCGTGATGAAGGACAGGCCCTCAGCGGTTTATAAGAAATCTCTGTTTATGGGGAAGAAGCTGGAGAAATAATTTGTGTAGTAGTCCCTCTAACTTCTCCTAAATTAACTAAAGCTCCTTTGACTACACAAGAAGTAAATGACAACCCAGTGCCCAGTTTGAATTGCCCGACATCAGTGGATTTCCAAAAACAACATTTTTTAACTTTAGAAGGAAGACAACAGAAAACTCTGCTGTCCGTTCAGAATAACGTCCCTGCAGAATAACGTCCCTGTAGACAATGGAGGATCAACGAGAGGGTGTGAGAAATCAGTTGCATTGCGCCCTTGGACTCCTATATACCCGAAGACCATCTCAACTACAAAGGCAGGGCCGCTCATCAGGAATACAGATACCTCTGACTGTAATTTCACTCTACTTGATGCTCATAACTGAACTCTTACTCCTAAGAGCCCTTTAAGACGAGGTAGCTATACTCAGAGGCAGATGGGGATGCAGCAGGTACTCAAACATCAATAATCAAAACGACACAGGAAGTTTGGCAAAGTGCATTTCTGTTTTAATATCAGCTGTCTAAAACAGGGAGTACAATGGGCATCATCTGACACTGCACAGCTCGATCCCGAAACATTGAATAAAAAACAGCTCTTTTATGACAAAAATGTGTCACTGCTGATGTCATACTACATGGCAAACTTCAAAACTTATGAGTAGCTGTGGTTGGCTTTCATCTACGTATACATTATATGTAGCCACTGGTTATGATTGGGTACCTAAGTCAGGTGGGCATCAAAGCCCACCCCAATAACTGGTCATCATTGTCGTCATTAAATAAACAATGATCAATTGGTTCTTCAAACTATAGGGTTCTTCATTACATGGCCCACTATGATTAGTTTGACACCCTTGTACCCCTCTAGAATCTTCCACATGCTAGCCGCACGCAGGCTACCATCCCAGGTGCATGGAAGCTTGGCGTGATCATGCCTCACCTCCAATTAACCCACTATCCATCAACACTCCTTCAGTCCATCAGACAATTAGGCTTTTGAACTTGGCCTTGTAACTATTGAATTTGTCTGGGAAATAAAGGGAGTATAGCTTCACTCAGTCTTTTAGTTTTGTTACAGCCTGACCCAAGCTATTTCGATTTCACTCATGTGACTTGAAGACCACTCTTTTCAAGCTTTTGCAGCATTTAAGCCTATTAAATGATGAAGTGTAGAAACATGTAGTGTTTTCTCATGCTGCTTCAAACAGAAGCGTGTTCCTTTCTCACATTCGTTGTAGCCTTCTTGACAGGCATCAATTTCACTGTGGTCTTGTTTCCTTGGTTCTGGTCCAGCCCAATTTTCTCTGAAACGTGCCTTGCCATTAGTAATTTCCAACTGCGCCACTCATTTGAAAGTCTTTTTCTTGTTCATGAGTTTTCAGGCCTGCTAAAGCGTTGTGGAACATCCAGGTTATATACATTCCTATGTATATACATTGGCGCATCACCACAATCTAATTCACTACGTAGCAAGCCTTATGAATACTTTACCCAACTTGCCTTTCAGCACTGTACACATGTAAACTGATTTATATATTTCCCCCTCATTTCTGTAGCATGAGCATCTTCATCTCGAGCACAAAATGTTGCTCATCTGTACCATCTGTATTTCAACTCTTAGAGAATACTGTTACGTTCCTCCTCTCCATCCTGCTTCTAGATACGTCAACTCCTATTTCACATGATGTCATCAGGCACCTTTGTGTGTTTAAATGCACATTTCTTCCGGTGCTTCATCCAAATAATACTATGGGCCTTATTACGACCCTGGTGGTAGCCGTGCCCTTATTAAGGGCACGGCTGCCGCTGGTAATGATTTTTTACCAGGTCCAAGAAAAGGGCAATAACTGGGTCATGCCGACCTTGGCGGACCCGGTAATTGCCCTTTTCTTGGACCCGGTAAAAATCAATCCCCATTCCCACTGAACCCCATAGGGCTCAATGGGAATGGGGAGGATGCTAACAACGGGCCTGTTAATTGCAGGCCCGTTGTTAACATCCTGGCCTGCTAGCGGGACCCACTTTTCAAGTCTGGTCTGACCAGGCGTGGAAAGCAGGACCCGCTAGCAGGCCTCGCAATAGGGCAGCCCGTAATGAACAGTGCCGGTCCCGTACCAGCACTGTTCATTACGGAACTGCCAGGGTCCTAATGAGGCCCTGTGATTGATTGATATTTTATTTCTATCGCGCTCGTACACAAGTGTTTCAGAGCGCGACAAAGCAAGGGAGGGGAACAGGGGAGAACAAAACAGTGATCTTACTAGGCCCAGTGACATTGAGAAAGCGCGAGTGCATGGGAGAGGGGGAGGAGAAAAGTGCATGCAAGAGGGGAGAAGTGGAAAGTGCAAAGCAGAGGAGAAACAGATAAATAACAATAAATAAATAATAAAGGCAAAAGACAGTGGTAGTGCAGCCAACAATGTGCAAGTGCTAGGTTTAAGGCAGCAGACAGGGTAGCTTTGATAAGTGCAGGAAGACTGTATGGGTACAGATACAGACGCCAGTGCAAGGAGTGGCCTGGAGGCAGTGCGGGAGGGTGACAGGGTGAGCAGGTACCTGGGCCCGGAGGACAGAGGGTGGCCAGGTGCACGGTGCCAAGAGAGAACAGATCAGCAGGGGAGAGAGGGAGTGAAGGCAGAAGAAAAGCGGAAGGTCTTGAGGTGCTTCCGGAACCGGAGATGGTTCTCCTCAAGTTTTAGAGTGGCAGGGAGGCTGTTTCAGAAGGAGGCCCCAGCTGAAGACAGAGATCTACCCCCAGCTTGTTTCTTTGAAAAACGACTGACCCTGAGGGAGTTAGAGGTAGAAGAGCGAAGAGCTCGAGAGGGGAGGTATTTGCGGAGGGATAGCTGAAGGTATTTTGGACTCAGGCCCCACAAGCCTTGTGGAAAATGCAGAGCGTTATGAATTTAATCCTTTCATCCATTGGGAGCCAATGGAGAGATTTCAGAGCTGGAGACATACGATCCCAGGGCTTGAGACCAAGGACAAATCTTGCAGTCCTGTTCTGGATTAGTTGCAGAGGGCGGAGATTTCGAAAGAGGCTGTTACAATAGTCCAACAAAGAGAGAACCAGAGCTTGGGAAACCATGAGCTTCTGCGGGAAGATGAGGAAAGGCAGAGTACCTCTGAGGAGGTGCAGTAGGACATTTGACTTTTTAGAGACCTCAGAGTTGTCAGCGGAGAAGGAAAGGGTAAAGTCAAAGATGACCCTGTGGTTCTTAGCCTCACAGGTGGGGGTAGGAGGAGGGCCAAGGGAGGCCAGCCAGAGAGTGAGGGGAAAGGATGTTGAAGGTGTGCCGATGAGGAGGATCTACGTCTTGCTGGCATTCAGACAAAGATCATTGGTGGCACACCAATCTTGAATGGCAGTTAGGCAATCAGAGGTGAAAGAGGGAGAGGAGGTGACAGAGGGCAGCCTGAAAATGAGTTGAGTGTCATTAGCGTAGCACTGGAAATTTGAGCAGAAGGGTGGAATGGTCCCGTAATTCCTCATTTGAGGAACCCGGACCCTGTACCCGGTACCCGGTAAGGGGGTAACCATGCCTCAAATTGCGGCATGGTTATCTCCAACCTTGTAATGACCCCCCAGAATGTCTAAGAGTCTTGCCAGCTCCCATGAAGCTTACGTGAAATGAACACCATGGAATCTCTAGACTATCTAACCAACAAATCTGTCCTGATCCCCTTAAGGAGCTCGAAATTGACCTACCAGCTGAAAAAGTAATGTTTAAAATCATGATTAGTAGACAGCAGGACACCAAAAGAGAATTTAAAATTGCAGACCCTAAGGACCAGAGCCCCTGGGACCCGTTAAATTGGGGCTTGCTTGCAGGGTCTATAAATGTAAATAAAACACAATACCAGTCAACGTACCTGTCAGAAGAGTTTATCACAGTTGGCAGTTGGAACACCCAAGGATTTAAACATCTCTTCTATAATGTCAACCCTTTGCTACTTAAATTTGACATCTTCTGCCTACAGGAAACATGGCTATCTATTCCTCCTGTGGTAGATGGTTATTCAGTATTTCTAAACCCAGAAAATAAAGGTTTGAAAGACAGACCAACCTCAGGTCCAATGACACTAATAAAAAACAGAAAAGGCTTACAGGTGCTCTGCAAGAAGAATCACAACCATCACATGCAGATTATGACATTGGAGCTATTGAATGACGTCAAGAAGAAACCAACCTGCCTAGTTCTTTTGAATCTATATTGGAATCCTGTTGCATGGAAAAAGGAATGCGGAGACCTCAACCTAAATTGTATCAGAGAAACCCTATACAACTTGAAGATACTGTTTGGAGCAAAAAACAACAAGGCGAGCTCCAATGCCAAAAGATGGAAAATGGAAATGGATGAGCATAACTTCCACCTTTTAAATGGCCAAGTTAGCAGCAACATTCCAGCAACTCCAACATTGAAGCGAATCGATCAAGCCTCAATACTCGATTGTGTCTTTGTATCATCTAACTTGCTGCCACTGGTTAAATCTTTAGTTCTGAACAGTATGGCTCAAGGTGACATAGTCGAAGTAGACCTTTCTTTACCAACTGGTAAAAATTCTGCTGTATGGGATCACAAAGTAACGGCAGGACCAGGTAGAAATAGACTCCACCTTTCGCCTCAAGATATTCAACAAATGAATATTGACTTTAAACGTGCACTAGCTAAGCAGGACATTGATGCCACCTATGTGACGATGTTTAGTGACTTTGTTATGTATAAACCTTCTAGTCGGAAAATACAATATAAGCCAAAGCACATATATGACGCTGAAGTAGTCAGAATGAAACGATAGCTAAATGATAGCTAAACCAGTACCTCAGGTATTATTTTTTTTATTATTTATTTGATTTAATTGTAATACAATTTTACAATTTTTACAAAAAGTTCATCCATCCAATTTGAATTTGTTCCTCTTTCTTTACTACTTGAGATTTTAAGTGTTTGAAGTTCAGCTGATCTCAGCATCCGTGATTATCCTTTTATCTCCTGCACTCGTTTTGTGCTCCTGTACGAGGCCGATTTGTTTGAAAAATAGGGTCACCGCCACTGTCCATTCAGTTTTCTTCCCTCCCATCTGGCGAATCCACCAGTCTTCGTCATCAACTGTAGTAGTTGAGCTACCCAGGAATTTCATTAAGTAGGTTTCTCTTGCTTCTTGGGTGCCCTTACACATCAACAGAAGGTGTCGGATTGATTCCACCTGCTGGGTATTACAGTATCGGCACGTGTCCGAGGGGGACTCACTTCTTCTTGACAAGATCCTGTTAGTCTTTAGAAGGTTGAGTCTGATTCTGAGAAAGGTATTGCACAGGTACTTATCCTGGAATTTCTTTAAATAACCTCTCACCTCGTTGATTCTTTTTGGGAATGTGGGGAAGTTTTTGATTGATTTGTACGAAGTAGCGTTATCCTGAGTTCTGATCCAATCCAGTTCGACCAGTTTTTTCACTACCTTCGTTGGGTTTTGTATTAGTGTGGCTCTCATCAGGGCCACCTCTTCAAGCAGGTTTACACAATGTTCCGCCCATGTTGCTAGAATTTTGTTTTTTCCACTGGTTAATTCATTATTCAGAATCTCAAAGACAGGCACTGAGGAGTCAGTGATCACTTTTCTAAAGAGCATCAAGGTGTTCCTTGCTACAGTCCCCTTCAGAGAAGGCAGGCATAGTTCTTGTCTGATATGGCAGATTGGAACTTACATTGGAAGCCCCAGCACCTTCTTCCAAAATTGCCCTTCCAGTCTGTCCCAGAACTGACTCGGGATTTGTGGCATAGCTTCAGCCCCATACGTTATGCACTCTATGACCTTGGCTTTAAAGAAAGACAGCACCGGGATCAAGGAATACTTTCCGAACTTCCTGTCGATCATCCTTGCTTGACATGACAAGGTCTTTATTTTTGCTAGTAGTGACTCCTGCATTGGTTTTTCTGTGGTGCTGTTGCTTAACGTCACTCCCAGGTATTTAAAGCTCTTCACGATTAGTACCTCAGGTATATAAGAGTAGTCGATGGATAGAACACAAGAGGTACCATAAAAAAAATTCAACAGTATACGAACTGAGAACTTAATCATAAAAGTACAATGTTCCAGCAAGATGCAGAATACATGCTGAAGATCTGAACAGCAAATGATTCAAGGAGCTTATGCCTGTTGTTGAATGAACTAGATGGAAAACAGCCTGCTCTCCAAAGTAACCAAGCTCAAGAGGAAGACTGGGTACTGTTTTTTGGTACATTATACAGTCCTCCAGAAAGCAAGTGGGTACTTACTAGACATTCCTCCACGCCGCATTGGTCCTTACATTGTGAGAAGAAAGAGATCGAAGAACTGATTTACAAAATAAGCAACTTACGGGCTCCTGGCCCCGATGGCCTCTACAATGCAATGCTCAAGAAAGCACCAGATGAATGGGCTGAGTTCTTTATGACTCCTATTTAAGGAGATAATAACTAAGAAACAAATCCCAGAATCTTGGACTGTCGTAATACCCATCTTTAAAAAAAGGTGATATGGCGGACCCAAATAATTATCTACCCGTTGCTTTATTGGATGTTCTTGGTAAACTGTTTGCCACTCTGCTCCTACATAAGCTAAAAGACTGGGTGAATAAATTGGGCCATTTCAATCAGAGGCAACCAGGTTTCGTCAAGGGGGTAGGATGTACCCTAAACTTACTAGTTTTAAACATCCTCAAATAAAGATTACTTAGAGAATGAACAAAAATGTATGTAGCAGCAGTGGACCTCGCACAAGCGTTTCGACAGCATTGACAACAGGGAGTTGTTGTGGCAAAAAATGAAGATTTGGGCTACCCTCCTGATATCCTGGAACCAATAAAAGCTCTCTACTCAGTATCCTCAATACGTATAAGGCAAAATCAGGCTGGGCAACTAACTAAACAAATTCCAATGTTTCGAGGGTTAAAACAAGGATGCCCTCTAGCAGCTGAACTATTCAATCTTTCCATCTTGGATACAAAAGACCCAATGTCATCTGATGGTTCTTTTCCATCATCAGTGGGGTGGATGTCATATGCGGATGACCTCATCATTCTTGATTAAACTCCCAACGGCTTACTGAGAAAACTAGATAAATTACATACTTACATTAATGCCAATGCGCTTAAGATTAAGGTCCCTAAATACGCTGTCCTGGTTTTCCAGAGAGTAAACGGCAAGTCTAAGCAACAAAGCCTCCAATGGCGGATTGGAAATTAAAGATTAACTCACGTCTCCAATATGAGATACCTTGGTTTGGACTTAAATCTGAGCGCAAATGACTCGCCACGAATAGGCAAATTAAGGTCCAAAGCAAATAATGTGGCTACCAAAGGTACCATTATGTACAGAAAATCTGGAAAGTTTTCCCTACTGCCAACAGTTACATTTTATAAACAAAAAGTAATTCCCATACTGACTTACGGTGCTGAGGCATCCCTGTGCCTCCAGCGGAAGTAGGGAGTATCTTGGAAAGCTTATTTTGGAGGAAAATAGTTAGACTTCGACCTATGTGCCTATATCGATCATAAGACATGAATTAGGCCTGAATTGTTCGTATGCAGCTGCAGTTTGGTAATCCTTGTCTCTGTTCAAGAAGCTCACCCTGGAAAATCAACTGATCCAATTTCATATACTCCACTTGAAAAATACCTTGAATCAAGACTGGGCACTTAACCAATGGGTATATCACTGCCTATCAGTACTTGTGGAAGTGAACATAACATTGGATCTCTTACTTAACAACCCAGATGCCGCAAAAAAGAAAATTGGGGACAGGTACTGGATAAAAACAGAAGAAGACAATTCCAAATATACGCTGCATGATGACATTATAAATGACACTAAAGCAAGGAACTTCCTTCCTAAAAATTTGACTAAATTCCCAAGCTCATACCATTGAAATGTATTATTGTGCATCAGACTGAACATTTGTCCAACTAACCAAATCCTCACATCAAGAAAAGAGGGCATTGGAGACACTGATGTTTCTAGAGTATGTAAACAGCAGAAAGACACATTAATGCATCTGGTACTCTGTTGCCCCATGCTCAGAGAGCAAAGAACTATGTTCCTTAGCCCCTCAAATTGGCTTATGCCTTAATGGCATTTGTACATGAATTACTTTAAACTGTTTAGTGAAGAAATGTGTGAGACCTGAGAATTAGTCAATAAGTCCATTCATAAGGAGCCCAATTTTCTTCTATTTTCTTTTACTGTAAAGTTTTGTATGAAATGGTAAAGGCTTGCAAAAAACCATAAGCCAAACTAAATAAATAAATAAATAAATAAATAAATAAATAAATAAGTAAGTAAATAAATAAATAAATACATAAATACAAATAAAATAAATGTAGTCATTTTTGTGGTATTCATTTTTGAAAGTATAAAAGCCACCATTTTCTGAAATGTTATCCTTTTGATTCCAGAACTCACAATGTCCACATGGGAAGAGTGTGGCTGATGTGACAGTAAGTGTTAATAAATATGTACATATGTGAAGGTTGATTTGCAGTGTTGTGTGTGCTAGTTATAATAGCCATTGCTACCAGATGGTGTTCATTATCATTTTTTTCATCTGCTCTGATTGTGTGGCAAGTATTTGTTAATGTAATTTCAACTTTCGCTAACATGAACCTACAAAATTAGATTTGTCAATCAATGGCATTTTTATGCAGGCATTTAGTTGTTGTATTCATGTTAGTGTGTTTGAACATTTATTTGATTGTATTTGTTGCAATTTTAATGCAGTTTCAGTTAAGCAGTACTCTTAGTTGTTTTGACTTTTCTAAGAGGTAGTACAATTGATGTTGTTTTGCAAGTTCATTTTAGTCATTTTTTATTTTTTATTTTTTTGTGGCTGCTTATTTTAATATCTGTTGAAAGATAGTTGGATTCTTTGTATTTGTTTGGGTCTTTATTGTTTTTAAGGTGTGCAGGTGCTGATATGATTCATGTACTTGAGGTGATCTGGCTACTGAAGAAGTTGTTCAGTTAACTCCAGTGAAAGGTCAACCTATATACAAAGTGTTTGTATTCACTGGTGTGGGTTTAGATGAGGTGGATCTTTTCTGCGACTTGGAACCCGTGGGTTGGTATGTAACTAAATTAAAGGTTGTGTCATGAGCGCTACTTCCGAGGAGCCAAGACTGGCCCAGCGTCCCCGGAAGCAGGCTCATCATCCACACCCCCGGTTCCAGCAGACCCCTACAGGGGCCCTTTGGACCATGTCCTGGCGCCTCTGGCGCCAGGCTCATAATGAACCACAGTCCTGGCGCCATGGGCGCCGGGCTCATATTCTTAAAGTGTGCAGTAGTGATTGGGTGGACTTACCTGTGGCAGACCATGCTGCATACTCACCTAGAACAATCCAAGCTGGGTGAAGTCCCAGCCACTGGCTGGGAGGGACCAATCCTCTGTTACAGGAACTCTTTTCTTACCTGGGTGAGGCTGGAGGAAGAATACGCACCAAAGCACTTCTCCACTATTTAAACCACGCCCGATAGAATTCACGTGCTTCGCGTTATTCTGCAACAGCAGCAGGACGCTCACCGAGTCGGCTCCTGCATTCCAGGTCCAGACACACCCTCAGCTTCTCGAGCAGCAACCTGTGGATGAAGAAAAGGCACAGGAACATCTACTCACCAGAATTCAGCCACAAGAGTCCAGTCTCCGACAACCTGCAAATAAAGACATAAGGTTAGAAAACTGGCAACACGCTCGCAGCTGCGCTCGCTTACCTTATCCATCCGTGATCACACCGGAGTTCACTGCGGCCTTCGCTTCGGCAGCATCCCAGCACCTGGAAGACAAAAGACATTGTTAGTGGTGTCCGAGCCGAAGGGTTCGCAA
Source organism: Ambystoma mexicanum (assembly GCF_040938575.1). Lineage (NCBI taxonomy): Eukaryota > Metazoa > Chordata > Amphibia > Caudata > Ambystomatidae > Ambystoma > Ambystoma mexicanum. Next base: position 338,638,226 of record NC_090940.1, read on the forward strand.
CTCAGTTATACTTACACGCTTCTTCACTCGCAGCAGCGGTAGCATCGCCCTCAGCATTTCGGCATCTTAAAGAAAGGAAAATACATTATTAGAGGTGCTCATTTTGAAGTGGCCACAATTCAGTAATACTTACGCGCTTCTTCACGCGCAGCAGCGGCGGCATCGCCCACAGCATCTCGGCACCTGAAAGACAGAAAAGGACATTATAAAAGGGTGCTCCTTCAGAAGCGGCCTCAGATCTTCTATACTCACGAGCCTCTTCTTGCACAGCAGCGGTGGCGTCGCCAACAGCTCCTCGGCACCTGAAGGACACTGAGCCTAAACACTGAAATCATCCAGTGACGTAACTGGATTCCACGCGCTCCTGCTCCAGAAGCAGGATGGAGAGCTCGGCTTTACTAAACCAAAGGTGAGAGTTCGTGGAGACCAGTCGAGAACCAAGAAGTGGGAAAAGCAGAAGATTGGTGGGAGAACTTATCCAACCAGCTTGTAATTACCCCTTTTTCTTCCACCTGCAGAAAACTCACCTTACAAGCCAGACAGTCAATATTCGGAGGTCCTGCCCAGAGCGTCTTCCGAGTTCTACGCCTCATCATAGTCATAGAAGCAACTGTAGCAGTCCAGTTTGGGTCAGCGCCTCCGTGGGAATCAGGTGAGCGTTACAGAACGCGAAGCCTACCCATAATCTCCTACCCAGGCGCTATGGAAACTTCCGACACAGACCAATTGGCCCAGTTGTTGGGGGAATTAAGAGCTGAAGTCCATGCTGCTCGCCAGGAAACGAACGCCCTTAAGAGGGAATTGATAATGTCAAAAGAACGAACTGACGATCTCACCAGACAGTTATTACAGAGTCAAGCGGGGCAAACTCCTCTACCTAACTCAGGGGGGAATTATACCCCAGTTACTTCAACCAATCCCGTTCAAATCAACCTACCTGGAAATGTGCCATTGGCACCACCTGAACGCTTTTCTGGTGACCCTAAAAGATTTGCAGTGTTTATAAATCAATGCCGACTGCAGTTTCTTTGTAGACCTTCAGCCTTTCCAACTGACCAGACCAAGGTAGCCTTTGTACTTTCGTATCTTAGCGGCAGCGCCGCTGATTGGTCGATCCCTCTGGTTACACAGGATGACCCAATTCTTTGGAACTTCTCAGCATTCCAGGCGAGTATGGAGAGACTTTTTGCAAGACATTCCCAAGGGCAGGCCCTGGACAACAAACTCCTCTCCCTGCGACAGGGCAACCAGGACCTCTTAGTCTACATTGCATCTTTTAATAGGTTAATCGTGGAAACTAGATGGCCCGAGGAAAAAAGGATCATGCTATTTCACAGAGGTCTGCGTGGTGAACTTAAAGACGTCCTTGCCCAGGTCGTGCATCCTCCTCAGGACTGTTCGGAATATATTGATTTGGTGGTCCAATTGGATCATAGGCTCCAAAACAGAAAGGCGGACCGATCCAGGTTTGAAACCCGAGTATTCACGAAAACACAAAGCAACGCCAAAGGGGTCGACACCGTTGAACCTATGCAGATTGGGGCCGTAAAGGGTCCCTTAACCCAGAAAGAGCGTGACAGAAGACGACAAATGCAATTGTGCCTCCATTGTGGAAACTCTGGACATTTTCTTCGAGATTGCCCGGTAAAACCACCTAAGAAGACAGTAGGAGCTTCTGACAAGAACTCTGAAAAGCCTGAGCCGGGAAACGACCTCGCCCGACAAGTGTAGAGGTCCGCTTGCCGAGCTTAAAAACCAGTTCTTTGACCTCGCACTTCATAATGCCTATGGTCCTCGTAAACCCATAGCAACCAGAACGTATGCATGCTATTAAGGCATACATTGATAGTGGAGCAATAGGAAATTACGTGGACCGCGAATTGGCTTCCAGGATGAACCTACCTCTTTGTCCAAAGGCAGTTAAAGACATCGGGCCTCATTACGACCCTGGCGGAGTGGGTTTACGCCAGCGGTATTCGCGGCGGACCCGTCCGCCCTACTACGAGTTCCCGTAGCGCCATGGAGCGTTTTCCGCCTGGTTTTTCCGGGCGGAGAAATCCATGGCGCTACGGGACCTTGTTGTTAATTATGCCACCGTATTTTACGGTGGCGTAATTAACGCCTTCCCCACTCCCATTATACCCTATGGGGCAAAAATGGGAATGGGGAAGGGTAAAATGGGGAATGGGGATTTACCGCCCCGCCAAGGTCGGAATGGGGCGGTAAATCCGCCAACCCCCATGGCGCTATCGGCAGCTTTCCGCCGTGCTCCATGGTGCATTTGGCGCCACGATTTCCGCCAGGGTCATAATGAGGCCCATCATTACCACGGTGGATGGGACCGAAATCGCCTCTGGACCGGGAACCCATACCACTACTGAAGTGACGTTACTAGGCCAAGACGGGCATCGGGAGGTAATTGTGTTCGACGTGATCAGGGCTCCTCAATTCCAAGTAATCCTAGGAATCCCTTGGTTGGAGAAACACAACCCTCAGATTGATTGGCGAGCAAAGACGATAATGTTCCCTGAGTGTGCACCAACCTGCTATCCAGGACCCAGCATTGGCCTAGCGTCAGCAACGACTGACGGTCCACAATTATCTCAAGAGTATCGAGAGTTCCAAGATGTTTTTCAAAAGGAACAGGCTAACACCTTGCCACCTCACAGATCATACGATTGTCAGATAGATCTGCTACCCGGTGCAACTCCCCCTTGCAGTAGGATTTACGCCCTCACCGAGCCTGAGAACCTTCATCTGCGACAGTATTTAGACCAGTATCTGGCCAATGGCTTTATCCGTCCGTCAAAGTCTCCTGCATCCTCGGCTCTGTTCTTCGTACCAAAAAAAGAAGGTGACCTCAGAACCTGTATTGATTACCGTGCTCTGAATCAGATAACAGTAAAAAACAGATACCCCTTACCTCTGATCCCAGAACTCCTCGACCAGGTGAAAAACGCCTGTATTTATACCAAGCTTGATCTCCGGGGAGCTTATAATTTGGTACGGATCAAGGAAGGTGATGAATGGAAGACGGCATTTCGCACTAAGTATGGGCTATTTGAATACCAAGTGATGCCCTTCGGACTATGCAATGCGCTGGCCGCCTTCCAATATTTCATGAATGACGTCCTCAGAGAGCTCATTGATGTCTGTGTTGTCGTCTACATAGACGACATTCTTGTGTACTCATCTTCGGAAGCTGATCATCGAAATCATGTTAGGGCGGTCCTTGAAAAACTTCGCCAACATAAACTCTTTGCCAAGCTCGAGAAATGTGCCTTTCATGTCACCGAGGTCGAATTTCTGGGATTTATTCTGACACCCAAAGGAGTCCACATGGACTCGAGAAAAGTTGACGCAATCCTCAAATGGCCATCTCCTATTTCCGTGAAAGGGGTTCAAAGCATGCTAGGCTTTGCCAATTTTTACCGCAGATTTATTCCAGAGTTTTCACGAGTGGTACAACCCATCACATCCCTCTTAAGAAAAAATAAGCGCTTTGAATGGTCTGCAGAAGCTGAACAAGCCTTCCAAGAGCTAAAGGCCAAGTTCACCTCGGCGCCAATACTGAAACACCCACGCCCGGATCTCCCTTACATCGTTGAAACCGCCGCCTCCCACTTAGCAATGGGAGCAGTTCTATCACAAAGGGATCCAGAGACTAACCAACTGCATCCTGTGGCGTTTTGGTCTCGAAAGTTCTCAGCGCCTGAGATTAATTACACCATCACGGACAAAGAGCTTTTAGCTATTAAATCCGTCTTTAAGGCCTGGCGGCATTATCTCCTCGGGGCCACACACACCGTTACGGTGATCACCGATCATCGAAATCTACAGTATCTGAAAACCACCAAAGCTCAATCCTCCAGACAGCTTCGCTGGGCTCTATTCTTTGCTGAATTTGACTTCGTGATCACTTATCGCCCGGGCAACAAGAACGGCAAAGTGGATGCTCTTTCCCGAATTGGAATGGGAGATAACGTTGTCAATCCCGAACCCGTACCAATAATTCCTGAACAAAGGATCTTGGGTCTGATTTCTTCGCAATCCATCAAGGATATTGAGGCAAAAACTAAACAACTTGTGACCCCATCAGACTTACAGAGCTGGTTACAAAGAGGAGAGAACTTCACCGTAAACAATGACTTGCCTTATTTCCAAGGACGATTATTCCTACCACACGCCTATTTACAAAAACAGGTAATCTCCTGTTATCATGATTCATTAATGGAGGGTCACCCTGGCATCGCCAAAACCACAGAAAAAGTGAAGAGACACTTCTGGTGGCCTTCATGGAGAAAAGACATAAAATATTTTGTGATGTCCTGTGGTGTGTGCGCTCAAAACAAGGGTCAAAAGAAAAGGCCGGCTGGTCTTCTGCAACCATTAGACATTCCACCGTGTCCCTGGCATACCCTTTCCATGGACTTCATCACAGACTTACCCTCTTGTTCAGCGTACAACACTATTCTCGTTATTGTGGATTTGTTTTCTAAAATGGTCCACTTCATTCTGCTAAAAGGCTTACCTTCAGCTTCAGTACCAGTCAGAGAATTCCTTGAAAATATTGTCCGGTTACACGGCTTCCCGTCGGTACTAATCTCTGATAGAGGAAGCCAGTTTATTTCTCACTTTTGGCGTAGTTGTTGTCGGTCAGCTCAAATCGATGTAAGACTTTCAACCAGCCATCACCCCCAGACCGACGAGCAAACCGAGAGAACAAACCAGACTCTCGAACAATATTTACGATGCATGCTACAACAGTCTGAAAGCAACTGGAAGGACATCCTTTGGATAGCTGAATATGCATACAACAATTCAGTTCATTCAGGAACCGGGAAGAGTCCCTTCTACATCTTGTATGGAATTCATCCTCGAACCTCCAACCTCGACCCACCTCAAGATCTTGGAACACCCGCCGTAGATCAGTTGCACTCTGTTATTACTCAAGCTTTCAAGGAAGCAACTGCACATCTACAACAAGCTAAAGAAAGGTACAAAAAAGGAGCAGACCAACACCGAAGCAATGCCCCTCAATACCAGGTTGGGGATCAAGTCTGGTTGTCCACCAAACATTTACCGCTAAAAGGACCTCGCACCTTCAACCCCAAATACCTGGGACCATATTCAATTACGGCCATAATTAATCCAGTGGCCATTAAATTAGATTTGCCAACCCATATGAGAATACATCCCGTGTTTCACGTATCTCTTTTGAAACCCATGCAACCTGGAACCAGACTGACCAGACCTCCAGAACCCATTCAGGTGAATGGAGAGCCCGAATTTGAAGTTAAAAACATTTTGGACTCCAAGATCATCAAATCAAAACTATTCTACCTAATCGACTGGAAAGGCTACGGACCCCAGGAAAGATCCTGGGAACCCTATGACTACGTCCATGCTCCTCGTCTAGTCAGGAAATTCCACCGAACCTTTCCCGATAAACCAAAACCCCTGGGGAGGACAAGTTTGGGAGGGGCCTTGAGGGGGGGTGCTGTCATGAGCGCTATTCCCGAGGATCCAAGACTGGCCCAGCGTCCCCGGAAGCAGGCTCATCATCCACACCCCCGGTTCCAGCAGACCCCTACAGGGGCCCTTTGGACCATGTCCTGGCGCCTCTGGCGCCAGGCTCATAAGGCACCACAGTCCCGGCGCCATGGGCGCCGGGCTCATATTCTTAAAGTGTGCAGTAGTGATTGGGTGGACTTACCTGTGGCAGACCATGCTGCATACTCACCTAGAACAATCCAAGCTGGGTGAAGTCCCAGCCACTGGCTGGGAGGGACCAATCCTCTGTTACAGGAACTCTTTTCTTACCTGGGTGGGGCTGATGCTAATCCTCTGACACTGGAACTCTTCTCTTACCTGGGTGAGGCTGGAGGAAGAATACGCACCAAAGCACTTCTCCACTATTTAAACCACGCCCGATAGAATTCACGTGCTTCGCGTTATTCTGCAACAGCAGCAGGACGCTCACCGAGTCGGCTCCTGCATTCCAGGTCCAGACACACCCTCAGCTTCTTGAGCAGCAACCTGTGGATGAAGAAAAGGCTCAGGAACATCTACTCACCAGAATTCAGCCACAAGAGTCCAGTCTCCGACAACCTGCAAATAAAGACATAAGGTTAGAAAACGGGCAACACGCTCGCAGCTGCGCTCGCTTACCTTATCCATCCGTGATCACACAGGAGTTCACCGCGGCCTTCGATTCGGCAGCATCCCAGCACCTGGAAGACAAAAGACATTGTTAGTGGTGTCCGAGCCGAAGGGTTCGCAACTCAGTTATACTTACGTGCTTCTTCACGCGCAGCAGCGGCAGCATCGCCCTCAGCATTTCGGCATCTGAAAGAAAGGAAAAGACATTATTAGAGGTGCCCATTTTGAAGTGGCCACAATTCAGTAATACTTATGCGCTTCTTCACGCGCAGCAGCGGCAGCATCACCCTCAGCATTTCGGCACCTGAAAGGAAGGAAAAGACATTATCAGAGGCGCCCATTTGGAAACGGCCACAATTCAGTTATACTTACGTGCCACCGCACGTGCAACAGCGGCGGCATCGCCCACAGCAAATTCTTCAATCACAAATTCTAAACGGATATCTGTCTCCACAATCATTACAATACAAATCGTCAGTTAAGATACAATGGTTTGTATTTGCAAGTCCACTAAATTACTAACATAGAAATTATTACTTATTGTATAAATTGAATAACGTATAGATAGGGTATAATTCACCCCAAATGTTGAAAGAGTATGGAATCTTGAAGGTTGCAATAAGTATTCTTGATGAATCATTAATTACTGGGAAAATCACTGTGCCTAATAAGTGTGATGGTCAAGTAATCAGAGATGTCTGACAGTTGATATCAAACATTATATGGGGTATTTTTTGTATTGAATTAGATTGTTTAGTTCTAAATAATTATATGTTGCATCCGCAAAACTCACATATTGCCTGTGAACTGTTGTTGATTCAATTCACTAAGTTGTTACATTGAACATGTTTGTGTCACCAAAAACGCTCATGTTTCCCCATTCATCAAAATTAGTGGTACAGTAATGAGCGATAGGTCAGGTTTGAATCTAATTCTAGTGGTCAATCTTGAATAGACTAAAATGAGTGACCATTGTCGGTTGTGAGGTTTAGATATAATGTTCAGTTCTTGTTGTTAAGTGTATAAGGTCCAATAGCACAGCGAGTAGAGCACTCACTATGACATCTGTGCCGAGCCTGCTAACGCAGGGTCGAATCCCAGCAGGTTCAAACTCTGCCTTTCATCCTTCTAAGGTCGATACATGAGCACCACACACCGTGGGTAATAATAAGTAGCGCTCAGATGCCTGAGGGTTTGTAGCGCTATATAAATGCTAAATTATTATTATTATTATTATAACATCACAGTGCTTCATTAAAGTGCCCGTAATAACTAGTAAACGCTGGTTTGTATATAGAATATGCTACATGCTGTTTGTGCAGGCAATAAAATTAAGTAGATGTCCTCAATGCATCAAGGACTTTTAACAAATTTGCTAACAAAAAATGTTTGGGTGCTCCCCATTGTCAGAAAGTCCATTTACTCCCTTTATTTTGGTATCCTGCGTGAGTTTGCTAATAACGTTAATGGTTCCCAAAGACAATGAACTTGTTATGAATTACATTGCCCATCTGGTCCAGTGAAATGTAAAAGTGTCAATGATCATGCTGCTCACCTGTTTAAGTCCGGAGCAAAGATCTCCTCCCGCCCACGTTGTGAATAAACAAACGCGGCCGCCATATACTTTCACTTTTATAGTGAAAATGAAAAAAAAAACAAAAACAAATGTTTCAACCCCCCCACAGAATTGCCCATTTGGTGGGGGTCTTGTGGTATCAACATTAGGCGGGTAAAGAATTCAAACTGCAACATTATTGCATTTATTTTTTATAAGATATCAGGGCAAGTCAAAGTTTTTGAATGTACCAGTTTAGAAAACGGGATTGTTGCTGTAGTGACAAATAGAATGGTTTCATACTCAATAGAAATTTACATTGTGGGTAGAAATTGTTAAAAATTGATATATACTTGATTCAGATTGCATATAGATTACATTAAGCTAAGTGTCTATCCGACAGCATTGGATTCTGGACCTTGTAGGATTGTGTGTTCCCTGGATCATGTGTTTGCAACCATGCTGTGTGTTTGTACGTTTCTTTGTCACAATTCACAAGTCATTGGCATGAGATATGTAAAGTGGTATTTAACTATTTGTTTTTTCCCTGAAAAATATAAAAGACTACATTAAAAAAGAAAACAGATTGACAAACACAGCTGTCAGTTAAGAAGCATCTGATTCTGAGATTCTATATTCAGCGTGTTTCCCTTGTTCGCCATGTTTACTTTACCTACTCCATCCTTTCTTGTCCTGCATGTTTACTTAACCTACCCCATTCTCTATTGTTTCCACGTTTATTTAACATACCCCATTCAATCTATTGTAATTCTTTAGGCTAATGTCCCTTGTTTGTTCTAACCAAGTTTATATATGTATGTTAATTGATTATAGTAACAGCTGTTATACTTATATTGTACCTCTATTGTGTTAGTGAGTTAGTCATGGCAATGTACATTATGTAGGCAACATCTTTCTTTCATAACTGAAACATTGGTAGCAGAACAATTGGAACAGGTGGAACTGACAATGTTGCAGAAGTTGAGGGTGCATTCACTGCAGGTGGGTTTCCACTGAAACTGGATGTTTCCAAACTTTGAAATGGAGCATTTTAAGGTCCACATCTTAGTGTCTTTTTGCAAATGGTGCATAGGATTTTCTCTTTTTTTAAAAAAAAAAAGTGTTCTTTTTTTCTCTTGCAATATTTCTAACTATCTGCAGTGATCTTCTTGGACGTTCTTTTGTGGGTGGAAAAAGACTGCTAATAAAAAGATAGTACTAGTGTTTCTAACTGTGTGATTGTTTTCTATCCCTTGTTCTCCAAGTTTACTTATCCCACCCTATTCTCTCTTGTTCTCCAAGTTTAATTAAGCTTCCCCATCATTGGTCCTGCAACCACTGAGTGTTCATTCTCACCCAGTTTATATTTCCCTGTTTGTCTATTGTAGTACTTTTACACTTTTTGTATTTTGTATGTTTTTTTTAAACCCAAGTTGTTTTTTCTCCCAATGACCCAATGATTAGTATGTACAAAAAGAACAGTGTTGTATGTACAAATGTTGTATTTTATATAGTGCATGTGATACACTGCATATAAAATATGACTGCCATAAAAACTTGTATATTAAATTGTGTTTCTTAAGTGTTTTTTCTCTTTAACTATTTATGTTTTCTTTTTTTACAGATAGATGAATAACCGCGGCTACGGTATCACCCAATGGAGTGTTGACTTTCAGAGGCGCGGTTAACCGCAGCAACGACTGCAAAGGGTCAAAGCCGTGGGTTTGCTAGACTATACCCATGGCTATAGGCCTCAATATGTAAAGGAATATGATGTTTGTACCTGAACAAGTCCTTTCTAAGAATTATGTATATATGTATGAAAATCTATGTGACCTATGACCAACCACGGCTAGAAAAGAAGTCAATGCACTTTAGCCGCAGCTATGAGTGATGAGTGATTTTAGAAAACGTTTTTGGATGTAGTTTCATTGTATTTGTATATTTATATGTGATAAGTAGTCTTTAAAGGGACTGTTCTGGAGTACACTGAGTGTATTATTCTAGCACATTTGACATGCTCACTTTATTCTCAGGTACCTTACATGACTCCTTATAACTACCATTGTATGACTACTGTCTCTTTTGTCAATCATATTTCATACTCAGATATATATATATATATATATATATATATATATATATATATATATATATATATATATATATATATATATAAAAATCTAATAACCGCGGCTACACAGCACCCACCCATCATGCAGCATTGCTACCCATGGCTAAAAGTGGTACCTTGTGCAACCACAGTTATATCCCAGCAAATGGCATGTCGTATCTTCGTGAACGTGATTTAGCCGCGGGTAATAACAGCCAAACCAGCAAGGCTTCTCTATAACCGTGCCTAAAACATGCACGTGCGTGGGCGCATCAACGCTTTTTCGCCTTTTCATTGGTTATTCTGATAGACATGGCTACTGTTATAGCTGCGTCTATTGGACCATACATTTTCTGCGCAATAATCATATTTTTATATGGATGATACAGGTTTGAATTTTATCTGTGTGTGTTATTTTGTGTGCTGAGGTGTTCCCTTGTCTTATTTGAAGCTGTGGAGGTTGGCTTAGTTTAGTTTTCAGTTTACGGATGCCGTAAATTACAGTCACCGCAAAATAACGGAACCGGAAATATCGTCATCGCACAGGAACGGGAAGGAGCGCAGCGGCCATCTTTGAAAACACGATCCATTGCCGTCCTCATCAGGCAGCACCCTTGGGAGCAATCTGAAGTTTGGAAAAGGCCTACACTCCCGGTAGCAATGCCAAAAGCCCCAAAGAAGTCAGCGGATAGGCTCCGCAAACAGCGATTTAGCCCCGAAGAGCTGCAGGCCATGGTCGACACCCTGGAGGAGCACGCTGACGATGTGTTCAGCAGCGACATGCACCGGGAGGCGGTGCTCCGCAAAAAAAACGTCTGGGCACAACTCGCCCAAAGGGTGAGTGCAGTAGGCACCACCCCCCGCAACCCCCGTGACTGCCGCAAGCGGTGGGATGACTTGCGGATGAGGGAGCGAGCCTTCTCTCTGCCAAACGAGTCAGGCACAACAGACCGGCGGGTGCCCAAGTTCTCCAATGAGACTGGAGCCATGGGAGGAGACATGCGCTGCACTGATTGGGACCGCATCCACAGAGGGCGTCGGCGAAATGGAGTGTGGGGCACCGTCATCTGCTGATGGAGGTGAGTCTCCAAAGTCAACACCGCCAATGGCAATTACATGATAAATACCCACCCAAGGGCCGTCCAAAGCACATTGTCATGGTGCCCACCCCCATCCAAATCATGCTGAGCCAACTGCCACCCAAGCAAGTGCCAAGTGCAAGTACATAACGCACATCACACATAGTGCACAAACGGGCACATCCCATGATGCACACCGTGCAGATGGGTTGGCAGTGTGCGAGTCAGACTGCACAGTACCAGGCCAGGATGAGTGACTCTGACACCTGCGTACATATCAGACACATGTTGCAACGCCCAAAAGGCCACAAACCCCAAATGACTGAAATGTGAATGCAGCCATTAATGTAATTAGCGTCTCAAACAATAAATCATGCCGTCCCTCTCTTCTACCCCCACAGGCCCTGAGCATGAGAGCGAGGAGGTCGAGACGAATCGTCCCACCACCTCCACGGGCAAAGGCAGGGTCTGCCGCATACCAGCCCGGACAAAAACACCCACCCCGGCTACCCAAAGGTCCATGGAGGATGCACCACCCCCATCCCTCCCTGCATTGGCGCCTGCCACAATGCCCACCCCAAGGTCAGAGAAGTCGAGCATTGCTGGGGAGGTGGCAGTCACGGCCCCCCTGGAAAATGTGGACAGCCCCTTGTCCATCTGTGGGGCATCAGTTGAGGACTTCTACCCCACCGCCCACACCCCAGAGCCCAGCAATGTCCCCCAGGTGTCGTGCAGTGACTCAGGGGAGCCTGACACACCTGGCCGAAGTGCACGTGGTGATGCACAGTGAGACGCTGATCCCGGGCCCAGCTCCCCAGTCAAGCCCCTGTCAGGGCATGTAGGCCTAATCCCCTGCAGGGAGTAAACACCACCACTGGATGCACTTCGTGTGGCACAGCTCACTGCCCTCATCACTGAGGTGATGGAAGACAACCTTCAGGGCAGGGTGGAGTGGCTAGACGAACTCAGGACAATGCGTAAGGTGGTCACGGAGAGCACAAACCGGTTATGCGACGTCCTTGGACGCCTTGCAGATGCCCTTGAGGCTGTGCATCCCAATCAGCCACCTCAGCAGGAGGACACCCCCTCATCCAGTCGCTTCACCCCGGCAAGTCCACGGTGATGCACCCTACGTTCTCAGCGGCGCCGGGACATGCCTCCCCCGGTCCCCGGGAGCATGGAGTAGTCGGCATTGCTGCCACATGTGGCCTTGATGGACAACATGGGACTACTGTTGTGGAGTTGGGGGGGAGATGGGTGGGGGGTGAGGGTTTGTTGTGGAGTTGGGGGGAGTGGGGGGGAGGGTTTGTTGTGGAGTTAGGGGGGCGGGGGGAGAGGGGGGTGGTGGAGGGAATGTTCTCACTTATGCTTTTAAATCGACAATACACTGTTGGAGTTGCAAAGTTAAACATGTGTGGACATTCATCATTGTGCATGCGTATTATGATGTATGACAATGCATGGTGTACAAGTATCCACACACCCAGTGCCCTGTGTGCCCATGTCATGGCACCCTCTGCTGACTTGGGTTTCGGTTTTGTTGTCCAATCAATGTTTGCCACACGACATGTCCCTCCTGTGCACCGGCTCAATGATGCTGTCTTGCCTCTTCCTCCTCCTCCTTCACTCCAACTTCATCTGGTGTTGGCAGTCCCATGTCATGGGACAGGGCCACGTCCTAAGGGATGCACAATTTCGTACAGCATCACACATGACATGGGGCTCTTGGACACCTACTCATTGCAGTAGCTGGGTCCCCCACCGGACCAGTTTAGGCAACTCATATGTGCACTGTACAAGCGAAGTGGCTGCTTCATCTGCACACATGCACAGGTATGGGCAGTATTGTAGGCCTCCTTGGGCCTGTTCTGTGGGTTTGTGACAGGGGTCCTGTACCATGGTGTCAAGGGACAGTCACAAACACCTGCATGTCTAGCCAATGAAGGTAAGTGTCTTGACTGTCATGGTGGAGTACTGAACTTGTCTTACATGGTAGCAGGTCATTGATGCACATACGCACATGTCCATGGATGCATTTACCCCATGCATGGCCCCAATATGTGTCCTGTGCAATGGGATGTTATAGGGGGGAGCGTCTTCGAGATGGTCTATGAACAGTGGCCCGCACATCTCGTGGTACGTGCTTCATTAATGCATTCAGCAGTCTTGAGGTTAGATCCATGAATTGCAGTGTACTGTGTGATTCCGTAGTTGGGTGTGTTGGCTGTAGTCAGTGGCATATCCATCATACTGCTCTTATCCGTACTATGGTAACACAGTCAGACGACTCAACAAGCAGACAGGCACGTCGTCCTGCATGTCGCCCCATGCGGCAGGGTAGCATGGGGTTCATCTGGCCCATTGAGTCATGAGTTGGTCCTGGATGTCGGGCCCACCCATGTGTGATGGTGTTGCTTGCGTTGCATTCCGTCCGCATGTTGGTGGAGTGGTATTGCTTGCGGTTGCGATATGTCACCTGCATGCCATGCGGGTCCGGCAAATCCACGTGGGTGCAGTCAGGGGCACCCATGCAATTAGGCATGCCTACAAATGCATGTGGTGAAACTTTTGTGTCGTATATCTCCTGGGTAGTCCATGGTAGGGATTTGTAGTCCCTTGTGCGCTTGTGGAGGTGATCCAGCACTTGGTTCTGCGTCCGTGATATGGACGGTTGTGATATGCCATGCATCGGCCCCACTGTGTGCTGGTAGGTGCCTGTGGCATGGATGTGGGGCACAGGCACCACCTTCAGTTGAGCAGGGATAGTGGTGAGTATTTGTATGATGCTCACTTATCTCTCGTAATTAATCAGGGCAACTATGGTGGTGATGGTGGCACAGTCAAGCTGGTAGAGGGTGAGTATCTGCTTAGGGGTTTGCTTGAGGGACCGGACCTGATGCATGGGAGTGGGGGCTGCTGGGGGGGTGACGGTGGCTGCACTGGTGCTGCATGCTGGGCCTGTCTCACCCTCCTTCTCCTCCTGTGCCTCCTTGTGGTGGGGCCAGCTGTTGTTGGTGTTGTTATTGTAGTTGTGGCCTTGCAAGCAGGGCCTCATGCTTCATGTACTGCTATCACTATTGGTATCATCTTGGTGTGGGAGGGGGTGTGGTGTGTGGGTGTGATCCTTTTCTGCTGTGGCAGACTCCATTGCCTACACCTGTGCTGATTGTGTGGACCTGTGGCTCTGGGAATCACTGCTCAGGGTTCTTTACACCTTCTGTATGTACTCCATGCCGGTAAGGTACTTTACGGCCTTAAGGAGGCCATTATTTACGTGTGTGCGTTACTTGTAATCAGCTCTGCTTTACGCCATGCCACTAATATCGGCATATTGTGTGTCGCGCGCGACCCAAGACCGATATTTACTGCATTGTACTTTACGGTACCGTAAATAGTGGTCTGGTTGGTCGGAATAGCCCGTAGCGGTAAGCAATGCCGGTAATCCTTTACCGGCATCGTTTTTCCCTTACCTCCAACCTCGGAATGACCCCCATTGTTTGTTGTTAGTCAGAAGTGTGGTTTTCAGAAAATAGTGTTGCCAGTCCTATTTCTACTTCTATGAATATGCTGCGGCAATCAAGCGTGATTACATTTTAATGGCGCTCTCTAATTGCAACAGAGAAGGGTCCCCATCACGCGGGAGACACGTCCATGATGCACCGTACAAACTGAAACCACAGTAGTGAATACAACAGGTATGGTTTCTATGCTTATATAGCATACGCAAGCACTTCTGCAGCAGTATCTGTATCGGCCAAGGGTGACTCAGCCCCACTAACGAAAGTAAAGTTAGGGATGCTACTAACCTCATTGGGAGCGGTAGGGGATGGCAAACACTATTACACATTTAGGTTCCTGTGGGCCAGGTTCCAGGAGAGCAGAAAATCACCAGTGGAAGATTGAGATGCCCCAGAGCCAGGGACTCCAACACAAGATCTATAAGAAATTAGACCAGTAAATCTGTGACACTGTGATTACAATTTGTCCGTGTTGATTTCTGAGAGGAGAACACAAAATTTGCCATCAGCCCCCCCTGAGACATTTAAAGCATATTAACTCTCTTTGGCGATGATAATTTAAATTCGTGCCATATTGGACACATGCATCTTTACACAGGGATAGTATTGATATATAATCAATAGATATCTCCCAATGGTACCTTCTGTGAGGAATGCATTAGATTTAATCACGGAGCATGTGGGAACATTAGAATCAAGAATAAGACATGTATTTCTTGGACTTGGCAGGGCGACAGGTCACACGAGACAGTGCCGGTCTCCTACTTCAGCAGGAAATGATTGCCTGGTTTTTGATGAGTGAGACCAGAAAAGGAATAATCTACTTCCCATTTAGATTAAGGAACCGAAATAAGTAAGGTGATGTAAACTTGCTATCTCCTCATCTCTTTCAATGCAGAATAGTATTCATACTTGGGAATTTAGTGTCCCATTATACATGAGCTCCCTGTGATGTGATTAAACCAACATGGAGCCAGAGTTACAGGAAATTCCAATCTGCGATACAACATTTTTCCCTTTGTTGCCAACATACAAGGTCAGTAAAGTACTAATGCACAGACTGTGTATATTGAGTTAACACACATACACACAATCATGGGTCCTAATTGTATGTGTTGCTTCATTCTTTTAGACTGGTATGAATGGAGTTTGGGGTTAGAAGACCGAAGATATTGTAACCACCAATATTTTTGTCCGGACGAAGGCCTGTTTTAAACTGAGAAAGGAAGCCCACCTGGGACGGGGTCTACCTTTAGATGTTTAGGCCGAAACGCAGTGTGTCGACATTACAACAATGGTTTCAATCCTGGAAACAACAGTATTTGGGATAATGAGCAACACTAGATCCCACAGAGATTTGCAAAACAAGAAATAAGCAGATACACAACAGTATAAGGCATTGTCACAACGAAGCGTACTAAAGTCAGAGTTAATAATATACTGTGGGTGATTAGTAAACGGAAATTAGAGCACTGTGATTCTGTTTTTCTTATTTAAAAGCTCTATATATAGATGTTCAGACACCAAGTGAATATCGCTATACTTTTTTGTGCTGGGTAACACGAGAACCTGTGGTCTAATAATTATGCCAAATGTTTTTGGTTTTGTATACTAACCCAATATGAATGTTTATTATTGATATTTTATTGATTTATGTGAAGTTGGAACATATGAGACAACACTTAACCTTTTTACCTTTTAACATCATCACATTCTCCAGTTGGGAGATATGTGAGCAAATAATAAAGAATGTTTTTCGATAAAGGTTTAGAAGAAAAGTGTAATTGTGTAATCCTGTTGGGACCCTATGTAGTGGTTTTTAACGGTTGACATTACAGTTGACATGTGTTTTCAGAGAGTGCAGGTTCATAGCACTAAAAATACAGGAGAAAGAGGAAGTATGGGACCTTTGTTTTGTTTGACACTATGACTACCCTTGTGATGTTAAAGACTCCTTAGTAAATAAAAACAAGGGTTTGACCTACTGTATATAATAGTGTTCTTAAATATACAGTGGTCACTGCTGTAGGACATGGCCACTGGACATGTGTGGAAGAAATCTATGTAATAACAAAACCCTTGACATTAAAGGAGAAAACTTTAGTTGTAGGGTCTTTGCGCTGAGTAATACACACAGAAGCCCTCGTTAAGGCGCCTGAAAGTCTGGGTAGGCAGTATGTGAGGGAGGGGTTTTAGGACCCCAGCCATGGGTTCCCTTGGTAACCCGAGTCGCACTCGTGTTTGATTGGCTGGGTGACTGTCCTTGTCAGGAGAGCCACCCTGCTGAGTGATTGACAGCCAGGCTGTGTGAATGAGGGAAAACTGCATAAAAAGCAGGTCTCTGGGACTGGAAAGGCAGAGTCGCCACTGGAACGAAAGAACCAATGAGGAGCTGATGGAAGAGGATCCCTACCACGACTAAACCGCCCTGGTCCGAATCTTCAGAATCTGATGACAGAGAAGATCCTCCAGGAAACTTCTTCCCTTGAGCTGGTGGGACCAACCAGTTTGCTCAAACTGCAAGCCAGCAGCCCTCCTCTGGTCAAATTCGCTGCACAGAGCTACAGTGGGCCGGATAGCCAGGAAGGATGGTCCCTGCTTGGGTTTTAAGGAGTGCACCTTTTATTCGTTGTTTCGCTCTGCTGCTGGTTTCTTCCCTAGGTAGTGCAGGACCCTCCAGTCTTCCTACTTCTTGTCAGTCTGACAGTCACTACAGGAACTGTTAGCCTGCAGGAACTACCAGGAACATCCGCCCCAGCTACAGCTTCTTCTCTGTTTTAAGGTACTGTGCAAATCCGGTTGTTCGTTTCCCTCAACCGCGGTGAAAGTGTTCAAACTCTTTCTCCAATCCGAGGGCTTGTCCTTCTCTTTTCTTTTAACTAACTTTTCTACCAATCAACCTCGTCCGGAATCCGTGGTGCAAACTTTACCGCAAACTACCCTGAACCGTGTGATCTTCAGCAAAAGACTTTTGTCCTGTTGACTTTGGCCCCAAGCCTTTTTAACCTGATTCTATCATTGAAGTTCCTCTTGTTCAATTGCCCTGAGTACTTACCTGTTGGTTTGGTTCATTTTCTATTAACTTTATCTTTCCCTCCCTTTTAAAAGTTGCTGGAGTGCCATTTTGCTCCCACTTCATATTGTGAGCTTAACTTGTCTGGAACTTATTGGGAGTTATGTGGTGTATTAAGAGTGTGATTTTTAGACTGCTTATAATAGTGAAATGTTATACAACTGAAGAGTAAAATAAATGTATATTCTTTTACTTAAAAACCTTGTGTCAGTTTTGCTTGAATCAAAGTAATTGCTGTCCTTTGTGTAACTATTTGATACGGCTCACTTACTCTTGAGATACGTCTGGCTGCTCAGCCATTGCTACCACTTTACTGTGTAGTAAAGGCTTGTACCAAAGGTGAATTTGTACTGTCACTTGTAGTCTTAATTGTGTGTGGTGTTCCAAAGAGTACTGCATATAATTCTGCCTGACAACTGGTGAAGGCCAAAGTGTATGGCTGGTGACCTGTTAGTGTTTTAAAATATACAGTGCACATGGGTGAAGACTCAGGCCAGTATCCATGACTGTAGGCCATGATTAGTACCCATTCATGTGTTAAAATATATTTGGTCATGCACACTGACCATGGCTGAAGGCCATCATTAATGCCGGTTACCATTGCAATGTAATAAGTGATGTCACCAGTGATGTCATCATTGTGGTCATAGGCTGCCCAACAGGCAACGCAAAGTTAAGCTGGCTTTAGCTGAATATATAGGAAAATGTACCACTCTTGTGTTTTTACAAATCTTTGTAAGTTTGAAACCAAAATCCAGATATGTTGTGAAGAGTTTTTTGCAAAATTAAAAAGTAGAAGTAATAATTAAAAAAGCTTTTCATATGAAAAGAAAATTGTTCATTTTTGTTTTGAATAAACTAAAGACATTACTTAATGTGACTACACCATTTCATAGAAATATAGAAACAGTTAATGTACTTACACACGACAACTTTAGTGACGTGTTTGGGGGAGAGTGGAAACTCAATTCTCATACAGATATATTTTTTAATGAGGAGAGTTAATTCAAGGAACAAATGTGCCTCTTGCTATTGATGAGAGTGGGCGTAGCTATGAAGTCCAAAATTGTGTGATTTCTAAAATAAAAAAGAAATGCTAAGGTCTGGTAATACAGAAATTGAAATTTTAGGTCAGTTTAGAATAAAACCTAAAAAGCAAAATGAGGTATGCACATGCAATTTCTTTGCAATATTGATACGTTTTCTTATACAGTCTTAAGTTGACCGAGTAGGGTCGCTGGGGTCCTTGAAACACAATGCAGGTTTCTTCTTGTCTGTGATTTGGCTTTCTCTGTGTATCCTTCACGGTTTCCTGGATGCAACAACCTCCTGCAGGGATCTTCAGGGTGTCCCTACCCTTCGCTCTAGTCCCTCAATCTGTCATCCTGCTCCAGTGGGTTCACCTTCGCTCAGGAAGATCTGCTCCTTCTTGTGTCTCACCTTGTTTAGAGTGTGTCTCTATGTTCTGCCTTTAATCCATGTGCGGGGATCTAGTGGGTATCAGATGTATGTGATTAAGGTCAAGTGCCTGACTTTGCCTGACCTGATTAACGGGACAGAGAAAATATGACTGTGAAATTTGTGAAAAAACAGGACTTCTGGGTCACTCTCTAGCAGTGGCGGCTGGTGAGTTTGAAAGCTGGTGGGGCGTAAATTTCCCAGGGCGAATATAGACGCGAGCGCGCGCAGCGCGCGAGCCCACCCCCCCCAAGGGGGGTGCGGGGGGGTTCTCCCCCCGCGAAAATTTTGGAAAAATGGCCTACAAAATGTGCAATTTACTGTCCAAAAAACCCACCGAAATATGAAAAAAGCATTCGGTTTTACATATTAATGGTGGTACACTATTCTTACGTGTGCAAGTGTGATGGTGTATTTTACAGCAGCTTGTACTGGGAATAGCTGGTACTATGGTGTATGCATAAATAAATTCATTATATAGTCAGTAATGATGGAAACATGTTTGTCATGCTGTTACTGGCATTCACATGCGTTCATCCTCTTACTAAGGTGGGATTTGAGGCATTTTCTGAAAGGGGGAAACTAAGCTAAAATATGACTTTAGTTTTTAACCACTTAATTAATGCGACATATTTGTCCTACCTCTAATGGCTGTCTGCCTCGCTGAGTTGCCATTGCGTCAGTTGCTCAAAGTTGCAACACGTGGAATGCACAGGTCTCAGAAATGGCACATACATATTGCATGGAGAAAAATGCAACAGAAATAGTTTACTATGTTGAGTGCTTTATTATCAACCAACAACCATAACATCAAAACATACTTCACATTTCTCACTGTTCTGTCAAATAGATCACTGCAACCTTAAACAAAATCCTAACATATATAAGGCCATTGAAACAAAGAATTCAAGGTAACCCACAAAATAACTGCAAATAGCTCGTTTGTAACAGAACATTCACTGGTCAATCATTTTGAAAGTTTGTACACAAATTGTGCACGTCTATTTTTCAGAGAGGCAAATTTATCAATAGTCCGTGTATTGAAGTCAGGGATCTCTTGAATTAGTTGTTTTTCCATGGACAGCATGGCCAAAGCATTCAGACGATCCTCAGTCATTGTGTTTCTCAAGAATGTTTTAATTCGCTTCAGGGTGGAGAAACAGCGCTCAGACTCAGCTGTTGTCATGGGTGTAGTAATCAGAATTTTTAATAACTGCATTGTCTCACTAAATGCTTCTTCGAGATTGTTTTCAACGAACAATTTTAATAAAGAAATTGCCCCACTTGAACTACAGAATTCTGGTCTCTCATAAACAATTGAAAGCTCAGTGCGCAGTCTTTCCTTGTTTAACATGGGGTATGCTTGGACAGTTGCATTCAGTGCTTCATTGGGAAAAGACTGTCCATGTGTTTGAAATAGGTCACTCTGCAACAATTTGGCCCCCTCCAAGTGGTTAGTAAATGCAAAGCGTTCTTGGGCTTGTGTAACTATAATATCACATACTTCTTTAGCCAAACGATTCAAAGTGTTCATATTTGCATTGCGACCTGAAAAAGTTGCCTCTGATGGAAATTTAGCTTCCAGATTGTCAGTGCTTTCACGTACTCTGCCAATGCACTTGATAAAAGTTTCAGTAGCTTTCTGCACATACACAGAGTCAATGTCTCGCTTCTGAAGCTGGTTATATAAAATGTCGACATGGGGCATTATGTCATTGAACAAAAAAAGGAAGAAAAGGAACTCCTTCTCTTTCAGAGTTCGAATGAATCCCTGGGCCTCATGCACAGTAACCCCCTCAAAATCAGTCCGTCTTTCAATAATTTTCTCAAAGCATGTACGGAGTGCTTCCCTGTGCCGATATATGGCTTCCACTACCCGAATATGGTAGCTCCAGCGAGTGCGAGATGGTTTTGGAAGTCTGGAATCTGAAACCTCATCTAGAACTGCGGTTCTTTTTGGAGAACGAGAAAAAAATGTACAGAAGCCAGAGATATCCAAAAAGAAAACTCGAGCTTGTGAGATATTTGAAACAGCCTGTTCAATGATGAGGTTAAGCTGGTGTGCATAGCAATGTACATAATGTGCATTTGGATACACTTCAGCTACTTTCTTTTGGACTCCACCAGACACCCCCCTCATTACACTCGCACCATCATATGTTTGCGCAATTACTTTTTTTTTGTGGCAATCTTCAGGGAATACTTTGTCCAATTTTTCCATTATGGCAGTAGCAATGGTCTGCGCACTAGAGTCTTTCAGATCAGAGAATCCATAAAACCTTTCAACAATTCTGTATCGTTCATCAATGTAGCGATAGACTAGCACAGACTGAGTCTTAGTGGAAATATCAGTTGTATCGTCTGCCTGAATAGCCACATAATCAGTGCATTTTAACTGCTCTACAATGATCTCTCTGGTGACCGTGAGCATGCAGTCCAGCAGTTCATTCTGAATTGTTTTTGAAGTGCCCTTGAATACTGTTGCATTTTTTAAGTGTAGTTCCATTGCACTGTCTATGCTGGATACAAAATCCACCAGGCCTCTAAACACACCAGGATTTAAAGAGTCTTCAGTTTCATCATGGCCACGTAAAGCCAATTCAAACGCACCACAAAAACGCACACAGTCTATTAACTTTGACAAGATGTATCGGTTTTTATCCACATCCTCATTATGCCTCATCACGCTCCGGCGATAGGCATCATCCAACTGTGTTGCAATGTTCACACTTCCCAACATGCGCAGCTGTAATATATTCTCAATATGAGATTTGCACGATTCATGTCTCTTGGTTTTTTCTGACAAATGCTTTAAGTCAGTGACTCCGGTTTTTGTCCAGGCCGTTTCACCTCCAAACAGCAGGCAAGGGAAGCAGAACAAAGACCGCTTAGCAATGCTACCAGTGAGCCATGTCTTCTTTTCATACCACACCATGGAAAATGTGCGTGTGTAAGCCTTTCCCCTATCTTTTGCGGACTGTTCAATTTTTACATCTGGCCGATCAGGCCCTAGTCTTTTCACCTCCAGTTTTTCACTGTGTGCGAGTCCGGAAAATGGTTTTGAGAGTAATTGGTCCACTGAATTCATTTTCAGCAACAGTGACACCTGTTAATAAGCAAAATGATTATGTACATGTATATGTAGATGGGATCATGTAGTCATTGTTAGGTATGCTCTTCAATAACACATAAGTATAATTAGTCGGTACTAGACACAGATAGCGTCTGCAATTATACACAACTCTGCTGTACTTATCATCGACCAGTACAGTTGAGTATAATTGCTGATGTTATCTATGCATGCGTTAACACACATGCCCATTAGCAAATGTGACACCAGCCACACAGTACATATTGCAGCTTGTTTGGCAAATGAGTACTTATGGAAGAAATGAGGCAAGTTTGTTCTGTTAATACTGTTCTAAAAAAAACATTGTTTAGAATGTAGGGAGATTTTTCTGACTGCATGACACAACCCCAACCCCTCCCAAGCACTGTGGGAGCAACGGTGAAGATTAGAAAGAAGGTATTCTGATGTTTGAAAGACTGTGGGATTTTACAGCAGTAAAACAAATTACTGTATACCATTCAACTGGATGATACCAGGACATCATGAGGTAAGTGGGAACCACCACCCAATCCTATCCTTCGAAAAACAGTTTCCAAATGGACAGGTTTGCTTCCGTTGAACCATAAGCAGGCCTTTTTGCATTATATGTATGACTTTCGATTTTCACATGCCACCCTCTCAGCTAGTCATAGATGCCATTCTGTAGTCTGTACTGTTCATCAGATTTTCCCCCACCTCATTGATCCCCACAAACATGGGCTTCTTTTCACATTTTTTTTAACCAAGATAGCTGTGTGCCTTCTTTACTACAGATGAACACAAACAGAGTTAGAGTGCCCTGAGCACCAAACCCTACAAAAGACTCATGCTAGCTCACCTCGTTCTGGAGAATGGTCACTGCAATGAACTCCTTCGCAGGCTATGGGAAATCCAAATCCCGGAAGGTGCACTGTGGAGGTTGAAGTCTGATGTTTTTAGTTGCACAATTGCCCTGGACTGGTTGGATTTGTTCATGTAAGGTGTTGCTGATGGTCTGTAAAGAGAAAGCGAGAGACTGATCTGAGAAAGGGCAACATAGGCTTAGAGCAGTATTAAAATGGTTTTCACACATGAAGGAGAGAGAGTTAACTGCTTGTAACATTGAAACTGCACCAGAATAATCATTAGTACAATGTGTAAAGAAAGTACCAGCAACTACCACCATGTGCCAGTCATCAGTTGTATAACGCTGCAATATATACATTTTTGTAATGTTTTCGTTCTGGGGCTTTAAAAGTGTGCTTTGCGGAGCTCACATTACAAAATTAATTTGCTGCAGCCCTTCAGGCACCCGATTTATAAGCACTCTGCGTGTCCTTCGCTGAAGTCCTGTTAAAAACAGCATTGGCAAAGCCACTGAGATCCTGTTCAACACAAGCATTGACAAAGCCAATATTTTGGCCTTGTGCATACGGTGCAAGCTTCTGCCAGGCACTGCTATTAGATCATGATGTCCAGGAACTTGCACCATGTTTCTGCTTCTAGAACAACGGGTAGTTAATTCTGCTACAGCTGTGTCTGGCAAGTGGCACTGTGCCTGGCAAGTGTAGCTGTGCTACAGCTGTGCCTGGCCACAACAAGGAATGAAGGGATGAAGGTAGACAGATCAAGCAAGCACAACACAAGGCAGTGAGCCGAGGTCAAAGGGGAAGGTGGGTAAACAGCAAGAAGAAGAAGCACAGGCTGACAGTTAATTACACATGCACATTTAAACCCAGGAATGAAAAGAATATGTTGCTATTTGTGAAGACTGCAGACTGCCAACATGGGGGCAGTTGCTCAGGGCCCCTCTGAGGCTCAAGGCCCCTTTCATTTGAAAGGTTTGAAATGCCCTGACGCCGTCCCTGCTTTTGATGCTACCGCAGCTCCTCACTGCGGCTCCCACCCGGGCTTCCGCCTGAGGACTTGTTGGGATTTTAAAAGGCTTGAGAACTTTAATGATTAATAGTGTGCCGTGCCATCATGAGATATAAACCCTTCAGATGGTTTCCGAACAGGCTAAATCTATTAAACATACACCCGCGGGCTGTTTTTAATGAAATGGCTGTGCAAGTTCACTGCCATGCGCTGCGCAGCTAATGGCTGCACGAGGAAGCCTTGCAACAGTCAGGCTGCCGTGCGCCAAGCTAATGAGCACAAGACACCAGCAAGCTTCTAGTAAGACCGTTTTTCGGGGGTCTTTCGTTTTTAAACATAACATCTTTAGTGATTATGGAATGAACACACAGATGACATCACACGGATAATGACTGGTGCTGCGACCAGAATACCCCATGCGAGGTCATGTAAGCTATTTGCTAGCACTTTAAAATGGTAATGGCCAATTCCAGGGAAGGACAGAGGCATGATATGATATTTTATTTATAGCGCGCCTGTTTTCCTTTAGGGAAGAGTGTTGATTGTGCTAATTAATTTACCCAGTTCTCATAGTGCTTACCAGGTTTCCCTGTTCTGTGTTGTTCATGAATAAAGCAAACAAACAGTAGGCAGTATTGTTTTGAATAGTACTACTTGCCATATACTTTTTTTGGGTGTTAGTTATACGCACTCAGAAGAGTAAAAACAAGTGTTGCGATAATGGAATATATACATGACTGACAAAGAAACAAGTGACATGTTTTAAATAATTGATATAAATGAAATCATATCCGAAACAGGTCAATTTCTCAAGCACTTAAAGATACATGCCTGACTCGGCGTGCCCGATTCTGTAATACGGTCACTGTGTCTACCAGTTTATGAGTGTGCCAGCCACTGCCAGACCATCCATGCGTTAAATTGTATTGCGCACTTCTCACTCTACAAGTTGAGGCTCCAGCCAAGTGGAGTCTCACTATCGTTTGTAAAAGAGGACTGAATGAGGGGAGATGGTAGCACGACAACCCTTCCCCATCCCAAAAATACATCCCAGGGGCAAACCAGGCTGATCTGAGGTGCTGGGGTCTCCTGAGGCTTGAGTTCAGCCCTTTCTACCCAGGCCAGGTGTCCAGTGGCTGCCTAGGATAGCACTGGTGGCTAAGCCAGGGTACACCTCCTAGGAGAGGAGTCCCACAGCAGACGACGTGCAGTGCAGCCAGGCCTGCCTACTTTTAGAAAAAAAATCCCTGAGTGAGCTGTATGCCCATATCCACACAAGACTCCGCCCAGTCACACGAGGCTCTGCCAAAGTGTCAAAAGGATAAACTGCGTAGAAAACTGCATCAAATGAAACCACCCTCAAAAAAACTCATTTACCATTTCGACAGGGACCTTTTGCACCTGGAAAACCTTGCACTATTCCAGATAGAGGCATTTTTGCTCACATGTGCAGGCAGGTCTTCTCAGCTGAAGGGAAAGGGACCTCCAAACATCATTTTGAAATTTGCGCCCAGACACCATTCCATTCAGAGACGGCCTTCCAGCCTCTTTAAGTTGATTCTGGGAATATACCCTAGTTTCCCTGTTATAACTACAAGACTACTACGGGTCCCAGAATGCAGTTCTGTCATTTCACACTGGCATGCATCTTGTTATGCAGGACGAAAAAAAAATATGCAATGCCTCATAAAGGGTAAAAACATTGTTTTCATGTCAACCATGCAGACAAGGCACAAACTAGTATGGATTGTTAGTCTGGTATTTACTTTAGCATAGATGCAGATTATGGGGCTTTTAAATGCTAAGCAGCCCATCCCAATGAGCTGTGGCTTCACAGAGAAATTGACCATTCCCATTCACTTTTCTGCTAATGCCTTTAATAAGAAGTGCCAAGTGGGTTACTTAAAAGAAACAGAATGAGGGGAAAATGCCCGCAGCCTGGATAGTCCTGCTGAGACATCTAACATTTTATCACGCCCTTGATCAGCGCTTCCCTGGCAGGAACAAATACAGGTAACCCTTTAGAAAATGATTGACAATTTTAAAAACACCCTTTTTTAGGGGTGCAGGTGCGGCAAGTGCCGCCATAGCCGCTTCAATGTTGACTGCGCCAGCCCATCTGAATCCCTTAGCCGCAGCAATTCTGAGCCTGGTCACTGGTGTGATAAAACAGAGACTCCACACTCTTCCCAGAGAAGAGCGTGAAAACCCTGAGTCTGCGGGCTAAACTCAGAGGTTAGGCAGGTATGAGTGCAACTGTATGCAGGCTTAAAGTACTGCCAAGTTAATTTCATCCTTATTTTTCAAATAAGCACCGCTGATGGTACTGATTATGAAGGGGTGCAATCAGCGAGGCTGCGTGTGTGAAGAGCATGACTGATCATGGCTGATGGAGTGACGAGCGAGCGTGCGCACTCTGGAGGGTATACATAGGTTATGTATACCCTCCAGAGTGCGCACGCTCGTTCGTCACTCCATCAGCCAGATAGGCATGTCTGATGGACCATGCGCCGGGGCCCGGAGTGGTCGCGGACTCGCGGCTGAGTTGCACTCATGTATTGCAAACGATGCACACACACATTGTACAATCAGCCATGCGTAGCGTGCACACACCCAGCCACACTGAGGTACGAGCAAGGCTATGCAGTCAGTGTGGCTGCTGGGTGTGTGCACGCTACGCATGGCTGATTGTACAATGTGTATGCATCGTTTGCAATACATGAGTGCAACTCAGCCGCAACCACTCCGGGCCCCGGCGCATCTGCTAATTGTGCCGTTTTATTTTCGGCATTTTTCGATTTCGTTTACCTGGTCCGTGCGTGGCCCAAGGGCCTTGCCTTGGGCCACGCCGGATCGGGACGCAAGGGCCAGGGCAGGCAGGCGTGCACTGCTGCTGCACTGCTGCAGCTGCCCATACAGCGGCCCGCGACCACTCCGCATCTGCTATTGTGCCGTTTTATATTTTCGGCATTTTTCAACAAAAAATGCCGAAAATATAAAACGGCACAAGTCACCAGCAGGGAGAGCCCTGGCAGAGCCTCTCCCTGCCAGGGCTCTCCCGGGTGACTTGTGCCGTTTTATATTTTCGGCATTTTTTGTTGAAAAATGCCGAAAATATAAAACGGCACAATAGCAGATGCGGAGTGGTCGCGGGCCGCTGTATGGGCAGCTGCAGCACTGCAGTGCAGCAGCAGTGCACGCCTGCCTGCCCTGGGCCTTGCGTCCCGATCCGGCGTGGCCCAAGGCAAGGCCCTTGGGCCACGCACGGACCAGGGGTAAACAAAAGTAGGCTAGGCCCAGGCCGCAGGCGGCCCCCGCCGAGCTGACTGCCGTCAACTTGGGGCGAGCCTTGTGTAGCGGGCGGCCCGCTTCTAGTACTGTCTCGCCCCAAGCTGACGGCAGTCAGCTCGGCACTGCAACACTGAACAACGTGTAGGCCCTGGCCTACACATCGTTCAGTGTGGGGTTGGGCCCTGGCCCTGGCCGTGTGGTGGACCACATAGTTTGGGCTCGGGGAGGGGAGTGTAATAATGTAAGTAACACTCCCGTCCCCGGGCCCAGAGAAGAAAGGGTACTTACCGGTCCGCAGCGGCGCCTGGTCACTGGGTGGGGCAGCAGCACACTTGTGTTGTTGATGGCTGGAAAGAAAGAACTGAAGTCAACAAACAGGGTGTGAAGGCGCGCAGGCGCGCGCACGCACACACCCTGCATAGATACAGTAATCTCATTGGCTGTTTGTCAGCCAATGACATTACTGTATCGATGGCAGGGGAGGGGAACTGCGCTGTTTGCGCACATTTCATACTGGCGGGGCCACCCCTGAAGCGCCCCGCCAGGCTTCTAATTAAAGGGGCTACGTAGAGTGCGTGGAGCTACGAGCTCCACGCCTCTACTATAGAAAAAAAATTACTAAATTGGGACGCGCCCCGCGGTCCCACTGTGAATGCCGGGCAGGCCTATTTCCTTGCCACAGCGCCCCCACGCTGTTGGCAAAGGAAATGCAGCAGCACTAAAGCTAAAAGAGATTCAATCAGAGAAGTTCTCTGACTGAATCTCTTTTAGCTTCTCTCTTTTTTTGGGGGGGGCGGCGCCCGGCCGCCCTATCATAGCAGCCGCCACTGCTCTCTAGTTTGTCTTGATAAAACTAGATATAACAGTCAGTTTCATCATGCTTGCTGCACATTATACTACAATGATATATTGTCTAGTTAGACCAAGTATGTCTCTTGCACCTTTAAATCAAACACTTTTGACTGGAACTGTAGAAAGTTTAGTTTCTACACTGCAAATGATAAATATGAAGATTTAAAAGATTATGGGCCTCATTAAAAGTATGGCAGTAAGGCAACAATGGCGCCGGTATCGCTTCCGGCACCGTTGCTACCGTACCGCTATACTAGGAATTCTGCTTGTGGGTGCCCTTGCAGCCACCAGGTCTGACCTAGTGGCCGTACCGGCACCCGTGAGCAGAACATGATGGTAGCACCGGTACCGTTATTAACGGTACCGGTGCTACCACCCTCCCCATTGCCATTGAGCCCTATGGGGCCGAATGGGGATGGGGAGTCCCTTATTACCGGCACCTGCGAATGGGCAATTACTGGGTCTACCAAACTCTGCATGAGCCGGTAATTGCCCATTCACGGGTGCCAGAAAAAAAGGGATACCGGCGGCAGCTGTGCCTGTACTACAGGCACGGCTACCGCCAGCCTCGTAATGAGGCCCTATGTGCATGTAGATAAAACACTTACAGGAAGTGGAAATGATGATCTTATGATTGCTCTTTGTCATGTATTGTAACTGTTCCAACAGGTTTAGCAGCAGTCAA
The DNA here is from genome assembly GCF_040938575.1 of Ambystoma mexicanum. Lineage (NCBI taxonomy): Eukaryota > Metazoa > Chordata > Amphibia > Caudata > Ambystomatidae > Ambystoma > Ambystoma mexicanum. The sequence goes on from NC_090940.1 coordinate 338,666,978, forward strand.
TGTAGGAGGTGTTACTTTACATCGACTGTTGATGCAACAAGTGGAGCATGACAACAAACTAGAACATGGAAAACTTGTATCAAGGGCAGCACACGAAGTAGGAAAAGTTAATAGAAAATGAAATACCTTGATTGCAGATGAAGTAAGCATGGTGTCTAACATGATGCTAGTTTTCATTCACTTGTGAATGCAAGAGGTTTTGAAGACTGACTACATTTTGTTTAGAGGTAAACATGTACTTGTTTTTCGAGACTTGTTACAATTAACTCCTGTGAAAGGTCAACCAGTTTGCAAAATGCTGCAATCTAAGCATAGTCATAGCCAAAAAATGATAGGAAATATTGGTAATTTGAACCTTTGGAATTGTTTTCAATTCCAGGAATTTACCATTAATATGAGGTAATCTGCAGACTTAGAGTATGCAGAAATTCATAATTAGATTTGTATAGGTGTTCTTGAGGAGAATGTGGAAGCAGTCTTAAACGGAAGACTGATTTCTAACATGTTTCATACAGATTGCAGTCCATCTGATGTCATGTTGACTCTTCAGGAAAGAAAGATTTCTTGTGTTGGTTTGATATGAACACATGCAAAGTGTAACACGTTTAACTTTACAATGCTACTTTCAGAAAGTGTGTGATGTTATAGGTGGCCATGTTATGCCATTAAAGTTGTATAAGAGAGCAAAAGCTATTCATAAATCACGAGGGCTGACTTTAGAAGAGAAGCACTTATTGACATCGGTCATAGAGGGTTTAAGGAAGGAATGTGATATGTAGTTCTGTCACGTGTGAAAAATATTGAAGTTTTATTTTTAACAAACTTTGATGAAAGAAAAGTGACAGCTGACATTTCTTAAATTTAGGAATGTTATAGGTTACGTGTACTGTATGCTCCTCACCTGAACCTTATACCTATACCTACAAAGCACTTAGCCAGGAAACCACAAGGAGTCAGTGAAACTACTTTCAAATAAAATCAGACTAAAGAACAACAGAATCTACCAGAGTTGGAGAGTTGTTTAACTATGACATACTCTCATTGCAGATTTAGTAATGAAACAGGAGTTGAATGCTTTTCTAATGCAGCTTTGTGTATGTTTTTTCAAATGACACCACTGATGCAAGAAATAGCTTCCGCAGCAGACAAGCAGCTTTGTGTGGAACATTCATTTCTTAAAATATCTGTAAATGGAAAACCACAAAGTACACATTCGGCAATGTCAATCCAAAATGTAGTAGCGTTGCAAGTGGAAATCAGCAATTTTCCCAAAGTACACCGGAAGATAGTCAATCATTTTTAATGACTATCTTTGATTTATTACTGCAAGAAACTGTTAATGTATATAAATATGCAGGAATTAGTTACCAGTGCAATCATATGTGTCCACAATGTAACAAAGATTACACTACTCAGGATATTTCTGAAAGATGTTTATATATTTCTATCCCTGATCAGAAAATTGTAACATTTTCTGATCTTCCAAATAAAGCATTCCATGACATTCGATGCAGTGACTGTGGTTGTAATTTACAATGTACACTGTGAAATCTAATTTTCAATAAGTATGATAATGTTTCAAAGATACAGTGTCGATGGTAGGAAAATTAACACGTCAGTAATTCATTTGGTAAATAGTCAAATTTCTATTAGTAAGACATCTTTTAAGACGTGTGCATTTACTTTTCATGAGAGGGCATCCATTGAGTGCGGACATTTAACAACATGAGTGCGTACAGAAGTAGATTGGCTTGTTTGTAATGACTCTATAGTCACACACCAAGCTAGAGTGCCAAAGTGTTTAAAGAATGCTTACTTAATATTGTTTGAACCGAAGTTTTAAAATATTTGTTTCATATTCTTTGTGAATATAAACATGCAGAATTAAAGTTTGTAAAGCACCAACAGTTCTTGTAGTTACTTGGTAAAGCTTTCATTAACAAACACTAGTAGCATTGATCAATATAAACTTTTTTTGTGGATGGGGTGATTATTCGTGACTATGCACTGCTGCACAGTCTGATTGGTCACTTTTGCATGCATGATTTTCATAATACGGCGTGGGCACAGCCGCGTCAATACACTGTAAAGTATGATTGGACCATTTGTTGACACGTATAGGAATAATATGTAGACCTGCAGCCGCGGCATGTGACATTATTGGCTGGTGCATCAGCCAAGAAGATGCGTAACTGCATTTAAGAAGCTTTACGTCCCAATGGGTGATTTCACACACGCAGATTTTGTCATATGGCATGGGCGTAGCCGCATCAATTCATGGCAATGTATGATTAGTCCGTTTGTTGAGTCAGGTGTAGACAGGCAACCACAGCATGTGATGTGATTGGCTGGTGCTACAGGTGCAGAGAGAGGTAGCCGCATTGATAAAGCTTGATTTCCCACTGGGTAATTTCACATGCATGGACTTTGTCGTATGGCATGTGTGGGGCTGCGTCAATTTACTGCAGAGTGTGATTGAGCCATTTGTTTATACCGTTAAGCGGGGGAGCGCAGCCTTTGATCCGATTGGCTGTGGAAAACAGGTGTGATGGCGCGAAGCCGCATTAACACAGCTTTCAAATTGATTGGGCATTCACTCAACCCAGCTACAGCCACCTGCAGGTGCGTCTTCTTGTTGTTTTGGGTGATTGGTCAATAATTTGGCCACAAAGACGTGATTGCACTTACACATCATAGCACTTCATAGCACTTCACCTGCTGCTCTCCATTAACATCGCAGCACCTATCCCACACCCCTCTCCACTCTGCGCTTGCATATTCTGAAAACTCACAAGGCATTATAGGTTTGTCTTCCCCTCCCCACTGCATCATTTTTTTGTATGTATTTAATTAATTAACGTTGTTTTAATTACATTGTCTATTATCCCTGTCGCTTCTCTGTGCCCTGTGGGCACTTTGAAACAGTATTTGCTTCTTGTATAAGTACCTAACAAGGGAGCAATAAAAAAATAAAATAATAAATTGAACCTGCTTTTGTCTCTTGGTGGGTGAACTTCTTTGTAAACCATCATGAACTTTTAAAAGCAGTACCTTGATTTATCCATTCCTTTTTTACCTTTCTTCTTCCTATGCATTTGTCATTTGTCTTGTGCTTTGAAGTTTGGAATTTTGTGTTATTGTAGCTTGTTATTTTGTTGTCCTTTTGTATTGTGTATTTTTAAAGTTTAATTTTTTCCTCTACTATCCTGCATTTCAAAATAACTACAACCAGCAGTGATGATGAAGTGGTGTGTGTGGCTTCAGCTTTACCGTCATGGAAGAATCAATGTGCACAAAAAAACATTGTTGATAGTTGGTAATATTTCTTGTAAAGCACTAACACAGCAAAAAGGAGATCGAGGAGGTCATGTGCAATTTCTGTGGTAAGGTTTTGTGGAGGGGACCATCACACAAGCATCGCAAAGCTTGGGGACATCCACGTTAATTCAACATCATGTCGATGTTTATTGGGATGAAGTTGATGAATCATATAGGAAGGCTCATGTGAAACATAAGGTCAAAGCTCATGGAGCAGGATTAGTACAGCAGTATTTATCATTTGCGCCACAGACTTTCAATACAATTACCAGCTATTTTCCACCAACTAACACCCAACCTCCGTCCATTCTGCCTGCAGCCTATTTTTCTAATTTTATCATGATGTGCCAAACCTGTTGCAGCTTGATCAAGGTGGGAGGTGGCACCCTAGATGCTTGGGTCAAGGCTCTTTCAGAAAATACGGCCAATTGCCAACGCAGGTATATTTTTAAGTGTCCATTTTTTCTACATTTGTGATGTCATCTTTGATGTCTTGGGTGTTAGTCTTAGCAGTGCATGGTGGTGTTGCGAGTATGGTTGCTTAGCTTACCATAACTGGTGCATTTCTGGGGGGGTTTGGTTTTACTTGTAACCATAATGTTCCTTTAACAATGTTTTCTCACTGAATTTCATAGGTCTTTATTAGTGCAACTTAACCATAATGTCCTTTTAACAACGTCTTTTCTGTGAATATATATATATATATATATATATATATATATATATATATATATATATATATATATATTCAGTGAAAAAACTTTGTAAAAGGGACGTTATGGTAAAGTTGCGCTACTAAAAACCTATGAAATTCAGTGAAAAAACTTTGTCAAAGGAACGTTATGGTTCCAAGTAAAACCGAAAAACCCTTGAAATTCGCCAGTTATGGTAAGCTAAGCAACCATAACTCGCGCCACCACCGTGCACTGCTAAGACTAACACCCAGGACATCAAAGATGACATCACAAATGTCATTGATGACATCACTGATGACATCACATGTGTATGTACTTTTCATGAAATATGTGTACAAGGGATTCTTATTATAATGTTGCGAAACAAGTGTCAAGGATCATTGCAATAAATATCATACCCTAATTAGTGCATTGAACGATGAATTGATATAAATAGCATTCTATTATGGGGTTCTATCTAGTATACTAAGCTACTGATACAGAAACATAACATGGTGTGCAGGTTACAAGATGAAGGTATAATATTCGTAATGTTAATATGTTGAATAATGAAATGATAATTGTTTTCTTAATAGATTTTTGTGTACTGTGAAATATGTAATACGTAGCTAATAAAACATTACTATAGACAAAACACAAAGGCCCTCATTACGACCCTTGCGGAAATCGAAAAACGATGGCGGAAATGCAATACCGCCATCGAATAGCGCTCGGTGCGACTATGACCCGTCACCGCAAAGTACGAAGCCATTAGCGACACCGTAGTGAACGCCAACGCTAACTGCACCAAGCACGCGCGCGCGCGCCATGCCAAACCGCAAACACCACCATGGTGCAACGGTACGCCAATTCCGACCCTAGCGGACATGTACCTAACGCCATCAGGCATGGCGTAATGTACCATTCCGCCATGGCGAGAAGTACGGCATCGCGAATCAACCATAAACGGCCCCACTGAGTGCCTGTACACCGCTCCCTGCCCACAAAGTACAACCCCCCGTAGGTGCAATGAAGTGACAATGCAACCATTGAAATGTACAAGTCACCCATGCATGCCAACGAACAAAATAAACACAAGAGGGGCCAATGGGAGCTGCAGGGCACAGATGGCACGAATACAGAAGCAATCCCAATGGACATGACCACAGTCCCCCACCAAGAAACGCACGCAAACACAGGCACCTGTGACCAGCAATATTCCGATAATCACATCATTCCACCAGTCCACCTGGCTGACCGGCATCTGTTACACAAAACCCAATCCCCCGCCCCAGAGCATGACAACATTCAAACTGTCATATAGGCAGCCCCCATCCCTGACCTCACGGGCTTAGTAGGCAAACGCGCCCAGTACAGTACCACGCAACTAAACCCCGAAGCTGGAACCCAATGCAGATCTCCTCACAATACATCGCCCCCCAAATAGGCATATGCCACACCACTTGCAAAGAAAAACGCTACACGGGCCAAATCAGAATAGAAATTTATGCACATCAAAGTCACCAAGCCCATACAGCCATCAGGCCATGAACTCCAAAACACTAATCACCATTGTGGGCTGCATCCGCAAGAAATGACCAGCCACTACTTGTGTGTCGCCCTGTTCCCCCATGGTACACAGAGCCACATTCACGTACGAAAAGGCAACATGGAAGCGCACAGAACCGCAGGGCCGTCCCAATGGGGAGGCACTAGTCCAGCTGAAAGGCCGAAATGTTGCTCCGAGCCACCAGTACTGCGTAAGGGCATGTGGGCCATTGGCGATCGTCCCATAAGATCGTAATGCTGCTCCACTGATTAACACGAAGCAGCAGGTGTCGGGAGTAAAATCCATCTGCAGGAGTGGCATACAGATGGCAGTGGCAAAAGGGGAGGAGATACCTGTCAACCAAAAGAAAAGAAAAAGAACAGAATGGCCATCAGAACTACATTCGAACAACTCACTTCAATGATCACACGAAATCCACAGCCATATGCATGCTAGCCCACTCAAAAGGATCATCACCACCCCAAAACCACTTGCGACTCATAAACATCTATATCGAGGTGCAAACACCATCACAAACGAGTGTACCTGTGCATGCGTCTGTCAAAACAGAATCCATCAGATGGGAATGTTAACGTGCATGGACACAAGTGTCTGAGTGCGCCTCGAGACAGGGAGGGCTCAACAAGGCCAGATAGACGATGGTCCCACTATGGCAGCCCTGCATCACATAGCGTAGGGGAGGCGGATAGATCCCAAGAAGCCCTGTACATGGCAAACTCTGTATCAAATCACCTGCCCATGCATCCATTCATCATTCCCTCATCCCGGGATCAAAACGCCTGAACAATTACTCACATAACTTTAGAAACATCCATTGAGTCTGTGCGTTATGCAGCCTGCAAAATCCACAGTGCCCCAGCCCGTAATTCCAGTGTTGTGAAGTAACATGTATTTGGGAACGGCCGGCCTCATCGCCCACGTAGCTATTGCGCATCCCAAACTATTCATATCAATCATTGCTCCCTCGCCATGGGCCCTGTCTCAAGGACATTGAACAATAGAACGTTATATTTGCAGTCAGACCTGTGGGCATCTCCTCGCCGCTAGCTGGAAACCGAAAGCGCCGCCCTTCGAATTCCTCATTTGCAACATCACGTCGGAAAGGCATCTGTGGCCGTTTGAAATCACTAATTATTCCATCGAGTGCGGCTGTGTGTGAAAATGGCAACTGCCTTCACCCACGAATGGGACGCCCCGCCCGTCGTTGCAACTCGGTACAGTGATGCATGAGGGCCCACCGTTACTCGAGTACTACGTTCCACTGACCCTTCACAAGTCTGTTCGCGACTGCACAGATAGTATGGGAAACAATGGGACCACAGCAGAATGAACATATCAATCCAATTTTACACGGCCATCGGGTACAGATACATGATAGCAATAGCAAGATACCATTCCCCGAATTGCAGCGTTGTGCGCGTGACGTGCTCGGCCAAAGGGGAGAGCAGTTTGCACAGGTGGAATGAATCACCACAGGTGGAGGCCATACAGCCTGAAAACACATAAATTGCACAGCCAGTCTCCTCCCACAACCACACCGAAATGCTACCGGCAGGACTCGCGATGTTGGCCCTGGGGGACCTGATAGCACTGCAAGTGCTCCAACTCCAAGAAGAAGACGAACACCAACTACAACCAGCCGCACGGAGGAGACGCAGGAGGAGGAGGAGGCCAAGGCAGGGCCAGCAAGGCCCACCAGCACAGCCACTACCACCACGCAGGCAGCCCGCAATACCACGCCTCCGAGCACATCCGTTCAACCTCACTGATGAGCAGATCCACACCCTCTACGGTCTGGACCGGGACACCATAGCCGCCATTGTGGACATGACACAGGCTGACCTTGTCAGCATGATAGATAGCCCAACCGCCATCCCACCCCTACTGAAGGTGGTGTCTGTACTCCACTTCCTGGCCACAGGCACCTACCAGCACACAGTCGGACAGTTGCATGGCATATCTCAGCCACTGTTCTCACGGACACTATTGCAAGTGCTCGATGCCCTCCTGCAGCACGCAGACGACTACATCTCCCTACCACGCTCGGAGCAGGAAATTACAAACACGAAAGTGGGATTCCATGCACTTGCCGGCATACCGGGTTGCATTGGTGCCATCGACTACACCCATGTGGAATTGGTCGTCCCACATGCCATGGAGGCCCAGTACCGCAACCGAAAACAATTTCATTCCCTGAATGTACAAATGGTGTGTGACTCCAACAGGATCATTACACATTGTTGTGCCCGATTCCCTGGATCAACCCATGATTCTATGGTCTTGAGGAACTCTACAATACCACGCTACATGGAGCGACACGCAGGGAACAGATCCTGGCTACTCGGTGAGTCTCATTTCATGCATGATGATGTGGGGTATGTGAATTGGCAATGACCTGGCAGGAAGGGGGGGGGGGTGTGCGTACGTATCAATGGCATTCCACATCATACGTTTCTCGTCCACATACAGGTGATGCTGGATATCCACTGAAGAGATGGCTCCTCACACCAGTCGGGAACCCACGGGACCAGCATGAGGAGGACTACAACCATGCCCACTCACGTACCCGTGTAGTCATAGAACAGGCATTCGGCCTACTGAAGACTCGTTTCCGCTGCCTCAGCAGGTCTGGCGGGGCACTCCTGTACCGCCATGAGAAGGTTGCAAAGATGGTGATGGCATGTGTCATGCTCCACAACATGTGCGTACGTAGAAATGTGCCCATGCCCCCTGACGCAGAACTGCAAGCACCTGAAGATGGTCATGATGAGGGTGGGGATGTGGCAGCACCTCATGGAGTCTGCGAGGCACCGGAGGCCCGTGACATTCGTCAGCATCTCATTGATGTATGCTTCTAGCACTCACGCCTGGTGGCTGATACATGGACACGGGACTCGTGGCACTGCGTGTGTCTGGGACATGCACAACATGGACTGTACGCCTATGATGGCCTAGTACACAAAGATCAATGTCCACACATCTCATTGGTTGATCGTGCACTTTTAATGGCATATGTGATGTCATGTTGAACACCCTATCGACCCGCCACCCAAGTGAGCCCAACACACCCCCTCCACCCTCCTACCTCCCCCCCGAACACCAGTGTCCAAAGATGCTCATTGTCAGTGGGCTGTCGCTATTGCATGCCCCCTCTGCGGGTATCAGGGGCACCCCTGCCTGTGGAGCGCAGGTTCCTTCCAGATCTACGTTGGGGGCTGCCCTGGACGGAACTTGCAACGGATGATGTGTCTGCCTGCTCACGTCCATGCATGTCCCTAAGGGTTTGCGAGAGCTCAGTGAGCACACGGCGCACTGCGGCAAGTTCGGCACATACGTCCTTGGCCGTCGCATGCAGTTCCCCCCTGAGGCTCTCGGTGCTACTCTCCATTTGGACTCTCAGGCTCTCGGTGCTACTCTCCATTTGGACTCTCAGGCTCTCGGTGCTACTCTCGATTTGTGCCCTAAGTGTCTCAGTTGATGTTTCTATGTCTGCCTTAGTGCCCCCACATTCATCAGCATGGTCCTTGAGGAGCGTGGCCAGTTGCTGCTGTTGTTCGATCAACTGGTCGAGGGACTGTTGCCTCTGCTGGGCCATGGCCATTTGCGGGGGTGTCACTGAGGGGCTGTTGTCCTCATGTTGCCTTGCCACAGGGCTTGTGGGGGATGGCCAGTCGTCGTCTTGTGGGTGCCCCTGCGTGGTATCCTCATGTTGTACGGGATGGGACAGACAGGGGGATTGGGACAGGTCATGGATGGATCTGACTTTGGCATCCCCGTTTTCTGTGTCCGAGCATGCTGCCATCAATGGGGTGTCACCTATGGTGCTGCTGCCACCAGAGGCAGTGCCTTCTGTGGCATCCATTGGGGGGACCTGTGGTGGTGGTGTTGTGGGCATGCTGGCTGCTGGGGTGCCTGTTGATGTTCCCTCCTCTGTGCTGCCACCTGATTTGTGCTGCTGCCGTGTCTTGATGCGTGCAGCTGAGGTGGAGGGTCTCTGGCCGTTGGTCTTGGCCCTCTTTGCAGGTGTGCTTGTAGGGGTGTCCTGTAGCTCGTCGTTTGGATCGGACCCTGTGGTGGAGTAAAGGAGGGCGAGGGTTATTGATGGGTCTGTGGGAATTGGAATGGCATTGTATCACATGCATTGGGGTGGTACCTGAGGGTGATTTGGGTCGGGGCCTTGGAGGTGCTTTGATTTGTGTGTGGAGTGAGGGTGCAGTTGTTTGGCAGCCTGCAGTTAGGGTGTGCCTGCTGCACGTGTAGTGCGTGTATTTGGGGTTTTTAATTATTTATGTATTTATTGTGGGTTTTAACGTGCGCTATCAGGCCGATGTGTGTGGGCGTTCTCCTGGACATGTGTTTCTGTTGCACTATGTGGACGCATGGTACTTCACATGGATGGACTGTGTGGATTTGGCATTGTTTTATCTGGCCCACCTACCTGAATCTTCGGATGTCTGCACTCCTTTCTCCATCCCTCCGACTCCCTCTATGCTCTCCATTCCGATGGTGGAGGCACAGATTTCTTCCCAGGGGGTCAACTTGATGGGTGATTCAGGACCTCCCCCGGTGGCTGTGGCAATGTTGCGGTTGGCAGAGAGTATGCTGCGGACGCGTATCCGCAGGTCGTCCCATCGCTTGCGGCATTGCTGTGGGGTGCGGGGTGCGGTCCCCACCGCACTTACCCGCTGTGCCACCAGAGCCCATATGGCCTTCTTGTTTGCAAGTGCCGTCCTGGTCATTTGCGTGCAGAAGACGACGGCAGCATTCTCCTGGAGGGTCTCTGTTAGCACGGTGAGTTCCTCACGGGAGAAGTGGACCTGCCGCTTGCGGTCGCACGCTTTCTTCGCTACTTTTCCCATTTTTCTTGGTTTCGCTAGGGTGGTTGACGGGTTGGGGTGTGTTTCAGGGTAGTGATTTTAGTGGTTGTGTGGTTTTAGTGTATTTATAGGTGTACGCCGGGATGTTTCCCGTTCCGGCCCCATGTTTTAACTTCCGTTTCCGTATATTTCCGGCCACCGTACTTTCCGGTAGGCGCACACTGCGGTGACCGCTAAGTGGGGTGGCGGTATTGCACCTAGGGCGCCGTACGGCGGCGGTGTGGGCCGTTTTGGGGTCATTTCCGCCATCGCGGACTTTGCACTTCCGCCATGCCGTGGTGCTCGTGCCCGATGGGTCGGAATGGCCCGCACTTTGCTCCTTCGTGCAATGGCGGAAACGCTATTTACGCTGTGGCGCTCCGGTCAGTCGCTTTCCGCCAGGGTCGTAATGAGGGCCAAAGACACAAGAACACATACCAATATGGGTATATACAGGGAAAGTGAAGTTAGCAAAAAAGCACAAGTAGTAGCAGAAACAATTCATAACTTAACTGATTATTTTCATGCAAATAAATGATTGCTCTGTTTCAAAGCTGCTATTCACCCTATGTATATGTATCACTTGATGTGATTGGACCCACAGGGAAAGTACATCCATAAAAAAAAACAACAGAACTAACAGAAAGTGCTCATAAGTCTATTGATTATCTTTATGCACAAAAAGGATTGCTGTCTTTCAAGCTTGTGTCTTCCCGTATGTATATGTTTCATATGATGTGACTGGACTCTAACAGAATTACTGTAAGAACCTACTTGAAGGATACGTCTACAAATAAAATAAAATGTTTAGTTTCTGACTGTTACTGAAGAAAACCATGTGTCCTAGATATGTCAGCAAAAGAAAAAAGAGTGAGCCAGACATGTGATGTCATTAGTGATGTCATCAATTACATTTGTGATGTCATCTTTGATGTCCTGGGTGTTAGTCTTAGCAGTGCACGGTGGTGGCGTGAGTTATGGTTGCTTAGCTTACCATAACTGGCGAATTTCAAGGGTTTTTCGGTTTTACTTGGAACCATAACGTTCCTTTGACAAAGTTTTTTCACTGAATTTCATAGGTTTTTAGTAGCGCAACTTTACCATAACGTCCCTTTAACAAAGTTTTTTCACTGAATTTCATAGGTTTTTAGTAGCGCAACTTAACCATAACATCCCTTTAACAAAGTTTTTTCATTGAATTTCATAGGCTTTTATTAGTGCAACTTAACCATAACGTCCCTGTAACATTTTATTTTTACTAAATTTTAAAGGTTTTTATTAGTACAACGTGACCATAACATCCTTTTCAATAGATGAAGACCACTAACATCTTATGTCCTCAAAGTGGGAATGCCGGGTGGTAAAAAAAACAACAAGATTTTCCTTCCTACGCCGGGACGCCTGTGGCGTCTCGGTGTAGGAAGGAAAATCTTTTACCAAAATGGCCACCATGGAAAGGGAAGGCGGGGTGTATAAAGAACACAACGGCGCATGAGCTGGGTTGGGGGGGCACAGGGGAGACACATGGGCATGAGAGGGAACAGGGTACAAACGGGGCATGAGCAGGGGGTGGGGGGGAAAAGGAAGGAAACACAGGGCATGAGCGGTGGTGGGGGAACAAGAGAGACACGGGGCATGAGCAGCGGGTGGGGAGGAACATGAGGGAGACACGGTTTATGAGCAGGGGGAGGGGAGGAACACGAGGGAGACACAGGGCATGAGCGGGGGGGTACAGGGCACCTACGGGACATGAGCGGGGGTGGGGAGGAAAGGAGAGAGACAAGGGGCATGAGCAGGGGGTGGGGGGAACACGAGGGAGACACGGAGCATGAGCGGGGGGTGGGGGGTAACACGAGGGAAACATGGGGCATGAGCGGGGGGTGGGGGAAACACGAGGGAGACACGGGGCATGAGCGGGGGGTGGGGGGCAACAGGAGACAGACACAGGGCATGAGAGGGGGATGGGGGGAACAGGAGACAGATACGGGGCATGAGCGGGGGTGGGGAGAACAGGAGACAGACACGGGGTATGAGCAGGGGGTGGGGTCAACAGGAGAGAGACACGGGTCATGAGCGGGGGTGGGGAGAAGAGGAGACAGACACGGGGCATGAGCGGGGGATGGGGGGAACAGGAGACAGATACGGGGCATGAGCGGGGGTGGGGAGAACAGGAGACAGACACGGGGAATGAGCGGGGGGTGGGGGGCAACAGGAGACAGACACGGGGCATGAGCGGGGGGCATGGGGGGCAACAGGAGAAAGACACGGGGCATGAGCATGGAGTGGGGGAATGCAGGAGACAGACACAGGGCATGGGTGGGGGCAACAGGAGACAGACACGGGGCATGAGCGGGGGGTGGGGGGAACAGGAGACAGACACGGGGCATGAGCGGGGGGTGGGGGAACTGAAGACAGACACGGGGCATGAGCGGGGGAGTCGGGGGCAACAGGAAAGAGACACGGGGCATGAGCGTGGGGTGGAGGGTACATGAGACAGACACGGGACATGAGTGGGTGGGGGGAACAGGAGACAGACACGGGGGATGAGTGGGGGGCAACAGGAGACAGACACGGGGCATGAGCGGGGGGTGGGGGGGTATAGGAGACAGACACGGGGCATGAGCAGGGGGTGGGGGGCAACAGGAGAGAGACACGGGGCATGAGCGGTGGGTGGGAGCAAGAGGAGACAGACATGGGGCATGAGCGAGGGGTGGGGGAACAGGAGACAGACACGGGGCATGAGCGGGGGGTGGGGGGTACAGAAGACAGACACGGGGCATGAGCGGGGTACTGGGGGGCAACAGGAGAGAGACATGGGGCATGAGTGGGGGGCGGGGGGGTGCAGGAGACAGACACGGGGCATGAGCAGGGGGTGGGGAGTACAGGAGACAGACACGGGGCATGAGCGGGGGGTGGGGGGCAACAGGAGAGAGACACGGGACATGAGCGGGTGGGGGGAACAGGAGACAGACACGGGGCATGAGCAGGGGGGCAACAGGAGACAGACATGGGGCATGAGCGGGGGGGTGGGGGGGTACAGAAGACAGACACTAGCATGAGCGGGGGGTGGGGGGGTACAGGAGACAGACACGGGGCATGAGCAGGGGGTGGGGGGCAACAGGAGAGACACGGGGCATGAGCGGGGGGTGGGGGGAACAAAAGAGACAGACACGGGGCATGAGCGGGGGTGGGGGGAACAGGAGAGAGACACGGGACATGAGCGGGTGGGGGAACAGGAGACAGACACGGGGCATGAGCAGGGGGCAACAGGAGACAGAAATGGGGCATGAGCGGGGGGGTGGGGGGGTACAGAAGACAGACACTAGCATGAGCGGGGGGTGGGGGGTACAGGAGACAGCAGACACGGGGCATGAGCAGGGGGTGGGGGGCAACAGGAGAGACACAGGGCATGAGCGGGGGTTGGGGGAACAGGAGACAGACACAGGGCATGAGCAGGGGGAACAAAAGAGACAGACACGGGGCATGAGCAGGGGGGTGGGGGGCAACAGGAGACAGACACGGGGCATGAGCGGGGGGTGAGGGCAACAGGAGACAGACACGGCATGAGCAGGGGGTGGGGGGTACAGAAGACAGACACGGGGCATGAGCGGGGTAGTGGGGGGCAACAGGAGAGAGACATGGGGCATGAGCGGGGGGTGGGGGGGTACAGGAGACAGACACAGGGCATGAGCAGGTGGTGGGGGCCAACAGAAGAGAGACACAGGGCATGAGTGGGGGGTGGGGGGAACAGGATACAGACACGGGGCATGAGCGTGTGGGGGGAACAGGAGACAGTCACGGAGCATGAGCGGGGGGTGGGGAGAACAGGAGACAGACATGGGGCATGAGTGGGGGTGGGAGGAACAGGAGACAGACACGGGGCATGAGCGGGGGGTGGAGGGCAACAGGAGACAGACACGGGGCAGGAGCGGGGGGTGGGGGGCAACAGGAGACAGACACGGGGCATGAGCGGGGGTGAGGGGCAACAAGAGACAGACACAGGGCATGAGCGGGGGTGAGGGGCAACAGGAGACAGACACGGGGCATGAGCGGGGGGTGGGGGGCAACAGGAGACAGACACGGGGCATGAGCGGGGGTGAGGGGCAACAGGAAACAGACACGGGGCATGAGAGGGGGTGGCGGAACAGGAGACAGACACGGGGCATGAGCGAGGGGTGGGGGGAACAGGAGACAGACACGGGGCATGAGCGGGGGTGGGGGGAACAACAGACACGGGCATGAGCGGGGGGTGGGGAGAACAGACACGGGGCATGAGCTGGGCGGTGGGGGGCAACAGGAGACAGACACGGGGCATGAGCGGGGGGTGGGAGGAACAGTAAAAAGACACGGGGCATGAGCAGGGGGTGGGGAGAACAAGAGACAAACACGGGGCATGAGTGGTGGGGTGGGGGGCAACAAGAGAGAGACACGGGGCATGAGCGGGGGGTGGGGGGTACAGAAGACAGACACGGGGCATGAGCGGGGTAGTGGGGGGCAACAGGAGAGAGACATGGGGCATGAGCGGGGGGTGGGGGGGTACAGGAGACAGACACGGGGCATGAGCAGGGGGTGGGGGGCAACAGAAGAGAGACACAGGGCATGAGCGGGGGGGTGGGGGGGTACAGGAGACAGACACGGGGCATGAGCGTGTGGGGGGAACAGGAGACAGACACGGAGCATGAGCGGGGGGTGGGGAGAACAGGAGAGAGACACGGGGCATGAGCGGGGGTGGGAGGAACAGGAGACAGAAACAGGGCATGAGCGGGGGGTGGGGGGCAACAGGAGAGAGACACGGGCATGAGCGCGGAGTGGGGGCGTACAAGAGACAGACACGGGGCATGGGTGGGAGCAAGAGGAGACAGACACGGGGCATGAGCGGGGGGTGGGGGGCAACAGGAGAGAGACACGGGGCATGAGCAGGGGGTGGGGGGCAACAGGAGACAGACACGGGGCATGAGGGGGGGGTGAGGGCAACAGGAGACAGACACGGGGCATGAGCAGGGGGTGGGGGGGAACAGGAGACAGACACGGAGCATGAGCGGGGGTGGGGAGAACAGGAGACAGACACGTGGCATGAGAGGGGGGTGGGGGGCAACAGGAGACAGACACGGGGCATGAGCGGGGGGTGGGGGGCAACAGGAGAGAGACACGGGACATGAGCAGGTGGGGGGAACCGGAGACAGACACGGGGCATGAGCGGGGGGGGCAACAGGAGACAGACACAGGGCATGAGCGGGCGGTGGGGGGTACAGGAGACAGACACAGGGCATGAGCGGGGGGTGGGGGGAACAACAGAGACAGACACGGGGTAGGAGCGGGGGGTGGAGGGCAACAGGAGACAGACACGGGGCAGGAGCGGGGGGTGGGGGGCAACAGGAGACAGACACGGGGCATGAGCTGGGGGTGAGGGGCAACAGGAGACAGACACGGGGCATGAGTGGGGGGCAACAGGAGACAGACACAGGGCATGAGCAGGGGTTGTGGGGCAACAGGAGACAGACACAGGGCATGAGCGGGGGTGGGGGGAACAGGAGACAGACATGAGGCATGAGCGAGGGGTGGGGGAACAGGAGACAGACACGGGGCATGAGCGGGGGGTGGGGAGAACAGACACGGGGCATGAGCAGGGGGGCAACAGGAGACAGACATGGGGCATGAGCGGGGGGTGGGGGGGTACAGAAGACAGACACTAGCATGAGCAGGGGGTGGGGGGGTACAGGAGACAGACACGGGGCATGAGCAGGGGGTGGGGGGCAACAGGAGAGACACGGGGCATGAGCGGGGGGTGGGGGGAACAGGAGACAGACACAGGGCATGACCGGGGGTGGGGGGAACAAAAGAGACAGACACGGGGCATGAGCGGGGTAGTGGGGGGCAACAGGAGAGAGACATGGGGCATGAGCGGGGGGTGGGGGCGGTACAGGAGACAGACACAGGGTATGAGCAGGGGGTGGGGGGCAACAGAAGAGAGACACAGGGCATGAGCGGGGGGTGGGGGGGTACAGGAGACAGACACGGGGCATGAGCGTGTGGGGGGAACAGGAGACAGACACGGAGCATGAGCGGGGGGTGGGGAGAACAGGAGACAGACACAGGGCATGAGCGGGGGGTGGGGAGAACAGGAGACAGACACGGGGCATGAGCGAGGGGGTGGGGGGCAACAGGAGACAGACACGGGGCATGAGTGGGGGTGTGGGGGGCAACAGGAGAGAGACAAGGGCATGAGCGCGGAGTGGGGGGGTACAGGAGACAGACACGGGGCATGGGTGGGAGCAAGAGGAGACAGACACGGGGCATGAGCGGGGGGTGGGGGGCAACAGGAGAGAGACACGGGGCATGAGCAGGGGGTGGGGGGCAACAGGAGACAGACACGGGGCATGAGCGGGGGGTGAGGGCAACAGGAGACAGACACGGGGCATGAGCAGGGGGTGGGGGGAACAGGAGACAGACACGGAGCATGAGTGGGGGTGTGGGGGGCAACAGGAGAGAGAGACACGGGCATGAGCGCGGAGTGGGGGGGTACAGGAGACAGACACGGGGCATGGGTGGGAGCAAGAGGAGACAGACACGGGGCATGAGCGGGGGGTGGGGGGCAACAGGAGAGAGACACGGGGCATGAGCGGGAGGTGGGGGGCAACAGGAGACAGACACGGGGCATGAGCGGGGGGTGAGGGCAACAGGATACAGACACGGGGCATGAGCAGGGGGTGGGGGGGAACAGGA
Source organism: Ambystoma mexicanum (assembly GCF_040938575.1). Classification (NCBI taxonomy): domain Eukaryota; kingdom Metazoa; phylum Chordata; class Amphibia; order Caudata; family Ambystomatidae; genus Ambystoma; species Ambystoma mexicanum. Next base: position 338,684,119 of record NC_090940.1, read on the forward strand.
GACAGACACGGAGCATGAGCGGGGGTGGGGAGAACAGGAGACAGACACGTGGCATGAGAGGGGGGTGGGGGGCAACAGGAGACAGACACGGGGCATGAGCGGGGGGTGGGGGGCAACAGGAGACAGACACGGGGCATGAGCGGGGGGTGGGGGGCAACAGGAGAGAGACACGGGACATGAGCGGGTGGGGGGAACCGGAGACAGACACGGGGCATGAGCGGGGAGCAACAGGAGACAGACACAGGGCATGAGCGGGCGGTGGGGGGTACAGGAGACAGACACAGGGCATGAGCAGGGGGTGGGGGGAACAACAGAGACAGACACGGGGTAGGAGCGGGGGGTGGAGGGCAACAGGAGACAGACACGGGGCAGGAGCGGGGGGTGGGGGGCAACAGGAGACAGACACGGGGCATGAGCTGGGGGTGAGGGGCAACAGGAGACAGACACGGGGCATGAGTGGGGGGTGGGGGGCAACAGGAGACAGCCACGGGGCATGAGCAGGGGGTGGGGGCAACAGGAGACAGACACAGGGCATGAGCGGGGGGTGGGGGGAACAGGAGACAGACATGAGGCATGAGCGAGGGGTGGGGGAACAGGAGACAGACACGGGGCATGACCGGGGGGTGGGGAGAACAGACACGGGGCATGAGCAGGGGGGCAACAGGAGACAGACACGGGGCATGAGCGGGGGGTGGGAGGAACAGGAAAAAGACACGGGGCATGAGCAGGGGGTGGGGAGAACAGGAGACAAACACAGGGCATGAGCGGGGGGGTGGGGGCAACAAGAGAGAGACACGGGGCATGAGCGTGTGGGGGGAACAGGAGACAGACACGGGGCATGAGCGGGTGGGGGGAACAGGAGACAGACACGGGGCATGAGCGGGAGGTGTGGGGGGCAACAGGAGATAGAGATAGACACGGGGCATGAGCGGGGGGTGGGGGGAACAGGACACAGACATGGGGCATGAGCGGGGTGTGGAGAGAACAGGAGACAGACATGGGGCATGGGCGGGGGAACAGAAGACAGACACGGGGCATGAGCGGGGGGTGGGGGAAGGGGAGAGAGACACACGGGGCGTGAGCGGGGGTGGGGGGTGGGTGGGAGGCGAAAGACACAAGGGGCAAGAGCGGGGGTGGGCGGGAGGGAGAAAGACACAAGGGGCATTAGCGGGGGTGGGCGGGAGGGAGAAAGAGACACGGGGCAAGAGCAGGGGTGGGCGAGAGGGGGAAGAGGGAAAGAGACACGGGGCAAGAGCGGGGGTGGACGGGAGGGGGAAAGAGCTCGGGTGGGAGGGAGGGGGAAAGACACGGGGCAAGAGCGGGGGTGGGCGGGAGGGGGAAAGACACGGGGCAAGAGCGGGGGTGGGCAAGAGCAGGGCTTGGCAGGAGGGGGGAAGACACGGGGCAAGAGCGGGGGTGGGCGGGAGGGGGGAAAGACACGGCGCAAGAGCAGGGGTGGGCGGGAGGGGGGAAAGACACGGGGCAAGAGCGGGGGTGGACGGGAGGGGGAAAGACACGGGGCAAGAGTGGGGGTGGGCGGGAGGGGGAAAGAGACACGGGGCAAGAGCGGGGGTGGGCGGGAGGGGGAAAGAGCGGGGGCAAGAGCGGGGGCAAGAGCGGGGGTGGGCGGGAGGGGGCAAGAGCGGGGGTGGGCGGGAGGGGGAAACACACACGGGGCAAGAGCGGGGGTGGGCGGGAGGGTGAAACACACGCGGGGCAAGAGCGGGGGTGCAGGGCAAGAGCGGGAGTGGGCGGGAGGGTGAAAGACACGCAGGGCAAGAGCGGGGTTGGCGGGAGGGGGAAAGAGACACGGGGCAAGAGATGGGGTGGGCGGGAGGGGGAAAGATACACAGGGCAAGAGCGGGGGTGGGCGGGAGGAGGAAAGACACGGGGCAAGAGCGGGGGTGGGCAGGAGGGGGTAAGACACGGGGCAAGAGCGGGGGTGGGCAGGAGGGGGAAAGACACGGGGCAAGAGCGGGGGTGGGCGGGAGGGGGAAAGACACGGGGCAAGAGCAGGGGTGGGCGGGAGGGGGAAAGACACGGGGCAAGAGCGGGGGTGGGCGGGAGTGGGAAAGACACGGGGCAAGAGCGGGGGTGGGCGGGAGGAGGAAAGACACGGGGCAAGAGCGGGGGTGGGCGGGAGGGGGAAAGACACGGGGCAAGAGCGGGGGTGGGCAAGAGCGGGGGTGGGCGGGAGGGGGAAAGACATGCGGGGCAAGAGCGGGGGTGGGTGGGAGGATGAAACACGCGGGGCAAGAGCGGGGCAAGCCCAGGGCAAGAGCGGGGGTGGGCGGGAGGGGTAAAGACACGGGGCAAGAGCGGGGGTGGGCGGGAGGGGGAAAGAGACACGGGGCAAGAGCGGGGGTGGGTGGGAGGGGGAAAGACACGCGGGGCAAGAGCGGGGGTGGGCTGGAGGGTGAAACACGCGGGGCAAGAGCGAGGGTGGGCGGGAGGGGGAAAGACACGGGGTAAGAACGGGGGTGGGCACGAGGGGGAAAGACACGGGGCAAGAGCGGGGGTGGGCGGGAGGGGGAAAGACTCGGGGCAAGAGCGGGGGTGGGCAGGAGGGGGCAAGAGCAGGGGTGGGCGGGAGGGGGAAAGACACGGGGCAAGAGCGGGGATGGGCAAGAGCGGGGGTGGGCGGGAGGGGGAAAGACACGGGGCAAGAGCGGGGGTGCGGGGAAAGAGCAGGGGTGGGCGGGAGGGGGAAAGACACGCGGGGCAAGAGCGGGGGTGGGCGGGAGGGTGAAACGCACAGGGCAAGAGCGGGTCAAGAGCGGGGGTGGGCGGGAGGGGGAAAGACACAGGGCAAGAGCGGGGGTGGGCAGGAGGGGGAAAGAGACACGGGGCAAGAGCAGGGGTGCGGGGCAAGAGCGGGGGTGGGCGGGAGGGGGAAAGACACGCAGGGCAAGAGCGGGGGTGGGCGGGAGGGTGAGACACGCGGGGCAAGAGTGGGGGTGGGCGGGAGGGTGAGACATGCGGGGCAAGAGCGGGGGTGGGCGGGAGGGGGAAAGAGACACGGGCAAGAGCGGGGGTGGGCGGGAGTGGGAAAGAGACACGGGGCAAGAGCGGGGGTGGGCAGGATGGGGAAAGAGACACAGGGCAAGAGCGGGGGAGGGTGGGAGGGGGAAAGAGACACGGGGCAAGAGCGGGGGTGGGCGGGAGGGTGAAACACATAGGGCAAGAGCGGGGCAAGAGCGGGGGTGGGCGGGAGGGGGAAAGACACGGGGCAAGAGCGGGGGTGGGCGGGAGGGGGAAAGAGACACGGGGCAAGAGCGGGGGTGCGGGGCAAGAGTGGGGGTGGGCGGGAGGGGGTAAGACATGCGGGGCATGAGCGGGGCTGGCCGGGAGGGTGAGACACGTGGGGCAAGAGCGGGGGTGGGCGGGAGGCTGACACGCGGGGCAAGATCGGGGGTGGGGGGGAGGGTGAAACATGCGTGGCAAGAGCGGGGCAAGAGCGGGGGTGGGCGGGAGGGGGAAAGACACACGGGGTAAGAGCCGGGGTGGGCGGGAGGCTAAGACACGCGGGGCAAGAGCGGGGGTGGGCGGGAGGGGGAAAGACAAACGGGGTAAGAGCCGGGGTGGGCGGGAGGGGGAAAGAGACACGGGGCAAGAGCGGGGGTGGGCGGGAGGGGGAAAGAGACACGGGGCAAGAGCGGGGGTGGGCGGGAGGGGGAAAGAGACACAGGTCAAGAGGGGGGGTGGGCGGGAGGGGGAAAGAGACACGGGGCAAGAGCGGAGGTGGGCGGGAGGGGGAAAGAGACACGGGGCAAGAGCGGGGGTGGGCGGGAGGGGGAAAGAGACACGGGGCAAGAGCGGGGTGGGCGGGAGGGGGAAAGGGACACGGGGCAAGAGCGGGGGTGGGCGGGAGGGGGAAAGAGCGGGAGGGGGAAAGAGCTGGGGTGGGCGGGAGGGGGAAAGACACACGGGGCAAGAGCGGGTGAGGGCAAGAGTGGGGGTGGGCAAGAGCGGGGGTGGGCAGTAGGGGGAAAGAGACACGGGGCAAGAGCGGGGGTGGGCGGGAGGGGGAAAGAGACACTGGGCAAGAGCGGGGGTGGGCGGGAGGGGGAAAGAGACACGGGGCAAGAGCGGGGGTGGGCGGGAGGGGGAAAGAGCGGGAGGGGGAAAGAGCCGGGGTGGGCAGGAGGGGGAAAGACACACGGGGCAAAAGCGGGGGTGGGCAAGAGCGGGGGTGGGCGGGAGGGGGAAAGAGACACGGGGCAAGAGCGGGGGTGGGCGGGATATGGAAAGAGACACGGGGCAAGAGCGGGGGTGGGTGGGAGGGGGAAAGAGACACGGGGCAAGAGCGGGGGTGGGCGGGAGGGGGAAAGAGACATGGGGCAGGGGTGGGCCGGAGGGGGAAAGAGCGGGGGTGGGCGGGAGGGGGAAAGACACACGGGGCATGAGCGGGGGTGGGCAAGAGCGGGGGTGGGTGGGAGGGGGACGAGACACGGGGCAAGAGCGGGGGTGGGCGGGAGGGGGAAAGAGACACGGGGCAAGAGCGGGGGTGGGCAGGAGGGGGAAAGAGACATGGGGCAAGAGTGGGGTGGGCGGGAGGGGGAAAGAGACACGGGGCAAGAGCGGGGGTGGGCAGGAGGGGGAAAGAGACACGGGGCAATTGCGGGGGTGGGCGGGAGGGGGAAATAGACACAGGGCAAGAGCGGGGGTGGGCAGGAGGGGGAAAGAGCGGGGGTGGGCGGGAGGGGGAAAGACACACGGGGCAAGAGAGGGGGGGCAAGAGCGGAGGTGGGCGGTAGGTGGAAAGACACACGGGGCAAGAGCGGGGGTGGGCGGGAGGGGGAAAGACACACGGGGCATGAGCGGGGGGTGGGGGAAGGGGAGAGACACGCGGGGCATGAGCGGGGGTGGGCGGGAGGGGGAGAGACACGCGGGGCATGAGCAGGGGGGAGGGAGAGAGACACACGGGGCATGAGTGGGGGGTGGGGGGAAGGAGAGAGAGACACATGGGGCATGAGCGGGGGGTGGGCGGGAGGGGGAGAGACACACGGGGCATGAGCAGGGGTGGGGGGAGGGAGAGAGACACACAGGACATGAGTGGGGGGTGGGCGGCGGGTGGGGAGAGACACACGGACATGAGCGGGGGGTGGGTGGCGGGTGGGGAGAGACACACGGACATGAGCGGGGGGTGGGCAGTGGGTGGGGAGAGACACACGGACATGAGCGGGGGTGGTAGGGACACACGGGTGTGGGAGAGACACGCGGGGCAAGAGCAGGGGGTGGGCGGTTGGGAGAGACGAGCGGGGCACCAGCGGGGCATGAGCGGGGGTGGGCGGGAGGGAGAAAGGCACACAGCGTTCGTGTGCAGGTGGCAGATCCCGCTCCTCGGCCCTCCGCTGGCCACCATGTGCCGATGGTGTGAGCGGGGGGCTGGAGGAAAAGGGAAGACATTTAGCATGAGTGGGGGGGGTGGGAGGAACAGGAGACAGACACGGGCATGAGCGGGGGTGGGGGACTTACTGTGCATGCGGGATACCAAGCCTCTCTTGCGAGGAACAAACATGGCGGGCGTCTCTGAAGCCAGACGCACTGCACGCTTCCAAGCATCCAATGAGAGAGCACGTCAGATGTCCACGGACATCAAGCAAGCTGCTTGCCCAATCACCGTCCTGTCCGCGGAGCGAACAGGGAAGTGTGTCCGCGAAGCGAACACAGATATCACTAATTTTTTTCACTTACATTTTTGTCATTTTTTTAAAAACTACTGGATGGATTTACACCAAATAAAGCAAAGCACGCTTTCGGGACCAAGCCGCCGCTCCTACCACTAATTTGGCGTAAATCCGTCCAGCGGTTTGGGCTGTAGGCGTGAGCAAAGTTTTTTCCCATTATGTCTATGGGAAAAAAAAAGTTTTGGGACACCCCCTATAACTTTGCCCCCCCTGGAAGAATACTCACCAAACTTTGTGGGCGGGAGGGGGAAAGAGACACAGGTCAAGAGGGGGGGTGGGCGGGAGGGGGAAAGAGACACGGGGCAAGAGCGGAGGTGGGCGGGAGGGGGAAAGAGACACGGGGCAAGAGCGGGGGTGGGCGGGAGGGGGAAAGAGACACGGGGCAAGAGCGGGGTGGGCGGGAGGGGGAAAGAGACACGGGGCAAGAGCGGGGGTGGGCGGGAGGGGGAAAGAGCGGGAGGGGGAAAGAGCTGGGGTGGGCGGGAGGGGGAAAGACACACGGGGCAAGAGCGGGTGAGGGCAAGAGTGGGGGTGGGCAAGAGCGGGGGTGGGCAGGAGGGGGAAAGAGACACGGGGCAAGAGCAGGGGTGGGCGGGAGGGGGAAAGAGACACGGGGCAAGAGCGGGGGTGGGCGGGAGGGGGAAAGAGACACGGGGCAAGAGCGGGGGTGGGCGGGAGGGGGAAAGAGCGGGAGGGGGAAAGAGCCGGGGTGGGCAGGAGGGGGAAAGACACACGGGGCAAAAGCGGGGGTGGGCAAGAGCGGGGTGGGCGGGAGGGGGAAAGAGATACGGGGCAAGAGCGGGGGTGGGCGGGATATGGAAAGAGACACGGGGCAAGAGCGGGGGTGGGTGGGAGGGGGAAAGAGACACGGGGCAAGAGCGGGGGTGGGCGGGAGGGGGAAAGAGACATGGGGCGGGGGTGGGCCGGAGGGGGAAAGAGCGGGGGTGGGCGGGAGGGGGAAAGACACACGGGGCATGAGCGGGGGTGGGCAAGAGCGGGGGTGGGCGGGAGGTGGAAGAGACACGGGGCAAGAGCGGGGGTGGGCGGGAGGGGGAAAGAGACACGGGGCAAGAGCGGGGGTGGGCAGGAGGGGGAAAGAGACATGGGGCAAGAGTGGGGTGGGCGGGAGGGGGAAAGAGACACGGGGCAAGAGCGGGGGTGGGCGGGAGGGGGAAAGAGACACGGGGCAATTGCGGGGGTGGGCGGGAGGGGGAAATAGACACAGGGCAAGAGCGGTGGTGGGCGGGAGGGGGAAAGAGCGGGGGTGGGCGGGAGGGGGAAAGACACACGGGGCAAGAGAGGGGGGGCAAGAGCGGAGGTGGGCGGGAGGTGGAAAGACACACGGGGCAAGAGCGGGGGTGGGCGGGAGGGGGAAAGACACACGGGGCAAGAGCGGGGGGTGGGGGAAGGGGAGAGACACGCGGGGCATGAGCGGGGGTGGGCGGGAGGGGGAGAGACACGCGGGGCATGAGCAGGGGGGAGGGAGAGAGACACACGGGGCATGAGTGGGGGGTGGGGGGAAGGAGAGAGAGACACATGGGGCATGAGCGGGGGGTGGGCGGGAGGGGGAGAGACACACGAGGCATGAGCAGGGGTGGGGGGAGGGAGAGAGACACACAGGACATGAGTGGGGGGTGGGCGGCGGGTGGGGAGAGACACACGGACATGAGCGGGGGGTGGGTGGCGGGTGGGGAGAGACACACGGACATGAGCGGGGGTGGGCAGTGGGTGGGGAGAGACACACGGACATGAGCGGGGGTGGTAGGGACACACGGGTGTGGGAGAGACACGCGGGGCAAGAGCAGGGGGTGGGCGGTTGGGAGAGACGAGCGGGGCACCAGCGGGGCATGAGCGGGGGTGGGCGGGAGGGAGAAAGGCACACAGCGTTCGTGTGCAGGTGGCAGATCCCGCTCCTCGGCCCTCCGCTGGCCACCATGTGCCGATGGTGTGAGCGGGGGGCTGGAGGAAAAGGGAAGACATTTAGCATGAGTGGGGGGGGTGGGAGGAACAGGAGACAGACACGGGCATGAGCGGGGGTGGGGGACTTACTGTGCATGCGGGATACCAAGCCTCTCTTGCGAGGAACAAACATGGCGGGCGTCTCTGAAGCCAGACGCACTGCACGCTTCCAAGCATCCAATGAGAGAGCACGTCAGATGTCCACGGACATCAAGCAAGCTGCTTGCCCAATCACCGTCCTGTCCGCGGAGCGAACAGGGAAGTGTGTCCGCGAAGCGAACACAGATATCACTAATTTTTTTCACTTACATTTTTGTCATTTCTTTAAAAACTACTGGACGGATTTACACC